>NC_053493.1:56554910-57228660 GCF_905171775.1 Rana temporaria | reverse complement strand
TTCAGGCCCAGATTTACTCCCTTTGCCGCCCCAAGGATGGGTCCTTCAATGCCGCCCCCCCCCCCCCCCGGGCCAAAAAAAACTGAAAGTCTCCCAACCCATGCCCATCATTGCTGCCTCACCGTGCCCATCATTGCCGCCTCACCATCATTGCAGCCTTACCGTGCCCTCATTGCAGCCTCACCATCACTGCCGCCTTACTGTGCCCTCATTGCAGCCCCCCCTCACCATCATTGCAGCCTTACTGTGCCAAACAATGTAGCCTCACCAGTCAGTCTGTGCATTAAGCACATCGGGCATCTCCTGCTGTGTCACGGAGCTCACTGTGAAAAGTTTGGGCGCGCTGTCATAAAAGTCCTGCCCTCCTCCTAGACCAGCTGGTGTGATAGACAGAACACTGCCTCTATCACACGAGCTGGTCTAGGAGGAGGGTGGGACATTTATCACAGCGCGCCTGAACTTTTCACAGTGAGCTCCATGACACAGCAGTCGCTGTGTGTTACAACCGGTGCCGCCCCTGCACCCACTGCCGCCCCGAAGGCCTGGCCTCGGTGGCCTTGTCTAGATCCAGCCTGCCTGTTTTAGTTGGTGACAACTCCGAACTTTTGATTTTCAGTCCCAGTGACAGTAGTCTCCAGCACCAGTGAATCTCCATAGCATTGATACAGACAGATGCAGCTATAAAAACATAACAAAGGTTCTACCTCTCACCTCTATCTTGAATACTACTTAAAATATAAAATACTACTACTAAAAAAAAAGTTGAGCTTTAGATACACTTTTACAGTATATTTTGACACACAACCCTGTCATAGCTTTTATTCGGCTATAAAATTTTGAGAAATAAAAAATGGCAACCACCTCCCCCTCCAGGCAGGTATAATTAATGGCCTGAGCTAAGACAGAAACCATATTTTACAAACACAAGTGACAAAAGTACCCAGACACAGTTTCCATTAAGCACAAGAAAGCAGGGTCTCAGTAACAGGCTGTCACACTTAGAAAATATATGCATTTTGCAGAAATACGCGGTGTTTGTTATTTATCTTAGGCGCGGATCAAAACAAAAATGCACAGGAAAAGAAAACTTATATAAACAAGATTTGAATTTATGGAAGGTATTGAAAGACTGCGCTTCTATTCAGCCACGGAACAAGTGAAAGTCTTCAAGTAGGTGTTGGTTTGAATCAAAATTTCCATGGCTATTTAAGGTGTTAATCCTCTTCTAGTATAGACAGTACGGTAGTTAAACACTGTCTTCTCTCTGTCCCATGGATTTGCAGAGGAATCAGCTGAAAACATGTCTTTACTTTACCTCCCTGTCCCCATAACTAAAATATTCCTCGCTGGCTTTTAAGTCATCGTAAAATTATGAAACAAAGACTGTGTGGATGGCGTCTCCCAAATGACTTAATGCCAGCCCAAACTTTAAAGCTTTCAGAATTTTAAATTGAAAATGCAATAAAAAAATGTTTTGTGGCATGCCTCATTTTTTTCCCTGCAGACAGTGTAGGAAATATTTTGCTTATTAACCACTTGACCTCCGAAAGATTTAATCCCCTTCATGACCAGGCCACTTTTTGCGATACAGCACTGCGTTATCTTAACAATTGCGCGGTCATGCAAAGCTGTACCCAAATAAAATGGATGTAATTTTTTCCCACAAATTGAGCTTTCTTTTGGTTTTAAATTGTTTACCCTATAAACAAAAAAAGATCTACAATTTTGAAAAAAAATAAAAAAAAACAATATTTAAAACATAGCCAAGAAAAATAAATAAAAAATAAAAGTTTCTTCATCAATTTAAGCCAATATGTTTTATATGAAGACCTCTCAGTGGAAAAGATAACATGAGATTAAAGTACCATCATCCTAACATAATTTGAATAGAGATAGGGTTCATTGAGACCCCATAGACCCAAAGAAGCCAAGGGGAGTAGATGGAGGCTGGTGGACTGTATCGGTACTAGATAAATCAGTTATACAGAAGAGTATAGTAAAAGTAAAAAAGTTAAATTTATTCAAAATAAACATAACATAAAGGAATTAAGGAGTACACAATATTTTAAAATTACAACAGTAGTAGTGTAAAACAGATAGATACGACCAGCCAACACATCATAGAGATGGTATGCAAGCCCTAGGCTGCGGGCAGCGATGAAGCGGAGGGGGTCATATAGATCAGGATCTCTACTAGTTTCGCTACTCATGGTAGCTTCGTCAGGAGATATTGGTCTGTGCACGCAAATTCACTCCTTGGGGGAGCCTGAGCCCAACGTGGAGAAAAAGTGTAAAATATTCAAAAATTTGAGGCCCTAGGACCTAACTGGTAATAGACAGGGACCAATGAGGAATCGCCAAGAACAGCGCTGGAGAAAGGCAATTGGAGATTACCAGCAGTGAGGGTAAATTAGTTTAAGACCACTTGTGGTAGATATACCGTCAAGCGTGTCCCAGGGCCGGGTGTGTATCAAGCCAATATGTATTTTGCTACAAAGTTTTGGCAACAAAAATCCCAATAAGGGTATATTGATTGGTTTGCGCTGTTAGGGCCCTTTCACACGGATCCGTGATGATCCGCCCTGTGAACCTCTGCTTGCTCAGCGGGGATTGCGCCGCTGATCCCCGCTGGGCCAGCGGATGACAGGGCCCTGTCAGATCTCTGCTCTCCCCTATGGGGGAATTGGATGAACACGGACCGTCTGTCCGTGTTCACCCGATCCGATGACGCATGGAAAAATAGTATTTTCCTCCATCTGCAGAATCTGAGAATTGCGGACCCGGATGAGATCGGGTGTCAGCGGATGTTCATCCGCTATCTCATAGGGATCAATGTATGTCCCTTTTTATCCGTAAACGGCCTTATAGCGTCTACAAATGATGGTATATATATACTGAAATTATACTTTATTTTTTGTTATACTAGTAATGGTGGTAATCAGCAACTTATAGCGGGGCTGTGATATATTTCGGCAGACACTAACTGACACTTTTGACACCCAAATACACACTGTCACTTTACTAATGACATGGCTGGGAAGGGGTTAAACATCTAGGGCGATCAAGGGGTTAACTGTGTACCTAGCCAGTGTTTTTGTGTACTGTATGTACTGCTTTTTTAAGGGAAATTATGGATTTTATTCCCTGCTTTGCAGAGACACAAAATACATTACTTCCCCCTGTCAGAACAGAGCTCTGCCTCGTGTACATAGGCAGCGCTTCGTTCTGTGTCTTTGCCCGACAATCGGTGGCTGCCGGCGAACATCCAGTGCCTGACACCCGCAGATCGACTTCTGTTTCGTCCCCTCCCTTTCCTGACCTTACGGGCTGCATGCTCGGGTCTGGTATGGATTTTGGGGGAACCCCACACCATTTAAACATTTTTTTTCCAAATCCATATCAGACCCGAAGAGCGGCGGTGGTGGGGGCAGGTCTAAGGAGGCGGTGCCTGAGTGTGTCATGTGATGTCATGGTGCAAGGCAGACAAGGGAAGGGGCTGAAGCCTCTTATGATGGTCTGCAAGATGGGAGCAAGGCAAGTGGGACTGTCCGTGCTGTTTGGACTGGAGTGGACTAAAGGGACCACCTGGCATGGAGAGAGACTGTCACTGTGACTCAGGAGGGGACGTGTTGTGTCGGCGAGGTACACATAGGTGGCCTTTCACATAAATGTCCCAGCCTGCTGGCTCTCTGGTGAAAAACCTTTCCAGACCTGGGACATGTATGTGAAAAGCCACCTATGTGGTATACCTCACTATTTTAAGATATATACAAAAAGGTGACCTTCTAGGCCCGTTTAGCAGACATCGTTCCCCTGCAACATCAATCTTTAAATAAGACATA
Organism: Rana temporaria; assembly: GCF_905171775.1. Lineage (NCBI taxonomy): Eukaryota > Metazoa > Chordata > Amphibia > Anura > Ranidae > Rana > Rana temporaria. The sequence goes on along the minus strand of NC_053493.1, from coordinate 57,224,818 downwards.
CCAGTAGTAAGATTCCTTCTTCCTGGTCTCTGGATCCTCCAATTTGGAATTATTAAATTTTTCACGTTGTGCACCTATTGATTGAGATCTTTGTCATCTTTATTTTTGTTGTGGATTGCCCGGCTTGGGTCGGGTCTTGCCCTTCTTTGCCCCCCCTTCTTTGGCCATCGCTTAGGGTGGCCTCACTCATCTCCATTCTCCTTGGGTGCTGTAGGGCCAGCACAACCATACCTCCTTGCTTTTAAAATTCTTGATATGACATACCAATACACCTGCTTCTACATTATATCATAGAAATGTATACCACTTCCTCCTGATGAAGAGGAAAAATGCATGACCTTGATCTACCATGGTTGGCATCATTCCTTGAAAATCTATCTCAGACAGTGAAATTAGGAGCTTTCACGTCAGAAGCCTGCACCGTTACGTGCGGAGTCCCGCAAGGATCACCCCTGTTGCCAGTGCTCTTTAACATCTACCTCCGCCCACTCCTCTCAATCATCAGCAAACAAGACCTCCTCTACCTCTCTTACGCGGACGACACTCAACTTTATCTTCACATCACCAACAAAAAAGACCAATATCATGGTTTGGAAAAATGCCTGACATTGATAGAAAATTGGATGACAGAGAGCTCCCTCAAACTCAATAGATCCAAAACAGAACTGCTCCTTCTCCCCGCAAACCGGAAGACAAATTCTGGGATGACTTGGGTTCCTCCCACCATTTTGGGACAAATCATCACCCCTAGCACTAAAGTAAAAAGCTTCTGCCTGTAATTTGAAATAGAAGCAAATCGCAGGACGCCTGTGTGATCCCCGTCCATTCCAATGGCCCCGATAGTGGGCCGATTTTGACACGTTTCATCGGGCGACAATCGCGGTAAAATCACGCAAACAAAATCGCGGTACACCTGTCACTCAAAATAAGTTCTTGTATTTCTTTGGGCAACAGGCGTACCGTGATTCTGTTTGCGCGATTTTCCACGATTGTAGCCCGACGACTCGCAGGAAAATCGCGGCACAATCAAGGTGACATTGGAAGTGACGGGGATTGCATGGGCACCCTGCGATTTGCCACTATTTCGAATTGTGGGCAGAATCGCAGCGATTCCGTCCCTGCGATTTGCAATGCCAAGATGTCAATGGAGCCTTAGTGCTCATTTTGATACATTTCCCTAACTCCAGTGGCATGTCATGTGCACAATAGAAGTAGACAGAGATCTACCATGTGGAGAGCAAGTGGAAAAATACTGTCAAAAAGAGTCCTAATTTCTAGTCTAAAGTGTCTGCCTGCCACATCTAAGCAATGAATAACCTGGTAATTTCCACCTTATGCCATGTCTTGTAATTATAGAAATAAATAGCACATTGGTGTTCCCAGATTATAAAATTAGATTTACTAAAAAGACCTTTCTTATAGAAAATGTTTTTTAAAAAAAATCACTTTTGGGAAGTGATAAAAGTATCATCAAGTCTAAAAGAGTATCATTTGGATGTGATGCAGGAAGGGTGGACTGAGCGCTTTATATAACCGGGACATTTTTGGTTGTGCTTACGCTGGACACCCTGGAGCCAGGAAATATGGAGTGGCACGACTTTAGGTTTACCTTATTCCAAACAAAAACAATATACAGTGACCTAAAAACAACAGTGTACAGTAGACGAGCAAATGTTTTCTGGTCTACATTGCTGATTAGTATGTAATGGCGTATATGCCAGATGCTGATTTATGTGTAATGATATTTACATGTCTTTTTTGTGGCTTGTGGTGGATAACCATTAACTGTTTAACCCTTCTACCCCGTAGCATGTTGTTTCAGTACATTGGCATGCAACTGTGATTAAACGCACGTGTTTTATGGCTAAATTAGGAGCAGGCAGAAGAGCTGCCTCTGATGCCGTTACCAGACATATTATGGAAAACTGAGCCTTATTGTCCCTCTTGTGCATTTAGAAGACAGTGGACCTTCACTGGCAGTGTATTGTACAATAACTGTCTGTATTAACTCTTATGCCCCGTACACACGATCACTTTTTGTCTTGAAATTTTTTTTAATTTTTCATCATGAAAAAAAACAAAATTTTTCCAACTTCATCATTAAAAATGATGTTGCCCACACACCATCGTTTTTGAAAAATGATGAACAGAGCAACGGCACTCTAAAGGGGAAGTTATATTCGCCTTTGGGCTGCTTTTAGCTGGTTACTTGTTAGTAAAAGATGATTCGTGCTTTTTTGTCTGTTACAGCGTGATGAATGTGCTTACTCCATTATGAATGGTAGTTTTACCTCCCATCTCATAACTTGCTTCTGGGCATGTGCGGGTTTAAAACTTTGTTTTTGCCCACACACGATCATTTTTTACAACACGAAAAATTACATTTTCAAAAAAGACATAAAAAATTGAAGCATGTTTGTAGTTTTTCAGAAGACGGAAAACGATGTTTAGCCCACACACGATCATTTTAAATTACATTTTTAAAAATGTCATTTTATTTCATCACAAAAAGTGATCGCGTGTACGCGGCATAAGTAGTCAAATAAGACTTCTATTTTTTTTTTATTTTTTTTTTACGTTGTCACTTTGCAGGTTTGAGTTGTATTAGATACTGTGGATAATAATATTAATATTACTATATTATTACTTTTATTCTGCAGAGATTTCCAATTTGGTAAAAATAAACATATAAGGATGTAATGAAAGGTACGCCCAATCAATAACATTTTAGACATGTTAACCACTTAATTTGTGTAATATGTGTCACCGGCACAAAACAAAAACCAGATATGATTTAAAGTGGTTGTAAACACTTTACAACCACTTTAACCTACAGGTAAGCCTAGATTAAGGCTTACCTGTAGGTGCTTGAAATATCTCCTAAACCTCCACAGTATATTTACAAAATATACTAGTAATATATTGAGATATTGCCAAAAATCACGGGACAACGGAGCAGGCGTACTTTAGCAACGGCAATTACGCCGTTCCAAATGGAGGCCATGCCGAGACTGGTGGCTCCCGCGACTCCGGCCAATCACAGCACCGGAGACGCGATACCCGGAAGTAACAGCTGGGGGAGATGTCAGCTGCCCGAGCGGTGAACGAGGACGGCTGCGGGGGCTTCGATCTGAGGTAAGTATTACATAATGAGCTGGTATGCCATGCAAACTAGCTCATTATGCCTTTGTCTTGCAGGTGTTTTTTTTTTCTAATCTAATATGAATAATGATTTGCATCAACATAAACAATGTTTGCAAATTATATATATATATGGAAGTCCCAATATATGCATTCTTCATAAATTAGTTGAACAAAAAGTGACTTCCAAAACAATCGTTAAATCTTGATTCACCACAACCATGCAATCTATGCGCTTACCAGAAATCGGTAACAAAAAAGCCTGTGTAATGCCTCTATCCCATTGGTTCTCTAAACAGACGATCAAATAAATATCCAACATATTGTCAGGTCACCTGGGGCCAGGTGACAGATGCACAACGTTGGGGTCAGGAATGCACCGCTAAAGTAATAAACCCTATAGCTGACTGCTGCAGGTGGAACTCTGGGTGGTTAAGGAAGGCAGGTCCACTGGAGCACTAACAGGTTCCCACAGGGAGCTAGAGCCTAAGATTCCCCAGGGTGCGGAGTCCAAGATCCAGCAGGTGTTAACCAGAGCTTCTAGTGGTGAGGATGGACTGGGTTGCAACTGGATCCAGGTCGCGGCCCCCAGAGTCCCCCAGCTCACGCTCACAGTAGGCTATAGAGGGTAGAAGGAGGATAAGCAAAGGTCGGGCCGACTCACAGACAAGGATAAACAAAAGACACGCCAAAGGTCAAGGTCACAAAGGGACAGGGATAGTCGAGAACAAGCCAAGATTGGTAAAACAGAGACAGGTGTAGAGCACACGGCAAGCGGGAAACCAAACACACAAGCTTAACAAACAAAGTTGATCAGCACAGATGGCTTGCATTGCACAGGTTAATATAGTGTTGCCTGATAGGGCCTGGGGTGGAGCAATGCTTAGAGGAGAGATTACTTAACAGCCAGGTGAGAGTGGCTGGCCTCTAAAGCAGGACACATGGAGGAGAGGTAGGCTGAGAGACAACATTACTGCATAACCATGACAGATATACAATACTATTCTCTTAGGCCCCGTACAGACGACCAGGTCTGTCTGTTGGGATTTATCCGTGGATCAGTTCCAGCAGACAAATCCGGTCGTGTGTACGGCCTAGCGGACATTTTTCAGCGGAGATTTCTCCAGCCGACGGTTTTCAAGCGGATAAAAATTCCTTAGCATGCTAAGAAATCTATCCGCTGGAAACCTGTCCGTTGGACTGATGCGGTCGTCTGTACAGACTCACCGGATAAGTCCAAGCGATCCCCATCCCTCGCATGCGTCGAAGTGATTTGATGCATGCGTGGAAGTATTTACCTTCCAGGGTCATCGTCGCGGCGACGGCGCAGCACGTCACTGCGCATGTTTTCCGCGGGGATTTTGATCTGATGGTGTGTACAGCCCATCAGATCAAAATCGGGAGCAGAAATGTCCGCTGGAAACGGTCCGGCGGACCGTTTCCAATGGATATCCTCTCGTCTGTACGAGGCCTTATGCTTCTCCAATAAGTATGGTTCTCAAATTCTCATTAAAAAGGAAATGGCCATCATTGCGCAAAATTACACATTTTAATTTTTAAAAGATCATTAAAAAAATTTACATTCACATGTATATGTGCCTTAGACCGGCACTGAGCCTATCCAGCATTCCAGTAATAGCCTGTAATGGCCGTAGTGTGTACAGGGAGTCGGCATGTGGTTCAAGCCTCAGTATCAGTGCGGTTCATTGGCAGAAAATTACGTTAATGCCGCACAACTAGCCTCAACGCATTTCAGATGCAATATGCATCATCAGGAAGCTGAATCAGGAGGATTTAAGAACATTACTTATTGGAGAAGCATAGGAGAATAGTATTGTATCTGGTGGATATTTATCTGATCGTCTGTATAGAGAACCAAAGGGATAAAGGCATTACCCAGGCTCTTTTGTTACCGTTTTCTGGTAAATGCATAAATTGGATGGTGGAATCACAAATTTGTCCTGTTTACCATTATCACTGAAAGTGAAAGTAAAAGGAAATCTCAAATGTTGGGCTGCGCCCAGAAAATTAATGGGGGGGAAATCTTCCAAGGGGGACACTAGTTCTGGTGACCTGGGGGGCACAAGGTATTCCCTTAATTTGCATGGATTTCCTCTCACTTCCTGTTTGGCTATGGGACAGGAAGTGAATATAATTCTCCCCAATGGGCCACAGATGGCAAAAAATAAATAAAAAATCTGACAAGGATTATAACTCTCCCTTACTCTATCCGAAATAAAAAAAAAAAGCTTGCCTAGTGTTTTACTTCAAAGCTGCAACGTTCATTAAAATAATACATGGTGATCCTGCCATGAAGGTTTTGGTGAGGCACTTCCTGTTATAGGGTGACAACACTTTGTCCCTGTCTCCCAAATTGCAATTCTACATTGTCACTCTGTCATATGAGCTTCTGGTGGAAACTACAAGTGGCAATTACCCGAACCCAATTGTCTCTTTTAAACTGAAGCAATCGAGTTATAAAAGGAAGAGGGCCACATAAACACAGTCATGGTGTGGGAAAACCCAATAGCATTCTGGCAAGTTTCTCTAAACTAATCAATCGTTTTGATAACGTTTATTTGGGCTGTCATGTGATACAACATACAAATTGGATCATGTCACAATCTGACTCAAAAAGACTAATTTGAAATGTGTAGTGTTACTTTATGGATTATAACTAATGAAAACTAGCACTATGAATCTCCAGGGGAATAAATTCCACCCCCCTTTTTTTTTGGTAGTTAGGGTCTTTACATATAAGTAGGCTTTGAGTGGGAGCCTTCTTAGTAGTATTATTTATTTTATATATATCAAAATACTTATCACTAGAAATTAGTTGGTTATGAAACTATTTACACAAGTAATTCTTAATTTTTTGTTTTTTTTGTTGGGTAGTTATGGTGTTTACATATAATTAGGCTTTGAGTGGAAGCCTTCTTAGTAGTATTATATATTAATTATATATAAAATACTTTTCTAGAAATTAGTTGGTTATGAAACAATTTACACAAGTCATTCTTAATTTTTTGGGGGGGATTAATATGAATTTATCACTAGATATCTGATGTGTACACTTGCACTATGAATCCACAGGGATTATATCCCCCCCCCCCCTTCTTTAAAATAAACTTTTTTTTTTCTCTCTTTTCTCTCTCCTCTCTCTCTAGCTCTAGCTTGCCCCTTTCCCTCCTATCTCTCTTCCCCCTCTTCCCTATTTCCGTCTCCCCTAACTGGTGGATGACGAATATGGGGGACATAGGGTAAAGTATATAATATATAGTATAGGATAGGTGGACCTCCCAGCATAATTTCTATCGATATTAGCCTATTTCTTTAAGAAGGGGTTATATTGAGACTTTATATGTGTGTATTATATATGTTTTAAGTATTTTTTTTGTATTGTAATGTTTGTATGTAATGTTGAAAAAGACTAATAAAGAGAAATGGGGGAAAGCAAAATAACTAATGAAGACAAATGCAAATCATAATGTACAAAGCCATGAAGTGGTTAAAGACTGGAATGAGCTAATGTTAGATTTCTTTCTGGCAGTTCTGATCTGAAAATAGGGCCTACAAATAATTTTACTGAGTCTGTTTGTTTTCTGAGCAAGATGAACCGGCTTGGCTTATCTCGTATCTCAGAGTCTGCTGTCTCTACATGATTAGTGGATAGTTTAATTGATGTTGAGTTGAATAAAGATTGTTAACAGCAAAAAAACAGCCGTTCATTGCCGAGAGGGAACTGGAACACAATGGAACATGGAAGTGGTTGGTGCAAGATTATAACTCGGGGCTTATATAAAAAAATGCCACTAATTCACTTATATATGCTTTCAAAAGTTATATATTTTCAGCTTAATTGTAATTATTACATTAAAACCATCCGAGTAATGATGGGAAAATACTTTTGGTTTGCTTCACTGGTGTTCCAGTGAATCTGACCCTATGATCTACTTTGTAGGTTTGATCGCTGGTAATAAGTGTTATAAAGGATCTTTTGGATCCCTTACCAGTCCACTCCCATGTTCTATGCTCTGGTTCAAGGCGTAGGCCCCCATTTCCCCTATGCTTTGGAGGCAGGTCCAAAGGATCCACTGAGTGGATTGGTTCCCCTTACAAAGAAAATCAACAAAGTGTGGCTAGCCTTATCCAGGATCGGAGGAACTGATTTGATCATCGCTAACACTTGCTATGTCACCTGAAATTTGGAATCAGGCTTCTTGCAGAGGGGGTGCCTTCTCTGTAAGGTGATGGCTAGAAGGAAAATTTTAAATACCATTTCCACCTTTGCACTAAATTGAAAAGTTATCCCTGGCATGTTAATAAATAAAAAAGTATCTATTACTGCCATACTAACCTCATTTTTAGAGCTGTCCCCAACAAACTCATCATTCTGTGATTAAGCAGAGTTTGGGTTTCAGGTTAAATAACCACAGCATCATCCAACCTATTTCTAACGAACATAAGAGATCATGGATACACCCCCTGGGGAAGAGAAGGGCCCTGTAATATCATGTGACCAGGCTGAAGACTGCTGGATTTAGGGTACTATGTGTGCAGCACTGTGCAAACTGTCACGTACCTTCTAGCAGAGCCTGATGTGTAGAAGGAGACCTCTCTTACAGCCCTGGCTCAGGGACCACTGGAGTTGCTACAGCGGCCACGAGAGGTAAGAGTGCCAGCAAGATCCTCTGTTGATGGCAGAGATGTGCAGCTGATGAGTCGCCAAACCAGACTGGGTAGTTTGCAGCAGAAGCACCAGGTGCGGATGCACAGCGGATGCAGGACAGCGTCACCAGACACTGGATGGAGCAGAATGTCAGGGAAATGGCCGTGGAAGTACTGGCAATCTTGCCAGTAGAAGAAATGGCCGAAGACTGTGTCTGGGAAATGGCCGTGGAAGTACTGGCAATCTTGCCAGTAGAAGAAATGGCTGCCAGAGGCACATCATGTGACAGGTGGATCCCCCTGCTGGCCTATAAAAGGCTGCCACTGTCTGATCCAAATTGCTGGATTGTCTTCAGTTTCCTGTGTATCCTGACTTGACCCTTGGCTTCCGTCTGAACCTGTGACTCTGCTTATCTCCTCGCATCTGACCCCGCCTTGGCTGACTACTCTATATCTTCTGCTCCTGTGTTTGACCCAGGTTGTTCTTGAAAAATCCCTTTGGACTGATTCCTGTGTATGACCCTTGGCCTGGCTCCAGACTTCGTTCTTGGTTTACCTACGGTACCGCACCTGAACCCTTCCCTGCACGGATACTGAGTCCGCTCTTCCAGCACACCCCAGCTACCTTGCCTGCATCTACCTGGTCAGCAGCAGTACTGGTAATCCGTGCACCTTTGGGCCCCAAACTCCCTGTCTCATTCCCAGGGGTGTGGTGCACTTAGCTGCAGCGGGCGCCCTCTTAGCAATCCGGCCTCACACCAGAGACTTGACACAGAATGGACAGAAGACTGGAACAGGGTCAGACAAGCTGGGTCAATCACAGATAGACAAATATGGCATAAACGGCAGGCAGAGATTGGTCAGTAGACAGGCAGAGGTTGGCAGCAGGATATCAAGCAGAAATGCAGGTATGGCAGGGTTAAGGCAAGCCAGGGTCAGGACTGGAGATAAGCAAGCATAGTAAAGGAAGCCGGGTCAGTAACAGGTGATTAAATACAGCTAAAGGAACAGAACTCAGGTAAAGCTGCAGATCAGACAGCACTTCACTAGTGCAGCCGCTGTCCTTATATATATCACTTTGGTGCCAATGCAGAAATGGCTAATGTGCGAGCGTGCATAGGCGTCTGCATCTGGCAAATATTGATGCACATGCATGTATTCGTGCGCAGGATGTCCCTGACACAAACGTTTTAGGCAGGTGTTAAGAAATGCTGTAAAGTATTAATGCTTTCAAAATTATATATTTGAATTGTTTATTTTGATTAAAATTAAAAGTGAGCAAACAAAAGAAATAAAACTTTTAATTAAATCAATATTTAGTGCGATTTGGCTTCAAACCAGCATCACTTCTTATTCCCTGTACACACGAGCGGAATTCCGCTCAAACCTGCCTTGCATACACACGGTCACACAAAAGTTCGGTGAACTTTTGACTGCCAAGATCGCAGTGACGTAAAAGACTACGACTAGCCGAGAAAATTAAGATCTATGCTTCTGAGCATGCGTCGATTTGTTTCCGAGCATGCGTCGGAATTTTGCACGTCGGAATTTTGAGCTTCGGAATTTGTACACATGATAGGAAATTCCGATCGGATTTTTTCCTGACGGGAAAATAGAGAACCTGCTCTCTATCTTTTTCCAGCAGTTTTTCCGTTGGAAAAAGTCTGATGGAGCATACACACAGTCGGGATTCAAGACCAAAAGCTCTCATCTGACTTTTTCCAACAGGAAAACTGATTGTGTGCATTACACTTGCACACTTTGTACACTTGCACAATGTCAGGGATTTTATAGAATTAGGATATAGTAATTGCGCAGGTGAAAAAAAAAATCAAATAAGAAGCAGCTGGCAATCACACACCAAGGCCTCGTACAGACGAGAGGATTTCCGCTGGAAACGGATTCCAGCGGATAAATTCTCTGGCGGATTTTGATCTGATGGCTGTACACACCATCAGATCAAAATCCCCGCAGAATACATCCGAGGTGACGTGGCCGCGCTGTCGCCGCGACGATGACGCGGCGACGTGCGCGACCCTGGAAGGTAAATACTTCCGCGCATGCGTCAAATCAATACGACGCATGCGAGGGATGGGATCGGACGGACTTATCCGGTGAGTCTGTACAGACGACCGGATAAGTCCGGCGGACAGGATTCCAGCGGATAGATTTCTTTGCATTTTAAGAAATTTTTATCCGCTAAAAATCCTTCGGCTGGATTTTTATCCGCCTGAAAATGTCCGCTAGGCCGTACACATGACCGGATCTATCTGCTGGAACTGATCCGCGGATAAATCCCAGCGGACAGATCCGGTTGTCTGTACGAGGCCCAAGAACAAATAAGTGAATAAATACTGCAAATTACAATATCTTCAACTCATAATACATTAGTGTGATGGTCAGTGGAAGGAATGCTCCTTACTCTTGTTGATATTGCTAAGAAGTAACAATTACCTAAAGCGATCAGTGGGCTCAGTGGGAACTTATCTTTGAGGCAGAAATTGCTCATTGCTGAAGGAACCTCTAGCAACCTCTGGAGGAACCCTGGGTGAGAAATTCTGCTTTAACAAGATCTTTATGCCCAGGGGAACATGATCACTCGACCACTGTGGCTGTCTGTCACAGTGGTCACATGATTGGAAGCCTGTCCACCAGAAACTTGGTCACTGTGCTTGGAGCAGGACAGGGACAAGGGGTGGGCAGGAGGTGCGGCTGCCCTGGGCACTGTGGTATCATGGGAAGTGGGGGGGGAGGGGGACACCAGAAGGATATTGAAGGGGAGGAAATTTGTGTTGAGAATAGGAATTTGGGGGCAGTAGGGGCAAAGTAATTGTTTTAGGAGGGGAAATGTGTGTGTGTGTGTGTGTGTGTGTGTGTGTGGGGTGCTAGGAGTGATGATTCAGGGGGATTTGTCTTAGAAGGGGGATGGGAGAAGAGGATTTGTATTACGAAGGGATTTGGGGGGTTTGTGCTAGAAGAGGTGATATGGTAGAGGGGTGAAGGAATGTGTGCTAGGAGGAGAATTTTTTTTTGGGGGGGGGTGTGCTAGTAGAGATTTTTGTTAGGTGTTTGTACTAGGAGGGGGCTGGAGGATTTGTGCTAGGAAAAGTGTTTTTTTAGGGGGGTTGGGGCATTTGTACAGGGCAAATATTTGTGCTTGGAGTGGGGATTTCAGCAGGTGGCTGGGATTAGGGGGAATTTATGCTTGGTAGGTAATTATGCACATTAGTGCCCTATTTTTTGGGGGGGCGGGGAATTTTTGCTGACACATACATCTTGGGGGGGGGGGAGGGAACAGTCTGGCATGTTTGCCCTGGGCTCTAGGTAACCTTTTCCCGACACTATGGGAGCACACAGCACAGAGATCTTGGTTGCCCATGGACACATATTTTTCCCCCGTGTGGGTGGTAAAGCCCACCCTTTTTGCTTCAGTGTTACGTGCGCCAAGAGGTTAAACATGACTGTGCTGCCCCCATGACTTATGAATAAACTCCTACCAAGGTCGTTTATTTGGAGTGTGTGCATTTGTACCTGCACTGCGAATACAAATACATATAAAGGATCCCAGGCATACAGTAGACTGAAATAAAAATCCAGACTGTAAAAACAAAGGAAACTGATTATCTGTGCCAAACGCTTTAAAATGTTTTTATTCTTTCACTTTGTCAAATCATAGACCACTTAGTTTATTAAACAGACATTTCTCTGGTTAAATGCTGGCCGCATAAATTTAAATATTTAAAAACATCGTAAATCCTTTCCAAAGTTCTTGTTTGGAGCTTCTGGTGTTAATGCCCCATCTAACAAAGATACACACACTTGGTTTTAATTTCTACATTCTGGAAGTGATTGTTGCTTTTGTTATATTATTTAAAGGCTCATTAACCTTTGGAAATGTAAACACGTACTTTAAATGAGTTTTCACAGTTAAGTGATAGCCTGGAACTGAGATCTCCTGCTGGAGGGGGTTAAATTACTGGGGATTCAGGAGGACTCGGATCATGGAGACCATTAAAGTGGACCTGTACATTTTTTATTACACAACCTGCTGTGACTGAGGAGGGTATGAAAGACTGACGCTGTCACCAGTTCTTCCAGTGATGATGGAGGCTTATAATGTATTTCCAAGTGTGGCATACACTATATTACCAAAAGTATTGGGACGCCTGCCTTTACACGCACATGAACTTTAATGGCATCCGAGTCTTAGTCCGTAAGGTTCAATATTGAGTTGGCCCATCCTTTGCAGCTAAAACAGCTTTAACTCTTCGGGGAAGGCTGTTCACTAGGTTTAGGAGAGTGTCTATGGGAATGCTTGACCATTGTTCCAGAAGAGCATTTGTGAGGTCAGGCAATGATGTTGAACGAGAAGGCCGGACTCGCAGTCTCCACTCTAACTCAAGTCAAGTCAAGTTCCTCCACCCCAAACTCACTCCTCCATGTCTTTATATACCTTGCTTTGTGCACTGGTCCAAATCATTTGGTGGAGTGGGGATTATGGTGTGGGGTTGTTTTTCAGGTATTGGGCTTGGCCCCTTAGTTCCAGTGAAGGGAACTCTTAAGCAGGGCTGGACTGGGACAAAAATTTGGCCTTGAACTTCATCCAGACTGGCCCACTTTGACAGGACTCTCCCATGGTGACCGAACAGCTCCCGCCGCCCCCCGGCCACCCAAGCCTCCTCTCCCCGGCCACCCCCTTCTCCCCCTTCACTAGCCGTTTATTAGAGTAGAACGGCTGGTACTGGTACTCTTATAGGCAGTACCAGTGGGGAAGCTAGATATTATTTCACCCGGGGCAAAGAATCAGTTCGGTGCCCCCCCATGGGACAAGATTAGGCAGAAGTGAGAAACTCCCAGGCCATAGCTGTTGAGTCAGCTGTCTATCACCTCCCCCGTGCTCCTTCTGATCCCCCCCATGCTCCTCTGTCGTCCCCCTGCTCCTCTGGTCCTCCCCCTGCTTCTCTGTTCCCCCCAGGTGAGCACTGCGGGGAAGGAGAGGAGGTGAGCGCTGCGGGGAGGGAGAGACAGAGGAGCAGAATTGATTCCGAGCATGCGTAGGATTTTTGTGCGTCAGAATTGCATACAATCGGAATTTCTAATAAGAACTTTTGTTGTCGGAAAAATTGAGAACCAGCTCTCAAACATTTGTTGTCGGAAATTCCGACAGCAAATGTCCGATGGAGCCTGCACACGGTCGGAATATCCAACCAAAGCTCACATCGAACATTTGTTGTGAGAAATTCCAACCGTGTAGGCCTCGTTCACGCGGGGCATACTACTATGTAGCAATGTTTAGATGCAGAGGAATGCACAGGTGTTCCATGCATTCCCTTGCAGGTAAACCCTTTGTGGTCAATTGGGACACAAAGGCTGTACAGGAATTTACAGGTGTTCTGTGCATTCCTCTGCAGGCAGTCCCATTCATGTCAATTGGAACGCAGAGGCTGCAAGGACACAGCCACTGCTCCCAACTTAACATCTGCGTGGATGCATGTCCCTGAACTCACACTGTTTGCATTTGGGGCCATGCACCTACACCTGTCAGATCTGTCCTTGCAGCTGCTGTGTCCCAAATGACATGAATAGGACTGCCTGCACAGGGATGCACAGAATACCGCAGGTAAACACAGCCCTCCATGGGAATTTAGCAGGAATTATGTAAGTTATATTGTGTCTACGTTTGGAAATAAGGATTTTATTGTTTTTTTGTAAAAAATCACCTGTGATATCATGGGGACTTAAAAATCAGTAGCACCTTCATATGCTTTCAGAAAATATATGGTTTTGGGGGTCTTTTACAAACTCTGAAAGCTGTAAGGCCCCATACACACCATAGAATCTATCCGCAGATAAATCCCATCAAATGGGTTTGAGCGGATAGATCCTATGGTGTGTACACGCCAGCGGATCTTTATCCGCGGATATATCTCCCCTGGGATGGATTCCAGCAGATCGGATATTCGCTGACATGCTGAAGAAATCCATCTGCTGGAATCCATCCCAACGTATGGATCCGCTCGTCTGTACAGACTCAGCGGATCCATCCGTCCAAAGGGATTCCCCGCACGCGTCGTAATGATTTGACGCATGCGTGGAATTCCTTATATGGCAGCGTCGCGCCCGTCGCCGCGTCATAATCGCGGCGACGGCGCGACACGTCATCGCCAGAGGATTTCCGCGCGGATTTCAATGCGATGGTGAGTACACTCCATCGCATAGAAATCTGCGGAAATCTTTGAGAGGATTTATCCGTGGAAACGGTCCGCTGGACCGTATCCGCGGATAAATTCTCTCGTGTGTATGGGGCCTGAGTGAAAGATGAGAACATCCAGATTTTTTGAGAAATTTAATTATTTAGTATTTTGCGTACGTTCTATCTTCCCCATTCCTCAAAAAGGCACAATTTAAAATTTACAAATATTTGTTATTTATTAACTCAACACACGTTAAGCTTTTAATTTTTGTAGGAATTTAGTAAACTTTGCTGTGTTTTTACCTCTAATAATGATTTTTGTGGACTTTCAGTGAAAAATATTGTTTTGATAAACATTTACGTAAATATTGCGGGGGCCCCTAAAAATTAGTAAAGCCTTCTTTTTATTGTATCACCTACTCTATTAGCTTTTGGACGATCCCTGAAAACCCTTCTCTACCCTACCCACACCTAACAACTGTATTTTCATTTTCCCCATCAGCTCATCCCCACAGTTTTTACCTTTTGTTTCACTTGACCCTCTCTTCTGTATAGATTTGTATTGTATAATAATAATTGTACAGGTCATGCGCTTTCAGAAAATATATGGTGGTTTGGGGGGTCTTTTACAAATTCTGAAAGCTGTAAGTGAAAAATAAAAAAGCAAAGACAAAATTGAAAAAATGGTCGAGCCGAGCTGAGTTTGAAAGTGGGCACAATGCCTGTCAGCGAAAGGATTAAACCTTACTACTCTATCCAAAACAAAATTTTAAGTTTTGGCTTTAGATACACTTTAAGACAAGAGCTCTTTTAGACAAGTGACCCCCCTTGGTGACAAGTCAAACTCCAGACACAGCTATTTGTTTTGGTATGGATACAGCAGAAAAGGGCTAGAGCCTCTGTCAGTTTGTATTGCTGTCTGTGTGTGTGTGTAATGCCGCGTACAGACGGTCGTTTTTTTGTGATGAAAAAAAACGTTGTTTTTTAGCATGGAAAAAAACAACGTTTTTCAAACTTAATTTTCAAAAACGACGAAGCATACACACCATAGTTTTTTCCCAAAGTTCTAGCAAAGCACGGTTACGTTCAGCACGTACGACGGCACTCCGTTCCATTCAAACTCGCGTCCTAACTTGCTTCTGAGCATGCGCGGGTTGAAAAACGTTGTTTTAAACGTCATTTTGCCCACACACGGTCATTTTTTATGACACAAAAAACGACGTTTTGAAAAACGACATAAAAAATTCAAGCATGTTTCTATTTTTTTTTTGTCGTTTTTTGAAGACATAAAACAACGTTTTGCCCACACACTATCATTTTAAATTACATTTTTTAAAACGTCGTTTTTTTTCATCAAAAATAACGACCGTCTGTACGCGGCATTAGAGAGATTTTCCCTCTAACAGAAATCTCTCCAATGGAGACACAAACCATAACACTTTTTTTAATGAAGTGGGAAATCAGAACTTTACAGAAAGTAAATTGTGTTGCAGTTTCCCATTTGACAAAAGTTTGATGCAATTGCCCTCTACTCTACTGTTGTATACCAACACGGAGAGTCCTTGTCCTAATTTCACTTTCTCAAAGTGTGTTTACAATTTTAACATTAATAAAAAAGTCCATTAAAAAATTTTTATGAATGGACTTTTCTTTCCAATGAACTGTATTGCAAACCCATGTAATTGAAAATGCTCTGAGAATGTGATATGAGCGTTCACTGATGATTCACTATGCTGTCACACTCTGTACATGAATGGGCATTTGTTTAGGAATATCAAGTGCACATTCTTCAAGTGCAATAAAAGTAACAAAAAAGTAAAATAATGTCATGCCCTTTCCCCTTTTGTATAATTTGTTATAGTCTGAGTTTGCAAAGAAAAATAAAAAAACCTCTCAACAGCAATAGCAACTGGATGCCTGCATCCATTAAAAAACTTGTAATAGTAGCCTAGCTATGTTTTCTCTGTTTTTTCCCTATTGTCTAAAAACCTTAGAACACAACACAATACATCAAAAAAGAAAAAGGTGGTTAAGGTCAAACAGTAACAAAAATATTACATTTATCTATTTATCTTTTGGATTTTTATGGGTTGAACAGAAAAAAAATGGTCAGCTCCTGTCGGAAGCCACTGTACTACTAACCCTACAAGGTTAGTCCAGCAATCTCCCCTGCTGAGCTGTTGTGTTCTGACAGGGGGCTGGCTCCTCTCCCCCCCCCCCTGCCAGAACACTCCGATCAGCGCTCTCTGATACTGGCTGAGAGTGCTGATTGGAAGTTGGTTGGCTGCTAGTTTTCCAGAATTCTTCTGTCGAACAGACCGACATACACATGAATGCTGTCTCCTGACATTCGGCTTGCGTGTACCCGGCTTTAGGAAATTTAAAGTGCACAGCTTTTACTACGGTTTATAGAACGCAGAAGTGGCTGAACGGATTATTTATTTGAGCAGGTAAGACACGTTACATATATTTATAGTGCTGTTGGGCCGCGTACACACGGTCGAACATGTCTGCTGAAACTGGTCCGCGGACATGTCCGACCGTGTGTACGGCCTAGTGGACAGGTTTCCAGCGGACAAAAGTTTCTTAGCAAGCTAAGAAACTTGTCCGCTGGAAACATGTCCGTCGGACATGTCCGATGTTTAGTACACCTAATCGGACATGTCCGCTGGTTATGACGTGTAACCAGCGTCCCGAAATCCCGCGCATGCGTCGAATTGATTCGACGCATGCATGGAAGCATTGCACTTCCGTGTTTGAGAACGTCGGTGTCTTCTACGTTACCGCATTCTCTGTCCGCGGGGATTTTGGTCTGATGGTGTGTACACACATCAGACCAAAAGCTCCCAGGAGACATGTCCGATGAAAACAGTCTCCTTGTGTGTACGGGGCCTAACTGTCAGAGGTCTAGAAAGTTTACAATTGATTCACAAAATGTATTTGCATAGCCACATCAGGATTCCTGTCCAGGCTGGTTTCAGAGTTGAGATATTTTGACTGACAATTACTCATGCAATAGTGTACCCATTTGAATTTTATATATTTTTTTTAGATTTTTTTTTTGGAATCCCTGTTTTTTTTTACTCTTATCACATAAAGGAAACAACTTTGAAAATGTTGAAAAAAAAGATTGTACCTCTTAGCTTCTAGTAAAAAACATATGAAATATAAAAATGGCAGAACAGTACAGACACCCCCAAAATGACCTTATTTTTTTGGAAAGTGGACAACTCAAGGTGATCTCATTTTTAGAAGTAAAAAAACTTGCTATTATTGATTCTTTTAGCTTTTAGCTACCCAAGTGCAAGTCTTTTCCGCCATTAGTGGGGAAAGTTTCCATTGTGTTCAATGGTTAGATCCCAAGGATTAACTAAAAAAACTTTACATCAGCCCCAAATGACCCATATTGGTGGTCAGTAACACTTAAACCCTCCACCCAAAACAATCCAACAATTATTGGTAGTCAGTAACACTTAAACCCTCCACCCAAAACAATCCAACAATTATTGGTAGTCAGTGACACTTAAACCCCCCACTCAAAACTATCCAATAACCATAAGTGGTCAGTGATATTTTAAACCCCCCCCCCCCCCCCCCAATCACATCGCTGGTGGTCAACACACTTCAAAACACTCAAACAATTCACAATTGGCTGTCAGATGGAAGTGGTTTGCTGATTGCTTCCAAGCACCCCTAGTACATTTGCACCCATTCCCCTGAAATGGCTTGGCATTTTGGGTATCTATTTGCTTGGCACAACCTTATCTTTTATTTTTATTTATTTCATTGGTGTGCCATAAAAATAGCTTTAGTGTATTTTTTACTAAAATGTTGCTCTGATTAACCACTACACTAATATTATGTGAATTTTTTTTAAAAATAAACACCACACCATTTTATTCTGCAGGGTGTCTGCTTCAGAAAATTGAATATTTAGGGGGTTTTAGGTAATCTTTAGGCTTCAAATGAGTTTTAAGTCTAGGTTTGCATCTATGCAGCTGCGCTTGATGCGTTTTTCAGTGCATTCTGCTTTTTTAAACCAGCGTTTTTGCATGCAGTTTTCATGCATTTTGCGTTTTACATATTTCTTTCACTTTAAACGCACTGTATAAAGCTGGTTGCTAAGGAGGGGACGGGAAGCCCCCCAGCACGTCCCTAACAACCGATGAGTTATCAGCTAAAAAAAACAGCGTGGAGTTCCCCCCAGGTCCATACCAGGTCCTTGGGTCTAGTATGGATTTAGCGGGGACCCCCACAAAAATGTTGTGGGGTCCCCCCCAAAATCCATACCAAACCCTTATCTGAGCATGCCACCCGGCAGGTCAGGAAATGGAGGGGACGAGCAAACACCTCCTGAACCATACTAGACCGCATGCCCTCAACATGGGGGGTGGGAGAGCCAGTTTTTGTTAATTTCTTTATTAGTAAAATAGCTCTGAGCCATGTGTCTCCCAGTGCCATTGTCTTCTCCCTGGTGATGTCATCTTCCGGTGTCATCATCTTCTTCTTCCTCCTCACCACCGTCGTCTTCTTCCTTGCCGGTTACCCACTAAAAAAAGCTGGTCTTGTCGTGAAGCTCTCTTCCTCCGTTGTGATGTGACATCCGGGCAGTATGCTCAGATAAGGGTTTGATATGGATTTTGGGGGGACCCCACACCATTTAAAAAATAAATAAAAATTACCAGCCCCCTGCTTAGCAACCAGCAATATACAATGTTTAAATAAGAACCGCAAAACGTAAAACACATACAAAATGAAACACTTGCGTTTCTGGTGCAGCTCCATTGACATCTATTTCATGCAAAACGCAAACTGCAGTGGGAAAAAAAGTCCCAGGCCCTTTCCAAAAAACGCAACCGTGCAAAACGCACATATGTGAACCAGTACAATAGGAAATCATGTTAAATGGACTGTAGGGCGTTTCTGCAAACTGCAAAACGCACAAAAAAATGCAGTGTGAACGTAGGGTAAACATGTGTGCAAAATATTCTAAAAATGCTCTGGTGGCAAAAGGGTTAAAGTGTTTGTTGTTACCCCAACACTTCATATTCCTGATATGTGCCTGATGTACCATGTACTTGTATGAGAAAGTTCTCTTTACATTGCTTCCTTCATGTGAAATCCCTGGTGTTCCTACTAGTCCGCACACTTTCTATTAAAAACTGACCACACTAAGCAGGATAGCACACTGTGGTCAGTTCTCTAGCTTCTCTGCTGGGAACTCTGTATGCTTTCCTTTCATTAGACTTGTCCTGACACGCCCCCGCTGCACAGCCATTCACTTCTCCTTCTCCCGGCACTGAGAACAGAGGGAATGTGTTCACTTATAAAAAAAAAAGAAAAACATTTATTTATAATGTTTTTTGTATATCTTTTTCAAAAATGTTTTTCCTTTCATTTCTATTTTAAACTGAATGGGTTGTTTTACAAGGTGATCGTTTACTTTACCTTCCCCATCCACCATAGATTGCAAATGTAATTAATGGTTTAATTCATTAAAGTGATTGTAAATTCTCAAAGTTTTTCACCTTAATGCGTTAAGGTGAAAAACCTTATTTGCTGTATGGCCCCCTGACCCCCCCCCCCCCCTTTTTTTCTTTCCTGAGCCTATCCGTTCCAGAGCCATGCACAAGCCCATTGGCTTCCGCTGCTGTCAATCAAATCCAGTGACACAGGAGCGGGGGGAGAGCGGACGATTCCGCAGCCGATGAAGGGGAGGGGCCAGGAGCACCAGCAGGGCACCGGCTCTGTGATTTGCCGGAGCCGCGTGACGTCACGTCTGTGCATGCGCGGGAGCTGCCGGAAATGGCACACGACGTGCCATTGCTTCAGTGCGCATGAGCCAATGTCTTTGGCACATGCAGATACAGGGGGGATATCTCCTAAACTGTGCAGGTTTAGGAGATGTGCAGGATAGCTACAGGTAAGCCTTATTATAGGCTTACCTGTAGCAAAAAGTGGTATGTAAGGGTTTACAACCACTTCAAATCTTCCTCCTTCTCTTCCATTGTGAGAGGAAGGGGAGGGGTCACCAATGAAAACAGCACTACATTGTTTACATTTGTGATCGCTGTAATTGGATACAACTGTAATCACATTGTGCAGAGCAGCTCCATTTGGCTCTGTGCCTTTTAGTTACAATGGCCAGACATGAGGTGGTTAAAAATAAAACTGTATATAGTGAGACAGGATGCCATTGCCAAACATACAAAAAAAAATCGATGTTGGATTTACATACACTGTCAAAGCTCACTGTTTGACTTTCCTTTTTGCCAGAACTGGCGTTCGAAACGTAAAACAAAAAAAGCTTTAATCACTTTTTAACAGGTCGCTGTGCTATATTAGAGACAATCCCAGAATGCTCTGCATGGAGACATGTGTCTGTGAAATCGAGTAGCTAAATGTGGATAAATACAGTGTACAACTACAGCCTGAACTCAATAGCATTCCTGTAAACAGAAAGACGTGTAATGGTCCACAGAGGGGTTTATTGTTATCGCTCGCTGACTGCATAATAATATCCGCATGTTACCACAGAGGGAGACGTGTTACCACCTCTCATGTGCACTGTACAATTTTCAGCTGAGTTTAGGCTTCGGTGATTGGACTTGAGGCTGAGGCCTTGGCAGAGGCTCCTGCTGACTGCGCTTCCCCAGATCTTCACAGCAATGGGACTGATTAAAGCATCGAGCCTCTGCGGTTTGGCTTGGTCACTGCTGCCCAATTGGACACCACATCTTCTGCGGGTTTCCTGTCAAGGATGGGTTTGGCGTCCTTTAATTCCACTACAATTATCTCTCTCTCTCTCTCTTTTTTTTTTTTTCTTACAATGGCCATGCCCCTTTCATTGTGGGAACTCGAGTGAGAAGGTATAATTTCATAGTTTTAAATTGCAAACATATGAGATTTGAGAAAGGGAGAGAGAGAGGAAAGAAAACATTTTTACGATGTTTCCGTAACGGAGAAAAGGTTTTCATGCCACATGTACTGATGCAGAAACATCTGAACAAACTTGACGCATAAATTGAATTTACTTGTTTTTTTTTTTGTGTTTTTTTTTTTATAAACAAATGCCACTTACCATTTAGAAGTAGGCTTCTTTTCCTCATGCAAAAGTAAAAAAAAATCCGAAAACATGCTTTGCATTATTTCATGCAAAGCATGTTTTCGGATTAGGGGCAGATTCACAGAGATCTGCACCCGTGCAGCGTATCAGAGATATGCTACGCCGCCGTAACTTTCCCGGCTTTGGTTCGAATCCTGAAAGACTTTGCGCCGTAAGTTACGGCGCCGTAGTCTATCTCTGGCGGCGTAACGACGCGTAATTCAAATCGGCGATTAGGGGGCGTGTTTCATTTAAATGAAGCGCGTCCTTGCGCCGAACGAACTGCGCATGCTCCGTTTCTAAATTTCCCGCCGTGCATTGCGCTAAATGACGTCGCAACAACGTCATTTTTTTAACATAGACGTGAATTACGTCCATCCCGATTCACGGACGACTTACGCAAAAGAAAAAAAAATTCAAATTAAACGCGGGAACGACGGCCATACTTAACATAGCAGGTTTAACTATACGCAACGAAATACCAGCTTTAACTATACGCCGGAAAAAGCCGACTAGAGACGCCGTAAAAAAATGCGACGGCCGCTCGTACGTTCGTGGATCATCGGAAATAGCTAATTTGCATACTCGACGCGGAAAACGACGTGAACGCCACCCAGCGGACGCTGAAGAATTGCATCTTAGATCCGAAGGCGTACGAAGACGTACGCCTGTCAGATCTAACCCAGATGCTGTCGTATTCAAAACAGAGATACGACGCGGGTAATTTGAAAGTACGCCGGCGTATCAGTAGATACGCCGGCGTACTCGCTCTGTGGATCTGACCCATTAATGTTATTCCTTGTACACACGATTGGAATTTCAGATGAAAAAAGTCAGAGTTTTTTCCACCGTGTGTGGGCCCCATCAGAGTTTTTTTCATTTGTGATCACTTTTTATGTCCATTTTTTGTGGTTTTATTGCAAAAAAAAACTTTATATTTTTGACCTGCACTGTTTCCCCTTATATTCGCTGGAGCTTTTTGTGTGCCTACATCCTCTCTAGGGGTCTTACTACCATTCTTCCATCCTTTTCGATTTGGGGTGGACACCCTGGGAGATCCGGTTTTGGCATACTTACCAGGATATCGTTTATCTAAGGTCCTTCATCGAAGATCCTTGGTCTACCATCATCCAGTCTGTGGTTTCTACTGCACATTCTTCATTGAAGCCGAGTTGATTTGCCCCGAGATTTCTCATGTCTATAAGGCCCCGTACACACGATAGAATCCATCCGCTGAAAAATCCCAGCAAATGGGTTTCAGCGGATAGATCCTATGGTGTGTACACTCCAGCGGATCTGTTTCCGCGGATATTTCTCCCCTGGGATGGATTCCAGCAGATCGAATATTTGCTGACATGCCAAACAAATCCATCTGCTGGAATACATCCCAACGGATGGATCCGCTGGTCTGTATAGACTCACCGGATCCATCCGTCCGAAGGGATCCCCCGCATGCGTCGTAATCAGGGCTGTGGAGTCGGTAGATAAATGTTCCGACTCCGACTCCTCAGTTTTATGTACTTCCGACTCCGACTCCGACTCCCCGACTCCGACTCCTCTGTATTAATATGCGAATGTATTTTATACATTCCTTGAGGGAAAGAAACGCAACCTACCACAGGACTACTGGCTGGGAAGCTGTATTGCACAGTTTAAGCAAAAGACAAACACAATGAAAACAATCAAGTGACTGGATAGTAGCAGCAGGCATAAACATCAGGAACAGGATCTTTACCAGTTCAAAAATACAAACCACATTATTTGGTTGTTTTAGAACAAAAACAAAGCTTATCTATAATGAACCAAAAACAACATCTGCAAAACCTAGAAATGGTTTATATTATTCTTGAAATGTAGTTCTAGGCTTAGCAAATGCAAATCAATTCAATGTAGAGTTCTAAGGAAGAGAATTGCCTTTGCCAGATCCTCTTTCATAGAGGCTCTTAAGTCAGACTTTATTATTTTTAGGGCTGAAAATAATCTTTCGACACTGACTTGGGTGGGTGGCATTGCAGTAACTATTCTGGCCACATCACTAACGATCTCTGGATAAACAAGGATGGCTTCTTCAACAGTAAGTTTTGATGAGCGATCATACTTTTCAGCTTCGTTTAGTGCTTTATAAAACTCCTGTTGGAATTTTTTTATTTGGACACTTACTGGTTCTCTAACATGCGTTCCCTGTAAAAGCAGAACACAACACTATGGAAAGTATAAGTATTGCAGCTCCTAATTGTGCGTTGCGTGCCACATAGTGAAGCACATGAAAAGCATGCTTCTTCATGGTCACTTAACGTGTTCGTTTTGCGGTTACGTGAGGCACTGCATGCATTGGTCTTTATTCTTACAGTAGAGAAGTCATTAATTATAACTTTTTGTGAATTGGGACATTTAAACTTGCTTTTTTTTTTTTTTTATTCCAATCTAAATTTTGTAGGAGTCGGAGTCGGTGCATTGTTTTCCGACTCCGACTCCAGGTACCCAAAATATCCCCCGACTCCGACTCCTCGACTCCGACTTCACAGCCCTGGTCGTAATGATTCGACGCATGCGTGGAATTCCTTATATGACAGCGTCGCGCACGTCGCCGCGTCATAATCGCGGCGACGGCGAGACACGTCATCGCCAGAGGATTTCGGCGCGGATTTCAATGCGATGGTGAGTACACTCCATCGCATTAAAATCTGCTGAAATCCTCGAGAGGATTTATCCGCGGAAACGGTCCGCTGGACCGTATCCGCGGATAAATCCTCCCGTGTGTATGGGGCCTAAGATCTGCTGTCGCTGACAGGTAGATCCATTGGTTTCGGTAAGCGCATTCACATTTATTCTTAGATGGAAGGAATGATTGTTTGCCCATGAGGATCTACGTGGTCACACATTTGTTTTCTTCACCATTCATCCACAAGTCATATTGATGGACTCATTATTATTGTTCTTTGATTTTTTTGTATTTTTGTATTTTGATTACACAATCATCCTAGTGAGACATTTTTTTCTTGTACCATTAGCGCTACATTTTTTCCACAACAAAAATTTTCAAGGCACTTGGTTGGTAGGGACACAACATTTATTTGGTCATTTTTTCAAGTTTATAATCTAATCTTTACCTCCTTTTATCATATTTTCTATATTTGCATAACAACGTTATTTTACAAGCATTTAATAGAGAGAGCTTATATAACAAAAAAAAAAAAAGTCCATACTCCCTCTAATTCATTTGAATACATGTTGACTTTTAAAAGAAAAAGTTCTCTTTACGCAAAATCAACCATTTTTGAGCAGCGGCTTCATAGCAGACATGAAAATAATCATATGGTCAGCCCGGATGAGCCAAAACCTATCAATCTGCCATCAAGTTCAGTTTCTGCTTACTAGTTAACATTTGCACTTGAATGATATACAATATTAGACTTTCTTCAGGAATTTTCTTTGCCTTGGCACTTTCCTTTCTCAGCTGACGTAGTTGAGATATTTTTATTGCTTCAGGAACACATTTTGGGGATAGGGGGTGGGGGCAGAATAAGAATTTGCTTTATTAACTCTCTAGTTTTATTCATTTTTACTAAATATTTTGAGGAAAAATCTGCATTAAACTGACTTACTCTCAAATGTTAACACAAAACTGTATTAGTAGTTTTTGTAGGGATGCTAAGCAAGGTGTAATAGAAGAACTAAAACATAATATTATTGGAGAAAATGCTGCAGCAGGCACTCAACAGTGTTTATCACATTACAAAAAGCCTAGGCATTTGGTCAAGTGATCTCTGTTGAAACAGAGGATTTGTTTATTCCTCCCTCAAGGACACATCATGTGACTTAAAGTGGTTCTATGCATGAAGGTAAAAAAACTTCTGCATGCAGTCTCCCCCCAGATACCCCTCCTCCCCCAATACTTACCCAAGCCAAATTGCGATCCAGCAATGTGCACGAGAGGTCTCCTGGGTCTCTGCCTCCTTATTGGCTAAGACAAAGCAGCAGCTCCAGCTTCTGTCAATCACAGCCAGAGAGGAGGGAGCAAGGGGCAGGACTGACCCATGCTCTGTGTGTCCCATAGACACACAGAGGCAGGTCAGGAGTGAACACGCTTAAGTGTCCCCATAGCAAGTGGCTTGCTTTGGGGGCACTTGGCAGAGGGGAGGAGCCCAGAGCGCAAGTTGGGAACCCGAGAAGAGGAGGATCGGGGCTGCTCTGTGCAAAACCATTACACAAAGCAGGTAAATATACCATGTTTGTTATTTAATTTTTTTTTAGGTTTAACCACTTAAGGACCGCCGCACGACTATATACGTCGGCAGAATGGCATGGCTAGGCACATGGACGTATATATATGTCCCCTTTAAGAGCCCAGCCGTGGGTCGCAAGCGTGCCGCAGCCGGCGCACTCGCGACCCAGTCCGAAGCTCCGTGACCACGCCCGCGGGACCTGCGGACCCGATCGCCATGGGTGTCCCACGATCGGGTCACAGGAGCTGAAGAACGGGGAGAGGTGAGTGTAAACAAACCTTCCCCGTTCTTCTCTGTGGCAATGTCAGTGATCGTCTGTTCCCTGATTTAGGGAACGACGATCACTGACGTCACACGTCCAGCCCTGCCACCTACAGTTAGAAACACACATGAGGTCACACTTAACCCCTACAGCGCCCCCTAGTGGTTAACCCCTTCACTGCCATTGTCATTTTCACAGAAATCAGTGAATTTTTATAGCACTTTTCGCTGTGAAAATGACAATGGTCCCAAAAATGTGTCAAAAGTGTCCGTCCGATGTGTCCTCCATAATGTCGCAGTCATGAAAAAAAATCGTTAATTAGTAGTAAAAAAAAATTATAAAAAAAAATGCCATAAAACGATCCACTATTTAGTAAACGCTATAAATTTTGCGCAAACCAATCGATAAACGCTTATTGCGTTTTTTTCCCCCCAAAATAGGTAGAAGAATACGTGCTTCTGTGGGCACTGCGCTCCCTGTTCCCAACTCCAGGTTTGCTCTGCACTCAGCCGCAAGGGGAGTCCTTTTAGCATCTCGATCTCCATACTCGTTCCTGACACACGCTTGAGAGGGGATAAGATTTCAATGTACAAACACCATACTGGTGAACCCACAACAGGGATAAAGCTTTTTCGAGAAAGGTAATTTAATAATACACGCGGCCATTCACTAAAATTAGAAGAAATGCAATAGAAGATAGACATGTGCAGACTGGAATATTTTGTTTTGTTTTTTCGTTTTCGTTTGGAAAATAATTTTATTTAGTTACTCCCGAAAATCGTTTTGATTTATTTCGTTTTTCGTTGGGGAATAGCTTTCGTCCGAAAATCCAATAATAATTGGTTTCTGTCGAATGGTCAAAAGAATATTCCCCGGAACGTCGAATCTTTGTTGGTTTCTGTCTAATGGTCAAAAAAATATTTGACGGAAAGCCGAATCTTTACGTCGAATCGTACATTTCCATTCGAATATTCCGCCTACAAGAATTCTAATGTTGTATGACTAGTAATAATGTCGAATCTATTCTCTATAATGTCGAATCTATTTTCTCATAAATCGAAATCTATTCTCTGTAATGTCGAATCTATTATTTCTATAGTGTCAAATCTTTTCTCTATAATGTCGGATCTTTTCTCTATAATGTCGAATCTTTTCCCTATAATGTCAAATCTCTCTATATCGAATTTTTACCGCAACGAAAACGAAAATAAAGCATTTTTTATGTCGGATCTTTCGGTTTTCGTTTCTTGCACTTTCGTTATCGTTTGTTAAAACGATAATGAAAAAAACAGATTTTCGGACGAAAATGCATTCTAACGAAAACGAATGCACATGTCTAGTAGAAGATTCTTTACTGTCAACCACAACATACAGGGATATACAATGTAATACTTACATAAAATCACACACATAGGTTGGACTTGATAGACTTGTGTCTTTTTTCAACCCTGCCTACTATGTAACTACTTGATTTGTTATCATGAACAAACGTACAGTATTAAGGGGAAAGGTGCAACAACATACACTTTTATTTAAAGCAAAAAAGACTAAAAGAAAGAAAACAAATGAAACCACCACGTAAAGTTAGTAAATTGCAATATATTCAATTTTGTTTTTTGGATTTAATACGGCTTTAAAAATGTGAACAAACCAGGAAGAATCAATTCCCTAGCACAACCATGTCCCTCCTGCCACGTCATAGCCCTCTCTTTTTCTGAAGGTGTCTAATTACTCTCTGTCAGTCATCGGCTCTCTGTTCTGCCCATCCAGCGCTCACTAGAGTGCTGGGCTGTGGAGGGGGCAGAAGCAGCTGGCTCATGCTCTCAGCGGCTCACTGAGAGACTGAGCCTGGGTGCTGGTTAAGGCATGTGGGCAGATCCCGACCGTATTGTCATGATCTTGCCCCAGCCTGGACTGGGCTTTAGCATGCTGTCTGTTGAAAACAGGTCACAGGAGTGCAGAACGATCTGCGGATCTGTGCTCCACAGGAGAAGTACAGCTAAATGAGCTTTGGCTGTACTTCTCCTTTAATGAAGATACAAAGCTTTATAAGAACCTTCCAGTATTACTGACAGGAAAAGGAAGCACTCTTCTTTATATTTTACAGAATACCCAATAAAAACAAAGACAAGCATGGTGTTGGGGAGCACTATCAATAATACATAATAAATCATTTGGAATGTAGGGACTACATGCCATGATTAATAGTTTCAAGCAAAATCCCTAACCAAAAAGCTTAACGGACTTTAACAGTACCACATTTTTTATATGCAAGTACAACATTTATTAATAACATTAAGCAATAATAATCAGAACATCTGGAGAATAAACACATTTGTTGCATACAAAGATTCCTTCACATTTTAAAAACAGAAACATCATGGGTTCTTTATTATTTAACAGGTTTCACTGGTCAAAACCTGCTTCTTCAGGAAAAAATACACACATTTTTATTCAAATCCCACAGACATATTGGCTTGGGCAAGATTAGAACCAAGCCTCGGGAGGTACGTACCCATACCAAAAAGGAGTCTGGTTCCAAAAATAATATTTCTTAAAAGAAGGAGAAGCCCTAAATCATCATATGTATCCAGTAAGGCACCTAATTGGCAACTCTTTTATCCTCTGATAATGCATCTCACATCCTCCAGGGATTCCCCAAATGACAGCCCTCTTTTTTATATTTTTGTCAGGGCTGGTTGCTCAGCTGTTGGTTAATTGCCAGCTCTCTTCATTCCACAGTGGCTCGCCTGGTGATCATTTCATTCTGGCTATTTAAACTGCCTGGCTCATTCATTCTGTGCCTGGAAATTCTCTGCTGTGTTCCTGTTAAAGACTTGCCTGGCTGACATCCCTTCTGGTTCCTGATCCTGTCTGTTGCTTCTGACTCCACTGATCTCTGGCTTCCTGATTTACTGGCTTGCTCTGACTGCTCTGACTACCCGCTTTGGTTACCGAACCCTGGCTATGTTTTGACTACATTAACTATTTGTACAATTTTTACCATTATATTAAAAGGTGTGATTTTTACAGCATTTTCTGTCTCCGTCTGATTCATGGTCCCTGACATTTTTACAGAATACCCAATAAAAAAAATTATGCACACTGATGTAAAGTGGAAAAGAAATACATTAATTTATTCATTTCAGCTAATGTGATCATTACCTGAACATTACCCATTATACCTAAGAGTTGCACAGCAAAAAAGTTTAAATCAAGCGTGTAAAAGGAGTGTTTGGTATGAAAACTGATGGGTGGTAGCATTTACATGGGTTTACAAAAGGAAGAAAGCTCAGAGATTGATACTGTTTACTGCAAATCTGAAGAGCAGACATGACGTAGGGCAGATGCATTAAGTTGCCAGAATCCCAGGTTTGAAGTGTTGTCCCCCTACTATGTTTGGTTCTATGTGAACTGACCCAGAGTAGGTGATATGGCATATGAGTTCAATAGTGATTAATCCATCATTTTATGGTGCCAGCATTCCAATAATTATCTGAAACGCCCCATACAAATCATAATATCTCAAAGTGGGACTTTTTTAGGCACACCTTACAAGTTATTGTAAAACAAATGTTGGCCCCCTGTCTTGTACTGCTCCCCTCCTATCCCAGTTGGTCAGTTAGCCTAAAGGTCACACTAACAAAATCAGATGGGGCAAGGATGGCAAAACACACCATAATCCCTGTAAGAGGGAGGACCACATCCTAAAAAGGAGAGGGGCGGCTCACCAACCACAGGGGAAGAGACTTTGAATGTGCCAGCCAATGAGGAAAGACATTAAAAGATAAAGTGCTTCACTATAATAGCTTCTTCAGGATTCACACTTAGCAATGCACACCACATAGATCAGACTATTACAGACTTTCAAAGAGACCTGAATGGTATTAACATAGAGCCCACCCTGTTTTGTCCATAAAGAGATGTGTGGTTCTAGAGGTTAGACTTGAGCTTCCAAAAAATAGTGTAGCACTACCCCCGGAGGAGCTGCTGTTTTTTTTTTTTTGGGTGGCATGTTACCTCATGGCTCCTCCGCCGTCTAAGGGTGTATGGTGAATGTAGCATTAACGGAATGTCCACCTGTCTTTTTCTGTGCTCTTATATACCCAGCCGGGTATAAACATTAAAACTTGTGATGAAGAGTAGTGGTGAAATAAAAGGAGAAGTAGCAGACTCAGGCACAACGATAGGGAAACAGTCCTGCTCCCAACAATACTTTGTATTCTTCGCCACTCTAGCCAGATTGGGTATAGCGTACCTGGACAGGCCCACTCTCACTGACCTGCCATTCAGGGTATCGCTCGAACTTGAAGGAAAAGCCTCTGTCACAGGCCCTCCCTGTGATTTTGATTACGATGATCCTCCTTGATAGAATTGCGCCTGGATCTCCTTCAGATAGTTTTCAGGTACCGACTGACAGGTGACCAGCCTCTCAGTGTCCGGCTACCTTGATCCCCGGTGGTTTGTCGAGACCCTATAGGATCGCCAGCCTCTCATTGGCTCTCCTCAGATGGACT
The DNA here is from genome assembly GCF_905171775.1 of Rana temporaria. Taxonomy (NCBI): domain Eukaryota; kingdom Metazoa; phylum Chordata; class Amphibia; order Anura; family Ranidae; genus Rana; species Rana temporaria. Next base: position 57,194,706 of record NC_053493.1, on the reverse strand, counting down.
CCCCACCGAACAGCTATCTCGCTTGGAATCTTCAGGATTGGGAACCCAGACGACTTCTGGGCTCCCTGCCACAGCATAAATGTTCCGGACCAACATGGTCCCGGAACCAGGAACACCGCGTGGCACGTGCACCCCGGCCTGGAAGGCCATTACGCTGGGGCGCCGTGATGCAGTCACCCTGAAGGTGGGTGCCGCACTCCGAAGAAGAACCCAGAACAATGGCAATCCCCATAAATACCCTCCCCCTACATGCACAGCGAGGCCGAACCCTGCTGAGGAAGAGCCAGTGCTGGGGAAGAGCACCCAAACCTCGACTCCACTGCTGCCACCCATCGCCCTGGGGTAGGAACTACACCCCAGTAACAATAGACAACCCACAGCACAGCCAAGCTGAGACAGAGACCCAGTTTTGAACATAATAATTGTATCAGAGTCAGCTAACACTCTGATCCCTCTCTAAATTTAACTAGCACCGGTACTTTTTAAGTAACCAGGCGCTACAGTAGTATAAATATCACACAAATATAAATCTTATTAGCCACAATCAAAGTGTCAAACTCTGGTAGGAAGGGGAATTCCTCAGGTCAAATGCAAAGTTGTATAAAGGATAAGTGTTTTCACAGTATGAGACGACTCCACTCCTTATACTCAGTTCCCAATGCATCCACCAGCACCGACATCTGTCTCACCAAACCTCAAGGATGGAAAAACATACAATTTGTCCACTCTGTTTAAGGACACCTAGAAGTATACTGTAGGTCAAACTGTTATCCTTCTCTGTTTGGTTCTAGGTGTACTGACCCAGAGTAGGCAGTATGTAATTCCACCATACCCTATTCCACCAAGAAATAAATACAAACTGTGCAGTGACAACAAGTGTTGACCTGACAGGATTCTGCAATCTTTTTTTATTTATAGAGGCCCGTATTCACAAAGCACTTGCGCCGACGTATCTCCAGATACGCCGCGTAAGTGTAAATATGCGCCGTCGTATCTGTGCGCCATACCCACAAACTAAGATATGCCTAAAAACAGGCTTAATCCCGCCAACGTAACTTACCTACGCCGGCGTAGGGTGGGCGCACATTTACCCTGGCCGCATGGTGGCGCTGCCATTGATTAGCCATTCAAATATGCAAATGAGGAAAATACGGCGATTCACGAACCTGCGCCCGCCCGACGCAGGCTACGAGAGGTGCGCGTAAGTTGTACGGCCGGCGTAAAGTTAAGCCCTATAAAGGAGGTGTAACTTAGCAGCAGACATGTAAAGGTCTGCATCAGGGAACACAAGCCGGCGGTTTTTACGTAGTTTACGTTGGACGTATGTCTGGATGGGCGTAGATTACTTTCATGGCGTAGGCAGTGATCCGGCGTATCTTAGGTAGTTGTTCCGACGTGGTTATGAGCATGCGCACGGGGATGCGTCCACGACACGACGCATGCGCAGTTCATTCAACGTACTTGTCTGGCTCTCCAACCATCATTTGCATGGGGTCACGCCTCATTTGCATGGCTTTGCATGGGGCAAGCCCACTTCCACCTACGCCAGCCTGCGCCTTCGAAATCTACGCCACGCCGATGCAGCTTTGGGAGCACTGGCTTCCTGAATTCCATGCTTGCCTCTATGCGTTGCGTCGGCGTAGCGTACATTGAGATGCGCTACGGTGGCGTAATGTGCGCCCGTTCTCTGTGAATCCAGGCCAGAGTGTTTTATTGAAATTAAAAGTGATATGTGACTGGTTATGTGCCTATCCTGGCAACCCTGCCACCCTACGCCATAGCCTATGTTGGCTATGCAGAAATCTGGCCTTGATTACTTTACATATGTTTTGCCAGGAGTATCAGTTCCTCTATATAACATTGCACTCAGCTGTTTGGAGGACATCGACCCCTCAAGGTCACAGAGTTAAATGTCCATTATAGGAGCAGAAAAAGCAACAGATGATGTCTCTGATGTCCTGGCTCCCTTGGATTGTTCCAGCAGTAAAACCTGCCAGAAAAATAAAGAGAAAAGAAATGTATGTAATTATGTTAAGCTATAATTTTCCCCTCTCTTTTAAAACTAGGACACATATGATCCTCATTGGGCTTATCCCATCCTGCTCCACATTATCTTGAATGGCGACAAATACAAAGCAGAAGGGAGTGAAGGGAACTGTTGCCTCTATTCAATGGGGTTCGAGGTCCTGTCACTCACACCTGACAGATCATTTCTAGGATTAGAGAAGATGCTGAGCTGGGGTGGAGCACTGTTTCAGGGCAGATGTTAACTTTTCAACTGCAAAACTCTTTGTCATCTTGCTTGTGTTAAAAAAGCATGATTCCAGAAGCTGCATTTATCGAAGGCATAGATGAAAAACAGACAGAGAAGGTGAATCCTCTCCAACAAAGAAACGGATCAGCCCAAAATCTCGGAATTAAGTCGATAATAGCTGTCCCATTATGAACAAGTTCACTTGTAGCAGGTGACATTAATAAGAAATACCGGTAAGCAGTAAGAAATCTCTAAAGTGTGGACAATAATCTCTTTGTTCTGTGGGTTCCACTGATTTTGTAGGTGTTATTAATGACACTGAAAGACAAGTAGAAGTTGCAAGCTGGTGTTCTAATATGTGAAAAAGTGAACCTGTATTGATAAAAAAAATTCTCACTAAATCTTTCTATAAATCAGGCAACATAAGGTGCCTGCAAAGTAAAAATGGCAACCACCCATATTTATTTATTTATTACAGGTGTTTATATAGCACCAACAATTTACGCAGCACTGTACATTTACATCAGCCCCTGCCTTAAAGGGGTTGTAAAGCTTCAATTTTTTTTTAAAATAACAAACATGTCAAACTTACCTCCACTGTGCAGCTCGTTTTGCACAGAGTGGCCCTGATCTACATCTTCTGGGGTCCCTCTGTGGCTGTCTCGGCTCCTCCCCGCTTCTGGTAACCCCCCTGGGAAGTGCTCTTCCAAGGGGGTTACCTTTCGGGCGTGCTCCCGAGTCCTGTATCCGGCGTCCATAGCCCTCGACTACAGAACTTGGCCCCGCCCCCTGGCCCTCACGTCATTGGAGTTGATTGACAGCAGCGCGAGCCAATGGCTGCGCTGCTATCAATCTATCCAATGAAGAGCCAAGAAGACCAGGCAAAGGAAGAGCGCGTTCACGACGCGGGACTTTCCAGGGCTCAGGTAAGTAAAATGGGGGCTGGGGGGCCGCTAATCATCGGGTGTTTTTTCACCTTAATGCATAGGCAGCAGGGGTTAAAAGCGCCCCGCCAAAGGCCAAAAATCGCTGCTAAAACGACAGTAAAGCGCCGCTAAAACTTTACTGCTAGCGCGGCCCGCTGGCAGTGTAAAAAGGAGTCAGAGAGACTTGGAGAGGATCTTCTAATATTTAGTAATTTCTCATACTTTTCATTGTAGTGGGTGGTTCATGGATGCATAATATACATATACAATGTTCAAGAGAAATTGGATTTAAATTAGCAGCTGAATGAGAATAAAGGTACCCTGAATCTGTGTTTTAAAAGACAGATCTATCATGTTAAGTATGGAATACAAAGGTGTATAGTCAAAGTTTTTTTTTAAATTTTTTGCAGTACACATTTTTTTATTTTGTAAATATATTGTTCTTGAGTGCAATTTCCCTATTTATTGAGGTTGGGTTCACATATCTGCGATTCAGTTTGCAGTCCGGAGTCCTGTGCGTTTCTTTTCACCGGTTCAGGTGCGATTCAGGTGCAAATTCTTCCCTGAATTCACACCTGAACTGGACCCAAAAATGCTCAGGACCCTTTTCAAAACCAAACCGTAGCCTCCCCGGACATGTGTGAACTGAACGCCGGTCACTATCATATGTTATGCGAATTAGATGCAGATAAAAACGCATCCAATTGCATATATGTGAACCCAGCCTTAGTCTTCACCTATGCCCCGTGCCTGGATGTACCAGGCATTTTGTGATTCTCTCTGGTTGCAGATTAGGGGGATGCGGTTTAAAAAAAGAAGGCAGCAGTGTAGGGTGAATTCAGGCAAATCCTCAGTGCTGAAATCTCTTACATTTAAAAGAAGACAGATGCATTGCAAAATACAACACAAATCATAATGATTACTTTAATATACAGTATAATGTCCTGCCTTCTACATTAAGCTTGAGTAGTGGTGACAGACAGCTCATTGTGATTTCTTTATGGGGAATGGCAAAAAGTGAGACTACTGCAGCCATGGTTTCTGAATAGAACCAACATCCTTGTAAAAATGTATGTACTGTATATATGTATAATCAATATACTCTTCGAAAATATGTTGACTATGTTGATATGTTGTGTATATGATATATGTATATATTAGGGCTGTTACTGATCAAACATTTTCTGTTCGATTAATCGTTTTTTTTTTTTTATCGACTAATTTCGATTAATTATAACGCACATACAGATCCAACTACTTTTAGCTGATCTCCTCCTTGCAGGCTGATTCTCAGTGCAGCTACCAACCACTGGAAAAATGGATAGCAGGATACAAAAAACACACAAAGGCAGCGCTCGATGGGAATAGATTTAAATCTTGTATAGTCTTCAAGTAGGTAACCAAATAAATATTGCACTGGAGATAAAATCGATGTAGCTACATAAACTGTAAAAATGGTGCGAGCAATACCAAACGGTAGCAAAAGCAGTCATAAAAACATGTAGCTAAGTATGATACTGGTATAAAAATGTGTACAACGATACCACTGCTGAATCCAGATGAGAAGAGGTTAACATCAGTCCGTCGGCATGTAGATGTCCCATGAAGGGAACTATCACAACTCCCAGTGGATGGTTGTAGAATCCCAGGTTGATAGAGGGAAGTGATAGAGGGAAGTGTAACAGCCCTTGCGTGTGGCAGATAGTAAGGTCCCGCCGGCATGCAGATATGAAGGCACAGCAAAGGAGCCCTTCAGGGGGTGAGTGGAAAATGTATATAGCGCTGCACATGCGAACTGAATCGCCTCTGGGCGCTTCAGATGGACACAGCAAGCCCCGCCGGTGTCCGTGACGTTACTGGATCTCCGACGGAACTCCCTGAAGGCCCAGAAGCCGGCGGAGAGGTGAGTACCAATCAAAAGAATTTTAATTGATCAAAAAGATTTTGATCGATCAAAAAAATTAAAGATTAAGGGCCAGATTCAGGTACCTGCGCCGCGGCGTAACGTATCCCGTTTACGTTACACCGCCGCAAGTTTTCAGCGTAAGTGCTTGATTCATAAAGCACTTGCCTGTAAACTTACGGCGGTGTAACGTAAAGGCGTCCGGCGCAAGCCCGCCTAATTCAAATGTGGCGTGTACCATTTAAATTAGGCACGCTCCCGCGCCGGACGTACTGCGCATGCTCCGTTTTGAAATTCCCGCTGTGCTTTGGGCGAAGTGATGTAATTTTTTTGAACGGCGACGTGCGTAATGTACTTTCGTATTCCTGGACGTCTTACGCAAAAAAAAAATTGAAATTCGACGCGGGAACGACGGTCATACTTTAACATGGCTCGTCTAAAGTTAAGCCATGTAAAAGCATGCTTAACTTTGCGACGGGAAAAAATTACTAGCGACGACGTAACGAACGCGAAAACCTTCGTGGATCGCCGTAAAAGCTCATTTGCATACCCGACGCAGGCAAACGACGCAAACTCCACCCAGCGGCGGCCGAAGTATTGCAGCCTAAGATCCGAAGGCGTACGAAGCCGTAAGCCTGTCGGATCTTAGCCAAAAGCCGTCATATCTTGTTTGTGAATCACAAATTAAGATACGACGCGGCAAATTTGAAAATACGCCGGAGTATCAGTAGGTACTCCGGCGTATCTCGTCTGTGAATCTAGCCCTAATCGATTAATTAAAAGTTAATATGCACAGCCCTAGTATATATGAAGGTGGAATGGAGGCAAGTGACAGTATTCCCGATAAAACACCCATCCTCCCTCCCTGTCTTTTATTACCATTAAATAATTTTCAGTGTCAGTGGCATATTGGCTCACCTACCTTTGAGGTCACATCCCCTGTTTCATCATACAAATCTTAACCAAACAGCTTATAAACTGCTTCATCATAGTACGAAACATATTGCACATGACACTAGGCTGTCATCTACATTGTGACTTTACAGACTTGAAGGGACCAGATCATCATTTCACAGGGAAAGATCAAAAGAGAAAAACAAGCAAAGATTCTTTGTGAAATGAATTCACAGGGCCAGGGAGGGAATTAAACACACAAAAGAGCAATTGTACCCAACAAAGAAAACAGTAAAAAGAATAGGAACAATATTTTGGTAACGTCATTATCTTTACAAAGAAACAAGAAAGGAAATGGATACAATTATTGCTGGGAAAAAAAGCATATGGTAATTTCATTACGGAGTATAGGAGACATTCTAAAATAAAAGTAAAAAAATACATATAGTATAAAAAGAAGAAACAAGGACATACTGTTACAATTCCAGCTTATTCCAATTGCCCTATCCTTGGGCCACATAAGCGGTATGAAATCGTTTAATTTGATACACACAAGTTCCTCTGGAAAGGCAGCATTGCGTTGGGCTCAGGGAAAAGTCAGCATCACATTTTGCCAAGGAATAAGTCAGCATCATATTGTGTTTAGGGAAATGTCAGCTTCATGTTGTACTCAAAAAGTCAACATCACACATTTTGTTCAGAAAAAAAGTCACATTATATTTGGGGGGAAAAGTCAGCATTATGCTGTGTTTAGGGAAAAGTCAGCATCTTGTTTTGTTCAGGAAAAAGTCATCAGTGTCCAGGTTAATGTTAGAAAAGTTAATATGACATTATGCTCTGAAAAATAATAAGTATCATGTTGTGCTCAGGTAAATGTCAGCCTCACACAGTGTTTAGGGAAATGTAAGCATCACATTGTGTTCAGGGAAAAGTCATCATTGTGTTGTGCTCAGGGAAAAGTCAGAATCACATTTTGCTGAGGGAAAAAGTCAGCATGAAGTTGTATTCATGGAAAAGTCAACATCACGTAGTGCTTAGAAGAGTCAATATAATAAGTTATCATCATGTGCTTGGGGCAAAAATCAGCATCATTTTGTGTTCAGGTAAAAGTCAGCATCATCTGTTCAGGTAAAAGTCAGCATCACGTTGTTCTCAGAGAAAAGTCAGAATCCTATTTTGTTCAGAAAAGTGTCTGCATCGTGTTGTGCTCAGGGAAAAGCCAGGATTACTATATGTTTAGTTCATGTAAAAACCAGCATCATGTTGTTCTTAGTGAAAAGTCAGTCAGGTTTTGTTCAGGAAAAGGTAAGCATTATGCTGTGTTCAGGGAAACGTCAGCATCGCGTTGGGCTCAAAAAAGTCACATTGTGTTTAGGAAAAAAGTCATCATCATGTTGTACTCAGAAAAAAAAGTCAGCATCACGTGCTCAGGGAAAGGTCAGCATTATGTTGTATTCAAAGAAAAACCAACATTATGTTTTCTTCAGGAAAAAGTCAGCATTGTGTTCGCAAAAAAAAAAAGTCAGAATACTGTTTTGTTCTGGTCAGTATTATGTTGTTCTCAGAAAAAAAAAGTCAGCATCACTATGTGCTCAGGGAAAGATCAGCATTACGTTGTACTGGATGGAATATCCCTTTTTGGACAGCTTTCTGTTGTGTCTCTGGGACAGGAAGTGACATCACAGACAGAAGAAAACCCTTTCAGATGTCCTAACTACTAATAGATTCCTATATCCACACAAATTAAGTAAATTAAGGTGCCCCCCACTCTGGGACATTATATTCTGAATCAGAATTATAGTCAGAATGCAGCCGTTGATCAAGACGAGTAGGGACAACCACACATTTATTGAAGATTGGCCAGTCCCTACTGAACCAGCAAAATTTTGATCTGTTAATGCTTTAGACCAGGGGTCTCCAAAATTTTCAAACAAAGGGCCAGTTTATTGTCCTTCAGACTTTAGGAGGGCCGGATTGTGGCCAGCAGGGGCAGAAAATGTCGTCATCAGTGAGAAGAAATATGGCCTCAGGATTGGTGGTCAATAGGAGGAGTAGTGCCCCTATTAGTAGGAGAAATAGTATCCCATAATTGGTAGCAGTGGAAAAAAGAGTGCCCCATTGTTGGTGTTAGTGGGAGGAAAAGTGTCCCACATCAGTGGAAGGTATAGTGCCCCAAGGGCCGGATAGAAGATAGTAAAGGGCCACATTTGGCCCTTGGGCCGCAGTATGGAGACCCCTGCTTTAGATAAATGTTACCAGAGAAAGTTTGCCCATTGAAAGATTTCCTTCACCTACTGATCCTGTGAAACTCAAAAATATGTGTTTTGCCATTCGTTTTTGTACCAGAGATAATGGTCGGTAGGACAAATAGAGGGGTGCATCTCCACAGCAGGGACACAGACAGCAATAGAAAGTTCAACCCTTCAACCATTTATTACATGCTCCTTTTCTGCTGGTCCACTGGTTTTCCTTCAGACTTTATAATGCTTGTCATTTTTTTGTGAGCCCAGAGCATTACAGATACAATCCCTGGGGGTACAGCATCCGGTTGGCATGTGGTTACAGGAGAATTCTTAAAAAGCATGGAGGATTGGCCGATCTTGCTGTTGGAGGAGAAGGGTCCTGGAAAAAAAGTTATTCTAAAAACATTTAAATTGAAGGGGAGGAGGTGTGAACCAATTCTACATTTGGGCTTTAAAGGAATGATAAGGGCAAGGTAGTGTGGAGGGTATTGGACTATTGTTCCATTGAAGGTTAATGGCTTGTCTGACCAGTGGGATTCAAGGTTCTTTAGGGCTAATCTGGTTGAATCGCCTTTATAGCTGGCTTTTTCACTTTTCATTACTATTTACAAGATAGAGCACAAAGGCAGGACCTGCAAAAGAAAAACACATTTAGCTTGTAACAATTCTCATTGCAAAATATGCACCTGTGAAATACGGTTTATTTTCGTTCCCTTTCTCTGGGATAGCGCTCCCACATACATTCCCCATATCTAAAGAGATAAAGGAGTTACCGCGGCTTCTCCAGCAATCTAATGAGATGTATTCTCAGCACTGAAAAAGATACAATTATGGACAGGCTTCTGGCCAACCATACACTCTATGCAGCTATTACAGACCAGGCTAAAAAAATAAGAATTTACTTTAACCCTCAGAGAACTCATCTCTCTTAAGAAGAAAATAATATCTCATTGGCCTAATTAAACCGTGCTTTTTAAAAAAAAATAAAAAACAGCTATAGTATGTTACTGTAAATTAATCCCAATGGACGTCTTCAGCTGCCATTGTGCTTTTGCTCGGCTTCTAATGTGTACTGCGGCTGCACCTCTTAGGAGGAATGGGCTGCCCGAGGCATACCTTAACTTAATTTATCCACTACTATATAAGCTAAAAAACATGGAAACTCCCAAATAGAAGAGTAAGGACCGCACTTTACAGAGGAGCCTTGGCGAGGCAGTGTGGCCTTCTCAGATATTTGCAAACGTGTGCAAATGTGCTCTACATACCAGCACATTATGGCTAAAAGCTCCTGAGGCCACATGTAACTTGTATAACTCCACTTAAAGCGGTTGTATACCCGCATATGCAATTTTTTTATTTTTTACACCTGCAAGGCAAAAGACATGATGAGCTAGTATGCACCGCATACTAGCTCATTATGAAATACTTACCTCGGAACGAGGAGAAGAGAACTTACCTGGTCCACGCCGAGCGAGATGTCATCTTAACTCGGCGTGTCTTCCGGGTATCGCCGCTCCAGCGATGTGATTGGCTGGAGCAGCGATGTCCTCATGCGCGAGGGAGACTTCAATTCGGCAAGGTCCGGCGGCTGCCGGTCCTTTAGCCAAGGATCCCCCCTGCGCATGCGCCGCTGCAATCAGCGGCGCATTGCGAGGGGAATATCTCCTAAACCGTACAGGTTTAGGAGATATAGGCTTACCTGTAGGTAAAAGTTTTAAAAAAGGCTATACAACCACTTTAAAAAAGATACATAACTCATGAAATTTTACATTTAAACCTCTTCTAGGGCCTTGCTCCTCCAGGGTCTTGCCTACTGGTTTTGTGTTTGTAAAGTACATTCTGACATTTGCATTCTCTGGCTGCATCATTACTATTTTCATTTGAATCAGAGCTGGGGAAAATACAGGACACCTTGGTCCTTATTTAAAGCACTACCTTGAAGCCAGGGAGGCTGCACAGCAGACTATCATGTGACAAGAGACTGCAGTCTTTACCAGAATCACTGTGAAAAGTTTACTGAATCTGGCTCCAGTTCCCTGTATAAAATGCAGAAAAAAAACAGACTTTCTGACTTTAGTATGGCTACAGGGATGAGCGATCTGCTCATGGATTGATATTACACATTGGCCCAGATTCTCAAATGACTTACGACGGCGTAGCGCCATGTACGCCGTCGTAAGTCCTAATCTGACCCGTCGTATCTATGCAACTGATTCTTAGAATCAGTTACGCATAGATATCCATTAGATCGAACAGGCGTAAGTCTCTTACGCCGTCGGATCTAAACTGCATTTTTTTTCACCGCTAGGTGGCGCTTCCGTCGAATTCCGCGTTGAGTATGCAAATTAGCTATATACGCGAATTCCCGAACGTACGCGCGGCCGATGCAGTAAAGTTACAACGTTTATGTTAGGCTTTTCCCGGATACAGCACTTGCCCGTCTAAGTTGCGGAGGCGTAACGTAAATCAGATACGTTACGCCTCCGCAAGGATACGCCATTCTACAAGAATCTGGCCCATTGACTGCTTTTACTCACACATAGTGTAAAATGTCTTCAGCATGTTAACTGTAGGAACACCAGGGTGCTCTGTGCCTCCAGATTGCCTCAGATACAAGGATTGGCTCAATATTTTCATTCTCTGGAGCCAGGCTTGTGGGAGATCAAGAATCCTATGCATTTATTGAGTTTAGCCCTAAGAGATGTATGTGGTCTGATCAGACAATGAGATTATATCATGAGTGCGGATTCCAGAAGAGCGCATGTGGTTTTCCAATTTTTCTCTACTAGGAAGATGACAGAGGGCTAAATGTTATTTCCTAAGCTTGCCGGACCCCCGCTACCAGTGCTTACGTGTTTAACGTTCTCCGTTCTATTAAGCTGTCTTATCTCTAGTTCAGCTTCAGTGTATTTCCCATACGAGGCATCATGTGTCCGCGAGACGCTGGCTGTCACTAATTCATTTTTCATGGCTCCACATGAGAGCACTTTCCAAAAAGCTCATTTCTATTGTTCGGACGCGCTCAATTCAGTCACCTCCATCTCTAGCCATATCTTGCTGGAGACCCGCTAGCATCCTGCCGTGTGCTTTATGTAAACCGTTCAGTTCACTTTACATTGAACAGGATGTTTCGTTTTTGTTTTGTTTTTTTTTCATTGTAAAATAGTACATGTGGAATAGAATCCACAGTACTGTGCACATTTTTCTCATCACAAGGTTATCAATAGCCTAAAGAGACCCTGTCACCCGACATGTTATTAACCTATAAAAGCCTCCCTTGTGTAGACATCCAAAAGCCTTGAAGATTGTGCTGGACACCGCCATCTGAGGCCTCGTACACACGTCCGAGTTTGCAGAGGAAACCGGTCATGTGTACATTTTCGTCGAGGAAACTGTCGAGAAACTCAACGAGCCAAAAAGAGAGCATGTTCTCGACAGCCTAACAAGGAACTCGACGAGGAAAACTATGTGTTTCGCCCGTCGAGTTCCTCGGTCGTGTGTACGAGGCTTCAGATGTGATGTCAGCAACCCAAGCAGACTCAGAGCTGTCACTCAAATGACACACTATTATACAGTGGAACCTCGGTTTACGAGTAACGCGGTTAATGAGCATTTTGAATAACAAGCAAGTTTTTTGAAAAAATTCTGACTTGGTTTGCGCCAAATTTAAAAAAGTAAATAAACACAATACATACAGTATCCTCTAATCTTATAGATTACAGTACTGTATGTAAAAAATACACAGCCCCCCCCCCCCCCTTTGTCCCTAGTGGTCTGTCCAGTGTCCTACATGTACTTTTATATAATAAAAACTGTTCTTTCTGCCTGGAAACTGGAGATTGTCCATAGCAACCAAAAAGTGTCCCTTTATGTCAAAAGTGGTTTTAGAGCAGCTAGAAAACAGCGATAATAAATTAGAATCACTTGCAGAATTGTGACATAGCGATTTGTGGGGAAATTCGTCATAAAAAAATTAAAAGTAATAATTTTTATTATTATTATATAATTTGTTATAATTATTTATATTTATTTATTATATTATAATTTATGATTTTGTGTTTCAATTTTTTTTATACCCGGGATGTCTACTAGACTCTTGTTTGGACAGATTTAAGATCCTCAAAACAAAATTGGCGTTCTTTTTTCCCCACAAATAGAGCTTTCTTTTGGTGGTATTTGATCACCTCTGCGGTCTTTATTTTTTGCACTGTAAACAAAAATAGAGAGAATATGCATTATTTTTTACTTTTTGCTATAATAAATATCCCCCAAAAAGATTAAAGAAAAACGTTTTTTTCCCCTCAGTTTAGGCCGATACGTATTTGTCTACCTATTTTTGGTAAAAAAAAATCGCAATAAGCGTTTATCGATTGGTTTGCGCAAAATTTATAGCGTTTACAAAATAGGAGATAGTTTTATTGCATTTTTATAATTTTTTTTTTTTTTACTACTAATGGCGGCGATCAGCGATTTTTTTCATGACTGCGACATTATGGCGGACACTTCGGACAATTTTGACACATTTCTGGGACCATTGTCATTTTCACAGCAAAAAATGCTATAAAAATGCGTCCATACGCACTATGGCTTTTTCAGTAGTTAACAGGCTTAGGCCTAGTACACACGAGAGAGGATTTATCCGCGGATACGGTCCACCGGACCGTATCCGCGGATAAATCTTCGAGGATTTCCACAGATTTGGATCCGATGGAGTGTACTCACCATCGGATCGAAATCCGCGCCGAAATCCCCTCGCGATGACGTGTCGCGTCGTCGCCGCGATGATGACGCGGCGACGTGCGCGACGCTGTCATAAAAGGAATTCCACGCATGCGTCGAATCATTACGACGCATGCGGGGGATCCCTTCGGACGGATCGATCCGGTGAGTCTGTACAGACCACCGGATCGATCCGCGGGAGCCAATTCAAGCGGATAGATTTGTAGACATGTCTACAAATTTGTATCTGCTGGAATTGGGAAATTTCCGCGGATAAATATCCGCAGGAATGTACACACCATAGAATCTATCCGCTGAAACCGATCCGCTGAGATTTTTCAGCGGATGGATTCTATCGTGTGTACGGGGCCTTAGAGTTTAGATTTTCTTTCCTTTTTTTGTCATGTGAACACTATTTGTTTGCATGTTGCTTTAGATAACTGAAAGCTTGCATATAATATTCCACTATCTGGAAGACTTTCGTGTTGGCCATTATAGGTTCACGTATGTTCTTGTGAAGGCCATTCATAAGTCTAGTAAGTATGTTCTTGTGACTGTCAGGCCGCGTACACACGGTCGTTCCAAACCGATGAGAATGGTCCGATGGGCCATTTCCATCGGTTCACCGCTGAAGTGGCCTGATGGTCTGAGGTGCGTACACACCATCGTTCCAAAAAACGATCGGGTCAGAACGCGGTGACGTCAAACACACGACGTGCTGAATAAAACAAAGTTCAATGCTTCCGAGCATGCGTCGACTTGATTCTGAGCATTGCGCGGGTTTTGAAACAATGCTTTCTGTACTAACCATCGGTTTGGACCGATCGGGCAGCGGGCCATCGGTTCGATTTTGAAGCATGTTTATAAATTTTGGACCGAAGGACAACAGACCAATGGGCTAGACACACGGTCGGTTTGGACCGATGAAACTGAACCTCGGTCCATTCTCATCGGTTTTGTCCGACCGTCTGTACGCGGCCTCAGGGGGATATTTACTAAACCTGGTGCACACAGAATCTGGTGCAACTGTGCATAGTAACCAATCAGCTCCTAACATCAGCTTGTTCAATTAAAGTGGTTGTAAACCCTTTACAACCACTTTAACCTACAGGTAAGCCTAGATTAAGGCTTACTTGTAGGTGCAACAAATATCTCTCAAACCTAAAAGGTTTAGGAGATATTTGCAAAAAATTGCAGCACCGATGTCTATGGCGCATGCACCGTAGACATCGGGCGCAGGCGCACTAAGCGTGCCACTACTAAGTGACATCATCGCTGCTCCGGCCAGTCACAGCTCGGAAGCAGCGATGCCTGGAAGTCACTCTGGTTATCATGGCAGCGTCGGAGGAGGCGAACGAGAGCCGGTGCGGGGGCTTTGGTCTCAGGTAAGTAATTCGTAATGAGCTAGTATGCTATGCATACTAGCTCATTATGCCTTTGTCTTGCTGATTGCAAGACAAAGGCATACTAGCTCATTATGCCTTTGTCTTGCTGGTTGTCATTTTTTTTTGACAAGAGGGTTTACTTCCTCTTTAAGCTTTAACAATAAAACCTAGAAGTTGATTGGTTACTATGCACAGCTGCATCAGATTCTGTGTGCACCAGTTTTATAAAATCTCCCCTTGTGTGTGGTGGTGGAAGGGACCCTGTGAATACATTCACTCAACTCAATAATGTGAGATAAAAATGTTAGTTACTGTGGTGAATCTATACTGTGACCATTGCAAACACAGGTCTTCCCTCTTACCTCCATCAGGGTAGCCACCCTGCTATGTTGGGTAACTGTTAATCTCATCATACATTCCATATACTATTCCTACGTCATTCCCCTGCACACAAGTTATAGTGCCCCTGGAGAGAAGGAAAACACTATGGCCCGGATTCACGTAAGAACTTACGCCGACGTATCTACAGATACGCCGCGTAAGTGTAAATGTGTGCCGTCGTATCTATGCGCCGTGCCCATAGAACGAGATACGCCTGAAAATAGGCTTCCTCCGACCGACGTAACTTTCCTACGCCGGCGTATCTTGGGCCGATTCACGAACGTACTTGCGCCCGGCGCATTAATATACGCGGTTTACGTAAGGCTTACGTCCGGAGTAAAGTTAAGCCTCATAAAACAGGTGTAAGTCATGTTAAGGTATGGACCAGGGACAAGCCGTCGTATTTTACGTTGTTTACGTAGTAGTATGTGAATAGGGCTGGGCGTAGGTTTACGTTCACGTCGTAGGCAGTGATTCAACGTATCTTAGGGAGTATTTCCGACGTGATTCTGAGCAAATGCGCACTGGGATGCGTCCACGGGATGGCGCATACACCGTTCGTTCGGCCCATCCTTTGTATGGGGTCACGTTTCATTTAAATGGATCACGCCCACTTCCACCTACTTTGAATTAGGCCGGCTTACGCCGAAGAATTTACGTTACGCTGGCGCAACGTTAGGAGCAAGTGCTTTGTGAATACTGTGCTCGCCGCTCTGCGCTATGTCGGCGTAGCTTATATTCGATACGCTACGCCGGCATAACTATGCGCCAAGGTACGAGAATTCGGGCCTATTTCTCTAATACCATAAATCTATCCCCTATTTTGTAAACGCTATAACCTTTGCGCAAAATACTCAATATAAGCTTATTGCGATTTTTTTACCAAAATTATGTAGAAGAATACATATTGGCCTAAACTGATGAAGACATTTTATTTTTATTTTTTTAAATTGGGATATTTGTTATAGCAAAAAGTAAAAGTTACACTCTTCTTTTGTTTATAGCGCAAAAAATTCAAATTGCAGAGGTGATCAAATGCCATCAAAAGAAAGCTATATTTGTGGGAAGAAAAAGGAGGTAAATTTTGTTTGGGTACAGTGATGCACGACCACGCAGTTAAAATAACGCAGTGCCGTATCGCAAAAAATGGAAGGGGGTCAATTCTTACAGGGCTGAAGTGGTTAAACTTAGTATATACTGTACACATAGACTGCTTTCCTTCAGCTTAAGAGCTGAATAAAAATAATCTAACTGATTTCCCGAATCCCCCAATCACGCTATACAGCGCAGATGGCGGAATCTCCCTTTGTGGCTATTGTATTCTGAAAAACAGTGGCTGCATCTGATTGGATGCAGTCACTGTTCATCTTACTGTTCATCACTGTTTTCTTCCCAGCTACTTCAAATCAAAATATGTTGGGCGGGAGGTGGCCGACCGTGCCATGCACATAGTGAATTTTGGTTGTATCATCAAAATTTGTATAATGTGTACCCAACTTTTTTTAACAAGAGAAATGTGTACCCAACTTTAGGGTTCCATTTATGTTTGAGGTGAGTCAGTTAATTGCTGGGACCTCTCCCTTTGTGTATTAGACATGGGTACAGCTCATGTTTATTTATCTGTTTGTGCACAGCAAATTAGTGTTTTTTGCTTGAACAGTAGATAAATGATGGACCCAAAGATTTGCCTAACACATGGTCCTTTGATGACTATGTCAGTCAATGAAGCTGAAGAAATATTAGGTACTTCCAGGTATGGAGGAGTCACATGACACTCTCCCCAATTTCCCATAATGCAGTTCTCAATAATTGAACAGCCAATCCCCAGAGTCCTGTCACCTGGGTGTGGGAGGAGTTTTCAAAACCCTGTGAACGTTTTCTCTTCTTCAGAAGCCCCATTACTATCCTTGCCTATGGTTGCCATTGAGTGATATTATGAAGATACACAGAATAACTGCAATGTTTAAACATCATTCTGTAGATCATCAGGTCATTATGGTTCAGTGTACATTGTAGACCTTCCATTATGGCACACTAATTGCAAATATAATAATACATTTACAATAAATGAATCATCCATCTGTAGTGACCTTACCAGACATTTCAATATGTAAGTAAACTCTTTGTCAATGTTAACAAAGAAGCACTCTTATGAAAAATACATTTGTGTGTCCCTGTTAAAGCCCTGAGGGTTTATTTACTGTAGGGCGAAAGGCTCCACCACTCCTACGCAGCCTTAGCTGGCACCAGTAAGTCCGCACGAAGATACGCTTGAAATGGAAAATGCAATAGTTTTACAGATAAGTGCGCAATTATCTGAAGATGACATCTGCATTTTCTCCTTTAAAATGAAGGCCATTATAAGTCAGATGATATTCATTTTCCCCGATCTTTAAATGCAATTTTTCATGCAAACTGAATAGACAATTAATACAGAGAGACGACTGTGGTGGACTTAGTGGTTTGCATAATAAAACATTTTCGTCGGTTAATGATCATACATATGTACCGAAACATCCAGCTTTCCCATAATAAAATGATCAATATGCATTTCAGCAAGCAATGACATGGTTTGTTATTGGACAATTTACAAGAAGAAAATTGTACTGACAAGGATATTTCATGCTTTATTGACAATATGGTCTTTTCAATTAAAGGAGAACATGAGTATGTGTGCAAATAGTATATATGGCTGTAATAGTAACCGCACTGCTCAGTTCCTAGGCACAAAGTACTGCCATCTTTCAGTGACTTAGAGTGAATAAACCAGCCTGTACATGTGACCATGAAGTTGCCATCATCCCTTAATAATTGTGGATATGAAAACCTCTAAGGTTGGGATTATGTGGGCAACAATAATAATCCAAAAAAATATATAAAAATTATTACATTTATTGTACAAAATGGTAGAAAAATTCATGACAATGACAATATCACATTGAAGAAAGATACAGGCATATAAATGACAAAAAGACACAATGCCACATTGCAAAATTCCCCAACGGGGGTAAATTGGAAAAATGGCTCATCCGATGCGTTTCAAAACAATCATCCTCAGGGATATCATATTGTGTCTTTTTAATCTAGGTAAAGAAAAATAAATTGAATATAAACCAATCATATCCAAAAATATAAAGTTATTCAAAGAAACAGAAAAAGCAGAAAAAAATCACTTCATAAATGCCTCTACATGTGCATCCATCCCCCAAAGTTCACTGCGCTGTCAAAAAGTTCCTAATCCAAACCGCCTCTCATATCATATAATGGGTCACCAAACCTGTTTCATCAGAGACTAGGATCAAGGATCTAATATCCATGGCATCATATTGGGTCTAAAAGGAAAATACATTTCGCTGGGGGATGGATGCACATGTAGAGGCATTTATGAAGTGATTTTTTTCTGCTTTTTCTGTTTCTTTGAATAACTTGATTTGATTGGTTTCTATTCAATTTATTTTTCTTTACCTAGATTAAAAAGACACAATATGATATCCCTGAGGAAGATCAAATTGTAATGATTGTTTTGAAACGCGTCGGATGAGCCATTTTTCCAATTTACCCCCGTTGTGGAATTTTGCACTGTGGCATTGTGTCTTTTTGTCATTTATATGCCTGTATCTTTCTTATATGTGATATTGTCATTGTCATGAATTTTTCTACCATTTTGTACAATACATTTAATAATTTTTATATATTTTTTTTGATTTTTATTGTTGCCCACATAATCCCAACCTTAGAGGTTTTCATAGCCTCAGTGACTTAGAGTAAACTGAAATAACATTTATACTTGTATGTGTGCAACTATTTACTGTATATATATATATATATATATATATATATATATATATATATATATATATATATATATTTATTTCTAAAGGTGCTATTGACATGAAATTTTCACATGTCGGTAACAACCCATGCAATCCATACATACAAAACTAAGTTCAGAAATTAAGTTATATGTAATAAAATGGGATGACACAGGGAAATAATATTGAAGACATGAAGAAACGGAGGTCCAAAAAGGCATGGAAAGCCCATACACCAGTTGAAATCTATCAGTAAGTAGAAAGCAATTTTAACTAATGGCCTATAAAAAGGCCTCATTACCAAGGTGTCATACAAAAAAACATCTCATGATGGGTTAAGCAAAGAGCTCTCTCAAGACCTTCACAACCTTAACATAATGATGGCATTGGTTACAAAAGGCTTTCTAAACTTTTTAATGTTCCAGTGGGCACTGTTGGGGCAATAATCCGGAAGTGGAAAAAACATACTTTCACCAAAAATCAGCCACGACCAGGTGCTCCACGCAAGATTTCTGACAGAGAAGTAAAAATAATTATCAGAAGAGTTGTCCAAGAGCCAAGGACCACTTGTGCAGATCTTCAGAAAGACCTGGAATTAGACCTGGAATTAGCAGGTACAATTGTTTCAAATAAAATAATAAGTAATGCACTCAACCGCCATGACCTGTATGCCTGCTCACCACGCAAGACTCCATTGCTGAAGAAAAAGCATGTTAATGCTTGTTTAAAGCTTGCCGCACAGCATTTAGACAAGCCTGTGAAATACTGGGAGAATATAGTCTGGTCAGATGAGACCAATATTGAACTCTTTGGATGCCACAATACACACCATGTTTGGAGGTCAAATGGCATTGCACATCACCTGAAAAACTCCCCTATACTAACAGTGAAGTTTGGATGTGGGAGCATCATGGCGTGGGGCTGTTTTTCAGCATACAGTACCAGCAAACTTCATGTCATTGAAGGATGAGTGGCAAAATGTACCAAGACATTCTTGATAAAAAATCTGCTGCCATCTACCAGGATGATGAAGATGAAAAAAAGATGGACATTTCAACAAGGCAATAATCCCAAACACAAAGCCAAGGAAACTCTCAATTGGTTTCAAAGAAAGAAAATAAAGCTGCTGGAATGGTCCAGCCAATCACCTGACTCGATTCCAATAGAAAATCTATGGAAATAACTAAAGATCAGAGTTCATAAAAGAGGTCCACGGAACCTTCAAGATTTGAAGACTGTTGGTGTGGAAGAATGGGCCAAAATCACACCTGAGCAATGCTTGCGACTAGTTTCTCCATATAGAAGGCATCTTGAATCTGTCATTACCAACAAAGGATTTTGTACAAAGAATTAAATACATTTTAGTTAGCGTGTTCAATACCTTTTTAATACCTTTTCCCTGTGTCATTCTATTTTAATACACATAATTTCATTTATGAACTTATTTGTTTTCTTTTTATGTGTGGATTGCATGGGTTGCTACTGACATTTGGTGAAATTTCATATCAATAGCACCTTTAGAAATATATTTACCTAGAAAAATGGCAATGTGTTTAATACTTATTTTACCCGCTGTACATATATGTTGTATACAGTAGGCATTTATTTTGCATATTTATAAGATGCACTGACACCAGCGCAAATATTACAAGAAGTAAATGAGAAACAGTGATCACACCGTGAGCTTGGTGAGAAAAACAAATTAACCCTAATGGGTTAATCACAATCCACCATAAAGTCCATAACAGATTGAATAATCATGGTCTCCAAAGTGAAAGAAAAATACTCCTGAAGAAAGTGATGATAGAAGCACCTCCACCTTAGTCACACACTGACTCTTACCAGAACTCTATGATCTCTTATTACAGGAGATCATAGACAGCATATAATAACAATATCGTCACAGCATATCACCAGACTGGGATGGTCACAGTAATGGATGGCCTCAAGCAGTATAACGATATATGTTCAGAAAGAAAAGAGAGCTCCCATAGCATAAGATCCTCAAGGTTTTTAATAAGATAAAAAAGATGTACACTTACATCAAAGTAGTTGTCATACAGCATATATAAAATCGAGCAGGCCGGCTCCTCGAACAAACAGCCCGTATCTTCATATGACGTCCTGTCGGAACAATAGAGCATTCCGCCCACCGTCATTTGACGACGGGCGGATGTTAAGTGGTTAAGGACCGACAACCTATTATAATCTTCCAGTTTAGTAGATCCACCTGAAATTTGCATATCAAGCCATGTGAATCTTAACATGCCAAATGTGTTCAGGCAGACCAAAGCAGGATTCAAACAACTGCCAATAATTTCTAAAATAAAAAAAATACTAGGATGGGAGAAAAAGAGGGCTCAAAAAGAGAGTATATATTAACCCCCTGTGCTCAAAAACGTCCCAACATAAAGGATTTTAAAAGTGCTACCACAACGTAGCAATACACTATTCATGATCCTTCATGCCTTAATGTATTGTAATTCTAAAATCTAATAACAGCTGGATGGGACTCACATCAAACGCACAGATATTACCAATATTAATTCATATAATTATCTCCCATGCCAGTGGGTGGCATGGAAAGGCCCATATCAAGAGAAATCAATGAATATATTAAATAATATCAACAAATACCATAAAAAAGTAAGACATTGTATTAACCCTATGAATTCCTATGAAGGAATAAAAAGAGTGGTAGAACTAAAAGAGGATCTAGAGGGGGAGGCGCATTCAGTCCAAAAAGACCAAGGATGTAGTGGGCGCTGGCATCTTTAATCTGACTGCGCACCCCCTAACGGAACCTGAATTGGCAGTCCTTGATAAGGGACTTAAGTACGCACCACCTAAAAATGTAAATCAATTTAACACATATACAGTATGGACATTCACAAATATGTTCGAAAACGTAATGTCCAACGGTATATGGCCTCTAATCCCTTCAATCCGTCTAGGACTGTTTCTTATGGTTATGTACATTCAGGTTTAGCTAATGCTTCGGTATATAATCCGCCTGGCCACCCTTCCCCCTTCACTGAGGGTGTTTAAGGACTTAGCACTAAAAGATTTAGATGCAATACATGTTAAACAGGTTAAAAGTAAGAGAAACTTTGAAATGGGCATATAATCGTCGTGTGCCAATAAAAATGTAGTAATCCGCCCCGCTGATAAGGGAGGGGGGGGGGTATAGTTGTCTTGAATAAAGGAGACTATATGCAAGAAATGCAGCGGATTCATGCTAATACGGATACATACACCCTGTTGGCCTTAAATCCTGGGGATAAATATAAAACCATTCTTTAAAAGATTATCTCTAAAGGGTTTGATCTCAATATTTTGAACAAAAAAGAGAGACTGTTTTTAATACCTAAATCTCCTAGGATCCCTATTATTAATTACCTGCCAAAGGTGCAAAAGAATCTTACTTGCCCCCCAGGATGACCCATTGTGAGTGGGATTGACTCCATCACATCCCGGGTGGGCAAGTATATAGATTTATTTTTGCAGCCTTTGGTAAGGAATATGCCTTCATATGTGAAGGACACTAGGCATATAATTAATTTGTTGGCTGACCTCAAACCATCAACTAACTTATGGATGGTGACCGCATACGTCACCTCGTTATATACCATAATCCCCCACCAATTAGGTTTGGAGGCAGTTTCATATTTTTTGAACAGGGACTCTGGTTTATTGAGAAAGCAGGTATTGTACATTATGGAACTGCTGGAATATGCGGCTACGCATAACTTTTTTTGGTTCAATGGACATTTTTATAGGCAGGACAGGGGTGTCGCTATGGGGGCTAAACATGCCCCCAGCTTAGCGAACCTCTTCATGGCCAAGTGGGAGGAGGATGTCGTCCGTGTTCAAACTAGGTCCCAGATCGTTCTGTGGGCCCGGTACATAGACGACATCCTCCTCCTCCTATGGGATGGCAGGTAGAGTGATTTATCTCTCCTCATGGAATCCCTGAATAAGAATGACAGGGGGATCCTTTTGAGCTACGAGGCGAGTCAAGAGAGGATTAACTTCTTGGATTTGAACATTTCTGTCAGCAATGATAGCTTTGTTACATCAATATTTTTTAAAGCTACAGACAGGAATGCGTTCATACCCAAAGAAAGTTGCCACCATGCTTCGTGGCTAATGTCAGTGCCCAAAAGCCAATATCTCTGATTAAAGCGTAACTGCACTGAACAAGAAACCTTTGCGGAACAAGCTAAGGTTTTGACACAGAGGTTTGTGGAAAGGGGCTATTCCACTGATTTTTGTCAAATACCTTCGATTCAGTCAACAATGTGGACAGAGCAGATTTATTGAAAGAAAAAATGGATCGAGAGAGAGACAATAAGTTCAGGAGCCCTTTTGTTACCAATTATTCTTGCCAACATGCAAATGTGAAACATATGGTTAACAAACATTGGCACATTTTAAAAAATGACAAAGTTCTTGGTAACATATTACCTGATAAACCTCAGGTGGTCTTTCTCTGAAAGACAAATTAGCCCCTAACACACTGAATCCTCCCAGTATTAGTTCAATGTTCCTTTCCGGTCTTACTGGATATTATCAATGCAGAAGATGCCAGGTTTGCTCCCTAAATGGATGCAGAGATAGAAGAACCACTAGATTTAGTTCTATGTGCACTTTAAAGAGCTATTCTTATTGAGCCATTCATTACGTGCTCTTCCACTGGTGTAGTATATATGCTCCAGTGCCCATGCGGCCTGCAATATGTGGGCAGAACCAAACGCCCCTTGCAGGGACGCCTAAATGAACATATTAACAACATCAGAAGAGGTTACACCAAGCATTCAGTGTCCAAGCACTATTTGACTGCACATAGTAGGGATCCGACTAATACTATTTTCTTGGGGATCGACAAGTTCAGCCCTCATTGGAGGGGTAGTAATTTAGTGCGTAGCATTTCTAAATTAGAAATGGCATGGGTGTATAAACTTAAATGTTATACACCCTTCGGCTTAAACATAGATGTTGACATCAACTGTTTCATTGACATTTCATAGGGTTAATACAATGTCTGACTTTTTTATGGTATTTGTTGATATTATTTAATATATTCATTGATTTCTCTTGATATGGGCCTTTCCATGCCACCCACTGGCATGAGAGATATACATGTGCACTGCCAAAAAAATCGTTTTTTTAGTTTATGTTATTTTCGTTTTTTTTGGAAATTCGAGAAATAAAAAAAAAATAGTTTTCGTTTTTTTTCTGTAAACTCGTAAATTCGGGAAAATCGAAAAAATTTTTTTTCCGTTTTATTCATTTTTTTGCTTTTTTCGGAAATTCGTAAATTGAAAAATTCGAAAAATAAAAAATTCGAATATTCGAAATTTGAAAATTCGAAAATTCGAAAAAGAAAAATTCAAAAATTCGAAAATTCGAAATTTTGAAAATCGAAAATGAAAAATTTGAAATTTTGAAAATCGAAAAATTCGCAAATTCGAATATTCAATTTCATTTTCGAATTTTCAAAATTTCGAATTTTTAATTTTCGAATTTACGAATTTTTAACTTTCGAATTTCAAAATTTTTGATTTTTCAAATTTTTCATGTTCGAATTTTTCATTTTCGAAATTTCGAATTTGAAAAATTTCGAATTTGAAAAATTCGAAAACTTAAAAATAGAAAATTTTTCATTTTCGATTTTAAAAATTTCGAATTCTCGAATATTTCATTTTCGAATTTCGAATTTTCGCATTTTTAACTTTCGAATTTCGAAATTTTCTATTTTCGATTTTTCAAATTTCGAAATTTTCTATTTTCGATTTTTCAAATTTTTCATTTTCGAATTTCGAATTTTCGCATTTTTTACTTTCGAATTTCGAAATTTTCTATTTTCGATTTTTCAAATTTCGAAATTTTCGAATTTTCGAATTTTTCATTTTCGAAATTTCTAATTTTCTAATTTCGAATTTTCTAATTTTTCATTTTCGAAATTTCAAATTTTTTATTTTATTCGAAATTTCGAAATCGAAAATGAAAAATTCGAAATTGAAAAAAAATCGAAATTTTGAAAATCGAAAAATTCGCAAATTCGAATATTCAATTTCATTTTCGAATCTTCAAATTTTCGCTTTTTTATTTTTCGAATTTACGAATTTTCGAAATTTCGGGAATTTTTAATTTTCGAATTTCGAATTTTTAACTTTCGAATTTCGAAATTTTCGATTTTTCAAATTTTTCATGTTCGAATTTTTCATTTTCGAAATTTCGAATTTTCAAAATTTCGAATTTGAAATTTGAAAAATTCGAAAAATAAAAAAATTGAAAATTCAAAAACTTAAAAATCGAAAATTTTTCATTTTCGAATTTCAAAATTTCGAATTTTTCATATTTCATTTCATTTTCGAATTTTCGCATTTTTAACTTTCGAATTTTCGATTTTCGAATTTCGAATTTTCGAATTTCGAATTTTCGAATTTCGAATTTTCGAATTTCGAATTTTCGAATTTCGAATTTTCGAAATTTCGAAATTGAAAAATTCGAAATTGAAAAATTCGAAAATTAGAAATTGAAAAATTCGAAAATTAGAAAAATTCGAATATTCGAAATTATAAAATTCGAAAATTCGAAAAAGAAAAATTCGAATTTTCGAAAATGAAAAATTCGAAAATAAAAAATTCGAAAAATAAAAAAATCGAAAATTCGTATTTTTGAAGTTTGAAATTTGAAAATTCGAAGATTCAAATATTTGAAAATTCGAAAAATAAAAAATTCGAAATTAGAAAATAAAAAATTTAAAATTCGGAATTTCTAAAAATTCGGAAATGAAAAAAATTCGGAAATACGGAAATTAAAAAAAATCGGAAATACGAAAATTCGGAAATTAAAAATTCGGAAATACGAAAATTAAAAAATTCGGAAATTCGAAATTTGAATTTTCGGAAATACGGATATAATGGATATAAAAAAAATCCATTAGTTAAAATGGCGCTGGTGCGGCTGTTTTGGGACTCACAGTGAGGCCGCACTATGCCATTAGTGTTTAAAATGCGGTGATTCAGAACGCCGCCTGTATCCCGTGACCACGTCCCCATCGAGACGTTGGGAGGCGACGTCACCGCGTCAAGTGTTTACACCAAGAAAATTACCTTGGATGTGCGGAAGTGAAGGGAAGGGGGGAGAGAAAGAGGGGGAAGGGAAAAGGAAGGGGGCTGATGGAGGGGAAAGGAAGATGATGGGAGGAGGAGAGAGGGGGAGGGGAGGGGGAAGAGAAAGGAGTTGGGGAGGGGGGTATAAGATTACTCCTGCTATTAGGAGGCGCACGCAATGTTAAGTATGGCCATCGTTCCCGTGTCGAAATTTGAAAAATTTACGTTGTTTGCGTAACTCGTCCGTGAATGGGGCTGGACGTAATTTACGTTCACGTCGAAACCAATGGCGTCCTTGCGGCATACTTTGGAGCAATGCACACTGGGAAATTCCACGGACGGCACATGCTCCGTTCGGGAAAAACGTCAATCACGTCGGGTCACCAAGAATTAACATAAAACACGCCCCCTCATCCTCATTTAAAATTACGCACGCTTACGCCGGCCCCATTTACGCTACGCCACCGTAACTTAGGAGGCAAGTGCTTTGTGAATACAGCACTTGCCTCTCTAACTTACGGCGGCGTAGAGTAAATTCGATACGCTGGGCCGCCGTAACAATGCGCGCCCCTACCTGAATCTAGCCCAATTTGGTTAAAAAAAAAATAATAATAAAATAACAAACATG
Organism: Rana temporaria; assembly: GCF_905171775.1. NCBI lineage: Eukaryota > Metazoa > Chordata > Amphibia > Anura > Ranidae > Rana > Rana temporaria. The sequence continues at coordinate 57,168,440 of NC_053493.1, read as the reverse complement.
TTATGCTTACCTCCACTGTGCAGCTTGTTTTGCACAGAGTGGCCCCAAACCTGGTCTTCTGGGGTCCCTCGGCGGTTGTCTCGGCTCCTCCCCGCAAGAATTCACCGCCTTCATGCAAGCTCGCATGGTGGTGAGTTCTTGCGGACGTGCTCCTGTGATACAGCCGGCAGCTATAGCTGCTCACTGTATCACTCGGCCCCGCCCCCAGCGCACTGTCATTGGATGTGATTGACAGCAGCGCAAGGCCAATGGCTGCGCTGCTTTCAACCAATGAACGAGCCAAGAAGCCGACCGGGAAGCCTGCGCGTTCATGGCGTGAGGCTTTCGAGGGGTTAGGTAAGTAAATGGGGGGCTCAGGGGGGCCGCTAATCCACTGATGTTTTTTCACCTTAATGTATAGAATGCATTAAGGTGAAAAAACGTTTACCTTTACAACCCCTTTAACCACTTAAGCCCCGGACCATTTTGCTGGTCAAAGACCAAGCCACTTTTCGCGATTCGGCACTGCGTCGCTTTAACTGACAATTGCGTGATCATGCGACGTGGCTCCCAAACAAAATTGACGTTCTTTTTTTCCCACAAATAGAGCTTTCTTTTGGTGGTATTTGATCACCTCTGCGGTTTTTATTTTAACAATTTTGAAAAAAATTCAATATTTTTTACTTTTTGCTATATTAAATATCCCCAAAAAATATATAAGAAAAAATATATTTTTTCCTCAGTTTAGGCCGATACATATTCTTCTACATATTTTTGTTTAAAAAAATCGCAATAAGCGCAAAAGTTATAGCGTCTACAAAATAGGGGATCGTTTTTATGGCATTTTTATTAATAATTTGTTTTTACTAGTAATGGCAGCGATCAGTGATTTTTATCGTGACTGTGACATTATGGCGGACACATCGGAGACTATTGACAAATTTTTGGGACCATTGTCATTTTTACAGCGATCAGCGCTATAAAAATGCACTGATTACTGTGAAAATGACACTGGCAGTGAAGGGGTTAACCACTAGGTGGCGCTGAAGGGGCTAATTGTGCCTAGGGATGTGTTCTAACTGTAGGGGGGATGGGCTGTGTGTGACACGACAGTAATCACAGCTTCCGATTGCAGGAAGCTGTGTACACTGTCCTGTAAAATTGGATCAAATCTGTCATTGTGTTGTCAGCCAATCCAGGAAAATTATGATATTTTTGTCTGTTGTAACAATTGTATTGTACTGTATTGTTATTAAGTTTTTCTAAAACATTTTCTTTACTCCTATGCCATGTACACACGATCGTTTTTTCAGATGAAAAAAGTCTGATGGACTTTTTTCATCGGAAAAAACGATCGTGTGTGGGCCCCATCAGACTTTTTTCCATCTGTGTAAAAAAATAGAACATGTTTTAAATTTTTCAGATGAAAAAAAAAAAAAAAACGATAGCAAATTGCGATCATCTGTGTGGAACTCCATCGGAGAAAAATCCACGCATGCTCAGAATCAAGTCGACGCATGCTCGGAAGCATTGAACTTCATTTTTTTCGGCTCGTCGTAGTGTTTTACGTCACCGCGTTTTGGCACGGTCAGAATTTAGTCTGATAGTGTGTAGACAAGACTGATGAAAGTCAGCTTCATCTTAATTCCGACAAAAAATTCCATTGGATTTTATTCCATCAGAAATCCGAACGTGTGTATACGGCATTAGTTTTTATAGTGCCTGATTAAAAAATTCTCCTGAGAAAGCTACTATTCTTGGTGAAACATGTAGAGAATAATTCAGTTTGCACCTTCCAACTGTACTGTATGATCAGATTTTTATATTTGGACTGTCATTTTAAATGTTCATTAAATAATATTTTATCAATACGATTTTGTTGTAATATTTGCACCTTTAAAATCCCATAAAATTTGCCCACTTTTGTATAAATATTATTTTTTTAGTCCTTATCATAATGAATGAAGAAAGAAAATATGTACAAAACCATCAAGGCCCGAACTAAGGCCCAGATTCTCAAAGGGCTTACGACGGCGCAACGCCATGTACGCCGTCGTAAGTCCTAATCTGGGCCGTCGTATATATGCGACTGATTCTTAGAATCAGTTACGCATAGATATCCATTAGATCCGACAGGCGTAAGGCTCTTACGCTGTCGGATCTTAAATGTAATTTTTTTTTTGGCCGCTAGGTGTCGCCTCCGTCGTTTTCCCCGTCGAGTATGCAAATTAGCTAGATACGCAAATTCCCCCACGTACGCACGGTCGACGCAGTGAAGTTACGACGTTTACGTTAGATTTGCGCGGCGTAAAGTTGCCCCTGCTATATGAGGGGCAACCAATGTTAAGTATGGCCATCGTTCCCGCGTCGAAATTTGTAAATTTACGTTGTTTGCGTAAGTCGTCCGTGAATGGGGCTGGACGCCATTTACATTCACGTCGAAACCAATGACGTCCTTGCGACGTCATTTGGAGCAATGCACCCTGGGATATTTTCCGGACGGCGCATGCGCAGTACATTCGTCGCGGGAACGCGCTTAATTTAAATGCTCCACGCCCCCTACCCAGCTAATTTGAATTAGGCGGGCTTGCGCCGGGTGATTTACGCTACGCCGCCGCAACTTTACAGGCAAGTTCTTTGTGAATAAAGCACTTGCCTGTAAAACTTGCGGCGGCGTAACGTAAATGAGATACGTTACCCCCGCCGAGTTTTACGGCCATCTACGAGAATCTGGGCCCTAATGTATACACTAGGCCTTGACAGTTTTCTGTATTACAATGTTATGTTGTATGAGTGGCAACTATGTCCTTTGTACTTTGCGCTTACTTTTTTTTTTTATATCTCTGTTTGATAAAATAAAAAAATTTAATTGAAAACAAAAAAAAAAAAGAAAATATGTACAAAACTACCATGCACTATCTTTAAATGCAAGCTTATTATAAGCACATCCCTTCTTTATAGGAGCAAATTAAAGACATATGAGTTTTTTTGTTTTTTTTTTCTGTGTATTCTATTTAGTTTATAGCAAACTGCTGTATGGTGTTCTTTACAACACAGAGTATTTAAACCAGTTGATACATCCTAAAAAATCTGCAATGTAATATTTTATGGCAGATTGGCCTCTTCTGTAGTAATGTTATCATGTTAACGAGAAACAAAGGCACAGTAATGAACATTGGCAAAGATATTTTTTGTTTTGAGCCTGATTTTCAACGCTTCGGGCCAAATACATTATGTTATGTTACTTGTTTGGCATCTCACTCTAATGTTTAATTTTCTATACAGGAATCACATGGTGCATTTTATACACGCTTGTCTGAGGCAATGTTTCCTACTTAAGAATATCTGTGCCGTTTCTGGTTTGAGTTTTCTGATAAAATGAACTTTTGTTTCCACTGCGGTTTTGTAGAAAAATGAATAATTAGGAAATGGTGGTATTAAATCTTATTGAAACAATACAACTTTTGTCATTGCTTGCAGCATTTTTTAATCATCTTTTTGAGCAGCTTCCAAAGTTCTAAAATTAATTATATAGGGATACTACAAAGTCCCTGAAAATACAGTGAGCCTATTTACACATTGCAAAATATGCACAGTCTTTTCCTCAGTTTAGGCCGATACGTATTCTTCTACCTATTTTTGGTAAAAAAAAATGCAATAAGCGTTTATCGATTGGTTTGCGCAAAATTTATAACGTTTACAAAATAGGGGATAGTTTTATTGCATTTTTATAAAAAAAATATGTTTTACTACTAATGGCAGCGATCAGCGTTTTTTTTTTGTGACTGCGACATTATGGCGGACACTTCAGACAATTTTGACACATTTTTGGGACCATTGTCATTTTCACAGCAAAAAATACATTAAAAATGCATTGTTTACTGTGAAAATGACAATTGCAGTTTGGGAGTTAACCACAAGGGGGCGCTGAAGGGGTTAAGTGTGACCTCATTTGTGTTTCTAACTGTAGGGGGGTGTAGCTGTAGGTGTGACGTCATTGATTGTGTTATCCTATAAAAGGGATCACACGATCAATGACGGCGCCACAGTGAAGAACGGGAAAGCTGTGTTTACACACAGCTCTCCCCGTTCTTCAGCTCCGAGGACCGATCGTAGGACTTCAGCGGCGATCGGGTCCGCGGGTCCCACGGTCACGGAGCTTCGATCCACGGCTGGGCACTTAAAGAGGACATACCTGTACGTGCTTGTGCCCAGCCGTGCCATTCTGCCGACATATATGTGCAGGAGCCGGTACTTAAGTGGTTAAAGAGGATGTAAACCCAATTCATGAAATTTGAGCTGGGCACATATATCTGCAGTGTGTTGTTATCTCTCTTCAAAGCACTCTATTCCCATAGCTGTCTCCTGCTCTGTTCTTCTTTTATAAGCCTGATCACTCCTGACAAGTTCTCCATCACAAATGATAAAAGCAGCCTAAGTTTTGTGTTGGGGAGGATGCTATAAATAGATTCGCAGAGCCCTGAATGATTCAACAAACAGAACTGAAAGTCTCCACCTATGAGGAGAGGGGGTGTGTGCCTTTCCTCCAATCAGCTGCCTTGGCCATATACCCAGGCTTCACCGCAGTGCTAACCAAGTAAAGAAAATCTCCTAACATGATCTGCACTTTCTAAACAGTATATAAAGCTGAAGACAGTAGATATACGTGTAAAACGTATGTAGGAGGATTTCTTTCATCTCAGTGTATCATCCAAGGCTGTTCACGTCTTTGGGTATATGTGAGGGTTTACATCCACTTTAATCTCCCTGGCGGTATGATTATTTCAGGTTTTAGGTGCTGAAAGCGGTACCATTCTTTTGCATGGTAATTTGGCGTTGTATATTGTAGGCCTGTAATTCTTAGGAATAACTCACTTGAATGTGTCCAAACAAGAGTCTAGTAGATATCCCGAGTATGATAAAGTTTGAAACACAAAATCATAAATTATAATATAATAAATAACTATAAATAACTATAAATAACTATAAATAATTATAACAAATAATAATACAAATTATTCAATAATGTAATCAAATGTAATCAAATCAAAAACACAGAAATTTGCTCAGTTGCAGAATTGTCGCTGTCATTACTTTCAGAGTTTGATGTCCCCACAAATCGCTATCGCTCAATTCTGCAAGTGATTCTAATTTATTATCACTGTTTTTTAGCTGCTCTAAAACCACTATTGACATAAAGGGACACTTTTTGGTTGCTATGGACAATCTACAGTTTCCAGGCAGAAAGAACAGTTTTTATAATATAAAAGTGCATGCAGGACCCTGGACAGACCACTAGGGACAAAGGGGGGGTGTAATTATTTTATACAGTACTGTCATTTGTAAGATTACAATATACTGTATGTGTATTGTGTTTTTACTTTTTTGAATTTGGCGCCGATCTCCGCCCCCGTGCGTCGTAATGTCGCAGGGAATGGAGCTCGGCAGCACTCGGCACTGTGTGAATCGAGCAAGGAGGGCACACCTCTCTCACACAGCGGGGAGACATTGCAGGATCCAGGGGACAAGGTAAGTAACCTCTGCCTAGATACTGTGATGCAATACCGAATCTGACTCGGGATTACCGCCATGGAGGTTAAGGCTAATAAACTTTTCTAAGGGTTACAATTGGTCAATACTACCAATTTGAGTTGTAGACGACGGAAGATATATATATATATATATATATATATATATATATATATATATATATATATATATATTAGGGCTAGGGAAATTAAATATTCATTCCTCGATTAATCTTAAGTTTTTTTAATCAATCAAAATTCTTTTGATCGATCAAAATTCTTGACGTCACCGGACAGTAAAAGTAGCATTTGTAATGGAGATAACACATTTTTCAAGCTGTAACAGACTGAAAAGTGCAAATCGTCTCTTAACAAACTTTTACTTAACACGCAAACACATGAGATTAGCAAAACCAGCCCCAAGAGTTTAGCCAGTGGAATCGAACTTCCCCTGCCGTTTTATGTGTTGTACGTCACCGCGTTTGAGTGTGTACGCAAAGCAAGCTTGTCGAGTTCCTTGACAAGCCTAACAAGGAACTCGACGAGGAAAACGATGTGTCTTTTCCGACGAGTTCCTCGGTCGTGTGTACGAGGCTTCAGGAATGCACTTTGCCAGTAATCCAACCTCCAGCACAAAATGAATCAACTGATTGGACTGTAAGATTTATTTCGAGTTGACTTTTTGTTTCGTTAGACCTTTTAAGAATTAACGAATAATGCCAAATTCATTTGTTATTTTTGTTATAATTTATTTCGTATTAGTTGAAATTTGTTATGTTTTTCTTCAGTCATTCGGATGTCCGAAAGATGCAAAATTCGGCCAAATTTTGATTAGTTATGAAACTAATTGTACATGTCTACTACCAATTACTCCTGTATATACCACAACCAAAGCTTGGAATAAAGTAGTTTCTTACCATGGCTTCTTCATGCACACATCTTGTTTGATCATCATCTACCAAGCCATAATGAAAAGGGGGACTCCTTGGCAAAACATTTTTTTAAATTAAAAGAGAATAAAAAAAAGAATAAAGTGCAAAAAAACGCACAATCTTAGTGCAAAATAATAATTTTGAAGAATAACTAAAAACAACACTTTTTTTTCGTTTTGGATAGAGTGGAGAGGGATTAGAACACCTGTCAGTTTTTATTGCTGTCTGTGCCCGTTAGGAAGATTCACCCTCTCTATTTGTCCTGTTTATCCTTATAATTGAAAGGGAAAGTAAAACAAATCCCACATTTTGGGCTGTCCCCAGGAAAGTAATAGAGGGGAAATCTTCCAATGGGTACATTAGTTCTGGTGACCTGGGAGGCCCCAAGAGAGCCCCTAATGTACACAAGTTTCTTCTCACTTCCTGTTTTGGGTGGGGCAGAAAGTAAATGAAAAACTCCCCAATGTAACAAAGATATCAAAAATAAACCAACAGGGGTTATAACCCTGCCTTACTCTATCCAAAATGAAAACATTGTTTTGCCTATAGTTCTACTTTACCATAGCTTCCTGAAGGGAGTAAAACTGTGCCGACTTCAGTTCTCCAATCATCCAATTTCAATTACACATACCTCATTTACTAAGCTAAGTGAAAACTCATTTTGACTTTCTATTACTAAAGTGTCATTAATAGCATCTGCCTTTTTATTGGTCATACAATTCAAAAGTTTTCTACTAAACTACAACCCCATTCAACCATTCACTTTTACCCTTCTTATTCATCCAGGGCCATAAATATCGATGGCACCCCATACCAAAAAAATAAGTGGGACCCTTGCTGTTCCAATCTCCACCTTGAAGCATAACCAGGAATTACAAAAAACTACCCTTGCTGTGCCCCTTACCCCCACACTGTAAAGGTTATATGCTTGTTAATTCTAGGGGATGAGGAATAGGTTGTAATACTTACCTTACTTTACTCTCTGGCAGGCTCCTGGTTGTTGGCTATTGGCCCAGCATTTTATTTGATGATGTCATTGTGAAACTGTGGCCTAAAGTGTCTTATAGAAGAGGCTTCAGTGGACCAGTCAGGCTCAGTTCACATATGTCCGGGCTCAGTTTTATTCCGATCTTTCAAAGGAGTCCAGTGTGGTTTTGTTCACCGTTTCCAATGATATTCAGGTGCACATTTGTTAAGTGTGTGACACGTGAAATTGCACTTAAACCGGACCTAAAATCGTATGAACTAGGGTTGTCCCGATACCACTTTTTTAGGACCGAGTACAAGTACCGATACTTTTTTTCAAGTAGTCGCCGATACCGAATACCGATACTTTTTTTTAATGTCATGTGACCGTTTTCAAACCACAATACAGACCAAAGATATTTTCTTTAGAATTATGAAGAACTGGTACATCATGGTGTGGGGCTGTTTTTTAGCATACGGTACTGGAAAACTACATATCATTGAAGGAGTGATCACTGTCAGTGCAGCTCATCGGTGCCAGTGCCCAAAAGTGCAGCTAGCCAGTGCCACCTATCAGTGCAGATCAGTGCCCATTAGTGCATCAGTGCAGGGAGGCAGCTTATTAGTGCATCTCATCAGTGCCACCCAATCAATGCCAGTGCCACCTATGAGTGCCATCCATTTATGAGTGCCATCCATTTATGAGTGCCATTCAATCAATGCCAGTGCCACCTATCAGTGCCATCCAATGGTGCCATCCAATTTTTCGTTCGATGTCACAAAAAAAAAAAAAAAGTATTCTATTTTGGTATCGGGAGTATTTGCGCGAGTACGAGTACTAGCGCAAATACTCGGTATCGGTCCCGATACCGATACTGGTATCGGTATCTGGACAACCCTAGTATGAACCATAGAAAGCCAGTTTGGTTCATATGTCATGCAAATCTGATGTGGTTCACAACGCATCCAATTTGCATATATACGTGAACCGATCCTCACAGTGATGGAGGGAGCTTGCTGGAGCAAGGAGTAAAGTATAACACCTTATTCCTCTTGCCCTAGCATTACCGCTTAAGGACCCCTTCACGCCAATATACGTCGACAGAAGGGCGCGGCTGGGCACAACCACATACCTGTATGTCGCCTTTAAGAGCCCAGCCGTGGGTCGCGAGCGAGCCGGCGGGCTCGCAACCTGGTCCTGTACTCCATGACTGCGCCCGTGGACCCGATCGCCGCCGGTGTCCAGCAATCGGGTTACAGAGCTGAAGAACGGGGAGAGGTAAGTGTAAACAAACCTTTCCCCCGTTTCTTCCTAGTGTGACTGCAACTGATCGTCTGTTCCATGTCAAAATAGTTGCCACAAAATAGTGTCAAAAGTGTTCGATGTGTCCGCCATAATGTCGCAGTCATGAAAAAATCACTGATCGCCATCCATTAGTAGTAAAAAAAAAATATTAATACAAATGCCATGAAACTATCCCCTATTTTGTAAATGCTATAACTTTTGCGCAAACCAATCAATAAACGCTTATTGCGATTTTTTTACCAAAAATGCGTAGAACAATATGTATCGGCCTAAATTAATGGAAAAAAATGTTTTTTAGATATTTTTGGGGGATATTTATTATAGCAAAAAGTAAAAAATATTGAATTTTTTTTTTAAATTGTCACTCGAGGTGATCAAATACCACCAAAAGAAAGCTCTATTTGTGGGAAAAAAGGGACGTCAATTTTGTTTGGGAGCCACGTCGCACGACCGCGCAATTGTCAGTTAAAGCGAAGCAGTGTTGAATCGCAAAAATGGGCCTGGTCCTTTAGCTGCATATTGGTCCGGGGCTTAAGTGGTTAATTAGAGTTAAGGAGCATTTAACCTTTGCAGTTTGCGTGAGTGTGAGTGTGGGGGGCACTGCGAGGGTTGTTTTCTGTCATTTCCAGCTGGGCTTTAAAGGCATTTTCTCTAGAGATACAAAAAAGTAACTTGTTACATAACAACTGTAAGGAGGTTCCAAATCTATATATTTATACATTAAATATATACACATTTATTTTTGAATGCTACTGCTAGCTGCATAAATCATAAGAATTTTGAGCCCCATAGCAGTTGGTCTGCTACTACTAAAGTCACCCCCTTGCAGTCATCCATTCATCATGTTCTTTTACGCACTTCTACATTCTTCATTACATAGCTCCCCCCCAAAAACACCTATATATCCACCCTTCATGCATCCGCACTTTAATTCATTTTCTTTCTTTTCTTTTTTCTTTTTTTTAATCCATTCTTCTTTACATCCCTTTTTTTCTTTACATTAAATGGATACAATCAGGGCTTTTTTTCAGGGGGAACTTGGGGGAACTCAGTTCCACCACCTCTGGCTCAGACCCTTTGGTGCCTGCTCACCACAATCACTTGTAAACATAGAAGTCTGGTTTCTGTGTTTATAAGTGACAGCTCTGCACTCTGTGTGTAACCCCCCTGAACTCTGCATTCTGTATGTAATGCAATCCTGGTACTTAATGCCCCTTTAAGACCCTTCTACTGTTTGTGAAATCTGAACAGGGTCGTGGTTGAGTTCCTGCACCTATTTTCTGAGAAAAAAAGCTCTGGATACAATATTTTATAGTAAATACCACAACAATATGCTAAATATAATCACGCTTGTTTTTAGGGTTTGTGTTTTTTTGGGGTCTTAATGTGTTACTAAACCCACAACAGTAAAATCAGTCTGTATATGCAGTAAAGCATGCTTGTTATACTCACTGTGGAACCTAAGGGGTTAATCCTTTGCATTGTGTGTAAAGGTTGTGTGACCCTGTCTCTCTGATCCTCCTCGCATTCCACTGACTCAAATCTATCTCCTGGTAGCACAGAGAATTAGGGGACAAGTTGCACATGCTCAGTTTGGTGTGTATTGCTAGAGAGTTTTTTTTCCTTGGGAGCTTGATCAGCACAGGGCCAATCCACACTGTCCAGACAGAGGGTCAGGGATCCTTCAGCCTTATAGGACTATTAGGGGAAAATGAAAACTCCTCCAAGCTTTAACCAGACGCTGATAGAAGTCACAAGACTGCTATATACTGCTGATGAGAAAAAGTATTCCGCAGTTTATGTTTACTAAAACTATTGCATTTCCATGTTCTGTGTACTGTGGGAGACCAGATATAATGAATGCAGGGTCCTGGGTTTAGCAACACTTTAAAAGAAAGAATTTGTTTTAAATTACAACTCTTCTTTGTGATGTTTCTGATTTTCATCCTGAATGTAAGCCTTTTGATTAATACCAAGCATTTTCATTTTAAGCTCACATATTATGTTTATCAGTTGGGAGTTTTAGCATTGAGTCAGGTCAGACATCCACACCCTATGTAGAGTATATGCAGGCTCCCCTGGTTCATAAAAAAATAACTGGGGATTACCAAATGTACTTTTTGTATGACATTATTATTACTTTGGTAAACTTTCAACGCCTTAAAGTGAATCTGTGGCCAGCCTATGGATATTGAAGTATTTATACAGTACATTCTTAGAAGGTAGTAAATAGGCTTAGAACCAAAATCTCACTAACTTCTGTGAAGCAATTCAAACTCAAAGCTCATAGCAGAAGCACTGACGAAGCACTTAAAGAGAAACTGCACTGCATCTGAACACCGCAAACCAAAAATGTAATTTAATGAATTTTTAATTTTCAAAACAAAATCTCCCATCCATCAATGTGTCTGTGCTCTGAGAAATCACTTTGGGGTCGCTTACTAAAGGCAAATGGACTGTGCACTTTGCAAAGTGCAGGTACTCCAGAGCTTAGTAAAGGTAAAGCTTCACTTTGCAAAAAGTACCCAACATAGCATATTTGCTTGCGCGTGATTGGATGGAAATCAGCAGAGTTTCTGACAACTTAACACAAGCCAATTAGAGCCTCAGGCCTCGTACACATGACCGAGTTTCTCGGCAAAAACCAGCAAGAAGCTTGCTGTTTTTTTTTTTTGCCGATCGTGTGTACACTTTTCGATGAGTAAACCGTCGAGGATCTCGTTGGGCCAAAAAGAAAGCATGTCTTCTTTTTCCTCGACGGGAATGGGAAAATTTGGCTCGCCGAGATCCTCGTCGGCTTCACAAGGAACTCGACGAGCAAAACGATGTGTTTCGCCCATCAAGTTCCTCGGACGTGTGTACGAGGCTTCAGGCTCTAATCACATGCTTGTCAAAAAATGATGGGCATAACAGACACCCATTAGTCCGGCGCCCAACACAATGCACACACATAAAACAATTTATTTTTAAATAAATGATAATATAACTAAAAATTTTAACTTTGAGATGTTAAAAAATGTTGGTCGTATTATCATTTATTTAAAAATAAATCGTCCTATGATTAGCTTTCCTATTGGTCAAAACTTTAGGGGAAGACAGGGGAACAAAACAGGATGCGCCACCTAAGTGCAATATGTTAGTCACAATTTATTGAGTTAAAAAGGAAATGCACTTACAAACATGTATAAAAAACGGGCTCACCTGTGTGCTGTAATCGCAGTGCGGTCCGGTCTCAGGTGCATCCAGGCTCACGGGTAGACAGGAGAGTGTAGAAATTCATCCTGTAGTAATCAGGAAGCCAGCCAGAACCAGCGTGGAACACAGACGATGACGTCACAGGAAGCGGAACCAGAGAGAGCACCAGGGGAAGGACAGTATGAGACAAACCACTGAGAATCTAGGCTAAAACTTTAGGGGGGCGGTGCCCCTTGCGCCCGTTATGGCCGCCACTGTATCTTTTGTCACAGCAAGAATGTCGGAACCCATAGGCCTCATACACACGACCGAGGAACTCGTCGGAAAAGACACATCGTTTTCCTTGACGAGTTCCTTGTTAGGCTTGTCGAGGAACTCGACAAGCTTGCATTGCGTACACACGGTCAAGACAAAATCTCCTCGTTCTCAAACGCGGTGACGTACACCACATACAATGGCAGGGGAAGTTCGATTCCACTGGCACAACCCTTGGGGCTGCTTTTGCTAATCTCATGTTACTGCGTGTTAAAGGAGTTCTCCAAGCTAAAACTTTTAACCCCCGCTGTGCCTGGGCTGTAAAACTATACAAAATAAACTTTCACTTACCTGCCTACGATCCCCCGTTGTTCCGATATCGCCGTCCCGTTCTCCGGTGCCGGTCTCTTCCACTTCCTGCGGGTCGGTGACTCACAGTGCGCTCAGCCTATCAGCGGCCGCGACGGGACATTGCTGCGGCCGCTGATAGGCTGAGCGCACTGTGAGTCACCGACCCGCAGGAAGTGGAAGAGACCGGGACCGGAGAACGGGACGGCGATATCGGAACAACGGGGGATCGTAGGCAGGTAAGTGAAAGTTTATTTTGTATAGTTTTACAGCCCGGGCACAGCGGGGGTTAAACGTTTTAGCTTGGAGAACTCCTTTAAGTAAAAGTTTGGTAAGAGACGATTTGCACTTTTCAGTCTGTTACAGCATGAAAAATGTGTTATCTCCATTACAAATGCTACTTTTACTACCGTCTCATACTTTATTGAGCATGCGCGGGTTTCTTAGCATACACACGCTCGAGTTTCTTGTCGAAAACCAGCCCGACGAGGAACACGACGAGGAAATTGAGACTCCCGTTGAGGAAAAAGAGAACGTATACATGACCGTTTTCCTCGGCAAAAAAGCTCTCCCACCAAGTTTCTTGATGGATTCTGTCGAGTTTCTCGGTCGTGTGTACGAGGCCATAGTGTCAGAGGTGTCGGAAGACTTGCAAGGTCAGGGCAACCATTGGAGTGCAGGTCCTTTAAGTGGCCCTCATGGAGGTAGCGCTATATTGCTTACCAAAAATAATATTGAAATATTTATTTACAATAGCCTCCTGGAGAGTTTGCGCACTCAAATCCCACATAAAAAACAGTACTTCACTTAAGTTTTTTGTCAAACCTTTTTAAATGTTTTTTTTTTTTTTAGGCATTTAATTTGGGAATGTTGGGTGCAGTATGTAAGTGAACTTTCTATTTGCATGGAATGTCTGCTTTAACATGTAATAACTGTCTGAAAAGAATATCTGTCAACGTGTGCCCTACGGAAAGTTCTGACTGCCTTTGCGGTCTTAGACTTGAGTTTGCCATGCCTGATATACTGTATACAGTTATACAATTCCCTGGAAGGGACTTTATCAAACCTACCCATCGTGAGCAAGAACATATTTGTGAGTGTCCTGGAAATTGATTCAACGTTTTAGGGGAAGTTTTTATTGGAAAAAGTAATTTGTATTCTGCAAGATCTTCCTATAATTTAGTTTTAAGACCGCTTTGAAATTTCACATGTATCTAATTTTCTGATGTTCTCAGCAATAAAATGTTTTGTGATGGTATCATAGCCTTGTTTGGTAAACCACAGCTGCAGTTGTAAAAAGAATAAAGAGCGATAAAGCTCTGTAATCTAAAATTTCCCCACATTGAGCCCATGAATGTGTCCTTGCTAGATCTGGAATTTTTAGATTGCCATGAATAAGATTTAAATGTCTTGTTTCTTTACAGGCACGTCTTATGCCGCATACACACCATCACTTTATGTGATGAAAAAAAACGAAATTTTCTGTGAAGTAAAAAACAACGCTTTTGAAACTTCAATTTTCAAAGACGAAGTTGCCTACACACCATCGTTTTTCTCACAATGCTCTAGCAAAGCGAGGTTACGTTCACCACGTTTTTCCATTGAAGCTCGCTTCATAACTAGTTTCTGGGCATGCGCGGGTGTAAAAATGTTGTTTTAAACAACGTTTTTTGCTACACACGGTCAATTTCTGTGAAGTAAAAAACGACGTTTTGAAAAAGGACACATAAAATTGCTTCAATTTTTTTTGTCGTTTTTCAGAAGACATAAAACAACGTTCATTTAAAGTGACGTTTTTAAAAACGTAGTTTTTTTTCATCACATAAAGTGATGGTGTGTACGCGGCATGATACATGTCATGAGCAAACACTGCTGCCTCCATTTATAGTATTAGAAGTGTGCCTATTCAGTGACCAGTTAAAAGGGTAAAAGCATGCTTCTTCCCATGAAAAGAGTAAAGAAACACTGAAGTCAAAACTTTTTTTTTTGGGTTTGGATAGAGTGGAGTTTTTATTGCTGTCTGTGCCCCCTTTAGGGAAATGTACCCTCTCTATTTGTCCTGTTTATTGTATAAATTGAAATTTAAAGTAAAAGAAAATCCCACATTTTGGGATGTCTTTAGAAAAGTTTTCCAATGGGGACACTAGTTCTGGTGACCTAGGGGTCTCCAAGGAATTAAAGCGGGGGTTCACCTGCAATTTTTTTTTTTAAAAGCCAGCAGCTACAAATACAGCAGCTGCTGACTTTTAAAAAAGTAACACTTACCTGTCCAGCGAGACCGCCGATGCCGAAATAAAAAAAAAAGGGTTGTCTATAGTTCTGCTTTAACGTGAACATGTATAAATGCATGCATAGCTAAAATGTTATTGTTAGTATGCTTTAGAATAGGGAAATGTTAAAACACTGTTTATTTTTTTACTTTATGTGTCCAATTGGTGAGATATCTCATCACTTCCTGTCTCGGACATTCAAAACGAAGTGAGAGGTACTCTCTACAAAGAGAGGGGAATAACCCTGTTAGACAGTTGTCAGTAGAACAGGTATCCCCAATGGAAGATTTAAAGTGATTATAAAGTCTTGTTTAGTTAAAAATAACAAGCATGTTGAACTTACCTTCCCTGTGTCCTGTACCTCTAGACCCCTTTACATTACACAGCCCCCCACAGCTCTGGACCCCTTTACATTACACAGTACCCTGCACCTCTACACGCCTGTATGTTACACAGACAACCCCCCTTAACAGTTCTGGACCCCCTGCATGTTACACAGACCCCCCTACAGTGCAGACCCCCGCTACAGTACAGGCCCCCACTACAGTACAGGCCCCCCTACAGTGCAGGCCCACCTGCAGTGAAGACCCCCCTACCGTACATGCTCCTCTACAGTACAGGCCCCCTTACAGTGCAAACCCCCGCTACAGTACAGGCCCCCTTACAGTGCAGACCCCTGCTACAGTACAGGCCCCCTTACAGTGCAGACCCCTGCTACAGTACAGGCCCCCTTACAGTGCAGACCCCTTCTACAGTACAGGCCCCCTTACAGTGCAGACCCCCGCTACAGTACAGACCCCAGCTACAGTACAGGCCCCCTTACAGTGCAGACCCTGCTACAGTACAGGCCCCCCTACAGTGCAGACCCCCACTACAGTACAGGCCCCCTTACAGTGCAGACCCCCGCTACAGTACAGGCCCTGTTACAGTGCAGGTCCCCTTACAGTGCAGACCCCCGCTACAGTACAGGCCCCCTTACAGTGCAGACCCCCGCTACAGTACAGGCCCGCTTACAGTGCAGACCCCCTTTACAGTGCAGACCCCCGCTACAGTACAGGCCCCCTTACAGTGCAGACCCCCGCTACAGTGCAGGCCCCCTTACAGTGTAGACCCCCGCTACAGTACAGGTCCCCTTACAGTGCAGGCCCCTGCCACAGTGCAGACCCCCACTACAGTGCAGATTCCCTGCTACAGTGCAGATCCCCCCTACAGTTCAGACCCCCGCTACAGTGCAGACCCCCTTACAGTGCAGGCCCCCTTACAGTTCAGACCCCCTGTTTACAGAGCTCAATAGCTTAAGCTGAAATGTACTCATATGATACCTCCCCTTCCTTGGCTGCTCTTAAGATTAATTTAGTCATTATTCTCAATTGCAGAAAGAGAGTTAGAAGGCAAACAGCTTCTACTGTGCTCTTTTTTCAGAAAACCTATAATACTCTGTGAATTCTGTGTCATAGGTAAAGACTGTATTTAATGTTTATTTGTTGAACAAGGATTGCATACATGCAATTTATAGCAAAATAAATAAAACAGGCATAAACCATACGTTTAAAAACATACTTAAAAAAAAAAATGAATGATAAAATAAACTGTAGAGAAACCATTATAGTACTTCTTTAATACTATGCTACAGCTGTCCCCTTTGGATATGAATGTGTAGTAAGCAATTCATCCAAAATGTAGTGTGACCACAAGAATTACTTACAGTTTGATTAATACATAATAAATGGTGTCCTCACCCTCTGGACACATCAAATAAAGAGACCATAGATAATAGTAGAAATTTGTATTATCAGTCGGTCTGGATGTATTACAGCATGGCAATTTTATATGCCCTCAAGGTTGCTACAGACAGCTCCTTTGATCTAATACCTTGGATGAATGTTCAGAATAAATTAAATGGAGAGGATAAAGCGGCATTCTTTTCCATCTCGTGAAAGTGACCTTCTGAACAACCAGAGCAGTGTTTGTTTTATGAAAGTGTCTTTGAACCTCGGCTGCAGAACATATTACCACATTTCTTGGCGTGATAGCGCGTTAAGCAATGTTACGCTTTTTCTACAGACATACATTAATATCAGTCTGTTTTCTGGGCACTTTGAAGCTCTGACATCAGTAAAATGAAAGCTTTTAATGATGTTAATAGATATATAGTACAATGACTAATATTTGAGAATACATACAAAATTAATTATCTTTACAAAATAACATTCTCTATGTATTGTGTCTTTTTTTTATATATCTTTGTATCCTGTCCTGGCCCCACTAGGCCCTACTATGACATGGAGTGTGGCATGCTCATCCTATTGTCCATTGGGAAGCTTTATTTGCCTATAATGAGAGTCTCCAATTAGCCAGGGGGATAATAAGGGGCTTGAGGTCAGAGTTAGGCCTCGTACACACGACCGAGTTTCTCGGCAAAAAACAGTAAGAAACTTGCTGGGATTTTTTTTTTGCCGAGGAAACCGGTCGTGTGTACATTTTTCGACAAGGAAACTGTCGAGGAACTCGACGAGCCAAAAAGAGAGCATGTCTTATTTTTCCTCGACGGGAATGGAGAAACTTGCCTTGTCGAGTTCCTCGACAGCCTAACAAGGAACTCGACGAGGAAAACAATGTGTTTCGCCCGTCGAGTTCCTCGGTCGTGTGTACGAGGCTTCATGCTTCGACCTGGCTGGGGCTGCTTTCAGAGACCTTCCATAGGTAACGATTGAATAAGTTAAAGTGTTTTTACACCTCTGAAGTGAAAAATGAATGAAGCATATCCAGTGGGATATGCTTCATTCATTTTTCACTTCAGAGGTGTAAAAACACTTTAACTTATTCAAGGTCGAAGCATGAAGCCTCGTACACATGACCGAGGAACTCGACGGGCGAAACACATTGTTTTCCTCGTCGAGTTCCTTTTTAGGCTGTCGAGGAACTCGACAAGGCAAGTTTCTCCATTCCCGTCGAGGAAAAAGAAGACATGCTCTCTTTTTGGCTCGTCGAGTTCCTCGACAGTTTCCTTGTCGAAAAATGTACACACGACCGGTTTCCTCGGCAAAAAAAAAATCCCAGCAAGTTTCTTACTGGTTTTTGACGAGAAACTCAGTCGTGTGTACGAGGCCTGAATCTGACCTCAAGCCCCTTATTATCCCCCTGGCTAATTGGAGACTCTCATTATAGGCAAATAAAGCTTCCCAATGGACAATAGGATGAGCATGCCACACTCCATGCCATAGTAGGGCCTAGTGGGGCCAGGACAGGATACAAAGATATATAAAAAAAAGACACAATACATAGAGAATGTTATTTTGTAAAGATAATTAATTTTGTATGTATTCTCAAATATTAGTCATTGTACTTTTATGAGATGCACCTATACACCTATGCACCTATACATATTTTATGAGATGCACCTATACATATTATAGTGATAATGGGCCAGATCCTCAGCCAGCGGTGCAAATTTAGTTTGTCCTAACTTATGTGATTTAAGTTACGTTGCCCTAAGTTGGTGTCGTAAGTGCCGTATCCACAGCGCATTTGCGTCTAAATGTGCGCCAGCGTAACTTAAATTCAGAGGCGTAAGGCGGGGTTTTTGCAAGTGGGAAGGAAGTGGGCGTGCTTCATTGTAATGAGCCGTGACCCCATGCAAATGAGGCGCCGGCCCTACTGCGCATGCGCGCACGAATCGGGACCTCACTGGGCATGTGCAGAACTTATCTCGGCGCAATCAGTGAGATAGGTAAAAGGCCAAGTGTACTTAGTTTGAGGATCGCCCTGTGTCTAAAAAGCACCACACACACACACTTCCCTTGCTAAAGTATATCCCATTGTTCCCCTTCCATGAGCAATTTGCTTCTGCTCTGTTTGTTTGTGTGTTGGTAAGTTGTGTTTGTGAGAAAAGTGTTTGAGGAGTTGGAGAGTCTAGTTGTTGTTTGTGTTTGAGAAGTGTATTTATTTAATTTGTTTGTTATTGTTTTTGCTGATTGTTTTTTGGTGTTTGTTTTTTGGTGTTTGTTTTTTGTTTGTTTGTTGGTGCGTGTTTCTTTTTGAATTACTATTAGCTGTGTCCTTGTGTGTTTAGATTTTCTTGATTTTTTTGTGGTATAGATTTTTGTCAGGTTTTTGGGTGTGTATTGTCGATTGTTTGTCGGGTGTGTTTGTTGTTGCTGGGTGGTGTATGAGATGCCCCCTAAACGCAGGAAGCTTAATTTCACCCTGGGAGAGAAGCAAATTCTTGCTCGGGGCATTGTGAAATATGGGCGATTTCTGCATGGCCCTGAGAGCCAGAACACCACCCCGGCCAGGAGGAGGCAGCTTCTTAAAAAGATAACGGACCAGATCAATGCGGCGGGGGGGGGGAGACTAGGACCCCCGCTGGCATACAGAAAAAAATAAACGATCTGAGAAGCGTCGTCCGGACTAAGATGGCAAGGATCGACGCCCATACCAGGGGCACTGGAGGAGGGGGACCCTGCCCAGTCAGACTGACGGAGGAGGAATGGGCAGTGGCCCAGTGTTTCCACCCACAGCAGGTGGTGGGCCTGCCTGGCTATACGTCAGATGTTCCTAGGAGGACAGGTATGTTTTTTGGTTTATTCTCTGTTGATTAGCATGTGTGGGTGGGGGAAGGGAAGATGTGCCAAGTGTGTGGTTCCTCAAACATGTGATTGTTTTGTGTCCTCCACAGATGGCCAGGAGGTTCCACGCCAGGAGGTTGGAGGCCAGGAGGTTCCACGCCAGGAGGTTGGAGGCCAGGAGGTTCCACGCCAGGAGGTTGGAGGCCAGGAGGTTGCAGGCCCATCGGGCCAGGCTGCAGCACCACCCCCAAGACAGGCAGATGATGAGTCCCAAGAAGGGCAGGATTCCCCAGGGGAGGGGATTGGCCAAACCTACACTCATGAGGAGGTTGAGGGGGAGGAGGTTGAGGTTGAGTGGGAGGAGGATGATGAGGGGGAGGAGGAGGAAAATATGCAGATTGGCCGGGAAGTCCTCCTGGCCACTGATATGATGACCTTTGAGTCTTCCCCTGAGACTACCCCTGAGGCTGGCACCAGTCAGGCCACCATCAGGGGTAGCCCCTCCCACTTCTCCCCCAACAGGCCTCCAGTCACCAGGGTCACTCTCTCCCCTCCTCCAGGCCCGCAAGACTCAGCGGCAGCCAGGGGGACAACCCAGGAGACCGTGGCTGTGGGCGAGCGTCTGTCGGCCAGTGTGGTGAAGGACAATGCCCGGCAGACCCGCATTCTTGGAAAAATTCTGGAAAAACTGACGCAGATGGAGCACAGCCATGGTGAAATGATGGAGGCACTCGGTGATGTGGCCACCAACTCAACGGCGGTCATAACATGTTTGAATGACATACAGACCGCCACAACGCACGTGGCCCATGAGCTGAGTGCCCTGACCCAGGCTGTGCAGGACAATACAAGGTCTGGCCAGGCCAATGCGGCTGCCCTCACTGCCTGTCTCACTCGCATTGCAGGGGCCATGGAGGGCAGGCCAGCAGGGGCGGCTCCTCCTTCCCCAGCTCAACCCCCCCAGGAGGCTCCTCCTTCCCCAGCTCAACCCCCCCAGGAGGCTCCTCCTTCCCCAGCTCAACCCCCCCAGGAGGCTCCTCCTTCCCCAGCTCAACACCCCCCCAATGGACATCCTCCGCGACGGCGTGGCCGTGGCCGTGGCCGTGGCCGTGCCCCTGCTCGTGCCCGTGCCCCTGCCCGTGCCCCTGCCCAGCCAAGGCGTAGCAATCGCCGCCGCTAAAAAATTTGCTGGGATACTTGTTTTTTTTTGTTTATGCATTTTTTTTTTTTTTTAATTTTGTCTTCTGTACTTATGATTTGGTTTATGTGTGTGAATGATGTGTGAATGTGGGGGGGTGGCATTCCTAAGAAATTAAGGTTGTCACCCTCAGTTTTGGTGGAGAAGGGATCCCCAGGACCAGGGAGAAGGGCAATCCCAGGTTCCTGAATGGTGTATGAATGCACAGTGACATAATTGGAGCCGTGGCGTGGCGTTACTGCTCCCAAGTCCCAAGGGGGGGGGGGGGGACTTGGATCTAATCCAATTCGATGTGCATGTGATGTGTCTGTGCAAGGAACCACAGTGGTGTGCATTCATGCATTATCATTGTGACTTTATTGATGTGCATTTACAGTGAAAAAATACATACTTATTGTGACATTAATCATGTGCATTTACAGTGAAAAAAAACATACTTATTGTGACATTAATCATGTACATTTACTGGGAAAAAATGCCTTCTGCAAGGCGTCTCCTAGCTGTTGTGCCCTCAGCAGACCGGGTAGAGTTGGTTGGGATAGTATTGCCTGGGTCAGGGGTCAGGTCATTACATAAGTCAATATGCAGTCCCCTTCTGAGGGCAAAGTTATGGAGTATGCAACATGCCCCAATTATTTGACACACAAAGTCAGGGGAATACAGCAGGGTACCCCCAGACTTATCCAGGCATCTGAAGCGGGACTTCAGAAGCCCAAAGGTCCGTTCAACCACTCCCCGGGTTCGTATGTGCGCCTGGTTGTAGCGTTGCTCTCCTGGGGTTTGGGGGTTCCTGAATGGGGTCATTAGATGAGGTCCCAAGGCATATCCAGAGTCACCTGTAAGGGAAAAGACAGGAGGATATTAGTCATGCATGTGCCCCTTGTGATGTCAGCATCATGGGGGGGACATACCTGACACACATGTCACTCACCAATCAGCCAGCTGTCTCCATACATGTTCTGGTCAAAATCTCTTGAGATCTGTGTCTGCCGGTAAATGTAACTATCATGGCAGGATCCAGGAAATTTAGCACAGACATGCCAGATGAGGCCATGGGCATCAACGATGACTTGCACATTAATGGAATGCCAGCCTTTACGATTCCGGAACATGTGCTCAGTATCATGGGGTGGTTGTAGTGCCACATGGGTACAATCAATGGCCCCGATGGTGCGTGGAAATCTGGCAAGGTTGTAAAAGTCGGTCATTGACTTTAAACGCTGATCCTCCTGGGTGGGTTTCTGAAACTGATTTCCCATGCGCAGCAGGATTGCAGGGACCACTTGGTGCACACACCTGCTGATGGAGGATTGTGCCATCCCAGCCACGCCTCCACTTGTGCGTTGGAATGAGCCAGTGGCCAGAAAATGCAAAGTGGCCAGTACTTTGGTGAGTGGCTGCAGGGCATGGGAGCGTTGGGTTGGGCTGGTAATATCATCCTGAAGTATTGATGTTAATTCCAGGATGGCCTCACGGGTAAATCTGTAGGTGCGGTAAACTTCACAAGCAGGCATGCCAAACAAATCTTGCCGTGGGCGGTAGACCCTCTCCTGTGCCCTCATCCTCCTCCTCTGTGCCCTCCTCCTTCTTTGTGTCTCTATATCAACTAATGCAGCTAGTATCATTGCTGGTCCTGGCATTTTGGCAGAGAGATTTCAGTCCTGAACGTTTGTGTGCTGAGCTCTTCCTGAATGGTGTTGCTTCAGCATACATTCAGACGGCATGTGTAAAATTAGGGCTGCTTTTATAATGTGTAAAATCCCACCAAAAAA
Organism: Rana temporaria; assembly: GCF_905171775.1. Lineage (NCBI taxonomy): Eukaryota > Metazoa > Chordata > Amphibia > Anura > Ranidae > Rana > Rana temporaria. The sequence continues at coordinate 57,146,123 of NC_053493.1, read as the reverse complement.
CTAACAGGTGCGCACAGGGCGTAATCTACGGCGCACACACTTAATTCTGTGGATCGCCCTATCTCCCTCATTTGCATCTTTGCCTATCAAATAAAGCGGCGTGCCTAGCGTAATTTGCGCACGAGAATGCGCCGGCGTAATATTTTTAGGTAGGACGGAAAAGCCCGAATTTCAGGCGCTTCTCGTTTTGAGGATCGGGCGCAAAGATACACGCCGTGTAAATTTAGAAAAATCGAGTTAAGTCGGCGTATCTCTTTTGTGGATCTGGCCCAATATGTATAGGTGCATCTCATAAAATTAGAATATCATCAAAAAGTTAATTTATTTCAGTAATTCAATTCAAAAAAGTGAAACTTACATATTTACTTATACATATACATATATATTATATATTTTAAATAGCTGCGTCACAAAGAGTGATATATTTCAAGCATTTCTTTCTTTTAATTTTGATGATTATGGCTTACAGCTAGTGAGAACCCAAAAAGACCCATAAAAATAAAAATAAATTTAATACAAAAATGTTGGTTTACTGAAAAGTATGTCCTTGTACAGTATAGTATGTGCTCAATATTTGGTCGGGGCTCCTTTTGCATGAATTACTGCATTAACCACTTAACCCCCAGACCATATTGCTGGTCAAAGACCCAGCCACTTTTTGCGATTCGGCACTGCGCCGTTTTAACTGACAATTGCGCGGTCATGCGACTTGGCTCCCAAACAAAATTGGCGTCCTTTTTCCCCCACAAATAGAGCTTTCTTTTGATGGTATTTGATCACCCTGCGGTTTTTTAGTTTTTGCGCTATAAACAAAAATAGAGCGACAATTTTGAAAAAAAATTATATTTTTTACTTTTTACTATAATAAATATCCCCCAAAAATATATAAAAAAAAAAAAATTTTTCCTCAGTTTAGGCCGATACGTATTCTTCTACATATTTTTCGCAATAAACGTTTATTGATTGGTTTGCGCAAAAGTTATAGCGTTTACAAAATAGGGGGTCGTTTTATGGCATTTTTATTAATATATTTTTTTTACTAGTAATGGCGGCGATCAGCGATTTTTTTTCGGTACTGCGACATTATGGCGGACACTTCGGACACTTTTGACACATTTTTGGGACCATTGGCATTTTTATAGCGATCAGTGCTATAAAAATGCATTGATTACTATAAAAATGCCACTAGCCGAGAAGGGGTTAACACTAGGGGGTGGGGAAGGGGTTAAGTATGTTCCCTGGGTGTGTTCTAACTGTAGGGGGGGCTGGACTCACTAGGGGAAATGACTGATCGCTGTTCATACATTGTTTACACACACAGCTCCCGGTATCCGCTCTGTAACAAGCGATCGCAGGTGCCCAGTGGTGATCGCGACCGCCAGGCACACGCGCAGGAGTCAGGAGCGAGCGGGGGCGTGCGCGCCCCCAGTGGCCACTTCCCCTGTCGACGTAGAGCTACGGGCTCTCGCGCAGGAGAACCGACCTGCCGCCGTAGAACGGCGGCAGCTGGTCGGCAACCAGTTAATGCGATGTTGCATGGAGGAGATCAGCCTGTGTAACTGCTTAGGTGTTACGGAAGCCCAGGTTACTTTGATATTGGCTTTCAGATTGTCTGTATTGTTGGGTCTGGTGTCTCTCATCTTCCTTTTAACAATACCCCACAGATTCTCTATGGGGTTTAGGTCAGGCGAGTTTGCTGGCCAATCAAGCGCAGTGATACCTTGATCATTAAACTAGATATTGGTGCTTTTGGCAGTGTGGGCAGGTGCCATGTCCTGCTGGAAAATTAAATCAGCATCTCCATAAAGCTGATCAGCAGAGGGAAGCATGAAGTGCTCTAGAATTTCCTGGTAGAGGCTGCACTGACTTTGGACTTGATAAAACACAGTGGACCAACACCAGCAGATGGCATGGCTCCCCAAACCATCACGGACTGTGAAAAATTTAGCATTTCATTTGGAAATCAAGGTCCCAGAGTCTGGAAGCAAAGCAGATTCCAAGTTGCATGAGGTCCAGTGTGAAGTTTCCACAGTCAGTATGATGAGAACAGTGACGTCACCGCGTTCAATGTGAAGGAGGAAGGGCTCCTCTAGTGCCGGCCGGCATCTTTTTACACGCTTTTATGAATTTGTGTTTGTAAGTACAATTATTTTTATTAAATAAACGTTACAAAGCGATATTATGCTATGGTCCGTTTTTGTCATCTATGATCCACGGACCATCTTGGTGAAGGAGGTAGTGATCCCTCGTTGGATGATTGATCCTGTGGCTCCCGGACCCTGTGTTTAACCCACTGACGGAGATCATATCTTTTTAAGGCTGTTTTTACTTATCATTCTGGTAAGAGGCTTTCCATGAGGTGGTGGTTCTCACGGATGGTTTAAACATTCACTGTGGTGCTGTTCGTCTCAGATGATTGACACCTACAAGATTTAATAATAGTTTTTGGGACATTTTTCACATGATTGACTTATATGTTTATTTATGTTACCATTCCTCACCCTTGCCAATCATATGTCCAATAAATATATTTTGTATTGAAATTCAATGCCCTTGTTATTCCTTTGGTGGTTGTTTTGTGTATGTATTATTTTGGAAACATCTCCCCTCACTGTATAGGGTATGGACACCTCTCCATACCCAGGAGTCATACAATGTTTTTTCTTTTTCATTATAATACAAAGTGCTTTATGAAAGTAAATGCTATTTAGCTAAGGTTTTGAACTATTTTAAAGTGCATTTACATTTTGCAGTTCAATTGGGATGACACCTACTTTATATTTGTTACATGTTAAATGTTCCCTTAATGTGCTGTCCTAATAGATATTACTATCAGTTGTAAACTATATTTGAACACTGTCTGTTTTAACAATGGGTTAAGGATCTAGAACAGGAGTGTCAAACTCAACTTCATTGTTGGCCACATCAACATTATGTTTGTCCTCAAAGGGCTATCTCTTAGAGTAGAGGTCCAGAGCAAGCCCCACCCTCCCTTACATCACAATGCACCTCCCTTACCTTGTGCTGCTGCCGGGAAGAAGTTGGGAGGAGCTGGGAAGCATAAAGTGCAGGGTCTAGAGGAGGACCTGTGGAGTCAGCTGCCAGAATGTGCTGAATACTGAGACCGGGGACACGGAGACAAGGTTGTTCTGCGGCTGCACAGAGAGTCACAGGATCTGTTGGAGGAGTCCTGTCCTTGTCTCTATTGCAGACTGCTGAAATGGGGGGGGGCTTCTCTGTGGCTGCAGGGAGAAGAGCAGAATCTAGCAGAGGAGTTCTGTCCTCCTCTCTGCTGCCAACTGCTAAGACAAGAGGAGGTGGGGGGGGGGGGGGGTCAGGGCCGGATTTGCTCTCCCTGCCGCCCCAAGGCCAGGTTCCGCAATACACCCGCCCCCCGCCAACCGAACCACCCCTCCTAATCTTTTCCCATCTCAGCTGTGACAGGAGTTCTAGCACAGTGCTAGGACTCCTGTTTTGGAGGTGACAAGGTCAATAAAGAGAATGGCAACCAGAAGGCAGGGGCGGCACGGTTAGTTCAAATATTTTTTATTTCTTTTTTTTTTTTTTTTTTTTTTTTATCACTTATTTTAAGTTTTATTTATTTGTAGCTTGTTGTTTACTTTTTTTTTATAATTTTCTTATTATTTTTAATATTATTTTTCTTATTGTTTTCTTTTTAATTACTTTTTTATTTTATTAATTTAATTATTATTATTTTTTATTTATTTGTTCATAAAGCTTTTATTGAGTGATTACAGAAGAAAAAAAATACACATACATGTTGTACATATAATTTAAGAAATTCACAGTCGTCTGTAAGTTACATTAGCAAATTGTTAGTGATGTATTTCTTATTATTTTTTATATATATTTTTTTCACGTAACTTTATTGCTATAACACAGGAGAAAACAATTCCCTGTGTAATAGCAATTGGAGGTGACAGGTTCTCTTTATTGACCTTGTCACCTCCAAAACAGGAGTCCTAGCACTGTGCTAGAACTCCTGTCACAGCTGAGATGGGAAAAGAACAGCTCACCCCTCCCACTGTGTACATCGGCGGCAGGGACAGGAGACAGACTCGGCGGCCAGGGGAGGACAGAGTCCTGAAGACAGAGCCAGCAAAGAGAGGTATGTGGGGGGGAGGGGAAGACGGACGGCAGCACACATTTTACAAGTGATTTTGGCGACATTGCCACAATCACTTGTTAACCAGCTACATTTAGTCCTGCTAGAAAGCAACTTACCGCCCTTAACTGTATGTTCCGGGCGTCGCGGGACTCCATGCTGCTGCCGCCCCTCGTCACCCTGCCGCCCCGAGGCCTGGCCTTTGTGGCCTTGTGGGAAATCCAGGCCTGGGGGGGGGGGTGCCGTAGCTGCAGGAAAGGTGGGAGGGCCTGGAGGGCAGGATACTGCCCACGGGCCTTGTGTTTGACACATGTGAGAATTAGAAACTGGGCTTCTCCATTGTGTGGTAATTAGAGGAAACTCAGTGGGGATTATTTACTAAAACTGAAGCGTGCAAAAGCTAGCGCAGCAATGCATAGAAACCAATCAGCTTTCAGGTTTTATGGTCAAAGCTTAATTGAACAATCTGAAGTTAGAAGCTGATTGGCTACCATGCACAGCTGCACCAGACTCTGATAGGTAGATTCACACACATTGGCGTCAATTTAGGGCGGCCTAGCCTAGCCTTTTTAGGCTACACCGCCGTAAATTTGTTAGGCTAGTAGTGATTCACAATCTACTTACCTGCTAATCTACGGCGGTGTAGCCTAAAACAAGCGGGCGTAAGGGCGCCTAATTCAAATGACTTGGAGGGGGGCGTGTTGTATGGTAATGAGGCTTGATCTCACGTTTTTTTAAGTTTTTTGACACTGCGCATGCGCCGGGCGACTACATTTCCCAGTGCGCATTGCGGCTAAGTAGGCCGTACGGGCCTTTTGATTTCGACGCGGACGTAAACGACGTAACTCCCGATTCGCGGACGACTTACGCAAACGACGTAAAAAATTAGAACCTCGCGGCGGGAACGGCGGCCATACTTTAACATTGTTATTCCACCTCAGAGGTGGAATAACTTTAGGCCGCCTAAGGCCTTACAGAAACAACGTTAATCGACTGCGGCGGGCTCGCGTTCGTTCGGGAATCGTCGTAAAAGCTCATTTACATAATCTACGCCGGTCAGCCAAAAACATTGCAATCTAAGATAGGACGGCGCAAGCAAGCCGTCCTATCTTAGGTATGTTTAAGTGTATCTCTGTTAGAGAATACACTTAAACAAACGCCGGCGTAGATTCAGAGTTAGGTCGGCTTATCTACTGATAAGCCGGCCTAACTCTTTGTGAATCTACCTATTTGTGCTCAAGTTTTAGTAAATTTCCCCTAGTGTGTCCCTCTTTGTCAGCGGGTACAGATAGAGTTTCCTATCATTTCAAATTGGTCACAGTAGCTTCCCTTCTGCCGGAGGCCTGCTCTAAACAAACACTTAGAAAGAAATATATTTTTTAATAATTCGCTATGTGAATGGGAAAACGTAACAATCATATAGGAGAGTTTTCTTTCTTTTTTTTTAACTGCAAACATGAAAATACACTTTAAGGCAGAACCCTTTTACAGAAAAGTTTAAAGCATAATTGGGGTAGACTTAGTTGACTTTACCTGGCCTAAGTAAGTTTCTGAGACCAAAAAAGTTTGAAGACAATCTTCTCTTGGAATGAATTGATCCTGCTTCTTTGTTACCCTGTGTCTGGAGCCTGCCTGAAGCGCGAGAGTTGGGTGGAGACTGTAAGACTGGTACATGCTCGCTATGCAATGCTTTTAAATGATTAGACAATACTGGACACCTTAGCTGGAGTCAGCTTTTTGCCCTTCAGTCTCTTAGTATCATGGTGTTGTCTGCCAGTTGTATTACACAGCAGACAAGCAGAGCTGAAGTCAAGGCACTTAGTATTGATGATAGCGCAGTAGTACTGAGCTGATCAATAGCAGCCTTCCTTCTCCTTCTCGGCTAAAAGCTAAAGAGACTAGTTGATGCATAGATGATCACAGTAATTTAATTATACATCAGATTGATTTTTAATGTGCTTTACAATTATTTTTTAAATGTTATGGCCAATTTAGGAGCCTTTTTCCTTTGCCGAGCCTAAGATATCTCTCAACATGAGTAGGCTTTAATGACTCTTAAAAGTACTTTTTTTTTTTTTTACAAAATCTTTTCTGATTGTGAAAAAAACAACAACATTAAAGTCGAACTCCAGGCAAACTGCTTTATACAAGGTTGAATTGAATGTATGCAAATCACTTTTCTTGCCAAACGATTTTTAGTTCTGTTCAGCCAGGCAGCAAAGTACTGGACAGACATACATCCTGATCTAGGACCCACCAAAGCCTGTTGGACAATGAAGGAGCAGCAACACCTAGCTGAGGTCATTACTGTGTCTTCCCTCCTGCAAGCATGTGCACAGGATTAGACTGACAGTACAGTACTGTGTACTGTCCTGGGTGTGCTGTGCATCTCTCCTCAGTGTCACTGCTACTGTTCAATTACAGGGGGCTGATTTGAAAATTGATTCTGGTATTTATAGTTGTCTATAAAAAATGTTTTTACTTTTTATGGAATATAAACATATGGCCAGATTCAGGTAGGGCAGCGTAACTTTGTGCGGGCGTAGCGTATGGTATTTACGCCACGCCGCCACAAGTTAGAGAGGCAAGTGCTGTATTCACAAAGCACTTGCGTCCTAAGTTACGGCGGTGTAGCGTAAATGTGCCGGCGTAAGCGCGCCTAATTCAAATGAGGAAGAGGTGGGCGTGTTTTAGGGAAATTAAGCATGACCCCACGTAAATGACGTTATCAACGAACGGCGCATGCGCCGTCCGTGGATGTATCCCAGTGCGCATGCGTCGGATAGAATGCCTAAGATACGTCGAACACTGCCTACGACGTGAACGTAACTTACGCACAGCCCTATTCGCGTACGACTTACGCAAACGACGTAAAAAGATAGGCTTGTTCCGACGTCCATACCTTGCATGGACTGCGCCACCTAGGAAGCAGCTTTATCTTTATGCCGGCGTATCTCTTACGTAAACGGCGTAACTAATTGCGACAGGCGCACGTACGTTCGTGAATCGGCGTATCTTGCTCATTTGCATATTCGACGCGGAAAACAACGGAAGCGCCACCTAGCGGCCAGCGTAAATATTCACCCTAAGATACGACGGCGTAGGAGACTTACGCCGCTCGTATCTTAGCCTAATTTAAGCGTATCTGGTTTCCAGAATACGCTTAAATTTACGACGGCGTAGATTCAGAGTTACGACGGCGTATCTACTGATACGCCGCCGTAACTCTCTCTGAATCTAGTTAATTGTATTTGTTTTAAAGCTGAACTTATTTGAAAACATGATGTGCTTTGTGTATTTCTTCCAGATCTGTGCAGTAATCCAGTGTGAAAAAGTACTTCCTGTACTAAAGACCGGTCACTGCTGCCCTCTCTCCTTGTGCAGGGTGACTGGTCTTGTCTCTGCCCCCTTCGGTAGTTTTCTGCAGACAGCCCGCTAGGCCCCTCCCACAGCTCTGCTCTCTGTGCAGGCTATGTATAGCACAGTGATGATGTCTGAGAATATCTGAGTTTGCAAAGGCATTTGGTGAAAACAAAGGGATTTTATATTTATGTCTATTGAGAAATCTAATTAAATAAACATTATTGTGCCCGGAGTTAAGCTTTAAACAGTATTTAAATCGGAGTTCCACCTAGGAAAAAAAATCCTGTAGCTGCTGACTTTTAATATAAGGACACTTACCTACGATGTTGGCACCCCAGCCAATCTTTGGATTGACTCCCGGGTGCTGGAGCTGCCATTCCTGGTAAGGGAACCAGGCAGTGAAGACTTTCGGCTTCACTCCTGGTTCCCTACTGTGCATGCTCGAGTCATGCTGTACATTCTGAATGGTCCCTGCTGTCTTCTGGGACCTGTGTGTCTCCCAGAAGAGAGCAGGGGGAGGAGGAGGGGCCGGACATTGCGTAGTTTCCCCAGGAGTGGGAGCAGATACCTGGATTTGTCAGGTATCTGCTCCACCCACATTTGGCACCTTTCAGGGGGGAGGAAGCCAATCAGCGGGTGGAACTCTGCTTTAAATAGTAATTGTCTAGTATTTAAAGAGGAACTTTACTTCCCCTTGCATATTTTTTCTTTCCCCTCTTACCTTACCTGTTGGATTGTTTTCAAAAATCATACTCACATGCCAAGCAAATCCAGGATTGTCTGGTGTAGTGTTTCTCAAACTTTTTTGTCTTGCGGCGCACCAAAAGGATCTAAAAAATTTCACGGCAAACCTGAAAAGATTTAACAATTTTTATAAATAACTAGGGTTGAGTGAACCCGAACTGTAAAGTTCGGGTTCGGTACGGACTTTGGGTTTTTCCCGAACCCGGACCCGAACCCGAATAATTGAAAAAAGTTTGGGTCTGGGATCGGAGTTCGGGGAAAAAAAATGCGCGGAGGTCCCCGCAAATTCAATAACCAGACCCTTTAGGTCTGGTATGGATATTAAGGGGAACCCCGCCGTCAATTTAAAAAAAAAAAATGACGTGCGGTTCCCCCTAAATATCCATAACCAGACCCTTTAGGTCTGGTATGGATATTCAGGGGAACCGCGCCGTCAATTTAAAACAAAAATGACGTGCGGTTCCCCCTAAATATCCATAACCAGACCCGTTATCCGAGCACGTTGACCTGGCCGGCCGCAGAAAAGAGGGGGGGGACAGAGTGCGGCCCCCCCCCTCTCCTGAACCGTACCAGGCCTCATGCCCTCAACATGGGGAGGATGTCCCCATGTTGATGGGGACAAGGGTCTCATCCCCACAACCCTTGCCCGGTGGTTGTGGGGGTATGCGGGCGGGAGGTTTATCAGAATCTGGAAGACCCCTTTAACAAAGGGGACCCCCAGATCCTGACCCCCCCTGTGTGAAATGGTAATGGGGTACACTGTACCCCTACCATTTCACGAAGGAAGTGTAAAGTCTTGTAAAAAAAAAAACACTGACACCGTAGAATAAAGTCCTTTATTAATAAAAAAAAAAAAAACTCCAGCGGTGATAATCCACTCGTTCCCGGCTTCCTGCGTTGTCCTGATCCTGCGACGGCTGCGGGTGATCTCCAGCGATGAGAAGATCCTGCGTCAGGTGATCTCCGCTCCAGCAATGAGAAGATCCATCCATCCAGCGCAGCAGCATCCCCGACCTCCTCTTACCTCTCCCGAGATCTTGCACAAGTCTCACGTTACGAAAGGAACCAATGAATGACAGACTGACAGAGATTGTGTTTTTATATATGTTACTTCTTTAACTTTTGCAACATTGATTTACCTTTTAATTTTTCAATATGTTCAAGGTTTCAAAACGCTAGCAATTTTAAATATTTTTCAAAACTCCCAGGGCACAACTGCAAATCTCACATGGCACACTAGTGTGCCACAGCACATAGTTTGAGAATCACTGATCTGGTGTAATCTGCAGCTATAACCAGGTCCCGTGCTGCAATCTCCTCTTCTTTTTCGTTTTAATCAGGTTTTCGTCCGGGTCACGGAACAGAAACGGTGCTGCTCAAAATATGGGATGACGCTCTAGAGGCCGCAGACGAAGGAGAATCCTGTCTCCTGGTACTGTTGGACTTAAGCGTGGCTTTTGACACTGTAGACCACGGACTACTACTGACTCGGAAGTCGCGGAAGGTGATTTACCCTGGTTCTCCTCCTTCTTGGAAAACCGATCACAAATAGTGAAACTGGGGTCTTTCACTTCTGAAAAACGCACAGTGTCATGTGGAGTCCCTCAGGGATCCCCTTTGTCGCCTGTTCTGTTCAATATCTATCTTCGCCCTCTCTTTGAAATCATCAGTAACCAGAAGTTACTTTATCATTCTTATGCAGGTGACACACAACTGTATTTCCGCATCTGCAACAAAAAGGATCATTATCTCAGGCTAGAGAAATGCCTTACTTTGATAGATAACTGGATGACAAACAGTTATCTTAAACTCAACGGTTCGAAAACAGAACTTCTCCTGTTTCACGCCAACCGGAAAAATCACCCCGCGACAACATCGTTTTGGGTAAAACGATCACCCCGTAGCACCAAAGTCAAAAGACTCGGAGTCATTTTCGACACCAACATGACAATGGATGCACAAATAGGGTCAGTAGTCAGCGTATCCCACCATCTGCTGCGCCTACTACGCAGACTCACCCCCTTTATCCCGAAAGAGGACATTGCAGTCGTGGTAGGAACAATCATCAATTCCAGACTTGACTATGCAAATGCCCTCTATCTCGGACTCCCCAAATACCAAATCACTCGTCTGCAAGTCGTTCAAAATACGGCCGCTCGATTAGTGACCGGAAAAAAAAACATGGGAATTAATCTCACCTTCACTGAGATCCCTTCATTGGTTGCCAGTAAAAGACAGAATCACTTTCAAGGCACTCTGCCTAATGCATAAGTGTATTCAAGGAAACGCCCCCCAATATCTATGCAAAAAAATTAAAGCCCACAATCGCATTCTGCGATCCACCAATCAAAACCTACTCCAGATACCCAAAGCCAGATACAAGTCCAAAGGAGATCGAAGATTTGCAGTCCAGGGACCTCGGCTGTGGAGCGCGCTACCAACCACCATCCGATTGGAGTTGGACCACTTGGCCTTCAGGAGAAAGATTAAAATCCATCTCTTCTGAGGTCAAAGGGTTTTACCCAAGGAATGGATACAGCGCCCAGAGGCGATTCAGTTCGCATGTGTTGCGCTATATAAGTTTTTCACTCACTCACTTAGATCATATGGGGCTGGCTATATTATATTTACCAGCACTACTTCCATTGCAGTGTTACCAAACCCAGGACACTGTATTCACTATATCTGGTCTCCCACAGTACACACGACAACACGGAAATGCAATTATTTTAGTAAATATAAACTGCTAAATACCTTTTCTCATCTGTCTAGTTAAAGCTTGTAGAAGGAGCATTTATTCTACTCTATGAGGATGCAGGACCCCTGACCCTCTATCTAGACAGTGCTGATTGGCCCTGTGCTGATCACATGCACCCCCTGAAGAATAAAAACCTCTCTAGCAATACACACCAAACTGAGCATGTGCAGAGTGACTCCAAAGGCTCTGTCTTATCAGAAGATAGATTGGGGACAGTGGAAGAAGGGTGAGGATCAGAGAAGACGGGATCAAACCACCTTTTTACACATGGCGGAGGATTAACCCCTTAGGTTCCACAGTATAACAAGCATGCTTTACTGCATATACAGACAGATTTTATTGTTGTGGGTTTAGTAATACTTTAAATAGTAATGGTCTAGTATTTAAAGAGGAACTTAACTTCCCCTTACATACTTTCCCCCCCCCCTCTTACATTACCCGTTGCATTGTTTTTAAAAAACATACTCACATGCAAAGCAAATCCAGGATTGTCTGGTGTAATCTGCACCACAAGCCAGGTCCTGTGCTGTGATCGCCTCTTCTTATGTCATATGGGAGCTGGCTATACTATTATAATATTTAGCAGTACTGTTTCCATTGCAGCTGATCTTAAAGAAGATCTATCACCATATGTACAAGGGTTGTTTAGCTGTGTGGCTTCCCCATGACTAAGCTCCGGGGCGGCAGAGTGAAACGCGTTGGTGACATGGCCGGGTGGGAGCCCAGAATGAGGTTGTCTCTCTCATAACACAATAGGACCCCGTGGATGTGCGACACCAGGAATCTTTCCTCTCTTCCTTCCAGTGTCCACTCACCTAGCTAGCTGACAACACTGATGAACAGAGATCCAGCTCTTCATCCTAAGCTGCCAGGTAGAGCATGTCTGTGCTGTGCAGTGCTGTCTCCTCATTTCTCCTGTTTAGCTTACATTGAGTCAGGCTTTGCAGCCTGTTAATCAGTGAAACAGAATGGAAACTGTCAGCTTGGATTGTAAATAATTGCAGCTCAAGAAAAGTGCTTTCCTACACAAAAAACACAAGCTGACAACAGAACAAGCCAGGTACTACACCAGGCTGTCATGGACAAATGTAGTAGCTGGTGTGTGATATTGTTAGCTGGTGTTTTTGTGAATGAAAGGGTCTGAAAGGGCATGCGTCAATAGGCTTTGGGCTTGTGTCGATGGCACCAGTTTGACCTTAGTTTAAGACGCTTCTGAGATCATTCAGCCTATCAGTGCCCATCAGCGCAGCCTCATTAGCGCACATCAATGAAGGAGAAAAATTTCCTGTTTGCAAATTTCCATAACAAACTATTTTTTGTTTGTTTAGCAACAAATAAAAACCCCAGTAGTGAATAAATAGCACCAAAATAAAGCACTATTTGTGTGAAAACAATTATAAAAATGTCATTTGGGTACAGTGTCATTGAATATTGCCCTGGGTAGGAAGGGGGTTTAAGTGCCCAGTAAGAAAGTGGTTAAACATGTTTTTTGTACTTTTTAAAACTTTTTTCTACATTTTAAACTTTTTCAAAAAATTTTTACGTTTTTCAAAATCATTTTTGCAAAGTTGTCACGTTATGGGTTAAACATTTTTAAAGAATTGTAATGGTTATTTTTATCTCTTGGTTATCTTACTATTTAGTTTAATATTCCTCTAATCTCCCATCCAGATTGTAATCATGTCAGAATTAGAACCTAGAGACAAATGCAGCACATAATGAATACAAAGTCTGTGACCTCGGTGTTACAGTTTTCTAAACAGTCTATGAAGTTATGTGCAGCGTGGATATACGATTCAAAGCTTCTGCAGGAGCATTTTTCACTTGCACAATATCATTCACTGTTAATCATGGAATCTGTGGGTTTTGGGTCAGATTCATGGTAACTTTACTTGAAATGTTTTCAGGAATCTGAGAAAATGTTTTTATTAACTAGAAGTGACCCTGTGTTATCTACTTATGGTAACACATGTAAAAAATGTATTACTGCAGTCTAAACAGTTTTAAAACAGAATAACTTTTTTTTCATATATATATTCTGTAGGTGAGCCACAATGACATAAACTTTTGGGGCTGAATTTTACCCCCCTTTTTGATCTACTTAATTTCTGTGAAAAACTGGATAATGTTTTAGGAGAGCCTTTCTCGAACACTTGAATATGGAGGAACCCTAAAATAACATTCTATTCTCAGGGAACCCCTATAATATTCAATATATCTACAGCTCACAAGACACGAGCGTGATAGTCACTAGACATGTGCATTCGTTTTCGTTAGAATGCATTTTCGTCCGAAAATCAGTTTTTTTCGTTATCGTTTTAACAAACGATAACGAAAGTGCAAGTAACGAAAACCGAAAGATCCGACATAAAAAATGCTTTATTTTCGTTTTCGTTGCGGTAAAAATTCGATATAGAGAGATTCGACATTATAGGGAAAAGATTCCACATCATAGAGAAAAGATCCGACACTATAGAAATAATAGATTCGACATTACAGAGAATAGATTTCGATTTATGAGAAAATAGATTCGACATTATAGAGAATAGATTCGACATTATTACTAGTCATACAACATTAGAATTCTTGTAGGCAGAATATTCGAACGGAAATGTACGATTCAACGTAAATATTCGACGTTCCGTTGAATATTCTTTTGACCATTCGACAGAAACCAAGTATTATTGGATTTTTGGACGAAAGCTATTCCCCAACGAAAAACAAAATAAATCAAAACGATTTTTGGGAGTAACTAAATAAATTTATTTTCGAAACGAAAATGAAAAAACGAAACAAAATATTCCAGTCTGCACATGTCTAATAGTCACCGAGAATGTGGTCATTGGTTGGTCCCCTCTTACAGATCGCCAAAAGAAAAATTAATGGTGTCAGTGGTTATTATCTGAGTGGCAGAAATTGCTAATTGATGAAGGAATCCCTAGCAACCTCTGGAGGAACCCTAGTTGAGAAATGCTCCTTTAAATGGTTGAATATTTTGGAGTAGCTATATACTATTCAAATGTGGACATTTGGCATGGAAATAGACATACATACATACAGCTGGATTGTTAGCAATATCACCTAACCCTACCACCCAACATAAAAACTTGAAATATAGGGACAACCTGGAACACTGAGCTGAAAAATGGGCATGGCTATTGTGGTGTTGCGGTGTTGAGTTGAGTGGCATCTTGATATAGCACGGTTATTTACCCCGTAGGATCCAGACAGTGATTATATTTATGTGGCAAAGGCATTTTGCAATGAGTTGCGCCAGTTCAAACTGCATTATAGGGCTTGGCAGTCCACTGTTATTGAATAAAACTGAAAATTCACATAAGCATCAGTTGCCCACGCAGGGGTTCTTCCACAGCAACATGAATAGTCAACTTAAATGCCGAGCCACCTGACTCGCTTGTCAGCAGTACCTTACCAATCCCACTGACTGTGGTGTCCATATTTCCTTATTCACCTTTAGCCTTTAGTCAAAGCGACCTGCTGCGCGGCCCACTCCTGCACCCTGATCAGGGGTTCTACTGACACCCCAATAGGAGCCTACCCGACTCCTGGGATGAGACCTCTTGTCTCCTGGCTGCTGGCTGGGGCACCGGCTCTGACCCCTATATGAGACCTTCTGTCTCCAATATAGGATCTGTTTGCAACAAAGCTGTCTCCAAACTCGGAGCCCTGAGTTATTCTCAGGCGTGAGTATATAATGACCCTGCACACCTGTACACACACAGGCTGCAGGCTTCTCTATTTATTCTGTTTACCATTATTATGTGAATTTACAATATATTAGCTAGATTCAGGTACGAGCCGCCTATCTTTAGGTCGGCATAGCGCATCCCATTTTCACTACGCCGACGTAACATAGTGAGGCAAGTACTGTATTCACAGTACTTGCCTCCTAAGTTACGTCGGCGTAGCTCAAATGGCCCGGTGTAACCCAGCCTAATTCAAAATAGGCAGGTAGGGGGCGTGTTGTATGGTAATGAATTCACAAATTCATTACCATACATGTAAATGAAGTGCCGACCGTACGGCGCATGCGTGCGCATGCTCAGTATCACGTCGCAAATACTCCTTGCTTTCGACGTGAACGTAACCTACGCCCAGCCCCATTCTGAATTGGCTTACGCAAACGACGTAAACGACGTGAAATTCGACGGCTGTCCGACGTCCATACTTAACATTGGCTGTGCCATCTTTTTGGTGGTTTATCTTTACGCCTGAAAACTCCTTACGTAAACGGCGTATCTTACATGCGATGGCCGTGCGTACGTTTGTGAATAGGCGTATCTTGATCATTTGCATATTCTCGGCATAAATCGACGTACACGCCCCTAGCGGCCAGCGTAAATATGCAGCTAAGATACGACGGCGTAGGAGACTCACGCCGGTCGTATCTTAGCAACAGATAAGCGTATGTCAATTTGAGCATACCGCTTAAAGATACAACGGAGCGGATTCGGAATTACGACAGTGTATCTACTGATACGCCGTCGTAAATCTTTATGAATCTAGCTATATATGTGTAAATCGCAGCACAAATTTACGGCGCTATAAAAGCACCTGTAATAAATAAGAAGTGCTTCACATCCTTATTAGCATTCTATAGGGAACCCTGGAACCGTACCTCCAGTCATCTTACAAACTAACTAACACCTTTTATGTGTTTGCCCAAGCAGGGGGTGGTACTGATTTGGATTTGCCATGATTCACTGCTATAATCTGTTAAAATAAGCAGAAACAAACAGAGACACACACACACACACACACACACACACACATACACAGCTTCTTGTGGTCTGGAGCTGAAGTGCACAGCAGGAAGATGAGAGAAGAGAAGAACAGACAGATGCACAGAGATGCAGGGGGTAAAATGTGAGCAGAATGCTGATGGCAATCTTCTCATTCTTAGCTTTATTCTCCTTATGTCGTCACAGAATACACACCCATCAATCCCTCCCAATAACCCTTTACTCCACCCAGTTACCCTCCCATTCTGTTAATCCACATGGCAAAGTCTTTGTTCCATCATAAATGATAGGGGTTTCTCGATCAGAACTGCAAGGATGTAGTGAGGTGGGCTGGAAAGGGGCATGTCCAGGACAGGAGGAAGGATATTCGTTGGGAAATAGTTCCAGCAAATCGCCCATTTACAAATCCATACACAGGAAACCAGCACGTTGCCTTTTAAGGGAAAAACAGTCCAGGCTACAAATTCCTTTTCCATCTCCAAAAGGCAGGATGTAGCAAAGTCACAATTTCCTCTTGAAATGATCAGGAATGCACGGAAGAGTGAATTACAATGGGGGATGGGAAGGCTTTTCCTGTTACAACTGAGGAATCCAGGAGGGAGGGGGGACACAGAGTGAGTGAGTGGATGGAGTTGCTTTTTGATTTCAACAGCTCTCTCTGTATGTCCATCCAAGTTAAAATATACTTTAAGAACATATCTGACAAAATCTGAAGAATCATTTCAAGGAAAATATACACTCCATTTCAGTGGTTCTAATCATAACACAAAAATATTCATTTTAGTTTCACGTCTATCACAGCCCCCCCTTGAAATGAATATTTCATCAGTTCATTCTCTTTGTTATTTCTTAACAGACAAGGACGGTAATGGAGGACACGGTCAATATAACAAAACATTATCATAACCAATATAAACAGAATTGCTATACCTATTTGAGTACAAATGTGTTATCACCCAAAATATTGTCCGCAGGTGACATTCTAAATGCCCCCCTTGTTCACCTAATATCCTGTATAAGGCCATAATTTTATACAAAGTCATTTGTGAAGTGGCCTCTAGGTGTTCAGTAATATACTGGAATGCATTCTTGTTTATAGTTAACAAACCTCTATTGACCATAGCAACCAGAATTTATCCAATCTACATTTACATTACTAAGTTAAATTTCATAAAAGCATCCGTTCCCACCAAATTACTATATTTCCCTTCATTTGCATTTTAATTTTATATTGGGCTCTGTCCTAAATATTTTATTTCCTAAAGAAACTTTATTTATTTATTACTTTATTTTTCACTATTTTATCTGACCTTTTTTAAGCTATGCAGATTAACACCATATTTCATTCTCTTTAAAATAACACCCTTTAAGTAAGGTATTCTTCAAACCAAATGGTGCAAAAAACCCACAGTTTAGTAACATATGAGAGAAAGAAAGAATGAGAGAGAAAGAAAGAAAGAAAGAAAGAGAGAAAAATAATATTTTATTAATAAGGGCTTTCTTTCAGATCTTCTAATGATTGTGTACAAATTACCTTTTATTATTAAAGAAAGATTTACCCTCATAATACGCTTCCATAGTTTACTTAACATAAACTCTGATATTTATTTGTTTTTCCCTTCAAACTTGCAAAAGAGCCATTGTAAAGCACAGCAGCTGAGGATGCTTAGACTGGGAGTCGGATTTCAAGCTAGCACTCACTCCTGTAAACCACCACAGCCTGTAACCTGATCTGCTGTTAATGACCTCTAAGGGAAAACATCTGTCCCCCCCATGCTTGGAGCAGATTGTACAAGTTTTAGACCATATACAATCCAATCGAATTGCATCGTTTTTCTCATTTTTAACTCTTTTTTAAAAATTTTAAAACATATTTGGTTTGTACATCTGCCAAAAATCATGTACACCACATTATAACATGACATTCCTTAACTTCCAATAGCGACAAAAGATCGCTTAGAGGACAAATCTCATGAAATCCACTGACCAGTCCCTGCGCATGAACCGACCATTGTTTTCTACTGATAAAGTCACTCATAATTACTCACAATCTATATTTTATCAGAAATGTCATTTTATAATAACTTTTAACACTTGTTTATTTTTTAATTTTATTTTTACAATTTTTATAATAATATTTTTTATAAAGTTTTTTAGATTGAACATAACTTTCATATTTTAATATTTTTCTCTGGGGAACCTTATAATAAACCAAACCCAAGTTTAGAATCTGTTGTAAACATTGCTCAAACCTCAACTTATTAATTCTTACAACCAGATCTGTAGGATTTCAGTTAAACATAAAATACCATGTTGTTTACCATTTACTGAATTGTATACAATTCTTCACACAATCTCAATCAACAATTTTCCCATTAAACCTTTGTTCTAATCCCATGCATGTTTTGACATGTCATAATACATTTTCAGTTGTTGGGGTAAACATATTCATAAACATTTACAGGCAGAATTAAACTTAATTATCTCATTAGAGAACTTCTTTACACTCTGACATTATTTAACTAATTACCCCATGTAACCGGGACCCCCCTTTGAGATATTCCAACCCGCAAACCCCAGTGGTCACAATCCCATGTATTTGAAAAAAGATATATAATTTCATTCAGATTTGGGCGGCACAATCCATAATATCACTCATCTTCCAGAGAATATTTTCGAAGGAACCTCTTAATCATCACCCAGGGGATATTGGTAATTATCGGTACCTACATCAGAAATGTGAGAAAAACTCGTACACGAATATTAGTTACCTATTTTCAAAAGCGGTCACATAATCATAGCTCATAACAATCTAATCTAGAGACTGTCTCAAACAAGATTTCAGAAAGGGATAATGTATTGAATGCTCCCCCCTTGGGGCCACTTACCCACTTAACCCTGAGGATGGCACAGCATGTGGAATAAAACCATTTAAATGTACTATGTAAAATGTTCTACTGTTCCAATGTGATACCCAGAATCTCCTCATCCCTCATTTGTGACTTGTGAACGCAGCTTCTGTAGTCATGAACGCCAGGATTTACACACTCTCTCTACCGCTTTTGGGCACCCCATGAGGTCAAGGCATTGAGGTCGGGGCACACATGACAGCATATGAGCGGATTCTACCTTCAGGTAGGTCTGCCACTCCCATCTACATCATTCTCCTCCCTTACGTGTCTGTCCAGCGAAGTGGCATTGTAGTTACCCCCCCCTGGACAGACTAAGGAGGGCATGAAGAAGAAGGCCCGTGGGCCGGAGGGCACAGAATCCAGTATGGGCAGCGGGCAGGAGGCGACACCATATGCGTTCAGAACGAGGCAAAGCCTTCAGCAGGGAAGAGCATCCGGGCAGGCCCATGCTTCCTCCAGCGGGGCATACAGTTGGGCAGAACGTGAGGGGAAAGAAGGGGCACGGCCTCAAGCAGTCGGGCGGGGCCCATGCTTCCAGCAGGCATCGTGGGCAGAACATGAGGGAAACGAAAAGACAATAACAGGCCCTGGGTATCACATTATAAATTTCAAAACTGGCAAAAAGCCCTCTATGTATCAAGTCAAAATACAGTGCATGGCATCGTCAGTGTAAGTGTAAGTGGGCAACCCAGATGGGACAGGTCCCCACAGAACACGCATTCAATCTATCCGATTAAAAGGATAAAAAAAAACGGGACGAAATAATTCACCTAAATTAATTCTCTGTAGAAGATTTTAACTGTAAAATAAAGACTTAACAATTGCTTATTATGTGCATCAAATGTCTGTTCCATATTTTTTAAACCTCAGGAGAAATATCCCATTATTTCTAGTTAAATCGAATTATCTGATAAATCAGCGTACAATGTAACAGGCATATTCAGACCAATTTTAATTGTACAGAAACAGTTGCAATATCCCAAGTCAACCTTTTGTTAAAAAAAAAACTCTGTGTTACAAAAAACTGTCTCCTAGGCTGTCGTCCCTGGGGGGGAAGAGGGGGGCTATCCTCCAACTCGCAAATGTGGCAGAGCTCAGGGCGGGCAGGATGCAGGGGTCTGGACCTCCCACATTCCTCACACACCCAGTTCTATCCCCCCACCAGGGAGGGGGCAGGAGTATATATTATATCAGGGAGGCATCCCAGAAATATAAAAAAAAAAAAAAAAAACAGCAAAAATAATAATAAGAAGAATTCATTCACCACTTGCCAACAAGGAATTGGGAAAAGGGATCAATGAATTTCAATGGGAAGAAGAAAAAAAGGGTTGAAGAAAGGAGAAAGAAATAAGAAAGAAAGAGTTCGATTCCAGCACAGAGTTGAGAACCCAAACGAAAAGTGCATGCAAAGAAAGACACCATAAGTTATATGTTACAGACACAATGTACCATTAGACGCAATCAAATCACTTCTAGCACAGTCAGTACAATCAGCATGCTACATAGAGGGAGGGGAAGATAGGGGGCTGTGTAGTAGGCAGCAAAGAAAGGGTTGGACGGGAGGATCTAAGAAGAAAATGGTGGAGAGGGGAGGAGCTATGAAAAAAAAGCGGCAAAGATTTGGAGAAGACGGGAGGATCTAAGAAGAAGATTGCGGAGGGGGGGGGGTGGCTATGAAAAAGGGAGAAGAAAGGGAGGAGCTAAGAAAAAGATGGCAGAGGGGGGAGGAGCTTTTCAGAAAAGGCGGGAAAAATCTAAAGCCAAAGAAAAGCAAAATGGAAGACGAAGAAGAAGGGGAGTCAGAAGTTATAAAGAAAAACTTCAGACTTCTGTAGATGAAAAACAAAAGTCAGTGCCAACAGCAGTCAATACATACAACAAGAAAGCCAGGTATTCTATTCAGTCAAACACAGTTATCCAGCATAATAAAAACACATACATACTGAGAAAGACAAAAGGATCATCCCAGCAAAAAAAATTAACTAGGAAAGGCACAGGAATGAAAAAGTTTCCTGTTCAGACTGCAAAGAGTTAAGACTGCTAGGCAGAAAACCCTTAATTGGTATCCAGCTGTGATGAAAAGCAAAAGGTTTCAGGTCACAAATTAGCACAGTTAGCAGAACAAGAAGCCAGACACAGAATTTAGCAGCCTTTGTCCAGATAAAGGGTTAAGTAAGCTAGCTATTGCAAGCCAGCTGTAACAAAAGGCAGAAGTGTAAGGGAAAAAGCAATTTAAGACACACAAATGTACACAAATAGCCAGCTAGCAGAAGCCACACAAAAACGACCTCCTCCAGCTCAGCCCCCACCTTTCCTAGCACAGGGAAGTTGAGTAAACAAAAATCCCCGCGTTATTCAAAGCAAGGACAAAATGTGGAAAAGCTGACTCAATATCTCACCACAGACATACTCAAATAAACCCCAGAATCCCAGTTCCCCAATTAATCTAAACAAGGAGGTTTGGAATATTTTTACACAAGCATTTCACGTCTATCACAGTACTTTTCCAAAAAGCCCAGGAAAACCTGGCAAACTGGGTTAACCCTTACCTCCCAAGGAGTACCACCTTAGCAGGGCAAACACAACTAGACACTAAACACAACTAAACAGTGTAATAACACAAAAATCTAATCACATCAGATCAACTGTAAGATCAACAGCATTTTAATAAAACATACAAATCTGACATCCACCGGCTTACATACTTTTACTTGTACTTGAACTCATTCATGTTACCACCCTACATAGACAAGGAATGTGCGATTCAACATTTTTTCAGCATCAACACAGACTGCTGTGCATGTCTTTTGATGGGTCCATGATTCCATGTCTACATGGATAAAACCATTGGTCCATTCATATACATATATTTAAGTGACTTGACATGGGCTGCCCTTGCTGACATAACATTGCTGATGCTGTTGTCCTTGGAGTCAGATGACCCACTTGCTTCACTACTTTAAGTCCCTGACCCCAAACAATTATGGAAATAAGGAAAGTTCTACCTATACTCCAACTTTATGTCTCTGCATACTATTTCTGGGTCAGTGACTCTAGGGCCCTTTTGACGCATAGGCGATGATGCCTTTTTTTTACAGCGTCTCACCTTTCAGGTACTGCGTAAAAGAAGCCCATTGAAGTTTATTAGAATGCAGAGGCTGCACTGACACAGCTACTGGTTCATATGTAACATGTGTGTGGGTACAGATGAGCAGCCCTGAGACAGTGTGCAATAAACAGCCTGTTCATGCTTTACATCTATCATCAGCCATATAAATAAAGGCAAAGGAGTTAAAGTGATACTAAAGTTTCAGGTTTTTTTTAGCTAAAAATAACAAACATGTTTTACTTACCTGCCCTGTGTAGTGGATCCTCCTCTTTTCGGGTCACTCTTCAGAGCTCCAGGCCTCTCCCTCCTGCTGAGTGCCCCCACAGCAAGCAGCTTGCTATTGGGACATCCCGAGCCAAGCCACAGCTCCCTGTGTCCATTCAAACACGGAGCCGTGGCTCGGCCCCGCCCCCTTTCTCTCATCATTGGCTGTCTCAATTGACAGCAGTGGGAGCCAATGGAGCTGCTGTCTCAGCCAATGAGGAGGGGCCTCGACATGGGTACAATTAGCCTGCCAATACAGTAAAACCTTGGTTTGAGAGCATTTTACAAGACAAGCAATATGTTTTAATCAATTTTGCCTTGAAATACAAGCGATGTCTTGATATAAGAGTAGCGTCATGTCACAACTGAGTATAAAAAAGAAGAGAGGCACCTCTAAGTGTAGAAATATGGTCACATTTAATGAAGGTACAACATTTAGCAACTTATTGCTACACTTAGCGGTGCCTCTCTTCTCTTTTATAATCTGTAAAAAAAATCTTTGATATACAAGTGCTTTGTATTACAAGCATGTTTCTGGAACAAATTATACTCCCAAACCAAGGTTTTACTGTTCATGGATTGAGCCTCAGCCAGTCCCTGCTGAACTGGCTGAGATATGAAATGTCTATGACCAGCTTTATTGTGCTATTAGAACAGAGACCCACCTGCTGGGGGCTGTACCTTCCGCCATATTGTGCCCCACTCTGTGCCAGGAAGAAATATTCACACATAAATACACATAATAAACTTGCTGCACTTTACTGGTGTACTTGGAAAATGGTACATCACACTGACATACTATCCAGGGTCGCTTGACAATACATACACAATCACATTAAGTGAACAGTCTGCTGCAGTCACATGTGAAAGCATCATGCAGACATTAAAGTAAGCCATCTTGCCTCTGACAGTCTTTCCCTCCACCTTTGATCATTAGTACTATGTACCCACCCTAGCCCCCACCTCCATAAGGGTTAGGAAGTCCACAGTCAGCTTTCCTTGTTGCAGGTCTACTTTCCCCTTGCCTTCAGCCCTGTTCAGGGCCTACACTTTCTGGCTACATCTGCTTAGATATGGGGTGTTTGGCTTCCATGCCCCAGTTGCATTAGGGCACCTCCCAACCTGGCTCATATGTGGGCACTGACTCACCCATTATATCACGAGGGCTCCGACCAGTGGCATCACTAGGGTTGGTGTCACCTGGTGCCACAGTGCTCTGTCCACCCACCCCGCTAGCCTGCCACAGTGCTCTGTTCACCCCCCTCCCCTCTCGCTAGCCTGCCCCAGTGCTGTGTCCACCCCCTACGCTAGCTTTCCACAGTGCTCTGTATACAGCCCCCCCCCCGCTGGCCTGCCACAGTGCTCTGTCCACCAAATTCCCCCAAGTGGCGTGCTACTCCTGGTGGTGGCCTGCCACAGTGCTCTGTCCTGCCACTGAGGAGTGACAGCAGGACAGGCAGTAGGGCATAGAGCAGGCTAGTGCATTGGTGCCGCTCTCCCTCTTAGCCTGCCACAGAGCTACTTGATGGTGTCACTCCTCTGGCGGGTGTCACTCCTCTAGCGGGTGTCACCTGGGTGTGGTCCGCACCCCCCGCACCCACATAGCGATGCCACTGGCTCTGAAAGGGGCTTAGAATCTGATGGCACTATCTCTTGTAACCAGACACTACACTGGAACACTAGACTAGCTAACTGCACCTGTTCATACAGCTAAATTGTTTGAAAACATATTATTTAATTTTAAATGGCCAGGAGAGTATTTGATGATAAGGGGCTACAACTTTGAATATCTTTCAATTTTATTTGCTTATCTCTAATAGTAGCCTGTTTTCTATGGTGAGCTCATTGGGGTCATTAGTCATGGCTCCCATTATCTATGAACAAGACGATACTTCAGCAGTGGTCAGTTACAGCATATTTTGCTTTTCTTGTATCTTTTAACTGTCAGAATTAAGACAAATGTTCATACGCAAGTGACATAATGTGACCACAATCAGATTATTTAAAAGGCAAATTACATCTATGACAAAAAACAGGTGGAAGGAGAGCTGTAGTTCTTTTAATGTTTTTACATATACATAGGAAAGAGATCTGTTTTGCAAACAGTTTTTATCAGTATGTGTGACTATGTACAACGTTATACATTGTTATGTGGGGACACCAATTTACTCATTACATAGGCATGGTCTGCTTCCTTTCATAGACTTCTAACTGACAATGAGGAATTTTTATAGATTAAACAGGACACGCAGGGAATTCTAATAGGAGATTTTCTACATATAGCAAACATTGGAAAAATATTACTACTAGTCAAAAATGTAATGCGGGTAAAGATTGCTGGGCAAATGCTAGTGATAGACTGCATCATATGACATTATTTTTTTTTTTTGTCATACTACTTCGTTTTTAGCCTTGTTTTTTGCTGGAGGGGTGATTTTAACATTGTCGGCTATGCCTGAACGCCGAAGCCGCCCGAAAAAAAGGGTCCGGGACTTGTTTTGAGCTTCAGGCGTTTCGGCGTTCGGTGTTCGGCGTTCGGCGTGGAGATGTGAACCATCTCTATAGCCGACAATGTAAAATTACCCCTCCAGCGTATTGCAGGCTACAATAGCGGCGGGCGGCGGGCGTGGAAACGCCTAGGTGTGAATGCATTCTTAAAGCGGAGTTCCACCCACTTTTGAAAGGTGGCCTTAAACTAAAGACCACCACTCCACCCCTCGTTTTTGGATATACATTGTTTTTTCTGAAGTACTAAGTGCACTTCCGTTCCAGCCGGGCTGCGGCGCAGGACGTAATGTCTGATTGTTCGGCGACCCCCCTCCCCCCGCTGTCTTCTGGGAGCTGTGTGTGACCCAGAGGACAAGCTGGCCATTCATGAAGCGCAGGCTCTACTGTCGGTTTCCCTTAGTTAGAATGGCGGCGTCTGCTCCTAATCTGAAGGATGGATCGGCCTCGTTTTTGTAAAAAAAAATTGTGGCTGGAACTCTGCTTTAACCACTTGCCGACCGCACTATAGCAAAAATACTGCTACAGCGCGGTCGAGTTGTTTTGACACGACGTCCCTGGGACGTCCTCGTGCACTTCCTCGTTTGCGCGCCCCCTGAGACGCGCTCGTGGAAGTGTCCGTGCTTGCCGGGTCCAGGGGACCCAACACAACACGGATCACGATGAAGAGCCAATGATAGAGGCTCTTCACCACCTGATCGCTCCCTCTAATGAGGGAGCAGTGAAATGTAAACAAAAAAAAGGTCATCCCGAGGTCTTCTCTTCTCTCCTCACACCGATACAGCGTGTGAGGAGAGAAGCGATTTTTAAAGTGAGTGAAAATCTACATTGTGCCCAGCAGAGCCTAGCAGTGCCACACAGTGCCACTACACTACCCAATAGTGCCCCTACAGTCCCAATCTGTGCCACTACAGTCCCCACCAGTGCCACTACAGTCCCCATCTGTGCCACCAGTGCCACTACAGTCCCCACCAGTGCCACTACAGTCCCCACCAGTGCCACCTCTGCCACTTCAGTGCCCATTGGTGCTGATAGTGTCTGTCAGTGCCGCACCAGTGCCACTACAGTACTCATCAGTGCCACTACCGTGCCCAGTGCCACTACAGTGCTAATATCCCCCCCAAAAAAATGTTTTTACCAAAAATATGTAGCAGTATACATTTTAGGCCAAATTTATGAGGAAATTTTTCTTTTTTTCTTTTTGCAAAATGTTATGATAGAAATGAAGAAAAATTCTTTTTTTTACAAAATTTTCGTTATTTTTTCATTTATAGCGAAAAAAATAAAAACCGCAGAGGTGATCAAATACCACCAAAAGAAAGCTCTATTTGTGGGGAAAAAAGGACAACAATTTCATTTGGTTACAGTGTTGTATGACTGAGTTATTGTCATTCAAAATGTGAGAGCACCGAAAGCTGAAAATTGGTCTGGTCAGGAAGGGTGTTTAAGTGCCCAGTGGTCAAGTGGTTAAACACAAGTTCACTTTACATGCCACAAGGTATCGCTTCTCTAAATGTCAAGTGCACATTCCCACTGGCAGGTACAAGAGCATCTGTGTCATAAAATCATGTAGCTTTCAAAAAAAGAGGAAGAAAGACAAATGACAACAAGGGTTTCTTAAGAATGTAAAAATGATAAGTAGTGAATTTTATGATAAATAAAAAAATGTAAGGAAAATGTAAACCTAAACTCTGGTTTTAAAAAAATATATTCTACACAAGTTTGTATTCGTAAAGTGTTACTAAACTCACAGCAGTAAAACCAGTCTGTATATGCAGTAAAGCATGCTTGTTATACTCACTGTGGAGCCTAAAGGGGTAAATCCTCTGCATTGTGTAAAAAGGCTGTTTGATCCTGTCTTCTTTTTTCCACCCCCTCTTCAACTGTCCCCTAAAGCCTCATACACACGATCAGTCCATCCGATGAGAGCGGTCTGAAGGACCGTTGTCATAGGTTAACCAATGAAGCTGACTGATGGTCCGTCACGCATACACCCCATAGGTTAAATAACCGATCGTGTCAGAACGCGGTGACGTAAAACAAAACGACGTACTGAAAAAAACAAAGTTTAGGGTTTCCAAGCATGCGTCGACTTGATTCTGAGCATGCGTGGATTTTTAACCGATGGTCGTGCTTACTTACGATCGGTTTTGACCTATCGGTTAGGAATTCATAGGTTAAATTTAAAGCTAGTTGGCTTTTTTTTAACCTATGGTTAAATAGCCTATGGGGCCCACACACGATCGGCTTTGACCGATGAAAACGGTTCATCAGACCGTTGTCCTCTGGTTAACCTATCGTGTGTACGAGGCCTAATAATTTCATGATAACACAAAGCCTATGGAGTCAGGCTGCACATGCTCAGTTTGGTGTATATTACTAGAGAGTTTTTTTTTCTCTTGGGAGAGTGCATGTGTACAGCACAGGGCCAATCAGCACTTACCAGACAGAGGTTTAGGGGTCTTGCAGTCTCATAGGTCAGTCAGAAAGCTTCTCCTACAAGCTTTAACCATTGCTTGGCTGGACACCGATCGAAGTCACAAGACTGCTCTAACTGCTGATGAGAAAAGGTATTTAGCAGTTTACTAAAACTATTGTATTTCCATGTTCTGTGTACTGTGAGAGGCCAGATATTGTGAATGCAGGGCCCTGGGTTAAGTAACACTTTAAAAAAACTTCTATTGCTCTCAGGCTCTTCCAAATACCTATTTTCTTCTGCTGTGATTTAATGTCCTGTTATAGGGTAACTATGTTCATTCTCCATGGTCTCATTGTATGTAGGAACATAGCCACCCTTTCTTGCTCATTCCTGAGATGGATTACCGACTGTAGACTATGGGATTTGTAGTGTGCATAGAGCAGTGCACATAACCGCAACTAATGTACACAATATCATGGAAAATGGATTACAGGGCCATTAAGTAATGGATGTGTATGGATTGTTTTGGAGAAAACGGATATTGTTTAGTGTCATTTTAATATTGGCCAAAAATGTAGGAGTTTGTTTATAACAGAGAGCAGATATCACTGTCCACTCTCTGTTGTACTCCAATCAGCTATGTACACCAGGGCTCACTCATAAAAAGGGGGCCTTGGTATGAACCCTTCCTATCCCCCTTTTTTTTCTAATCAAGTAACTTTTTATAAAATATATATATATATATATATATATATATATATATATAGAAAGTACCATACACAGGTATGTTGTCATGACAATTGTATAAGTAAAAAGGAGGTACAATCATACTCTTGAGGTAAAAGGGAGACATTATTGAAGCCTTTAACCTCTTGCTGACCAGCCGCTATAATTATCCTGCGGCAGGTTGACTCTCCTGCGCAAACTGCCATAGGTGTACGTCGGTCTGTGCAGGGAGGCTAGCGGGCGCGCACCACGGGAGTATGCCCGTGGGTCCCGTGGACTCTAGCCCCCCTGGAATGGGAGCACCAAACTTCCAAAAGTTAATTTACTGATAAAATTGATTAGTTGCAGAATAAAGCCAATGCGTTTCAGAGGGCCAGACACACTCCCCCTTCCTCCCTCCTCTGCTAATGGAATAACCTGCCTTCTTAAAACTGTCCCAAGCAGTAAATCGTATTTATTTGGTATATGCTCATCTGAGTCCCCCTAACCACAGTCAAAACTCTTAAGTCCCGATGAAGGGGGAGTGTGTTTGGCCCCTGAAATGTGTTGGTGTTATTCTGCTAGAAGTCAATGATGTCACTAATTTAACTTGGACTCTTGGACATTTGTTTAGTGCTCTCATGGGATTATATGTATTTGACAGGTCACATGATTGGACTCTCCTACTGACTGTGGACTCCCAAAATCAGAGGCACATTTGTAAAGCACATAATGTGCTTGGAAAAAATGGGGGAAACTTTTTATTTGTGGGTGTGGTCATACCACTGCTTTTTAAATGTTCTCCTTAGTGTATGTCTACTGCTTTTCAATACAAAGTTAAAGGAACGCTAAAGGTTCAGTTTTTTTTTAGTTTTCTTTTATAACAAACACGTTATACTTACCTCCACTGTGCAGATCGTTTTGCACAAAGTGGGCCTGATCCTCCTCTTCTGGGGTCCCACGGCGGCTGTCTCGGCTCCTCCCCGCAAGAGCTAACCCCCTCTGGGAAGCACTCTCCCGAGGGGGTTACCTTGCGGGCGCGCTCCTGTGTTATACACTAGGCATGCTGCGTCACTGGATTTGATTGACAGCAGCAGGAGCCAATGGCTGCGCTGCTATCAATCTATGCAATTATGAGCCAATCAGCCATGGATAGAAGGACATAGGATCTCTCCCACGGAGATTCGGGGCTCAGGTAAGTAAAATGGGGGCTTGGGGGTGCAAGGTGTTTTTTCACCTTAATGCATAGGATTCATTAAGGTGAAAAAACACAAAGCTTTACAACCCCATTAATGAGACCCCAAACTCATCGCCAACACATTGAGGTTAGTCTACACCGAATTGGATGGTACAAAAACGACCGTGCAATCCGGTTGTGGTTTGGCTCCAAAAAAGGTACCTGCACTTTTTGGTGTGATGCGGTGCGAATTGAGCCCATTCAAAAGGAATGGGTTCAAATCGCACCGCACTGAATCGCATGTGAATTGCACCGGAATGCAGTGCGGTTCACATGCAGGTTATAGTGTGAATAGGGGCTAAAGATGGGATTATACTTTTTCTTTTTAGCACATGATTTTTTTTTTATATGTTAGGCTTACAAGAATTACAGAGGAGCCATTTCTTTTAGTAACCTTTTCACTTGCATTTGACCTTGATGTATACATCTTGGCAGGTCTAAGTGAAATTAAATTCCTCCAGCGATAGCTCTTTCCTCGCCTCTCTTTTACTACTAACATAGGTTTGTTGGGAGACGCTCCTCCAGACAGACTCCCCTAGCTGGGTTCATTTACAAGTAAAGGCACCAAGTGCCGCTCTGCTGTGTTGTGTTTTGCAGGCAGCCCGCATTTCCTGTAGCGCGCAATTGCTTAATCAAGGTTCCTCTGCTGACCTCCAGATGACTTTTTTTTATGAATAACCAGGTTTGTTGCCACCTCTCACACTGGATTTTCTCTAAGGAAATATTCTGTTAAGGGGCTACAGTTTTCCATTTCAGCGTGCGGCACTTCCCAGATGCGTACTATTTCACTTGGCTGGGCTTGAGAAGCTCATGGTATGTTTGATTTCCAGTACAAGATCCCATTGAAGACACCAGAGTTTTTACTACAGCAAAGTTCTCTGTGTGTTTTTCTTACAGGGAATTGTATAGACTTTAGAATCATTTTTTTACATATACATGTAATATATACTGTGCATGTAAAAGATACATGAAAACATCTTGTTTTTATGTAAAGTTTGTAAATATATTAGAGTTTCATGGTGCTAAACAATGGTTGTACTTCTTTTCTCAAAATCGAATCTATAAATTGGTGTTGTACTCACAAAATAGCACGGGCCCCTTCACATTACCTCATGGTTGTCTACATATAGGTAGATTCACAAAGAGTTAGGCCGGCTTATCAGTAGATAAGCCGACCTAACTCCGAATCTACGCCGCCGTATGTTTAAGCGTATGCTCAAACAGAGATACGCTTAAACAAAGCTAAGATAGGACGGCTTGCGCCGTTCTATCTTAGCTTGCAATTTTTCGGATGGCCGCTAGGTGGCGCTTCCATTGCGGCCGGCGTAGATTATGTAAATTAGCTTTACGCCAATTTCCGGACGTACGCCAGCCCGCCGCAGTTGAATTACGTTGTTTCCGTAAGGCCTTAGGCGGCCTAAAGTTATTCCACCTATGAGGTGGAATAACAATGTTAAAGTATGGCCGCCGTTCCCGCCGCGAGGTTTGAATTTTTGATGTCGTTTGCGTAAGTCGTCCGCGAATCGGGAGTTACGTCGTTTACGTCCACGTCGAAATCAATAGGCCCGTACGGCGTACTTAGCCGCAATGTGCCCTGGGAAATGTAGGCGCCCGGCGCATGCGCAGTGTATAAAAACGTCAAAAAACGTGAGGTCAAGCCTCATTACCATGATACACGCCCCCCTCCAAGTCATTTGAATTAGGCGCCCTTACGCCCGCTCGTTTGAGGCTACGCCGCCGTAGATTAGCAGGTAAGTAGATTGAAAATCACTACTAGCCTAGCTAATTTACGGCGGTGTAGCCTAAACAGGCTAGGCTACGCCGCCCTAAAGATATTCCAATCTACCTGAATCTACCTAATAAAAAGCAAACATCTATGACTAAGCATCTCTGCACAAGGCTGCAAGCCATCAGTTGCGCTCCACAGCATGTTTGCAACATTGAATGCATTCCTGAATACAGCACTCTCAAATTATATCCGCCATATTTCTAGGCACTAGTGCCCCTCACAACCCTTCAATTCTATGTTTCACTATCTAAAGATACATTGACCGAAGTTGCAAGAGAGGCCACTCTCATCATCTTGGGTTACTTATATAGCAGGAGTCTCCAAACTTAAGTGCGGTTGCCAGATGTTGCTCTTTGAATGCTTTTATCTGGCCCTTGGGGCACTATTTTCATTCACTGACACCAACAATGGGACATAATTCCCCCCACTGATACCAATGAAGGGGCAGACTTTCTCCCAATGACACCAATGATGGGGCACAGTTCCTCCCAATGACACCAACGATGGGGCACAATTCCTCCCAATGATACCAATGATAGAGTGCACTTCCTCCCAATGATATCAACAATGGGGTACAATTCCTTCCATTGACAACAACAATGGGGCATTATTCCTCACACTGACACCAAAGATGCGGTATTGTTTATTCTTACTGGCATTGGGACCTTTTCTACTCCCAATGGTCACAGTCGGGCCCTCTAAAGTCTGCAGGACAGTAAACTGGCCTTTTGTTTAGAAAGTTTGGAGGCCCCTGTTATATAGGTATGTGACAGTTGGTGGACTTATTGAGAACAATGTACTGCATATGCGGGTCACACATCATCTCAATAGTTAAGTATTTAATCATTTTAATAGATAATCTACAAATATTTACAGTTATGGGTTGAAGGAAAGAAAATTGCTCCATTTCCCCATCAACATGATGGGGAATGGAGCAATTTTTTTCTCTATCCATTACAACAAATAAATATTTACCAACTGTTTAGATGATATGTGAACCACAGTGCATTATTTCCACTGAGCCAGCCAACTGTCACATATACTATAATACCAAATGTATTGGGACACTTGCCTTTACACGCACATGAATTTTAATGGCATTCTTAGTCCGTAGGGTTCAATATTGAGTTGGCCCACCCTTTACAGCTATAACAGCTTCAACTCTTCTGGGAAGGCTGTCCACAAGGTTTAGGAGTTTGTCTATGGGAATGTTTGATCATTCTTCCAGAAGCGCATTTGTGAGGTCAGGCACTGATGTTGGACGAAAGGGCCTGGCTCACAGTCTTCGCTCAAATTCATCCCAAAGGTGTTCTAGTGGGTTGAGGTCAGGACTCTGTGCACTGGTCCACTTTGTGCACTGGTCCAAATCATTTGGTGGAGGTGGGATTATGGTATGGGGTTGTTTTTCAGGAGTTGGGCTTGGCTCCTTAGTCCCAGTGACAGGGACTCTTAAGGCGTCAGCATACCAAGACATTTTGGACAATTTCATCCTCTCAACTCTGTTGGAACATCAAGGACAGCTTGAAGTCTTTTGTGGTTGAGGCTCTCTATCTTCTCCTATGGTAAAGCTGCACATTCCTCTTGGCAAAAAGCCTCCAGTTCCTGTAAATCCTAGGGCTCTCTTGCATGAGCTGCACGTTTGAGAACTCCCCAGGTGGCTCAATGATATTGAGGTCAGGAGACTGAGATGGCCACTCCAGAACCTTCACTTAATTCTGCTGTAGCCAATGACAGGTCAACTTGGCCTTGTGTTTTGGATCATTGTCATGTTGGAATGTCCAAGTACGTCCCATTCGCAGCTTCCTGGCTAATGAATGCAAATGTTCCTCCAGTATTTTTTGATAACATACTGCATTCATCTTGCCATCAATATTGACCAAATTTCCTGTGCCTTTGTAGCTCATACATGCCCAAAACATCAGCGACCCACCTCTATGTTTTACAGTAGGAATGGTGTACCTTTCATCATAAGCCTTGTTGACTCCTCTCCAAATGTAGCGTTTATGGTTGTGGCCAAAATGCTAAATTTTGGTCTCATCACTCCAAATGATTTTCTGCCAGAAGGTTTGAGGCTCGTCTCTGTGCTGTTTGGCTTATTGTGTGGGATACTTTGTGGCATTTGCATAGTAATGGCTTTCTTCTGGTGACTCGACCATGCAGACCATCTTTCTTCAAGTGCCCCCTTATTGTGCATCTTGAAACAGCCACACAAGTTGTTTTCAGAGAGTCCTTATTTCATCTGAAGTTATTTATGTGTTTTTCTTTGCATCCCAAACAATTTTCCTGGCAGTTGTTGCTGAAATTTTAGTTGGTCTACCTGACCGTGGTTTGGTTTCAACAGAACCCCTCATTTCCCACTTCTTGATTAGAGTTTGAACACTGCTGATATCTTTTTCTATCCCTTTCCTGTTTTATACAGTTCAACTACCTTTTCCTGCAGATCCTTTGACAATTCTTTTGCTTTCCCCATGACTCAGAATCCAGAAACGTCAGTGCAGCACTGGATGAAAGATGCAAGGGTCTGTCAGGAGTCCAGAAATTCATTGACCTTTTATATATACACACACACACACACACGCACACACACACACTAATTACAAGCAAACATATTCTCTGAAAAATGGCCAAGAAATCATACATTCTGCCAGGGTATGTAAACTTATGAGCACAGCTGTATTTACTCTTGTGGGTATGGTACAACGGTGCAATTGACACAAAGATGCAACACATGATTTTACAAAAATAACAAAATAAGTCAGTGAATGCAGTTTTCAAGAGAATCTGTCTTAATAATAAAAACTGCCACAAGTAAAAAGTGCAGACACCAAGCAGCAGCCTTCCAAACCCTTCCATAATGGCTGAATCTCTGGTGTTCTAAAATTCAACGTAACAGTGCTACTTGACAGTGCCAAATGTAAATCTGACACTTCAATATGAAGTAAGGTCACAAACCAGCATCATGGAGCCTCTGTGGATCCCTCGAAAGAAAGGCTAGGGGTTGCAGTTTGCTGCTTTATGAAGTTTATTAAATCACAATGGCCATGCCCAGCTGCAGGAAGCAATCGCTTAGTAGTGAGGACACCATGGGCAACCCCAAGATCCAACATGAACCACTGGCCAGAGCTTGCACAGTAACTGCTGAAGCATCCAACCTGCTCTGCAGTCAATGTGCTATCTGAGAGGGCCTACAGCCCAGCATGATTATTTGTTATGAAAAGTTGTATCCACTGTCCCCTTACAGTGTGGGCTGGCTTGTATTTATTAAGATGAACCAGGCATAAATTACCAGTGACTTTAATTCTCCTGCTGCTGATGCCGCAAACTAAACTTTTCTGTGTCATCCAGACCTCCTAAAAAAAAAAACTATTGATATCTGCCACCAGGGCTTTTTTTCTGGGGGAACTCAGTTCCACCACCTTTGGCTCAGACCCTTTGGTGCCTTCTCACCACAATCACTTGTAAACACAGTAGTCTGGTTTCTGTGTTTACAAGTGACAGCTCTGCACTCTGTGTGTAACCCCCTGAACTCTGCACTCTGTATGTAATGCAATCCTGTTATTTAATGCCCCTTTAAGACCCTCCTACTGTTTTTAAAATCTGAACGGGGTCGTGGTTGAGTTCCTGCACCTATTTTCTGAGAAAAAATGCTCTGTCTGCCACCATTACCTACTCCTGCACCTCTTCTGCCATATTCTGGTCTTCCATACTGTAAAGAACAATTTATCCACGGCTTGATTTCGGCTCCAACACTTCCAATGCTTGCCTCATGGTAAATCCTGCATCGTGTTCCAAATTTTGATTTCAACATTTCAAATTTTTGCTGTAGGGTAAGTCCCATATTGTATATAACAGCTTGCTGCCTATTCTGGTGTTTTGGTTCCATCCTGCCACTGTGAAAAATGTTTCTCCTATTGTCTCTCAGAAAATACACTTTAATGTTTTAACAAAATAAGTGAATTGAAGAATGATTGGATTAATGACTAATGGATTAAAATGGGTGGATTAATGGATTAAAATTGTCATTCTTTTTTGTTTATAGCGTAAAAAATAAAAACCGCAGAGGTGATCAAATACCACCAAAAGAAAGCTCTACTTGTGGGGAAAAAAAGGACGTCAATTTTGTTTGGGAGCCACGTCGCACGACCGCGCAATTGTTAGTTAAAGCGACGCAGTGCCGGAAGCTGAAATTTCACCTCGGCAGGAGGGGGGTATATGTGCCCAGTAAGCAAGTGGTTAAAAAAGTTTAGTTCTGCTTTAAACTGGCAATAAGCATTGTCAGAAGCATATCCCCTTTTGGCAAATGCCAGTGTTTCTGAGTTGCCATTCCAGGCCTGAGCACAGCTATTAAAATATATGTACTGTAGGGCAATTTTCCTTCATAAAAAAAAAATGAATTTAGGATCTAAAAATGGGTCATAGCAATTTCCAGGTCATTAATAGGAATAAAAGTGATCCAAATTTTTTTTTTAAAGGGACAGTGTAAAAAAAAAAAGTAAAATAAATAATAATAATAAAAAAAATTTTTTTATAGTGCCCCATCCCTCCGTGCTCGCGCAATAATTCTTACAGAAGATCCCTCTGTAACTCAATACTGGTAACCTGTAGAAAATTTCAAACGTCGCCTATGGAGATTTTTAAGGGTCAAAGTTTGTCACCATTTCATGAGCAGGCGCAATTTTTTTTTTTAAGTGTATTTTTTCCCAAAAAGCACGTTTGTAAGACCGCTGTGCAAATACAGTGTGACATAAGTATTGCAACAACCGCCATTTTATTCTCTATGGTGTTTCAAAAAAATATATATAATACAAAAAGCATAGCCGCTGACTTTTAATAAGCCAAAACGTACCTGCCCCACGGTCCAGCGATGCGGCCACCCAGAGGGTCGCTCCTCTCCCCCTCCTCTCCTCAGCGCCATCACCATAACTACGGGCACGCACTGGGCATGCGCAAGTCCTATTGGCCAGTCAATCTCAGACCCAGAAGATCACTGGCAGGGAGGGGCCGCCTAGGGCGAGAGGAGGAGTCACCTAGGCGGCCAAAGATAGGAAGGAGGAAGTAGGACAGGAAGTCCCACTATAAAGATGTTACCCACTCCCCCCCAAAAAAATGACAATGCAAATGTGGCACGTCAGGGGGCGAGTAGTTCTTAAAGTGGAAGTTCCACTTTTGGGTGGAACTCCGTTTTAAGTGGTTATTAACACTTTAAGTTCCTGTTCCTGAGTTTCACCTGGCTTAATACCACAGGACCCATTTTGTGCGTGGTCTTCCGTACGCTACTTATCCAGCCATTATAAAAATGTATATGCAGCTCCCATATGATTAGAAAAGTTTGATCATGTACGTAATGGGTCTAAAGTGCTTTATATCATATATGTTTAAGTTTATGAAAAATATTATGTATATGCATTCAATGGACATTGTATACATCGATAAATAATTCTTGTTTCATTCCTTCAGAGCCACTCATTGAGCTGGTCATGTCACAAATCCCCTGATGAAGCCAAAGGTTTGGCGAAACTAGTCGGGAAGACCTGACTAATGGCCTGTACTTTGATGTTTTGCTCCCACGTTTCTACTGTATTGCTTACACGTTTGAACCGACTTTTTACCTTTTTGTAATTAATAAATCTTTCTTATTTTTTATATTTACTGCGTTTTGGTTTCTATTTGTTGGCACCGTAATAATCCCACACTCCTCTATTCCTCTTTGCTTTATATCAGTGTTAACTGTTAGTTTGAGTCCAGCACTGCCTGTCCTTGTTGGTACAAGCTGCCTTGTTTTCGGCATGCACTTTCCCTGGTTATTGTAACCCTATCCCCTACTCTGAGCCTCTGTTTTATGTGTAACATGTTGTTTCCTAAAGTTACTGAGCTCGTCATTCCTTGATCACTGCATTAGCTTTACCAACACACCAGCCTTTTTTTTGCCATTTCGTTAAAAGTCCCATAAAGGTAGTTTTTAAATCCTTGCGGTTTTAAGTTGCTTTTCTGTCCAAGTTTTGGGATCAGGCACAGTGACATTAGCTGCAGATCACAAGCACCTAGTACTTTAGAAAGCAAGTGTTTTTTATTCCTGCTTTCAAGCTGAGATGAAAGATTGTAAAAGCTTTTTCTTTTTTTCCTTGGGGAATTACAGCTTACAAACGTTCCTGTGTCCCGCCGCCGTTTTACTACTCGGGGAAAATATTTAAAGGGTAGTTTTCTTCCTGTATTGAGCTACAACTTTAATAAATGGTGTCTGTCAGCTACTTAATTCTCATCATACTTTATTTTGATCTGCTTGTGTATTTAAGATGTTGGGGAGAGTGTGTTTTCATGAACTGTGCACACCGGAACTCTGCTTAAAGCCAGATTGTAACTTTTTTTTTTGTTTTGTATATATAGCAAAAGTAGAGGGACGGCGGCCAAAAATTCCTTGTAAGTCTATTAGCTTCTTAGCTCTCTGTATTAACATCTGTCTTTACTAAATGGTTATAGGGCCTTAAACACATAATACAGTGCATGACGAATGCCAGGAGGGGGACATTGTCATCCATGGCAGTGTTTTTATTTAAAGGAACATTAAATTGAAATTTTCTTATTCTTAAAAACAAAAGAGGCTATGAGCTATAGAAAAAAACAATGCTAAATGTTGGTATTTTTTATGTGTTAATCCACATTGACACAACATTTTAAGCAAGTATCAAATCTCCAGATCTAGTCCTTATTAACTACTGTTTTGTGGCAGTTGAATGATGTTCAAGAAAAAATGGAATGCATTATGTAATTTCCCTTTAACAGTTGCTGGCTCCCATAAATTGTGATCAGCTGCCAGTTAAAGTAGACATGAACATAAACAGTGAAGATTTCCTTTCCTTAGGGATTTATTTATTTATTACAGGTACTTATATAGCGCCGTCAATTTACGCAGTGCTTTACATATGCAGTTATATCCATATATAGTAAAACCTTGGTTTGAGAGTAACTTGGTTTGAGAGCGTTTTGCAAGACAAGCAAAATTTTAAAATACATTTTGACTTGATTTTGATATACAAGCGATGTTTTAATATAAAAGTAGCATCAAGTCACAACTGAGTATAAAATAGAAGAGAGGCGCCTCTAAGTGTAGTAATATGGTTACATTTAATGAAGGTACAACATTTATCAACTCACATGGTTGATAATTAAAACAGGCACATCTAAGTGTGCAGACATCCGGGTTAAAGCTGTCCACATAGACCATCCTCCTTATGTATCTGCTGGCTTTTAACCACTTGCCGCCCGCCTTATGCAAAAAGACGTCGGCAAAGTGGTTTCAATATCCTGAGTGGACGTCATATGACGTCCTCAGGATATTGAGCCGCTGCGCGCCCCCGGGGGCGCGCATCGCGGCGATCGTTGTTGCAGGGTGTCAGTCTGACACCCTGCAACACCGATCTAGGTAAAGAGTCTCTGACGGAGACTCTTTACCACGTGATCAACCGTGTCCAATGACGGCTGATCACGATGTAAACAAGGAGAGCCAGTTATCGGCTTATCCTCACTCGCGTCTGTCAGACGCGAGTAGAGGAGAGCCGATCGGCTGCTCCTATGACAGTGGGGGTTTGTGCTGAATGATTATCAGCACAGCCCCCCCCGAGGATGCCCACACTGGACCACCAGGGATGCCACTAGACCACCAGGGATGCCCACCACAGGTATGCCACCCTAGACCACCAGGGATGAACATTTACAAATAATGGATGCCAATCAGTGCCCACAATGAATGCCAATCAGTGCCTACAATGGGCATCACTGATTGGCAGGCATTGTTTGGCACTGATTGGCATCCATTAGAACAAAACACATACATTAGTGCCACATATCAGTGCCCATCTATGCCCATCTGTGCTGCCTATCAGTGCCCATGCATGCCGCCTATCAGTGCCCATCCATGCCACCTATCCGTGCCACCTATCTGTGCCATCCGTGCCGCCTATCAGTGCCGCATATTAGTGCCCATCATCAGTGCCCATCAATGCCACCTCATCAGTGCCCGTCAGTGCAGTACCATAAGTGCCCATCCGTGAAGGAGAAAACATACTTATTTACAATGTTTTTATAACTGAAACAAAGAAAAAAAATGTTTCAAAATTTTCAGTAATTTTTTTTTTTTTTTTGCAGAAAATAAAAATCCCAGAGGTGATCAAATACCACCAAAATAAAGCTCTATTTGTAGGAAAAAAATGATAAAAAAATTATTTGGGTACAGTGTAGCACGACCGCGCAATTGTCATTCAAAGTGCAACAGCTCTTGGTCTGGGCGGGAAGGTGTATAAGTGCCCTGTATGTATGGAAGTGGTAATATTATTATTTTTTGCGGGACCTCCGCTTTAACAGATCATCAGTAACCTGCTCTGACATGAGGAAGTAAATCCTGCCTCTACCGAAACACCCATCTCACAATAAGAAACAGTGTGGAACATGGGATAATAAGTCAGTAAGGGGAAAAAGATCATCAGCAAAACACCATCAGGCAATACTGATGAGACTAATCCACTGTTATTTGCTTGTGTTTTTTGGGGACAACTGACACAGTTTGGGTCCTCTTCAAGTAAGCCGTAGAAACACAATGGTGGATAAACTTCCAGGTCTGATCTGACCATAATTTTTAATTTGTATCTGTAATTTTGTTTCCTCTGGGTCTTCATGCCTTCTATTATAGTGTTATACTTTAAATTTACAATTGTTTTTGTATATTCTGTATTTATATATATCCAGTCTTTCTGTCTTTCCTTATCCCATGTCTATTCTATTAGGCAGATTCAGAGCGAGTTACGCCGTCGTAACTCTGAATCTACGCCGGCGTTAATTTAAGCGTATTCTGGAAACCAGATACACTTAAATTAGGCTAAGATACGAGCGGCGTAAGTCTCCTACGCCGTCGTATCTTAAAGTGTAATTTTTAGGCTGGCCGATAGGTGGCGCTTCCGTTGAGTTCGGCGTAGAATATGTAAATGACTAGATACGCCGATTCACGAACGTCCGTCGCAGTAAAGATACGCCGTTTCCGTAAGAGATACACCGCGTAAAAATAAAGCTGCCCCTAGGAGGCTTAGTCAATGTTAAGTATGGCCGTCGTTCCCGCGTCGAAATTTGAACATTTTTCGTCGCTTGCGTAAGTCGTCCGTGAATGGGGCTGGACGTAATTTACGTTCACGTCGAAACCAATACGTCCTTGTGGCGTACTTTGGAGCAATGCACACTGGGATATGTACACGGACGGCGCACGGACGGCACGTCGGGTCACGAGTAATTATCATAAAACACGCCCCCCATCCTCATTTGAATTAGGCGCGCTTACACCGGCCGCATTTACGCTACGCCGCCGTTAGTTAGGAGGCAAGTACTTTGTGAAAACAGTACTTGCCTCTCTGACTTAAGGCGGCGTAACGTAAATACGATACGCTACGCCGCCGGAAAGATGCCCCGCCGTACCTGAATCTAGGTACATGTCTACATTTGCCACATGTTCCTGCTTGAGCATTGATGTTTGATCCTTGATTGGTCTCTGTTACTACAGGAAGTAAAATAAAATCTCCCCTTTCTGAGACAGTTTTCACTGGAACAGATATCCCTATTGGAAGGGCTGGTTAACACTAAAATTTAGGAAAGGAGTTACCATAAATATTTACCTTGTTCTATCTATACCCATAGAATGCCAAAATCAGAGGACAGCATTACAGTGTAAAAAAAGGATAGACTGTACATCTATAAACGACTGAGGTCATTTTAAAATAATGTTTTAGCACAGAGAAAGCTTGTGTGAGTTTTTTCTGATATCAAAACGTGAAATTTCATTTCGGCGCCTCGCTCTTAAGTGACTCATATTCTGTCCTGACATGACCACATTTGGGTAGAAGAAGTCTAATTTTAGCACCTTTATGCAGTTTTATTACTATTCAGAAATCAGTTACATTTCTTATATTCTTTATTGTCCACAAATCTGTGTCGTGTAAGCTCTTTTTGCACAGAAGCAACCAACTTTAATACCCAACTTTATCTTTTTTTTTTTTCTTTTTTTTTTATGAGAATGAAGGCTTGGAATCTCTGCCATATCTTAATTGCTGTCTTTTACTCCTTTTTGGAAAATTCTCACCACTTAGAATAGTACAATTCAGTGGCGGCCCGTCCATATGGAGTGCAGGGGCGCCGCCCCCTAATCCATGCACCCGGCCCCTAACCTTAATGCAGGGCGCCGGATGCAGAATTTCCAATGGGGTCTCTTTTTTTTAGCACAAGATTAGAGCCGAAGGCTTCAAAAAAGGGAGGGTTCGGGGGGCAGTGCACTGCGCCCTGAGCCCACCCAGTTTTATGACAATAGCGAATTATTATTTGCTATTGTCTTCCTAATTCTTCTCCTGGCCAATCAGGAAGCAGCTCCTGAGACCTGATTGGCCGGGGAGTTTTAGGACTCACAATTGTGTCTCAGAACACACTGGACAATCGTGTCACAGGACACACTTCTTGTTAAGTCCGAAGGAGAACGGAGAGGATAATGGCTCAGCTCTTCATTCCCCCTGCCTCCCATGTTAAGGTTAGTCTCTGCCGCCTACTTCTCGTCCACATTGGTGTGCTTGTGGTGCAGGGGGGGGTGCTTGCGGTGATTCCAGTCTGTCCTGGGGGATGGGGGTGGTTGGTGTTAGTTTGCCAATCCTCCTCCCCCCGAAATATTAAGCACCAGACACCACTGGTAAATTTAGAGAATAATCTACTTACTTCCTGTCTGTAACTAGTGTCAGGCAAAACAAGACTTAGGTGGAAATCCTACTAAATGGGACGCATAAAGCAACAAATCAGTAAAGTGTACTAATTGTTACTTATGATACTACTAGTGAAAAGATGCAGAGTCTAAATGGTTCTAAATCGGACTTTGTAGGCAAGATGGACGAGAAAAATTGGTGGGTAGGGGGCGCTGATAAAATGACGGATTACTGAAACGTACGTCGAGGCGACACGCAGATCACGCACAGCTTCCTGTCCAGCTGGTTCTCGGTTCCTGCGAGGTGGAACGCACGCCGTAGAACACTCCAGCGCGGACATCACTCTCTACGGAACAGGTCCTCAGGATCGTACTTCTCTGATTCAAGCCCAAAGCCTCAGTGCCGGGATGTGGGCACTTGTAAAGTAAGCCTCCACTCGTCACTTGCTTTGTTTTAATAATTTTAATAAATGATAATATGCTATGGCGGCATCTCTCTGCTTTATATTTTTTTCATGATGTCCTACTAAGCTGACCCATAGGAACTTCAGACCATCCACAATCTGTCCAGGGTGACAGCAAAGCTTTATTTGATCTTTTTTTAGTTAAAAAGGTCAACTACATGCGGTAAGGGGCCATCCTTTATGCACGTTTGGGTGATAGGATTGGTGAAGGTGTAATTCCTGCTTCTCTGCAACTTACCACACAAGTAGTAAAGATTAAGGAATTTATGGACATTTACAACTTATGACTATGGACTTTTTTTTTGTGATTTTTCACTGGTTTACAGTTTGCGAAACTTTCACATTTAAAAATATTCCTTAGGTTTTTTGTTTTTTACGCAATTTTTCCTTTTTTTGGGCACTCAGTGCACACATATTTTAATTTAATTTATTCACTGTATAGTGCACATATGTTCAGGTTTTCTGTGATTTATATACAAGGTTTATGCACTTATTTCTCCTGTTTATATAAATTGCACATGCACTTTATTTACTTGCTGTTTGGCACACATATGACAAGTATTATGACCCTCATTAGGAACTTTACTAATTGATATTTCACGGTTTCACACATTTTTTACATTTTTTGCATTGTTTGCACAGGCGTTTTATTGCTACTTCCTATCGGATTTTTTATCAGCGCCCCTTACCCACCAATTTTTCTTCACATGTCCATTCTTATTTGAATTTATTCTTATTTGAATTGTTTGGGGAGCAGCTATTCTATATATACATTTTTTGTTTTAGTTTTATATTTATAGTTTGGCGCGAGATCTTTATTCCAAGATGGACGAGAGTATAGTAAAAAAAATTTTTTTTATTAACAGCGAGTCATTTGCAAACAAGTCAGGTATAAAAAGAGTTAAAAAGTATACACTTAACACAAAATATATAAAAACGTATGGTGTAAACAGTGGTTGATGCCTACCTGGGGGTACACTGAACTTTATACCTTCCAGGCCTGTCTGAATAGATTCCTGGATTTCATGCAGCCATACTAACCTTTGATAGATGTAGGATAGGCTGCTACCCATTATAAATGAGACTTAAATAGTTACATAGTAGATGAGGTTGAAAAAAGACTAAAGTCCATCAAGTCCAACCTATGTGTGTGATTACATGTCAGTATTACATTGTATATCCCTGTATGTTGTGGTCGTTCAGGTGCTTATCTAAAAGTTTCTTGAAACCATGGATGCCCCTCACTGAGACCACTGCCTGTGGAAGGGAATTCCACGTCCTTGCTGCTCTTACAGTAAAGAACCCTGGCCCGGATTCAGGTAGAATTGCCCATAATTTACGGAGGCGCAGGGCAACGTTTTTGCCCTGCGCCCCCGCAAATTTGCTCCGCTGCCCTTGATTCACGGAGCAGAAGCTCTGTAAATTGCGTGGGCGCGCCGGCAAAATGCCCGGCGCAAGAGCACGCAATTTAAATGATCCCGTAGGGGGCGGGAATCATTTAAATTAGGCGCGTTCCCGCGCCGATCGTAGAGCGCATGCTCCGTTGGGAAACTTTCCCGACGTGCATTGCGGCAAATGACGTCGCAAGGACGTCATTTGCTTCAAAGTGAACGTGAATGGCGTCCAGCGCCATTCACGATTCACTTACGCAAACTACGGAAAATTCTAATTTCGCGACACGGGAACGACGGGTATACGTAACATTGGCTGCCCCTGCTAATAGCAGGGGCAGCCTTACGCAAAAACCGCAATTTGCATACTATACACTGAGCACAACGGGAACGCCACCTAGCGGCCACCGCAAGAATGCAGCATAAGATATGCGGGCATAAGAGCCTTATGCCGCGCAGATCTTAGGCTGCAGTCGGCGTAACGAGGTTCCTGAATCAGGAGCACTCGTTACGCCGGGGCAAGTAAGCAATTGTGCTGTGTAACCTATGGTTACACAGGCGCAACTGCTTCTTGAATCTACCCCCCTCTACGTAGTTTAAGGTTAAACCTCTTTTCTTCTAATTTTAATAAGTGGCCACGTGACTTATATTTGTCTATGTGGGTGATTTTTCAAATCTCTGATATTACAGACCAAACATAGTTTAAAAAGGCTTTGGATATACCACCCCTCCCCCCTCTTTCCTCCCTTCTCTTTTCCCAATCGTCCCGGTGCTCTCCGTGTATTTCCGGTGAATAATACTCTGCATGAAGAAACATTTATATTCCTATGCTACATAATATATGGCTGCTAGCATTGGCAGAATACTACTTTTATTCAACACGATGAGTCTTGAGGTTCATCTTGGAGATTTCCATGTGGGGATAATCTTGTGCTGACAAGATAGTGAGACCTTTTAATTCCAACAACCCCCAAGTGTGTCCTGACGAAGCAAAATAGTGAAATGCGTTGACG
The DNA here is from genome assembly GCF_905171775.1 of Rana temporaria. Taxonomy (NCBI): domain Eukaryota; kingdom Metazoa; phylum Chordata; class Amphibia; order Anura; family Ranidae; genus Rana; species Rana temporaria. The sequence continues at coordinate 57,101,841 of NC_053493.1, read as the reverse complement.
CACAGGGGCTCACTGCTGTCCATTTTGGTGTCAACCTTCTGTTTTACACCATATGTTTATGTATTTTTTGTGTTAAGTGTATATTTTTTAACTCTTTCTATACTTGACTTGTTTGTAAATGACTCGCTGTTAATAAAATACAATTTTATCAGCGTATTCTGAAAGTAGAGGAGGAGTTCCTCTGTCAGAATACAATAGTGCAATGGGGAGGATTCCCCCATCTGCCTTAATTGTGTGGATAGGGGAAGCAGCTGGAAGCTGATTGAAAATTTTTTTGTCATCTACGTCATGGCCAACTTTAGGAGTGTGTAATGAGAAGGCCAACTTGCTGAAATGCAAATTGTTTCCAATGATACTCTAGCATGTCCATTGATCATCTAGCAAGAAGTTGTAATAGTACTTATTGAGTGTATAGGCGGATCCTGTCCAATTGCCCTGTGCACTCCGTGTATTGCCTGCCTAATGCTGCCCATCCACTATACGAAAAATAGTCCGAACAAACTTTCGAAAAACGAACGTTTGGCCGTGAGTGCAAATGACAGTGCCATTATGTAATGACCGATAAATCATTCAGTGGACATAAATAAAAAAATATATATATATATATTTTTTTTTACATATACCTGGTGCAGAAAGTTCGGACGGGAAACACATTAACCTTTCAATGTATCGTTCGTTCGGCAGAAAATTTCCAAACTTGTCCTTTGTTTTTTCAGGTCAAAAACATCCCAACGATTATCGATTTCGGATGCTTTTTCCTATAGTGTATGGCCAGCATTAGTCTGCAGGAGGGGGGGGGGGGTAAGCCATCCCCGCCAAGAGAAGACAGTGAATATTACTAGCGAATACACCAGCCGCTACCGATGGTTGGATCAACTTGGCACATTGAGCTTGGCCATACATGGTTGGAATCTCGGCTGGTTCCTATGGCAAAAGATATATCCCGCTGGGAGGAAAACATTTATTTTTAGTGATCACATCTTCAGCTTTAAGGAATTGATTGACTAGGGACTTGTTTGCCCATCTAACTTTGGTGACAGCTGAGAGTCATACTAACCCTTTAATCAAAATGGTAGCTCTGATTATATTTCTATTTTGAAAATTAAGTATATAGGGCCAGATTCACAAAAGAGATACGACGGAGTATCTCAGATACTCCATTGTATCTCTCAGAGTATCTATGCGACTGATTCATAGAATCAGTTACGCATAGATAGCCAGAAGATCTGACAGGTGTAATGGACTTACACTGTCGGATCTTAGGATGCAATACCGCGGCCGCCGCTGGGGGGAGTTTGCGCCGTAAACCAGCGTTGGGTATGCAAATTAGGAGTTACGGCGATCCACAAAGGTTTTTCCCGTCGTTACGTCGTCGTAAGTGTTAGATTTCCGTCGCAAAGATAGGGCACCTTTAACATGGTGTAAAAGTGCTCCACCATGTTAAAGTATGCCCGTCTTTCCCGCGTTGCTTTTGAATTTTTTTTAAATTTTTTCTTTTTCCTGGCGTAAGTCATTTGATCATGTCGCGATTCTCAACCTGTCGGTGCGTCGTAATTTCGCACAAAGCACGTCGGGAAATTTGCGACGGGAGCATGCGCAGTACGTCCGGCGCAGGAGCGCGCCTAATTAAAATGGTATCCGCCCCATTTGAATTGGGCCGCCTTGCGCCGGACGTGGTTACAATACACCGCCGCAATTTTCCAGGTAAGTGCATTGTGGATCGGGCACTAAAACTGAAAACTTGCGGCGGTGTACCGTAAACGGGTTACATTACGCTGCTCCGCCGGTATGTGAATCTGGCCCTTAGAAAGCTTTCATAACTTCCAGCAAACTGATTGATACCAGATGCTCTTTTTAAAGTCGGAATTGTCAAATATTGGAGCAGCTCAGAGGCCCAATGGTCACTAGGCCCATTTTCACTCTTGACATTTTTTTCTTGTGATTTATTCATTCTGATCAGAATTTGTGAGTTTCAATGACATTAATGCACCTTATAAAATACAAAGAATCTGGCAGACCAGTGAAATAAATAATATATCAACTCCTAATGTACCGTAAGCTTTCATTTGTATGATTCATTGCCTGTTAAGATGTCATGAAAGTTGTTTCCTATATTAGATTTTTTTTAATTAGCCTACAAATATTTAGTTAACCTGAAGTATATCACAAGGTTTATTTTTACGTATAATTTATGCTGTTAGTGTAATTTTTTCTTCTGTATTTGAAATCTTGGGAATAATTTGACTAACCTTTCCAGCAGACATTATTAAATAATAAACACTGTGTCAGATCGGTTTCCGTAGAGCTTAAACACGATTTATATATTCCGAAGGCAATGTTTAAATTTCCCCAAATTGTGCACCAATTTTGTTCCTTCAAGTTATTTTCTAGCTACTTATTATTTTAGTTGATTGGTCTAAATATGACTTATTAAAGCTATTAAAGAGTATGTCAAACCAAAATAAAAAATGTCTGTATGCAAAAAGGTTCAGTCATCCAATGCCTTTTAATACTTCTTGGGGACTCCAGCAGAGATATTTCTGCATCTAAGTTTCCAGCTCCACCCAAGTGAGCAAAACATCACAGACTGTTTTTTATATTGCTATCCCAGCACTTTATTTGGCTTTGGACGCAGCGGGAAAAGGTTAGAATCTTTGTAAGGTTTTTACTGTTGTAAAAGGAAAGGAGCTTGAGGAAGTTTTCTCTTACTTACAATGCAGTCATCAAGACAGGAAGTCATCAGAATTTCTGATGGCATATGTGTCCCCATTGTGAACATCTTCTCGTGTCCTGTGTGGTTAGCAGGGCTCAAGTCCTGCGGGAACGCGTGGGAACGGAGTTCCTGCACTTTTTTCACAGCAGGAACTCAGTTCCCTTTGCAGGACTAGAGCAGCCGAGCCGCCCGAGCCAATCCTTCACTAAGCGGCAATGCCCAGCTCGAGTTACTGTCAGAACTTTCTTCTTTCTAAATCCTGTGATAACTCGCAGCAGACCTCCGCAATGTCTCCTGGGAACAATGACAAAAGCTCCCAGGAGACATTGCGGGCGGCATCGAGGAAGTGACAGAATACCCGCACACTACCCGATGAATCCATATACAGGAAGCGGCCAGTAACATAAAGGATTACTAAGGTACAGCAGATCGAAAAAAAAAACATGCGTTAGTAATTATGCATATGAGTATATCAATTTATTTTTTTGGTGGAGAAGTGGATCTTTGGTGGGAGTTCCCACACTTTTTTCCCCAGGACTTGACCCCTGGTGGTTAGCAGGACAGGAATAAAGGTGAAATTACCCCAACAGAAACAAAGATGGTGATAAAAAAAATTGTAGAAATTACAACACTTTGGGCCATATTCTTAAACAAGTTACGTAGGCGTATCAACAGATACGCCTACGTAAGTCCGTTTCCTATGTTTAAGTGTATTCTCAAACTGAGATACACTTAAACATGCCTAAGATACGACGGCTTGCGCCGTTGTATCTTAGGCTGCAATATTTACGCTGACCGCTAGGTGGCGGTCAGCGTAGAATATGCAAATGACTAGTCACGCTGATTCTCTAACGTACGATTGCCCGCCGTAGTGTTTTAACGTCGTTTCCGTAAGCGATACGCGGCGTAAAGATAAAGATGCCCCCTAGGTGGCGTACTCAATGTTAAGTATGGCCGTCGATCCCGCGTCGAAATTTCTAAATTTAACGTCGTTTGCGTAAGTCGTCCGTGAATGGCGCTGGACGCCATTTACGTTACAGTCAAAACAAATGACGTCCGTGAGACGTCATTTAGCGCAATGCACGTCAGGTAATTTACCCGACGGAGCATGTGCATTACGATCGGCGCGGGAGCGCGCCTAATTTAAATGATCCACGCCCCCTGCCAGGATCATTTGAATTAGGATGGCTTACGCGGGTGGACTTTACGCGACGCCGCCGCAAGTTTACAGGTAAGTGGTTTGGGAATCCGGCACTTGCCACTTAAACTTGCGGCGGCGTAACGTAAAGTACATACGTTCCGCCTTTGTGACTATAATAATAATAATAATAATAAAAAAAAAAAAAAAAAACACTGAAGAAATTACACTTTGCTACAATGTAAAGTAGTAAGTGTACAACTTGTATTGTTTTTTGTAGTTTAATTGGTATAAACTTGGAAGGGGATTAGGGGTGAAGTGAGATACTCCAAAATTTCTGACAAATAGCAATATATAGCTAGTCAAGTTAATGGCTAAGGACCATGAAGTAGCTTAGCACAAATACATCTAGTAGGGTTCATGACTTGGGACCATGTAGTAGCTTAGCACAAATACAGATAGTAGGGCTCATGGGTGGGGACCACAAGGAAGTTTAGCACAAATACAGCTAGTAGGGCTCATGGGTGGGGACCATGAGGAAATTTAGCACAAATACAGCTAGTAGTGCTCATGGGTGGGGACCATGAGGAAATTTAGCACAAATACAGCTAGTATGGCTCATGGTTGAGGACCATGAGGAAGCTTATCACAAATACAGCTAGTAGGGCTCATGGGTGGGGACCATGAGGAAATTTAGCACAAATACAGCTAGTATGGCTCATGGTTGAGGACCATGAGGAAGCTTATCACAAATACAGCTAGTAGGGCTCATGGGTGGGGACCATGAGGAAATTTAGCACAAATACAGCTAGTATGGCTCATGGTTGAGGACCATGAGGAAGCTTATCACAAATACAGCTAGTAGGGCTCATGAGTGGGGACCATGAGGAAGCTTAGCCCAAATACAGTTAGTAGGGCTCATGGCTGGGGACCATGAAGTAGGTTAAAGGTACAGCACAGAAAAGAGGGTTTTATTCACAGAGTCATGATATAGGATCAGTGGATAGGTACAGCTCCTTGAAGAGCATTTCACTGTCCAGTCCTGTGGCTCCAGACACAAGCAGCCCCTGTCCTCCTCAGCTCAGCAATCCATCTCATCTGGGGGAGAAGAGAAAATCTCCTCAAGGTTCCAAACTATTTACCAGTTCTCCCAGCCACCAACTAGGCACACCTCTCCAGGGATTGGCTGGGCCCTGCTTAATATTCTGTCCAATATTTTCAATTGTCCCTCCCTAAACTGTACAAGCTTCTTTTAGATGCAGGGGGAAGCAATGAAACTCACAGCCAGTGGAAGCCTGAGCAGACAAATCTAAAACATCTTTGCTCCTTTGGTTAAAGCAGGAGCCAAAATCAAAAATCTGATTAGAAACATAACTAGGAGGGTGCTACATCTACTGTACATCACTGGGAAGTTCTTAGTACTAATTTTTTGTACCACTCCTGTTTTACTGATCGTTGTATAAGTGCTGAATTGTAAACCTTTCTTGTATCTTATATGTGCAGTATGTTAGAAAAAAGTACCTGTTGGGAAAAAAAAATGTTTTGACTTAATGTACAGTTTACCAACAGTAGAGAAAATAAGGTCTCATGCCATGTCAGACAGGGCTGTGTTGTGTAAGGGCGGGATGTAAATCTCAGAGCTGGATGAACAGATATACAAATCCTGTGGCAGGTTAAACAGCTGCCATCCATTTCATATGTGTATTTAGCTGGTTACTTGGAGTTCAGTTTTAAGTAACATGAGTAAGAAATGCCAGCAGAAACCTACGAGCCATACTAAGACCTTCTATATTTAGTACTTAAATATTTTGCTATATTTTGTTTCTTTGTGATTAATTTCTAAACAGATTGGAGTCAACCCTATGCCTGATTGTTGTCAGGTAGTGGTTACTGCTGTCCCAGGGGGAAGTTAGGGGTTAATGTAATTCCCGGGTTTTTCTTGGCGGGTTTTGCCGAGTATGACCCCCGGTCCTGTGTGATATAAAAGGGATGGAGATCTGGATCCAGAAGATGATGATGGAGAGATGGTGTGGAGAGAAGTAAGGAGAAAGAGAAAAAGATGATCAGTTTAGCTCTGGTCCACCTTGCTACGCTCACCTGATTCCATTACTGGAGTCTAGGTGGCCAGTATCATGTCGCAGTTGGAGTTACATTTCCAACATGACAAAACAAAACAGATTATAGCGCACAAATGCAAAAATTACATTTATCCCACAAGGCTAGTAAAAAACACCCGAACATATTCAAAAATACGGGTGTTTGGTCACACTATATGGTCATATAGTGCTAAGCACACTTACAGCAACAAAGTTCCGCCGAATTAGTGGGTCCTAACCTGTTAATAGAATGGAAGAACCTAGGCCCAGATTCACAGCAGAGATACGACGGCGTATCTCTGAGTTGCGCCGTCGTATCTATGCGCCTGATTTTTAGAATCAGTTACGCATAGATTTCCCTTAGATCCGATCGGATCGTAACTGCATATTTACGCTGGCCGCTAAGGGAGTGTACGCTGATTTACACGTCAAAATATGTAAATCAGCTAGATATGCGAATTCACGAACGTACGCCCGGCCGACGCAGTACAGTTACACCGTTTACGTTAGGCTTTTCCCGGCGAAAAGTTACCCCTGCTCTATGGTGGCGTAAGTGCTGCGTACCAATGTTAAGTATGGGCGTCGTTCCCGCAACGAAATTTGTCATTTTTACGTCGTTTGCGTAACTCGTCCTTGAAAGGGGATGGACGTAATTTACGTTCACGTCAAAACCAATACGTCCTTGCGGCGTATTAGGAGCAATGCACACTGGGAGATTTCCACGGACGGCGCATGCGCCGTTCGTGAAAAACGTCAATCACGTCGGGTCATGGTTATTTTACATAACACACGCCCCCCTGTTCCAAATTTGAATTAGGCGGGCTTACGCCGGCCGATTTACGCTACGCCGCCGCAACTTAGGGAGCAAGTGCTTTGAGAATACAGCACTTGCCCGTCTAAGTTGCTGCGGCGTAACGTAAATCAGATACGTTACGCCCGCGCAAAGATACGCGGATGTACGAGAATCTGGCCCCTAGTGTCTCAACCTTGGGAAATAAACTCCTCTATATGGGAGAACTGAAGGGATTCTTCCTATACACTGGTGGCCACTAATGTGAGGATATTTCCGACATGGACTCCAGTATTGGACTTCAACAGGTATGCTGGGGCAGCTACAAGCCTGAAGTTAGGGACTAGGGATGTTAGGAAACATTGCCACTTTTTTTGGACTGTCGATTGTTTTTGCAACATTGCATCTCTTCCCACCCACCAGGATTACTTATTTGGTAATGCTTACTGTCCTTTAAATGCGATCCAAAGTGCAGCATAGCAGCAGCTAGAAGGTGTTCAGGAGGTGCTACTGCTGCCTCCTGATGCATTTTTTTACTTATTAATTGCCAAATGGCAGTTTTACATTGTGGGCCCAATGGTTTGGCTTGCGGTTGCATTGGTGAAATTAATCTCAACGGGAAAGATTGATAGGCGGTGCTATCTGTCGAACTCTGCAACTCTTGAGATAAAATTGTTGTACCCGCCAGTGTAAAAGAGTCCTCCCTGATTTGATCAATGCCTGAGGATATATAGGAATTCCCTTTCAATGGGTTTTGTTGATGCAGCTTGTTATGCCACGTACACACGATCGGTTCATCCGATGAAAACGATGGTTTAAAGTTAAAAATCTGATCGTGTCCAACGCGGTGACGTAAAACACAACGACGTGCAGAAAAAAATGAAGTTCAATGCTTACGAGCATGCGTCGACTTGATTCTGAGCATGCGTGGATTTTTGACCGATGGATTTCCCCACAGACGATCGTTTTTTTCTATCGGTTTTTTTAACCATCAGAAAATTTTAAAACAGGTTCTATTTTTTTTCACCGATGGGAAAAAAAACGATGGGGCCCACACACGATCGGTTTGTCCATCGGACCGTTTTCATCAGACAAATCGATCGTGTGTACAGGGCATTAGCTGTCTTCAGATCATCCCCTATACATTTGTGTTCTGTGATCTTGTTTTCCATTTTGGTTAACGTCTACTTCTAATTCCTCACCCAAAGGCGGATTTGCCCTTTGCTTTAAAACCTCTGCCCTTATTTTAACTTTGGATAGTAAAAAATGTTTTATCAGCCAGTAAATACCTTATCTGCTTACAGATCAGCCGCCGCAGTTATACTGAGGCAGGTTGGCTCCGCTAGGTGAACCGTTGTAGCTGTACGTCAGCCGCTTTAAGCGGGGTACGGATGCTCGTGACCTCAGCCTCGAGCGATCTCCGGGCACGAGAGGCAAAACAAACACATCCCTAATCTGTGAGTTGAGGAAAGACAGATCGTGAGTTCCTACTAGCTAGGAACCACGATCTGTAATTTCCTCTAGGTCAGTCCCATCCCCCTTCAGTTAGAACACACATTAGGGAACTCAATTAACCCCTTGATCGCCCCCTAGTGTTAACCCCTTCCCTACCAGTGACATTTATACAGTAATCCGTGCATTTTTATAGCACTGATCGCTGTATAAATGCCAATGGTCCCAAAAATGAGTCAAAAGTGTCCGCCATTATATCGCAGTCCCAAAAAAAAATTGCAGATCGCCACCATTAGTAGTAAAAAAATAATATAAATTCTATAAATCTATCCCCTATTCTGTAGCTATTGCTATTGCTTTTGCTCAAAACCAATCAATATACACTTATTGCACTTTTTAATTACAAAAAAATATGTAGACGAATACATATCGGCCAAAACTGAGAAAAAATGTGCTTTTTTTTAAAAAAAAATTGCGAATATTTATTATAGCAAAAAGTACAAAATATTGTTTTTTTTTTTCAAAATTGTCGTTCTTTTTTTGTTTAAAGCGCAAAAAAAAAAAAAATCGCAGAGATGATATACCACCAAAAGAAAGCTCTATTTGTGGGAAAAAAAGGATGCCAATTTTGCTTGGGTACAGCGTTGCATGACTGCTCAATTGTCAGTTAAAGGGACGCAGTGCCGAATCGCTAAAAAATGGCCCGGTCATTGGGCAGCCAGTTCTTCCGGGGCTGAAGTGGTTAAGCTGTTTCTTCTTTAAGCTGTTTCTTGAATAATATTAGCAGATCGCTAATTAATTTGTTTCCTGGAAAGCTTCTTTAAAATATGATTTTCCCTGGCATATCCATAAAGGCTTATAAATTATTTCTACTAATATGTAATGAGAGGTAGGAACAGGAACTTGTTGTAGAATTCCTGAACAAACATGACCTTTGCCTGTCACTGTCTCAGCAGTGTCTGAGTTTTTATTACTTCCTATTAGCGAGGTCTTTTCTGATCCAGTGGGCAATCTGAGCATTCAGGCTATAGGTGCGCCTATTCTGTGCCTGTCATCGGTGTGTCTGTCATCAGCATCTTGCAGCTTTGATGTGCTTTTATCCCATTCATAGGAAATGTTAAAGTGCATGTGCTGAAATTATAATGGGCAGCTGGAAAGCCTACAATGGAGAGACTAGCTTATGTTACTGTATAATAAAAGTCCTTTTTCTGAATGTTGCAATAAATGAGATGAGTTGTTTACAAAATGAGCGGTGACTAGGACCAAAGAAAAGGCAAATTTAATCAATTCCTTCTTCATCTCTGTGTATACAAAGGAGCTTGGGGAGCACTAGACATGTATGTAGACATGAAGGCTGACATCAAAAATACTGTGGACACCTGACCAACGCTGTATCCTGGCCTAGGCCTACAAGTCCCAGGCCTAGGGCAGCACTTTGCAGGAGGGCAGCACAGAAAGAGTCCCCCTCGTTGTGATTCTAATTTTGACCGTCCTATCATCCTGGACCACAAACCTTCCTCACTGTGCTATATGTATTCTGCTGCACCATTGGCATAGTTATATCTTCTTAGTCCTCTCCATAAAATTATCAGAAATTTGTGCTTAAATTAGAACTATAGGCAACACTTTTTTTTTTCAAACTGCAGAGAAAGTATAGTCATGAAGCCCGTAGTCGACCATGTTGCAAAGAAATACTGTATATACTCGAGTATAAGCCGAATATAAGCCAAGGCACCTAATTTTACCACAAAAAAACTGGGAAAACGGATTGCCTCGAGCCTTGCTGTGCCCCTCATAATGAGCACAGCATGGGCACAGCCCCAGGAGGAAGTCAGTACAGCACAGGGATGGTGGGAGCCCCTCTTAATGAGTCATCTACTGCCAAAACGAGAAAGTTATTTTTAGCTTTTTATTTCAATAGTTTTTATTGAAAGAAAGAAAGAAAAAGTATTACAACAATAAAAATGCATCGCCACACATTCTAGAAATGTCAACGAGCCCCCGAAAGGTCTCGATCACAGTACATAACACCTTATATTGTTTGGCATCTTCATCATAGCAAATGGGAAGGACACTTAACAAAATACTTCAAAATAAAACACGGGGTGTAGTTCCCCTCAAATATTCAATGGCCCAACCTAAGTAGGCCCATAACCCGTCAGTCAGGAGTCCCAGATCTGGAAACCCCAAACCCATCTTATCACCAATAATGCTATCCAGGCGGGAGGACCCGCATCAAACATCTTCCGTAGGAAAGGTGGAGACGTAAAGAAGTGGACAGAAACGTACATAGTAAAGAAAAGGAAGAAAAGAAAGAGCAGAAAAGAGAGAGAATAGATAGAAGAGCAACCGGCCCGCCCCCAGTAATCCGCCAAATGGGACCATAACTGTAGCTCACCCCTCCAGCGATCTCAGATCGTTAGTTAAATAAGCCAGCCATGGATCCCAAACCTTTTTGAAATTCTCCAGCTTGTCCTGAACCAGTGCCGTCAATCTTTCATTTAACATCAACCATGACAGTTTCCTTTTAAGCTGTTCAAGTGGCAAGGAGGCGGAGCGCCAATTTCTAGCTATCGTGATTTTAGCTGATATAAAAATAAACATAAGCAAGCGCCTTTGAGCTTTAGAGGCCCCCACCACCCTGTCACCCAAAAGAGCCTGCCTCGCAGATTTAGCCATGTTCAACTGGGTCAACGAGTAGATAAAGTTGTATACTCGAATCCAAAATCTTCTGACCCTCGGACATGTCCACCAAATGTGATAAGCAGTCCCCACCTGGCCACATCCCCGGAAACAGTTAGGGGTGGCCCCATGAACAAAGGTTGCAAGTCTGGCCGGCACCATATACCATCTAAGCAACACTTTGTAGTTGGCTTCTATTATGGATGTATTTATAAGAGACTTAGAAGCCGTTTCCGCCAACTCGCACCACTTGTGTAGGTCAAAGGTTTCCTGCAGGTCCTCTTCCCACTGGAGCATGTAATTTAGTTTAATTGAGGACGACATCAGCATCGCATATAGCTCCGAAATGTGTCCCCGCAAGCTATCATAGCGAACACAAAGATACTCCATGGGAGTATAAACCTCCAAGTCGCCCTGGCGGGCCAACATTTGTATAAAATGACGTATCTGAACATATCTGTAACATTCTACCAATGGCATTTGATACTTCTCCTGCATAACATGCTCAGATAGAACCTTCCCTCTGTCATAAACATCCGCTATGCGCAGTAGTCCCTTGTTTGTCCACCATTGAAATGCAGCTGGGTCGAGACCCGGGGTGAATGCACGATTCCCCAACAGGGGAGCTAATGGGGAATGAGGTGACTTGAAGGTCTGTGTTCTAGAGACCCTATCCCAGACATCCAATGAAAAAGACAAGGATGGGCACAGAATGGTGGGTCTGTCTTTAGGCGAGAGCCACAAAATATGAGATATAGGAGTCGGACGGCAAGCGTAGGATTCCATAAGCATCCAAATCGCCTGCGGCCTCTTTGAGTGGAACCTGGAGAGCTGGGCCAACCGAGCCGCATAAAAGTATTTCAGCAGGTCAGGTAAGCCCAATCCTCCCTTCCTCTTCAAAGTATACATAGTGCGTTTGTTCACCCTAGGCCTCTTCTCTCCCCAGATGAATTCAAGGATTTTTCTTTGCAACATCTCCAAATCACTGCGTACCAAGGCTATCGGTAGTGTACGAAATAAGTACAGTATCCTCGGTAAGACATTCATCTTAATTGAGTGGAGTCTGCCGAACCACGATGGGGGGTGAATTCGCCATCTCGCCAGGTCCTCGAGTATCCTTTTAATTAGGGCTGGGTAATTCTTACTATACAAAGTCTGAAGAGATGAGGTCAAATTGACCCCCAGATAAGAAAGTGCTTCAGATTCCCATTGGAACCGATGTGTCCGTTCAATCACCGACTGGGCTGAGCTAGGCAAAGAGATATTGAGAGCCCTAGATTTACTGTGATTTATTCGCAAGCCCGAAATATCTGAGAATGGCTTAAGGATATTATATAAGTTGGGAAGGGACGTAATTGGTGAGGACATTGCCAGTAATAGGTCATCGGCGAAAAACAAGCATTTATGCTCGTAGCCTCCCCCGACGATCCCCCTAACATCCTGACAGTCCCTAATTTTTATTGCCAACGGCTCTATTGCCAGGACAAACAAGAGCGGGGACAGCGGGCATCCCTGCCTAGTTCCCCTTCTGATGTTGAAAGAATGAGAGGGGTATCCCCTAATCATCAACGAGGCTGTCGGTGCATCATAAAGCGTTCGAAGGAGGACCAGAAAACGCTCCCCAAATCCATATCGACGTAATACATCGAACAGATAATCCCAGGAGAGGGAATCAAACGCCTTCTGGATGTCCAGCGAAAGCAACATACCCCCCCTAGCGCCCTCCCCATCCCAATTAGATTGGATCGCAGAGATCAAATTAATAACTCTACGAGTTTGGTCCGACGCCTGCCTATTAGGCACGAAGCCAGCCTGGTCCGGATGAATATACTTAGGGAGAAATGTGTTCAGTCTCAGGGCTAGGACTTTGGTCAGTATTTTTAAATCAAAATTAATCAACGAAATCGGGCGATAATTCGCGCAATCCCCATGGTCCTTGCCCGGTTTCGGTATGACATGGATGAATGCCGCGTTATCATATGTGGGGATTTTGCCGTCCCTGCGTAAGTCATTAAAATATTTACATAAATGAGGGGTAAGGATGTCCCGATATTTTCTATAGTAATGACCAGAAAAGCCATCCGGTCCAGGGGCCTTCGTAGGGTTCAAAAGTTTAATGGCCGCCCCTACTTCTGCCTCAGTTATTGCATCGTCCATCAGGTCCGCATGGTCCCGGGAGAGCTTGGGTATTTTAAGGTCATGGAAGAACGCTTCGAACTTAGCCTGGTCCAATCCGTCCCCCCGGAGATACAACGTCGAGTAAAATTTGTAAAATTCCCTAACGATCCGCTCGGGATTTTGTGTGAAGTGACCGGTCGGTAAGCGCAGTTTCGGTAGCGTCGGAGTGCACGGTCGAGGTACCAGTTTTCTCGCTAACAGCGTAGACGGTTTATCCCCCATCGTGTAGAACCTATGTTTAGACCAACTGACGTGTTTCTCGGCCTGTGTGGTCAGACTAAGATTCAATGCCAGTCGTGCCTCGTCAATTTTAAAACTCAAGTCAGTCTGGGGGTTTCTATGTTGTTCCGCCAATAAAGCTTCAAGATCATCCTCTAACCGCGAGATCGTTTGCTCCCGAGTCCGCTTCAATCTACTCGCTAATTGGATCAGCTGGCCCCGTATCGTTGCCTTATGGGCCGCCCAGGTGATCGCAGGGGAAGTGTCAGTTGATTTATTAACTTCAAAGTATGCCTGTATCCCTTTCTCAATTTCTGCATAGTGGACAGGGTCGTTCAATAAGCTAGCGTTGAGGCGCCATGGCGAGGGGGTGGCTTTAGTCCATAACCCTCTGGTGGTCAATTTTATCGGAGAATGATCCGACCAAGGGGTAGTCAAAATTTTTGCAGAAGTCACATACGGGAGCAGTGGGGTACGGACCAGCAGATGATCTATCCTAGAAAAGGATCGATGCACCTGAGAGTAATACGTAAAATCCCTCGTTGAAGAGTTACATTCCCTCCAGATATCAATCAGATCGCATGAATGAAACAAACGGGCAACCTTACAGCTACTAGCCGGGGGACGTCTCAATATCGGCTTAATCGGATCCGATTTATCCATAGTCCTGTCTAGTGGGATATTACTGTCCCCTCCCATTATCACCTGCCCCTGGACCTTAGGTAGTAATATCTGAAGCATATTTCTAAAAAATTCCAGCTGACCTGCGTTCGGAGCATAGTAGGAGATAAAAGAGACCAGCTGATCGTGTAGACGACCCACTGCCATCAAGTACCTCCCTTCCCTATCCTTGACTATAGTTATAGGTGTAAAGGGAACCCTTTTAGAAAAACAAATGGCTACGCCCCCTTTCTTTTCCGGACCACAGGAGAGGAAATATTGTGGATACCTGACATTAAGGTAACGAGGCGAAGAGGACCTGGCGAAATGGGTCTCCTGTAGCAGGAGAACGTCAGCTCTCTGTTTATGATAAAACTGAAAAGCTTTGGTCCTCTTGATAGGGGAGTTAAATCCGTGGACATTATGCGTAATGACCGCATAATCCGTTGAACATGACCTAGCCATCGCAGCAGGGCAGAGCACTCTTACCTTGGCACATCAAATGAGTTGAGGACATCACTGGAGTGGAGGCTGAGGATCGCGGGACATTCACTGGAGACACGAGGCGGACCGGGGACTGGAACGGCGCTCCCAAGAGGAAAGAAGAGAAAGTAAGTGAAAATAAAGCCAGAAACAGAGAGAATAACAATGGCCCTAGCGGCCTATATCTTGAGTGAACATATCTGTAGTAACAGATCAACCCCATACCCAAACGGGGAAAAAATCCCACCGGGTGAAATCCCCGGAACAAAGTGTGCAAGGGTACCGCCCTCCTAAGAGGACAAGTAGTCTTGCAGTCGGGTGGCATGTGTAACCACTCCGACCCAAAAGTTAAACACTTATGTGCTGACAACTGGGACAGAAAAATTACATGGTCAGACAACATCCCTGCTGTGGGGGAGAAAACAGGTCAACCATATACATACCCAACACCCCCCATCCCTCCAGCAACAACACCCCAGCCCCAGGCAGTCCATCAGAAAAAATAGTTCTTGATAATACTGAATTTTAACCTGTCCGGGTTCCATCCATCAAAACCCTGGGGGGGGGGGGCAGAAAAATAAAAATAAAATAAAAAATAAAAATAAAAAAACAAAAATATAAGACAAAAAGCAGATACTCTAAAATTCAAAAAATGCAAAAATACAAAATCACCCTCCGTGCAAAAAAGGCACGGCGAGGGAGGTCACAGGGGGAGAAGCTCCAAAAAGACAACTGAGCTCCTACTTCGGTGACGAGACCACCATGTCCCACCACAAGTGGAAAAACACCAAGCCAATCGGGTACCCATTCAGGTCTTTCGTTGCGACTGTCTGGTCTGGCGCCTCCTAACATCTTGCCATAGTGGAGAAATGGGACGATCTGCAACCTGCCGAGGCGACTGGGTCGGGGAACCCCGCGTGATGATTCCCAATTCTAGGAGCAGGTCCTCTCCCGCCTGGAACGTCGTGAACGAATAAGAGCGGCCTTTATAGGCAAAAGACAGCCTGAATGGGAAAGACCACCTATATTTTATCTGCTTGTTAATCAGTTGCTGCAGTAGGGGTTTTAAGTTTCTGCGTTTCATAACCGTCGATGGAGCCAGATCCGTGAACAGCTGTATCTGAGCCCCCCGCAACAACAGGTCCGGTCTGTTCCGAGCTGCCAACATCAGTTTTTCCTTAACACGGTAAAAATGCGGCTTGGCTATTACATCACGCGGCAATCCGTCCTGCCGAGGTGCTGTCAGGGCCCTGTGGATACGGTCAATCTCCATATGGTGGCCAGCAATGTCAGGTATCAGTTCTTTCATAAGTTCTCCCATGGCCTCCTCCAGATCTGTGCACGTCTCAGGAAGACCCCGTATGCGAACATTATATCTGCGAGAGCGGTTCTCTAAATCTTCAATTTTATTATTAGCCTCCTCCAGCCTGATTTGAAGGTCAGTGATCATGTCAGCATTCTGATTGACTTTCTTAACCGTACCGTCAACTTTAGTCTCTATCTGATCAAATCGTTCCCCAAAGCTATGAATGTCCCTTTTGAGGTCTGTTGTTATGAGAGTACAGGCCTTGGCCAGTTCCTGCTGCAGCATGGTGGAGAATCTAGCCAGCAGCACAGCGTCTGGAGAGTACTGAGGGATCTGAGCCATCCCAATGTCCTGGCCTTGCTGACTAGCCTGGCTGGCCTGACTGAACATGGCCTCAGCCAGATCCACCATATTTCCCCCCAGGGATGAGGCTGGGGAGCCCATTGCCTCCTGCTGAGCCATATAGGGGCCTGGGGACGGAGGCTGTAGAGCCGACTCACCCCTCCTGTAGGCCGCCGAGTCTCCAGAGGACTGGGACGCAAACGGGTCTCCCACCAGCTCCGGAAAGCTGTCCTGGCTCGGCGTTCTCGTCAGGGGGGCTCCGGAAGCCTCACCGCCTCGTGCTGTGCTCCGTCCCGACGCCATTTTAGGCTGCGGCCTAGCGTTCGGGGAAGGCCCCGTACCGCCGGACGGTCCGGCGCGCTTAGATTGGCCCCTCTTCGGCTGTCCTCTGGCCCGCCTGTTCATCCCCCTCCAGGGAGCTCTGCTGCGGATGTTGCGGCGCTGGATCCCAGCTATCTGCGCTGATTTTTGCCTGTTTTAGGGCCGGAGCGAGCGGAGCTCAGCTAGAGCGTGTCTGCTCCGGAAGTCCCGCGCATGCGCACATATTTTTAGCTTTTTAAAATTCATCATCACAAACGTTCATAATTGTTACAAAAATTACGAATTACGAAATACGAACTTACGGCTAATACTAAACGGAACCGAACAAAACAAATTTATTGACGGCGCACATGTCTGTTTGGAAGTTGGAACATAGGGCCAGATTCACAAAAGAGATACGACGCCGTATCTCCTGATACGTCGTCGTATCTCTGAGATATGATTGTCGTATATATGCGCCTGATTCATAGAATCAGTTACGCATAGATAGCCCTAAGATCCGACAGGTGTAACTGTGTTACACCGTCGGATCTTAGGCTGCAATTCTAGGCCGGCCGCTAGGTGGCGATCCCATTGCGGTCGGCGTAGAATATGCAAATGACTAGTTACGCCGATTCACGAACGTCCGCTTTCCCCGTCGATCTAAATTTACGTTGTTTCCGTAGAGATGCGTCGCGTAAAACCAAGCATGCCCTCTAGGTGGTGTAACCAATGTTAAGTATGGCCGTCGTTCCCGCATCGAAATTTTAAATTTCACGTCGTTTGCGTAAGTCGTCCGTGAACGCTGGACGCCATTTACGTTAACGTCAAAACCAATGGCGTCCTTGCGACGTCATTTAGCGCAATGCACGTCGGGTAATTTTACGGACGGAGCATGCGCAGTACGTTCGGCGCGGGAACGCGCCTAATTTAAATGGTGCCTGCCCCATTTGAATTAGGCGGGCTTGCGCCGAGTGGATTTACGCTACGCCGCCGCAAGTTTACAGGAAAGTGCTTTGTGAATAAGGCACTTATGCTGTAAACTTGCGGCGGTGTAACGTAAATGGGATACGTTACGCCGCTGCAGCCCATAGTGTGAATCTGGCCCATAGTGTGTATTTTCAGATCACAGCTGTAATACCAGATTTTACCATTTAATCGAAAAATCTGTAATCACAGAACTCTGCTCTGACAAAAACCATGCAATTGGGAAAGGGAAGAACCACCGGTAATAAAAAATGGAAAGGAAATTTCCAAACTTCTTGGAAATCCTCTTTAAAGAGACCCAGTTGCCAGGCCATTAATATTAACTACCATCTTCTCATAAGATTATATTTGCATTCAGAGTACTTTATGAATTGTGTTTACCTGTAAAAGCCTCATTGTGGAGATATGCAAAAGTTCTGAGACTGTTTATGGGCACCATTATCCTAGATCTGATGCCAGCTGCCCCAGCAAACTCAGAGCTGTCCTGCAAGTGATAGCATCTCCCTTTTGCTTCTTCCCCGGCAGTTAATTGTATAGAAAGCAAAAATGTTGCAAGTGAACATTTCAACATTTTCTGTGTTTTACCTGCATCCTTTTTTTTAGGTTGGTGACAAGGTCTCTTTAAAGAAACATCAACATGGTCTTGGTGTGTCCGGGATAACGCTGAAGCTGGTTGGCTAAACAGGATGCAGGAAGCAGGACAACAGGAAGCAGGAATACAGATGGCAAAAAAGCAGGAAGTAAAAAAACAGGAATTATTTCAAATCTTCTGATCCTCTTGTGTTGACATTTTAGCCTTTTAAAGCAAATCCACATTTTCCTTAACAGTACAGATTGGTTTTCAAAACAAACATTCAGAGTTTTGTTTAAATCCAATTTAACACATTGTTGGTGTAATTGCTCTCCGTTTAAAAAAAAAAAGGGGGTTGCAATTTTAGTCTTCAATTTATTTTTATTCTTTTTTCTTGTATTTTTTTTATTTTTCATTTAATTTAATTGATTGTACTTATATTTTGTTTGTAAGATTTTAGACATTAGAAAGTGTTGACATTTTAGTTATTTAAAGCAAATATTAAATCAAGCAATCTCTTTTCCTTAGCAGTACAGACGGTCTCTCAAAACAAACAAATTCACAGTATAATTCCAATACAATGCATTCTAGGGGCAATAGGTGGTCTCCGTTCCTAAAAAAAGAAGAAGCAAAAAACAGCAATTTTGTTCAGAAAAAATGCAATTACTATCAAGTTAATCATATACATTACAAGCAATTTATCGTGATCTACTGTATACTTTATCTTTTTTTCATTTATTTTTTTATTTAAGTTTAACGTATCATGTCCTTTCTTCAGCTAAAGGAAAATAGGAAGCTTAGGGCCAGATTCACAGCCGAGATACGACGGAGTCTCTCAGATACTCCGTCGTATCTCTCAGAGTATCTATGCGACAGATTCATAGAATCATAGGCAGCCTATCCCCGTAGACGTCCGTATTGTGACGAAACGCGTAGGAGGAGCTTAGCCGTAGTGACGTCATCACGCTAGACCGAGAGACACGTGACGAACGGAGGTACGAAGCAAACGGAAGATTCGAGGAAACGCCATCCTCTCCACGCCATATCCCACATGCGATTATACCAAGTCATTATTGTAAGTGCACACCTGTTTTTATTAAATTCAATTTTTACACAGTAACGCACTATGTGGTTTCCCACCATTCTTTATTTTATGAATACATCAACGCCAATTGCTAAACTGGAGTGGATCTGATTAGGATCTTGTCCCTTGGAGCTCTTATGCTGGTGTTAGTAGCAGTGTCTGGAGTAGTCTTTTCAGGGAAGACTTTAAACATCCTCATACCTTATGAGACCGTTGAAAGCCCGGTCTTTTTCTCTGGTAAGGAGATTTCATTTCCCATGTATTGGGTGTCTTTCTTCTTCATCTTCGGTGGAGGATCTTTTCACATGCAGATACTGTTGGTTACTTAGAATGGACTCAATTCACTGATTTTTTATGGACTATTTTTTCTATTACACTCATTCATTCATTTTGATGGGTCTGATATTTTGAATTTTATGGCAAACAGGAGGCTCATATTATGCTATAATCTTTCTTTACTGTCATCCAGCAGCAAGAGAGTTAATGAAAAGAAAAAACGTTACACAGATAGGTATGCAAATGAACATAGGTAGACTGTCCAATCAGGTAACAGGAGTATGTTATAAAGGTGAGGTACAGGTGATATTCTTCCTCTTTCTTGCTGCTCCAGCCAGATAAGTACATTGAAATTTTTTCCTCAGATGCTTCTACATATATTATATATATATATATTGTGACAAGGTCGCACGGAATAGCGGTAATGTAATGCAGCAAAGTCGCTGAACTTAAGCAATAAATATGGCTTTATTGCACTCAAAAGAAATAATACAAAAACAAAACGGCCTACTTCAGCTTAGGAAGCTAACAGTACGGTCCCTGACTACTGTGTACTGGAGGGGCTATTCCAGCCTCCAGTATAAAACAAATAATAGTCCAAATAAGTGTTTGTCTGTGACAACAGACCTTGTTTCTCCAAAGAAGACAGTCTCCAACCTGTCCTGTTCAGCTCAGCATGCCTCAGGCTGAGCTCTCCCTCCTCCAATCTCTATCAGGTGTGCGTAATTAATAGGGAGAGAGAGGAGGTTTTCCTGTTGGCCAGGCTTAACCCTTTCTAAGACAGGGAAAGCTGATCTTTACAACCTCTCACTGACATACATGGAATCATGTACCCTGTCACAATATATAACTCATTGCAGAAAATGAATATAAATATATATATGTAGAGTTTTCCCTGCAACCCTGCGCTTGTCACAGTTTGCAGGGCCATACTTTTTATCCTTAATGGCAGTCCCAGCATTGCCCACCCCCCTTCTATTCATTAACTTCCCAGGTGGTCTCCTCACCATTCCAATACCCCCGCTTACAGCACACTCACTTGTTCTCCGACGGCCCGCATCCCCTCACCGCGGCCGTTCGGCGGTATCCCGGCAGTCCGGGATATCGTTTCCTCACAGCTGGTGCTCAGCTGTGGCGCGGTCCCGCGCAGATTCGCGGCCCGACAGGCAGTGTGTCTCCTCACTGCGCTGCAGCGCTGCTATACCGCCGTTCCCTGACAGAAAGTCCGTTCTCCTGTGTGGGTGTGTGCCTGCCACATACCAACCCTGAACCCGGTTTAGGTTCAGGGGTGTATGTTTGGCACACACAAACAAATAGTAACACATTTACACAAACAAATTTAAATAAACATATGTTTGTTCATATGGATATATGCATATAGATATATGTATATATACTTTTATATATATATATGTATATATATATGGATGTATGTATATATATATATACACATATACTTACACACTTTGAACTGCAGTCAGAATATTAGTAATAAATATATATATGTATATGTTTGGGTGTACGCTCATAATATATGTGCCCTCTTGCTGACATATATGTTGTCTGCTGATACAAAAAATATATATAGTTCTGCTGCATATATATTAATTAGTTCTATTATTTTTTCTCTTTCAGAATAATTTGTCTTAAGTCAATCACATTTACTCACACCTCACTATGTCTAATAAAGATTCCACTACTGTTACCCCCTCAGATATCCCTGAGGAAAACCAGAAAATCCAATCCATAATAGATAAATCCATCCAATCTGCTATGCAGACGGCCATGCATGATTCCATTGCACAATCGGTAGTCATGGCCCTGTCTCAAAGTAAACCTCAGGTTACCCCTGAACCTTTACCTATTACCCCATCTGACATTTATTGGTCAGCGGAGGACTCTACATCCCACATGATTCAGGGATTGAAAAAAGCGGGTAAAGTGTCTCAAAAACGACATCATATATCTCATACCGGTCCCTCCCATTCTAAAAGAATGGTCCTGATGGAGAACCAGGGTGAATCTTCTAAGCCTCCTAGTAAAGGAAATGCTACTGTCAGTGACAAGAGGTCACACGTTATACCCTCTGCCCGGGAGGAGTTGATCTTACAACGGGTAAAAATGGCCTCAAAGAGGCAAAAACCAGACTCTTACCGTACCTCTTCCAGCAATTATTCTTCTGATAAGGAATCTTTATCAGAAGAAGGAAGAGACTCTGAATATGAGAATGTCTCTGATGCAGAAGAAGGAATACCCTTGAAAAGGAGGAATCCGAGGATGCTATTATAGACGGCTCTGGTGATCCGTATTTCGACCCAGGTCAAATTAAACATCCCCGTTCAGGGGAATGGGTTCCCATTCCCTAGTTACGAAATGTTTAAGCCTCTGGATCCAGAAACCATTAGATAAGAACGAGGCTAGTAAGTTAAGAGCAGAGTGCCCGAGACCGTCCCTCCCAAAGAAATTAGCCAATACACCCTAATTAGACCCCGCATTAGTTAAATTCCTTCTAAAATCAGGAAAACACCCAAAAAAGGGGGTGGACAGATAATATCGTTTCTGTCAAGATAAATTATTAGACATGTTAGGCCCCTTAGCTAAGATTCTAGATTTAATAGAAGAAGCAGTTTAATCTAACACCCCAATAGATTTAAATGTCCTGAAAGGTTGGGCTCAGCGAGCCATTGTACTATTTGGCAACGCCAATGCGGCCATCTCTAGTGAAAGAAGAAGATCGATTCTGACGAAGCTGGATCCACAGCTAATGCATCTCGCTTCATCTCAACCATCTTCCATCACCAAGGGTCTACTTTTTGGTGACTCTTTTATTAAAGAGATCAACAAATACGTAGCTCTCTTTACTTCTTTAGACAAGGCCCAATCATCACTCAAAAAGGTTTTCCAACCAAAGTTTTTCCCAAAGCTGGGAAACGCAAGGGCCGATTTCCCAACAGATCTTCTACCGAAGGTCATTTCCCCAGAGGCCCTCTGAACACCGTGTTAGGTTACCAGATAGATTTCACCTCTTTACCGACTCAAAGTCAGGATCCTATTCCAATAAGGTTCTCAGAAGAGGACAAAAAGCTCATCTCACTGGAGATAAAAGAGCTTTACTCCAAAGGGGCCATAGTTCAAGTTCCCTTGCAAACTCCAGGTTTTGTGAGCAACCTGTTCCTGGTCAAAAATAAGGATGGAGGTTTCAGACCAGTAATAAATCTGAAATATCTAAACAATTTCGTCCATTACCGCCATTTCAAAATGGAAGGTATTCACCTGTTAAAAGACCTTTTATTACAAGGAGACTGGTTGGCAAAAATAGATCTGAATGATGCCTATCTTTCAGTGCACATGCACGAGAATTCCCAACCATTTCTTCAATTCCTGTGGCAAAACAAGAAATGGCAATTCACCAGTCTACCATTCGGTCTGTCATCTGCCTCCTGGTGCTTTACGAAACGACTGAAACCAGTAGTAGCAGCTCTAAGGAGCAGGGGTGTTCGTCTAATAATATATTTAGACGACATTTTGATCATGGCACAATCACTTCAGACTATTCATTTACACATTCAATGGACGATATCCCTTCTGAACATGCTGGGATTCATAATCAATTACAAGAAATCCATCCTAACCCCTTCAAAGGAGGTAGAATTTATGGGTTTTCTTGTCAATACCCAACTATCCCTTCTGAGTCTTCCAAACAGGAAATTGAAGACGATCAGAAGAGAGATTCGCTCAGTCCTGAACAAAAGTCAAATATCTCTGCGGACAATTGCGAGGATTGTCGGTCTATTATCAGCTTCCATTCAAGCGATATTTCGGGCACCTCCACACTACAGAGCACTACAGAGACTAAAAGCCCAACATCTAAGAGACGGCTTGGCATATTCCGACGAGATAACACTAACTCCGGACACCAAAGAAGAATTACTTTGGTGGCTGACTCACATCCAGATGTGGAATGGGAAGACTTTTTTCCATCCACATCCGGATTTAATAATAGAATCAGACGCAAGCAACTCAGGTTGGGGTGCTCGCTGCGGCCCTCTTACAACAGGAGGGAAATGGTCTCCAGACGAAGCTCTGTTACATATAAATTGTCTCGAACTCTTAGCGGGATCATTTGCTCTCAAGAGTTTTGCGAGAGACAGATCCGATTGTTGTATTCTACTGCGCATGGACAACATATCCGCAGTACAATACATCAATCGCTTAGGAGGTACAAAATCCAAACCTTTGGCGAACATTGCAAAGGATTTTTGGCATTTTTTGCCTGGACAAGAACATTATATTGAAGGCGGAATACATCCCAGGCCTATCCAATTCCATTGCAGACTGGAATTCCCTGTTATCTAACAGATTCCAGCGATTGGATGTTGAACCAGACAATTTTTCAACATCTAAAACTCCCTGTGGGGTCCTTTCCAGATAGATCTGTTTGCATCACGCCTGAACAGACAGATTCCAACATATTTCAATTGGCGTCCAGACCCAGAAGCATTGGGGACAGATGCCCTTCTACAAATTTGACCGAAAGGAACATCTTACGCTTTCCCCCCCTTTGCTCTAATATCAAGGGCTCTCCTTCTGACACGTTACCTAGAATCGAACATAGTTCTGATAACCCTTACTGGCCATCCCAAACATGGTTCCCTCAGGCTCTGGAGATGAGCATAGACTACCCACGATTACTCCCAGTATTCCCTTCTATTCTACTAGACCTATTTCAGAATCCTCATCCTCTTAAATTTTCTTAACTCCTGGGGTGATAATGAGAATCTGTCTTTAAAACTTCTATCTTTCAAACTAACAGTACTACTTTGTCTCATCTCCCTTAAAAGAGTAGCGGATGTAAAAGCCCTAGATATATCCCGTAGACAATTCTCTCCCCAGGGTGTTCAATTTTCCATTTTCAGACGCACATAGACCAACTTACATTCGGTCTTCTATCCGGCCTTTCCCTTCAATCCAAACCTTTGTGTAGTCCAATGTCTAAAAACCTATGAAACCAAATCTCAACCTTTTAGAGACCCTGACTCATCTCAATTACTAATTTCCTACTGCAAACCCTTCCATCCAGTTTCCTCACCCACCTTGGCTAGATGGGTGAGACAAACCATGGATTTGGCAGGCATTGACATTTCCATATTTGGCGCCCACTCCACCAGAGGTGCAATGGCCACTAAGGTATTTCAATCAGGTGGTTCTCTATCAGATTTAATGCGAACCGAAAACTGGTCTTTAGAATCCACTTTTAAGAATTTCTACTTTAGACCTGAATCTCATGTGTCTATGAATGTATTATAACTATAGGTTGTACGTTTATTTAATGCTCTAGAGTATACAGCTTTGAACTAGCATAATATGAGCCTCCTGTTTGCCATAAAATTGGAGATTTTCCTACCCTCGGGGACGGAAAATATAGATTTTATTAAAAACAGGAGGCGAGTATTATCCCACCCTAATACCCTACCCTTCAAGATTTATTTTGCTCTTACATAATGCATTATTTTTCAGCTTAATGCGCCTATTCTACTGTGGACTTCATGACATATTGAAGAATGAGTTCCAGTTCAAGTTGTTCCAATTAGTTTCCAGTTCAAGTTATTTCCAGTCTAGTTTTATCATCAAGAAAGAGGAAGAATATCACCTGTACCTCACCTTTATAACATACTCCTGTTACCTGATTGGACAGTCTACCTATGTTCATTTGCATACCTATCTGTGTAACGTTTTTTCTTTTCATTAACTCTCTTGCTGCTGGATGACAGTAAAGAAAGATTATAGCATAATACTCGCCTCCTGTTTTTAATAAAATCTATATTTTCCGTCCCCGAGGGTAGGAAAATCTCCAATTTTGTATTATATTTTCAATTCACTTATTATGTTCACTCATATTATCATTGGCCATTTATTTCACATATATATTTTTCACAGGTCAAGTTATTAGCGCTGTATTATCTTGTTTTTTTGATTCATAGAATCAGTTACGCATAGATATCCCTAAGATCCGACAGGTGTAATTGTTTTACACTGTCGGATCTTAGGATGCAATACCGCAGCCGCCGCTGGGGGGAGTTTGCGTCGTAAACCAGCGTCGGGTATGCAAATTAGTAGTTACAGCGATCCATGACGGTTTTTCGCATTCGCTACGTCGCTGCTAGTCTAGTTTCCCGTCGCAAAGTTAGTCGTCGTTTTAGGTGCCCTAGCTTTACACAGCACACGTATGTGCTGTATAAAGTATGGCCGTTGTTCCCACGTCGAAATTTAAAAAAATTTCCTTCTTGCGTAAGACGTCCGGGAATAGGGAAGTATGCTATGCACGTCGCCGTTCGAAATAATGACGTCACTTCGCGCAAAGCACGGCGGTAATTTTGAAACGGAGCATGCGCAGTAGGTCCGGCGCGGGAGCGCATCTAATTTAAATGGCACACGCCCCTTTGAATTACGCGGGCTTACGCCAGAGGCCGCCGGCGTAATTTTTGGTGAATCAGGCACTTGCGATGAAAAATTGCGGCGGTGTAACGTATCTACGATACGTTACGCCGCCGCGATTCTACGTGAATCTGGCCCTTTGTCTTTATTAACGGCAGCTCTCTAATCTCAGTGTTATAATAATAAAAGGAAAACCTTCACTTTAGTAAATAGTTATAGTGTAGGGATCTCCGAACTTTCTAAACATAGGGCCAGTTTACTGTCCTTCGGAGTTAAGGGGGCCGGACTATGGCTATTGGGCGTAGAAAAGGTCCCAACGTCAGTAGGAATAAACAATACCGCATCTTTGGTGTCAGTGGGAGGAATAGTGCCACATACTTGATGTCAATTGAAGGAATTGTGCCCCATTGGGAGAAATTTTGTCCCATCTTTGGTGTCATGGAGAGGAATTCTACCCTTCAGTGGGGGGAATTATGTCCCATTGTTGGTATCAGTGGATCAGAATAGTGCCCCCAGGGGTGGATAAAAACATGCAAAGGACTGCAGTTTGGAGACCATTGGTGTAGTGTATGCAAAGCCAAAACTTTTTGTTATTATTCTGGATGGAGGAGAAAATGGCTAAACCCATGTTTTAATCCTAGAAACAAACTGCAGAGAAAGTATAGTCATGAAGCCCGTAGTCCATGGGCGTCCGCTGAAATTTTTTCAGGGGGGGGGGGGCGCTTCAGCAGCGGCGATACACAGTCGCATTTAACCCTTTCTTCAAACGCTAGCGGGGGTTAAAAGCACCCCGCTAGCAGCCAAATAGCACAGCTAAAACGATGGTAAAGTGACGCTTTTTAGCAGCGCTTTACCGATAGCGCGGCAGTGTGAAATAGCTCTTGAGATAATTCAGCTTCACTCCATGCCCATATAAATATAACCTAGAGAATGTACAGACCCCCCTTCAGAACAGATGGACCCCCCCTTCAGCACAGACCCCCCCTTCAGCACAGACCTGTCCATTCAACACAGATGGACCCCCCCCCCCTTCAGCACAGACCCCCCCCCATTTTGCACAGACCCCTTCATTCAGCACAGATGGACCCCCTTTAAGCACAGACCCCCCTTAAGCACAGATGGACCCCCCTTCAGCACAGATGGACCCCCCATTCAGCACAAACCCCCCTTGAGCACAGACGGACCCCCCTCCCCCATCTCATTCAGTACCTCAGATCAGCCATCAGCGCGGCACAGGCAAAGCAGGTGGGGGAGGCGGCTTCACTCTGCTCGCTGTGCTTGTGTGACATCCAGCGTGGGATCCGGCCCCTTTCGATTTTTCCAGGGGGGGTCAATTGCCCCCCCTTGCCCTATGGAGCGGATGCCCATGCCGTAGTCGACCATGTTGCAAAGAAATACTGTATATACTCGAGTATATCCAACCCGAATATAAGCCAAGGCACCCCATTTTACCACAAAAAACTGGGAAAGCGTATTGCCTCGAGCATAAGCCTAGGGTGGGAAATGCAGCAGCTACTGTAAGTGGAAAAGAGGATCAACAATGTCCATCTGCAGCTTCACTGTGCCCATCTGCAGCCTCACTGTGTGTGCCCATCTGCAGCCTCACTGTGTGTGCCCATCTGCAGCCTCACTGTGTGTGCCCATCAACAGCATCACTGTGCCCATTTGCAGCCTCACTTTGCCCATCTGCAGCCTCACTGTGCCCATTTGCAGACTCACTGTGCACATATGCAGCCTCACTGTATGTGCCCATCTGCAGCCTCACTGTGCCCATCTACAGCCTCACTGTGTCCATTTGCAGCCTCATTGTGCCTTTGATCACCCGCTGTGTCATGCAACTGCAGTTTGTGGCCGTCCACTGTAACAAAGCCCCGCCTCCTCCTCGTCCGTGATAGACGGAACACTGATTCAGTTTCCCAGCATTGTTATCAGTGTTCAGTGTTCCGTCTACCACAGACGAGGAGGAGGTGGGGCTCTGTTACAGTAGACGGACGCCGAACAGTTAAGACTGACACAGCGGGAGACGCTCACTCGAGTATAAGCACAAGGCGGGGGGCTTTTTCAGCATAAAAAATGTGCTGAAATAGTCAGCTTATACTCAAGTAAATACGGTAATATTTTAATTGTTGGGCAATAAATGTAAATGTAGATGTACAGTAGAAATCCTAATTGAATATTATTTGCTTGCTTTTAGCAATGTGTATTACTGTACACAATTTTCACGTTTCTTTTAAACCCTGTTTTTAAACTTTTATCCTTTGTTGCATCTCAGCATTGCTGATCTCCTCTACCTGCTTTCAGCCACTTCCTGTCTACATGCACTCAAGTGAGGACTGCATGGCACTACTCCCTGCAAGTTTGGGTAAGGTCACAGTGCCTCTTTAAAGACTATGACCCCTTTCACACTGAGGAGTTTTTCAGGCGTTACAGCGCTAAAAATAGCACTGCTATATCGCCTGAAAAACTCCTGCTCAGCCTTCTCAATGTGAAAGCCGGAGGGCTTTCACACTGAGGCAATGCGCTGGCAGGAGAGAAAAAATCTCCTGCCAGCAGGGCAGGACTTAGGGTGGTGGGGGCCCCTGGGCTTGAGTGTTGAAGGGGCCCCCTGGAGCCGAGAATTGGGGGGGGGATCAAAGATGTTGAGCTAGGGGGGGGGATCATAGTTGTTGAGCGGGGGGGTGCGCATTAAAGTTGTTGAGCGGGGGGGGGTGCCTCTCCTCACCTGTGCACGGAATGTGTCGGCTCTCTTCCCTTCAGCAGACATCCACACACCGGGGGGGGGGGGGGGGTTTGCAGTTGTTGAGCGGGGTGGAGTGCCTCTCACCTGTGCCGACAGCGGGGGCCACAAACTGTCATTAGCCCGGCTGTCGGCTTTCTTCCCTTCAGCAGCCACAGTCCTCCACACACCGCTCCGGTTTCTCCTGCTTCCGTGCTGCCTCCTCCTCTTGCAGTGCGGGAAAATTAACCCATTCGTGGGACTGCGGGAAGAAGCTGTCTGTGCGGGAAAGTCCCGCAGAATCCGTGCGTGTTGGGAAGTATGCGTAGGGCCACCATCAGGAATTTTGGGGCCCCTTACACAGCTTAAGGCATGGGCCCCCTGGAGCAGAGAACCCGGGGGGGGGGGGGGGTGCTGCCGCCTGAAATTGAGAAGCGGGGGGGGGTGCCACAAATTGAGAAATGGGGGGGGTCTTTACATAAAAAAGAATAAAGAAAAAATATGAATAAATATATACAATATATATAAAAAAAAATATTTTTTTTTTTAAAGGGGGTTGCCATCCGGGGACCCCTATTGGGCGGGGCCCATGGGCTTGATTGTACATAATTCAGAATCCCAATTATACTTTTTTTTCCTTCCAGGAATAGAAAACAGTAGATGTGGATATAGACATGGCCACTAGAGGGAGCATCTACAAATCTAAATATGAAATATGCGAGAGAGAATAGAAATTGTTATCACTAAATGACTTTCAACTGAAAGGAATATTTTGTTTAAAGAGACCCTGTCCCTAGTAGCTCCTACAGCTTTTTGGTGTCATAATATTATAATTATTATTATTATACAGGATTTATATAGCACCAACAGTTTACATAGTGCTTAGTTTACAAAATAAAGAGGGACACTACAATTACAATACAGTTCAATACAGAAGAACTAGGAGGGCCTTGCTCATGAAGCTTACAATCTATCTTGCATTGGCACACTGATTGCCCTGTGAAGTGTCTTCTCTCTCTCTCTCAGGTCTATCCACTCCCTGACAGCAGCCATCTTGGTATGTGACATAAGTGGCACCAGCAGATACTCTGGTGCCACACTGGTGAATCCTCACTAGCAATCACCCATAAGCAGGGTACCGTAGGTGCCAGAGATTGTTTTCATTTGCCCTAACCAGGGGCGTAACTAGAAATCACAGGGCCCCATAGCAAAATGTTGTATGGGGCCCCCCCCTCCAAAAAAAAAATAAACTAATGCCATTGAACAACACATTACTACACTCATGTGGCACAGTACCCAAGCAACAGCTTATATTAATTTTGAACAGCAAAACAAAAATGTAAATAACCTGTTGGTGTGCCTTGAGGACTGGAGTTGGGAAACACTGCTCTAGACCTCGCTGTTCATAGTGTCCATGAGGCCCCATGCTTCCGATGTAGAGGTCCATGGTCTATACACAATACATGATCCTGGAGGAGGAGGGAGAGGGGGGGGATAGGACAGAGGAAGGGGAGTAGAGGGGAAGGGGAAAGAGGACATGAGGAGGAGAGGGAGAGGTGAGAGAAAAGGAGGGGGCAAGAGGGCAGAAAGAGAACGGGGGAAACCGAGGGAGGGGAGGGAGAGAGGACAGAGAAAGGGATGGGGGAAGAGGACAGAGAGTAGACAGAGGGGGAGAGGAGAGAAGGAGGGGGAGAAAAGACAGGGGGCAGAGAGGATATAGAAGGGGGAGGTGAGAGTAGACACAGGGAGTTTAGTAGAGAGAGGGTGGGGGGATCAGAGCAGACAGAGAGATGTGGGAGAGGATAAAGAGAGGGGGGAGAGGAGAGAGTAGACAGAGGGAGTTTAGTAGAGAGAGGGTGGGGGGATCAGAGCAGACAGAGAGATGTGGGAGAGGATAAAGAGAGGGGGGAGAGGAGAGAGTAGACAGAGGGAGGGGGGTAGAGAGAGGGTGGGGGGGATCAGAGCAGACAGAGAGATGTGGGAGAGAATAGAGAGAGGGGAGGGAGAGGATAGAGAGAGGGTGAGAAGAGAGTGGGCAGAGGGAGGGGGAGAGGATAGAGGGGGGAGATAAGAGTGAACAGAGGGAGGAGAGGATACAGAGAGTGGGCAGAGGGAGGGGTATAGAGAGAGGGTGTGGGGGAGATCAGAGTGGACAGAGGGAGGTGGGAGAGAGTAGAGCAGACAGTGGACAGAGGGAAGGGAGAGAGAGAGGGAGGGGAGAGGATAGAGAGAGGGCATGGGGAGAGAAGAGAGTAGATAGAGGGAGGGGAGAGAATAGAGAGCAGGAGGGGGAGAGGAGAGAGTGGACAGAGGGTGGAGGGAGAGGATAGAGGGAGGGGAGGGTGGATAGAGAGAGGGTGTGGGGAGATCAGAGTGGACAGGGGGAAGTGGGATAGAGAGGATAGAAAGAGGGAGAGGGGAGTGTGGACAAAGGGAGGGGGAGAGGAGAGAGGGAGAAGAGAGAGTGGACAGAGGGAGGGGAGGATAGAGAGGGAGGGGAGAGAGCATAGAGAGGGAGGGGAGAGAGTGAGGGGAGAGGATACAGAGAGGGAGAAGGAGTGGATAGGGGAGGGATAGCGTGGACAGAGGGAGGGGGAGAGAATAGAGAGGGAGGGAGTGGATAGGGGGAGCTTAGTGTGGACAGAGGGAGGGGAAGAGGATAGAAGAGGGGGGAGAGGAGAGAGTGGAAAGAGGGAGGGGGAAAGAATAGAAAGTGGGAGGAGGATAGGATAGAGAGGAGGAGAGGATACAGAGAGGGAGAAGGAAAGGCTAGAAAGAGTGGCTAGGGGAGGGATAGCGTGGACAGAGGGAGGGGGGAGAGAATAGAGAGGGGGCAGAGAATAGAGAGGGAGGGAGTGGATAGGGGGAGCATAGCGTGGACAGAGGGAGGGGAAGAGGATAGAAGAGGGGGGAGAGGAGAGAGTGGAAAGAGGGAGGGGGAAAGAATAGAAAGAGGGAGGTGGAGAGGAGAGAGTGTAAAGAGGGAGGCGCAAAGGATAGCTAGAGGGAGGGGGAGAGGATAGAGAGAGGGATGGGGAGAGGATAGAGAGAGGGATGGGGAGAGGATAGAGAGAGGGATGGGGAGAGGATAGAGGCGTGGACAGGAAGGGGAAAAGGATAGAAGAGGGGGGAGAGGAGAGAATAGAAAGAGGGGGGTGGAGAGGAGAGAGTGGAAAGAGGGAGGGGGAAAGGATAGATAGATAGAGGGAGGGGGAAAGGATAGATAGAGGGAGGGGGAAAGGATAGATAGAGGGAGGGGAGAGAGGATAGAGAGGGAAGGGAGAGAGGATAGAGAGGGAGGGGAGAGAGGATAGAGAGGGAGGGGAGAGAGGGGAGAGAGGATAGAGAGGGAGGGGAGAGAGTGAGGGGAGAGGATACAGAGAGGGAGAAGGAGTGGATAGGGGAGGGATAGCGTGGACAGAGGGAGGGGAAGAGAATAGAGAGGGAGGGAGTGGATAGGGGGAGCTTAGCGTGGACAGAGGGAGGGGGAAGAGGATAGAAGAGGGGGGAGAGGAGAGAGTGGAAAGAGGGGGGGGAGAATAGAAAGAGGGAGGAGGATAGGATAGAGAGAAGGAGGAGGAGAGGATACAGAGAGGGAGAAGGAGAGGCTAGAAAGAGTGGCTAGGGGAGGGATAGCGTGGACAGAGGGAGGGGAAGAGGATAGAAGAGGGGGGAGAGGAGAGAATGGAAAGAGGGAGGGGAGAGAATAGAAAGAGGGGGGTGGAGAGAAGAGAGTGGAAAGAGGGAGGGGGAAAGGCTAGCTAGAGGGAGGGGGAGAGGATAGAGAGAGGGATGAGGAGAGTGGATGGGGGGAAGATAGCCTGGACAGCAGGAGGAGGAGGAGGAGAAGCAAGAGTGAACAGAGGGATGTAGGTAGAGAGGACAGAGGGGGGGAAGAGGACAGAGGGAGAGAGAGGATGGAGCAAGTGAGGAGAGAAGAGAAAGGGGGTGAAGAAAATAATGGGGGAATGGAAGGGGGAGATAAGAGGCTTAGGGGGCAGAGGGAGGGGGGCTGCTGACATGTGGTAATTGGGATATGTGGATACAGTGTTCAGTGGGTATCAGGATGTTCAGTGCTCCTCCTCACACTGCAAAGACACGTTATACTGAGAGTGAGAGACCCTGGACTGATACACTATACTTCCCCCTCCAGCCTCGCACTAAGTTAGTCCTCCACAGACATGCTGGACATTGTAGTCCCACTCCCACAGACTCCTCTACACAATGGGGCACACGGAGACCACCTTCTGCTCTTCACCTTGGTCCTCCTCCTCCACGACTAAAGGCAGCAGGACTCTGAGGGAGAAGCAACTTCTATCTCTCCCGCGCTCTCTGCAGTGCAATCTGAGAGTTGTAGTCTCTCTGCAGAGCACAGGCACCAGACGGCCAAGTTGAAGTCTGTGTGCCTGTACTCTGTGGGAGAACTACAACTCCCGCCATGCACTGGGGCCGCCATCGCCGACTTTAGGTGGAGCCTGGGAGCCAGGCAGCCTGCTATTGGACGCAGGCAGCCCGAGCCTGCCCACCATCCACCCCAGGAACGATAGTAGCAATGTCACTTCAGCTCCTTCAGTCTCTGTCTGTCCCGCACAACACCTTGAAGGCAAATTAGGCAATCGCGCGATGGCGATCGCCTAATTAAAGAGCCGACTCTGCTCACCGGGCCCCACTCGGCTGCGGGCCCCATAGCGCCCGCGTGGGTCGCTATGGCGGTAGTTCCGCCACTGGCCCTAACACAGCCTCTGTTGCTGACCCTTAGGCCCCGTACACACGATAGGTTAACCAGAGGACAACGGTCTGAAGGACCGTTGTAATAGGTTAACCGATGAAGCTGACTGATGGTCCGTCGTGCCTACACACCATCAGTTAAAAAAACGATTGTGTCAGAACGCGGTGACGTAAAACACAACGACGTGCTGAAAAAAACAAAGTTCAATGCTTCCAAGCATGCGTCGACTTGATTCTGAGAATGCGTGGATTTTTAACCGATGGACGTGCCTACTAGCGATCGTTTTTTAGGATTCCATAGGTTAATTTTAAAGCAAGTTGGCTTTTTTTTTAACCTAAGGTTAAATAACCTATGGGGCCCACACACGATCGGTTTGGACCGATGAAAACGGTCCATCAGACCATTGTCCTCTGGTTAACCTATCGTGTGTACGAGGACTTAAAGCTAAAACAATGGCCAAAAATAAAATAAAAAATGAACAGCCCATCAAAGAAAAAATATCAAAACTGCTAAATAAAATAAATAAGTAAAAACTATAAAACAATTGCTGCAACATTTATCTCAACCCAGAGATGTTTGCTGAAGTACTTTTCTGCCACTAGATGTCCTCTTTCTGATGACCAGCGTCATTCAACTCACTTCCTATGAGTCCAGGTCATCCTGGACTCACCACAGCCTGTTATGGGACAGTAAAAGAAGAAGCAGCACAGTGAGGAGCACATCTTTCTGTCTATATGCTCTCTCCTCCAAGAGGCATGCTTCTTGTTAGCACATAAACCCAGGGCCGGCCCTACCATGGGACCCGATGGTACCATTTCAACCAGGCAGCACATTTCCTGCCTGCACGCCATCCCATTCCGCCAGCTCCACTCTCCACTCTACTGTGGGGCTAATTGCCGCCCGACCGCTCTTCTCCGCCCCACTGTGGGTTTAATTGCATGAATAGAGCCATAACAGCTCCTTTTTATACTCCTATATACATGTATAGAGCCATGATAGGTCCACTTTAGTTATCATTAGGGTTGTCCCGATACCACTTTTTTAGGACCGAGTACAAGTACCGATACTTTTTTTCAAGTAGTCGCCGATACCGAATACCGATACTTTTTTTAAATGTGTCCCCAAATGCAGCCATGTCCCCCCCATATGCAGCCATGTCCCTCTAGCCATGTCCCTCACATATGCAGCCATGTCCCTCTAGCCATGTCCCTCACATATGCAGCAATGTCCCTCTAGCCATGTCCCTCACATATGCAGCAATGTCCTCTCTAGCCATGTCCCTCACATATGCAGCCATGTCCCTCTAGCCATGTCCCTCACATATGCAGCCATGTCCCTCACATATGCAGCCATGTCCCTCTAGCCATGTCCCTCACATATGCAGCCATGTCCCTCTAGCCATGTCCCTCACATATGCAGCAATGTCCCTCTAGCCATGTCCCTCACATATGAAGCAATGTCCCTCTAGCCATGTCCCTCACATATGCAGCCATGTCCCTCTAGCCATGTCCCTCACATATGCAGCCATGTCCCTCACATATGCAGCAATGTCCCTCTAGCCATGTCCCTCACATATGCAGCAATGTCCCTCTAGCCATGTCCCCCGATGCGGCGGCGCGATGCGGTGGCAGCGGCGGGGGGGGAAAGTATTCTATTTAGGTATCGGGGGTATTTGCGCGAGTACGAGTACTCCCGCAAATACTCGGTATCGGTCCCGATACCGATACTGGTATCGGTATCTGGACAACCCTAGTTATCATAATATAAAATAATGGATGTGGGGGCATTTTGGTGGGCATAATTTTTCTTTGGGGGGGCAGCATTTAATTCTTGGTACCAGGCAGCACAATGTCTTGGGCCGGCACTGCATAAACCCATTGGTTCCTTGTGGCGCTTCTTCCATACTTCATATTCTAGCTCTGCTATACAGGGATTGCAAGAGGCCGATACCAAGACAAATTTAGGCACTTACACAGCTTCAGTCAAAAAACACATTCAACAATGTACTAAGGATTACAGAGCCACATAAATTTGTGTTGTTTATAGCTGCCTAGAGTTTGGCTTTAAAATATTGCCAGGCTGGGCTGGAAGACGCTTGGGTGGGGGTGGGGGGTAGCCAGGGAAAAAAATGTGCTGCACTTAGAAGTGTTGGATTTTTTTTTTTTTTTTGCAGTGCAGATAAATCTGTGCAGTTATTTTTCAGAATGGTTGCGAAGCGGATGCAAAAGTATTTACATTTACAGCTTAAATCTGAACTCCAGGAATTATCTTTTTTTTTAACCACTGAGCACTTTTACCCCCTTCATGGCCAGGCCTATTTTCAGCTTTCAGCACTGTCACACTTTCAATGACAATTGCACGGTCATGCAACACTGTACCCAAACTAAGAGCCAGATTCAGGTACAAATGCGGCGGCGTAACGTATCATCTTTACGTTACACCGCCGCAAGTTTTCTTGTAAGTGCTTGATTCACAAAGCACTTGAGTATAAACTTGTGGCGGAATAACGTAAAGACGTCCGGCGCAAGCCGCCTAATTCAAATGGGGCGTGTACCATTTAAATTAGGGGAGCTCCCGCGCCGAACGTTCTGCGCATGCATTTCCCGACGTGCTTTGCGCAAAATTACGGCACCCCAACGTGTTTGTGAATGGCAACGTGCGTAACGTACTTACGCCAAAATTTTTTTTTTTTTTTAAATCGACGCGGGAACGACGCCCATACTTTAACATGGCTTGTGTAAAGTTAAGCCATGAAAAAGCAGGCTTAACTTTGCGACAGGAAAAAACGACGTAAAGCACGCGAGTAGCTTAGTGGATCGCCGTAAAAGCTAATTTGCATACCCGACGCTGGAAAACGACGCAAACTCCACCCAGCGGCGGCCGAAGTATTGCAGCCTAAGATCCAAAGGCGTACGAAGCCGTAAGCCTGTCGGATCTTAGCCAAATGCCGTCGTATCTTGTTTGTGAATCACAAATTAAGATACGACGCTGCAAATTTGAAAATACGCCGGAGTATCACTAGATACTCCGGCGTATTTCTTCTGTGAATCTGGCCCTAACTTTTTATCATTTTGTTCACACAAGTGGAGCTTTCTTTTGGTAGTTTTTAATCACCACTGAGTTTTACATTTTTTGCTAAATAAATATAATAATACTGAAAAATCTGAAAAAAATACGTTTTTCTTTGTTTCTGTTATAAAATTTTGCAAATAAATAATTGTTCTTTACAAATTTAGCCCAAAATGTATTCTGCTACATTTCTTTGGTTGAAATAAGCCAAATCAGTGTATATTGTTTAGTCTGTGTGAAAGTTATACAGTCCACTAAGTATGGTATATATCTGAACATTGATCAATCCTGATGTACTGGCAGCCCATCAAAAAATGCCAGGACAGTAGAAATACCCTCCACATTATCCCTTTTTGGAAAGTAGACAGTCCAAAGTATTTAGCAGGAGGCATGATGAGTTTTTTGAAGTTGTAATTTTTTTGTCATAATTTTTTGGAAAATAAATAAATACAAACAAAAAAGTTACCATTTTTTTATTATATTTTTACATACTGTCACCAGTGCAGTACAGCGTCATCATATAACTGGTGTGGCGGTGATCAGGTAGTACTCAAAAAAAAAAATGTTATAAAAAAAAATGTCTTTCTTTTAATTTTTTAACACACTGTGACCAGAGGAATATAATGTTGCCATAGTAACACTGTACTGCTCTGGGGAAGTGATCCGTATTTTTTTTTTTTTTACATATTATGTTTGCTTATAGCAGTGCATTGCATTGCTATAAGTAAGCATTTTATTGAATGAAACTGATTCATTCAGTCTTGTTTGTTGTGATTATCTGTAATTGATCAAAGCTAATCACATGGCACAGATGGGCTGTGATTGGCCCTATCTGTACTATGTGATCAAATTGACCAATCACAGCTAGCAACACAGTTGTACACATTGGATGGCATGAAAGGGAGCCATTCATTGTGTAAAACTGTCATGTGACTTGCTATCATTTGTAATGGCGATCACATGGTACCGGCAATGAGTCAATACACTGATCAGTCATCGGCCGTGTCCCATGGACATCCACCCGGATCGACGAAAGGCTGGTGCCGGCATCATTTGGCCATAGGCCGGGTGGGAACCGGTTAAACTTATATTGCTTTAGCTATGTTATATCTTGTTCTTCAAAACTGACATAAGGAGGGCCGCTGGAAGGGCAGAAATGTTTTACATACAGTCAGTGATAGTCTCTTGTGGGTGCTGCTTGAGTGACTTGCCATCTGTATACTGAACACAGGGGGTCACTTGCTTGCTCAGCACCTCTGAGTACAATGGCTCGACCTTGCGAACTGCTAACAAAAATTGCCCCGGTCTTGGGCAAACGGCCTAGCCAGTGAGGTGAAGTGCAGAAAAAAAATTGTGGTATTGTGGCCTGTCCTCAGTAAGCTTTCCACCATCATCCGAGCGGAAAGTCATTTAGAACAGCTTACTGAGGAGGTAGGAAATTCAGACAAAGAAAAAAAAAGATTTAGAAGGGAAATTGAAGGAAAAGGTAAGTGAACCAACAATGCACTAGCTTAACCACTTGCTTACTGGGCACATATACCCCCCTCCTGCCCAGGTGAAATTTCAGCTTCCGGCACTGCGTCGCTTTAACTGACAATTGCGCGGTCGTGCGACGTGGCTCCCAAACAAAATTGAGGTCCTTTTTTCCCCACAAGTAGAGCTTTCTTTTGGTGGTATTTGATCACCTCTGCGGTTTTTATTTTTTGCGCTATAAACAAAAAAAGAACGTCAATTTTGAAAAAAAAACAATATTTGTTACTTGTTGCTATAATAAATAGCCCAATTAAAAAAAAAAAAAAAAAATTCTCAGTTTAGGCCGATACGTATTCTTTTACATTTTTTTGGTAAAAAAAAAAAAATTGCAATAAGCGAAAGTTATGGCGCCTACAAAATAGGGGACAGAATTATTATTTTTTTTTTTACTAGTAATGGCGGCGATCTGCGATTTTTATTGGGACTGCAACATTATGGCGGACACATCGGACACTTTTGACACATTTTTGGCACCATTCACATTTATACTGCGATCAGTGCTATAATTACTGTATAAATGTGACTGCCATTGAAGGGGTTAACACTAGGGGGTAAGGGAGGGGTTAAATGTGTACCCTGCATAGTGTTTCTAACTGTGGGGGAAGGGGACTGACTGGGGGAGGTGACCGATCTGTGTCCCTATGTACAAAGGACAAAGATCGGTCTCCTCTCTCCCTGACAGGACGTGGATCTGTGTGTTTACACACACAGATCCACGTCCTTGTCTCTGTATCCACCGATCGCAGGTGCCTGGAGGACATTGCGGCCGCCAGGCACGCGCATCGGCATCTCAGTGATGCGGCGGGCACGCGCGCGCGCCCCCCAGTGGCCGGAGGAGCAGAGGCCGTATATAGACGGCCTCCCGGAGATTAAGAACCACACTGCGGCCGTATAAAGTCGTACGGCCGTCAGGAAGTGGCTAAAGCAGGGCCGGCCCTACCATGGGACCCGATGGTACTATTGTACCAGGCAGCACTTTCAGGGGGGCAGCAAATTTCCTGCCAGCACGCCTTCTTATTCTGCCAGCTCCACTCTCCACTCCACTGTGGGGCTAATTGCCGCCCGACTGCTCCTCCCGTTCCGCTCTCCGCTCCACTGTGGGGTTAATTGCATGAATAGAGCCATAACAGGTCCTTTTTATACTCCTATATACATGTATAGAGCCATGATAGGTCCACTTTAGTTATCATGATATAAAATAATGGATGTGGGGGCATTTTGGTGAACGTAATTTTTTTTGGGGGGGGTACCATCAGGGCCGCTGATAGAAATCATGGGGCCCCGTACATCCTACCTGGCGGGGCCCCCTTTGCAGCCCCACCCTCAACTCCGCCCCTGGCCCCTCCCCCATACCCGCCTTGAAACAAAGTGCAGGAACAGACTGCATGAAGTACATATATTTGATCCAGCTTGCCCGTGCCACCCTGCTGCAGTAAATGTACAGAGGGTGGGCAGCAAGCAGTTAAAAGGATGAGGTTGGGTCTGATCTGAGCCTCCCATCACAATTATAGAGCGATGGATCTAAATGGACCTGTGTCCATTTATACCTGCCTACCTCTAATCCGATCCGCTAAACCAGGGATCCTCAAACTACGGCCCTCCAGCTGTTGTAGAACTACACATCCCATGAGGCATTGTTACACACTGACATTCACAGACATGACTAGGCATCATGGGAATTGTAGTTCCTGAACAACTGGAGGGCCGTAGTTTAAAGACCCATGCGCTAAACAAAACAGAAAAGGATCTGTTCCCCTCCGTCTAGCGGATTGGATTGGAGGGCAGTCGGGTGTAAGCGGACAGCTGGTTTGTTTACACCAACC
This sequence comes from Rana temporaria, assembly GCF_905171775.1. Classification (NCBI taxonomy): domain Eukaryota; kingdom Metazoa; phylum Chordata; class Amphibia; order Anura; family Ranidae; genus Rana; species Rana temporaria. The sequence continues at coordinate 57,062,259 of NC_053493.1, read as the reverse complement.
GCCCTTAGAGTAGAGTGGGCTGTGTCCGTGTCTGCTCTGCATAAGCTGAGTGGACACGGATCTGTCATCAGCCCACTCCATTCAGCCGGGATCAGTGGACACTGGACAGATTCCCCGCTGAACAAGCAGATTCTACCCAGTCTTAAAGCCTTCATTGCAAACAGCAACACAGGGAGCTTAAAATCATCAGCATTATAACACATGACATACATGGCATGGCTGTTGGGTGCTAACCTTGTTAACTTATGACCAATAAGCTACAAAATCTGCACCCAACAGCCATGTCATGTAACACACAGTGAGAGAGAACCTGCTGTCTGCTGCCTGTGTGTTACATATAGATATGTATGGTGGCATTAAAGGAATGTACAGATATTGTTATATTCACCCACCCCCAGCAGTAGCCACGAATTCCAGCTTCCTCCTCTGCCTCTGGACTCTGTCAGCTGCCTGACTCCGCCCACCTCACACTCTCTATCTCTTACGGGCCAACTACAGAGAGGGGAGCTCTGCTGAACAGATGAAAGATCACTCCGCATCGGCGGGAAGCAAACAAGCGACCGCATCTGCAGGCTGACAGGTAACATGTGCGGAGCGGGCGCTGGCTGCAGTGCGCATGCGCCCGAAACTAAGAAAAAAGTTCCTCCACTCCAACATCAGGGGCCCGGAAAATCATAGCAATTATACACCCCCCTAAGCTAGTAGAATCGGCTTAGCGGGGGTGTAATTCAGCCTTTTTTTTTTTTTCTTTTTTTTTTATTCTGCGCTGTCTGAGACTGCGAGGCTGCCCGGGCCCCCGGAGGATTGCGGGCCCGGTACATCAGGGCTGGCTGTACTGGCCTATCAGCGGCCCTGGGTACCATTCTTGGTACCAGGCAGCACAATGTCTTGGGCCGGCACTGGGTTAAAGGAACCTATTTAGAAAATAGAAAACAAACCTTTACAGCCCCTTTAAGAAGCTGGCCAAGTACAAAGAGGATGTGCGCACAGTTTGGGCCCCAGAGGTCCACGATTCCACCTGTGAAGTGCAAGTGTGAAGTGTAAGCCAAATTCATTTAGTTCCCTTTACATCCTTGTCAACTTCACTTACTGCCGTTTTTTGCTCCTTCATTTCCAGAGCGGACAGTTAATTGTTGTTCTATTCACTCCATCACATAACACCATCTAACGGGCTTGACAGACCCTGCTTGCTAATTACAGGGCCAAATTTGCACTGCAAGGTTTGTTGTGTCAACAGGCCCCCAGTACAATCCAGTGATTGTTCCATGAGAAGATTGGGCAGTCAGGGTTGAGAACTTTCACTTTAATTATCCGCGTTGACTGTCAAGGCTCGGAGCTGTTCTAGTGGAATGAAGTGACCAATATAATGAGCTTCATTCTGGCCCCATACAAGCAGTTGCTGAACCCTAAAGAAAGCGGTGAGTGGTAGTTTACGTCCCCTCTCTTTTGTGGAGGGCAGGACAGACGTCAGGCCATATGTTCTGTTCTGCCCCAGACAGACGGGTTTGAGAAAAGGGGAAGAAATATTACGCATTGCTTTAATGCAATGTGAGCGCCAATGTGTTTCCCAGTGCCTGAGATAAATGGTATCTGGCACTTTCTCGTCTGGGCAAATTTAGATAATAGCTCGATGTTTTAATAACCATTAGCTAACTGTTCTTGGACAGTAAATAGTTTTGACATTGTGTTCCTAATCCCTCCCAGTTCAAGCCACACATAAACAGTTTTTTGGGGGATTTATTTATTTATTTTTTAAAGCTGCTCATTAGTTCCCAAATTTCATAACGCGGGAGTAGAATCATTATTAGGATTTTTACAATGATCTGTAACAAAAAAATTCCGCCGTTTATTTCTGAGTTGTATTAAAACATATCTGCTTACAAGAGATAGAGAGGAGCACATATGGTTATACTGGGGTTCTAGAAGAGAAAATAGGGGGTGTTGCTGAATAGTGGGGCACAACAAGGGATGTCATTAAAATACATTTAAACCCTCTACTTGTAAAAATTAAAAAATTTAAAATAAAGTATGTGTAAACCTTAACAATTAATTTCTCTTATTTGGACCCTGTTGTTCTGTTAAAGTGGAACTAAACTCTCTGAATCATTATTACCTATTTTAATCATTATGGGGGTAATCCACAAAGATCCGGCGTTACTTAATTTTTCCCATTTAAGTTACACTGCCTTAAAATTTCTACCTAAGTGCCCGATCCACAAAGCACTTACCTAGAAATTTTTGGCTGTGTAACTTAAATTCCGCCGGCGCAAGGCGTTCCTCTTTTCATGGGGGCGGTTCCCATTTAAATTAGGCGCGCTCCCGCGCCGGCCGTACTGCGCATGCTTGTGACGTCATTTTCCCAACGTGCATAGCGCGAAATTACGTTACGCCGAGCTTTGTGGACGGGTCAATAAAGTTGCGTTGGGAAAAAAAAAAGATACGGCGAAAAAAAAAAAATTCAAAACAAAAAAAAAATTGCGTCGCTGGACAGAAGGGTCTGCTTTTACATGGTGTAAACAGTTTACACTTTGTAAAAGCAGCCCTAATTTTGCGTTTGCAAACTAAAACGGAGAAAAAACGAAGCTGAAAAGCTTTGTGGATCTCCGTAAGTGCTAATTTGCATACCCGAGGCAGCCGCGGTACTGCATCCTAAGATCCGGCAGTGTAAGTCCCTTACACATGCCGGATCTTCTGCCTAACTATGGAAAACTGATTATGTGGATCAGTTCCATAGAAACAGGGATACGACGGCGTAACAGCAGTTACGCCGGCGTATCCCTTTTGAGGATCTGGCCCTATGTTGCTAGCATTATAAAATATAAGGAAGGGTATATTATATTTTATATAAAGTTTTAAACTTTTTTTTTTACATTTCTTCCGTTGCTTCCTGGTCTCTGGCCTAGACCAAAATGATGTCATGCATCCCAGGAGTTTTCATGTGCATTTTCTTACTCTTTCATCTGGACAAGGGAGAAATCGCTTTCTCAGCTAAGCACACCCTCCTGCCTATATGCCTGAGCTAAAGGCAGGAAGATTTCAGAAAGTAAATGCTAAGTGAATTATCTGCCCTTGCTTAAAGCGGGGGTTCACCCTAAAAACAATTTTCTAACATTACATCCAGGATACTAACAACATTTACAGTATGCAGGTCTTTTTTTTTTTATCGCCGTATATACCGCTATATTGAGATTTTCTCCCCGGCTTCCGGGTTCTGATTCCCGTGGGACTGGGTGTTCCTATCCCTGGGTTAGATGATTGACGTCTGGTGAAACAGTTCCCATGTCGCACAAGGCGCGTCACCAGATTTCCGTAAATAGCCGAGCTGCAAATTGGCGCTATACGGCGCCTGCGCCCGCCGTGTAGAGCTGACTGCGCAGGCGTCGTATATCGCCGACTCGTAGCTCGACTATTTATGGAAATCTGGTGACGCGCCTTGTGCGACATGGAGGCTGGTATGACTCACAGGCAGCATCTCTACTTCTAGAAACTTGCAGAAGATTCTAGAAGAATGGAAGTGGAGGTTAGGAGAAGCTGCCTGGAGTATTCACGAGGGCCCTGACCAATCCCCAACAGATGGGTTGGCATGGGGCAGGCCTCCTCATATACTCAGGGTCAGCCCTGCTGGGGCAGTGGAGTTTGGGTGAAAAATGGAGACAGAGTTTTAGCCTGTAAGGGGAGGTATCAGAGATGCTGCCTGTGAGTCATACCAGCCTCCCTGAGTCACTCCCCTGACCCAGATAAAACACAGACTTGGCTGTCAGTCAAGCCTAAATATTTTTCCTTATCTAACAAAAAACAAAAATTCCTTTTCTAGCACACTAGAGGGTACTATATAAGTATGACCAAAAAAGCTTTAGTGGTAGAGGGAAAAGTTGTAATATTTACCTTACTCCTCACTCCAGCAGGCTTCTGGCACTCATTTTTTCTCTACGACGTTCCAACTTCTGAGTGGACCTTCACCATCCTAACTATTGGTTCTGCATCATACTTGAGGATATCAGCATTTGACCCCCTGCTGGAATGCCTTAGAAAAGATGCAATAGTAGCATGGCATGGAGGAGGCCTGCCAGTGCAAGAAATAGGGTAAGTGTTACAGTTTACGACAGAGAAATTTTTCCCCCAATGGGGTTTTTAGGTGTTACAGTTTATTACTATACTTCTAGAGATAAGGAGCATTTAATTCCTGCAGTGTGGAAGGCTTCCACTACAAGGGTGTATTTTTCTGTAATTCCCAGAGTTCAGCTTCAAATCAAGCTTGGTTTTGATTTGGAAGACGAAAATACATGTTCTCCCAATACCAAAAGCTATATTAATTTCGAAAAATGTCCCTGGACCTTCTGGCTGAGCAACAGATCATCAGTTCCATATGTGTTTTTCAAACCAGACAACTCTTGTAGTAGCTATAGGTGCAGACAGCAGCTTGGCGAGGTCAGTGATTTTGTGCAGGTTGCTCTGTTTAAACAATCTCTAGTGAATCAGCGTGAACAGGAGCCACTGTGACACGAGAACACAGGAGAAGGGAATTCTGCATTTACAAGTTTGAACCATGTCTCCCGAATTGCAGCTTATAAAAAATATAAAACTATGATAGTTAAAAGGTGGTTCTCTTTTACATCTACATCAGATTATGATCAACTTAAAAGAAATGCTCAGTGTTTTATACGTATTTTCTTTAAAGTAGAACTGTAGTCAAAACCTTTTTTTGTAAGGGAGGGTTATAACCCCTGTAAGGGGTCCCATTGGAGAGATGTATCTTTACTTCCTGTTCCATAATCAAAACAGGAAGTGAGAGGAAATCCCTGCAAATGAAGGGGATCTCTTGGGGACCCCCGGGTCACCAGAACTAGTGTCCCCATTGGAAGAATTCACCTCTATTACTTTTCTGGGGATAACCCTAGATTTGGGATTTTCTTTTACTTTAATTTTCAATGATAATGGTAAACAGGACAAATAGGTGAATCACAGACAGCAATAAAAACTGACGGGTGTTCTAATCCCTCTCTGCTCTAACCAAAAACAAACAAAAAAAGTTTGTGTTGGTGTTTGCAGCGCAGAGGCTGTCACACCGGTTTATATTGCGACGAGTAAACTGTTTACCTGTACAGCTACATAAATGGGGTAGACGAGAGACTTCCATATGTCCAGGGTGTCAGGCTCATCCGGGTGACCTCATCCATATGCTCTGGAGATGCCCCAAGTTGATGAGGTATTGGAACAGATTTGTCACCAAGTTGACGTGTCTGTTGGGGAGTCTCAATGAGGAACTGTACCCCCCTCCGGTGTAAATTGCCCTTACAAGGCTTTTATACCTTGCTAGGAAGCTGATTGCCCAACTTTGGCTTTCGGCACAGGCTCTGAAAGAGGCCCAGTGGATCCAAATGGTTATAACCATCCTCATCTGAGAAAAAAACACCTATCATCATAGGAAATCTCCAAAAAAAATTATAAGCATCTGGCAGAGTTGGTTGAATTCCCCAGAGGTGGCACCCCCGCAGATGGCTCTAGACAGGTTACTAATGGGATAGGTGGTTTCCTGCACATACTTCAGATGACCATATGAGGCTATGGGTGACCTGTCAGAAGTTATTTGCCTTTCCTTCAGAACACAAAGTAATGGCTGTATACGACCAGTTGGACTGACCTTTTCTTTTTAATTTAATTAGATTTTTCTTCTTTTCTGCTTGTTGTTCTGTTTGATTGTTTGCACTTTTCTTTCCAAGAGAGCTTGGAACTCAGGGTATTATGCAATGCTTCTAATGCCGCGTACACACGATCATTTTTCGGCATGAAAGAAAACGTTGTTTTTAAAAATGTAATTTAAAATGATCGTGTGTGGGCTGCACATCGTTTTTCAGTTTCTGAAAAACGACAAAAAAAAAATTCGAACATGCTGCATTTTTTAACGTTGTTTTAAAAAAATTAGTTTTTCGGGTTGTAAAAAAATGATCGTGTGTGGGCTAAAACGACGTTTTAAACCCGCGCATGCTCAGAAGAAAGTTATGAGATGGGAGCGCTCGTTCTGGTAAAACTACCGTTCATAATGGAGTAAGCACATTCATCACGCTGTAACAGACAAAAAAGCGCGAATCGTCTTTTACTAACAAGGAATCAGCTAAAGCAGCCCAAAGGCGAATATAACTTCTCCTTTATAATGCCGTTGTACGTGTTGTACGTCACCACGCTTTGTTCATCATTTTTTTTTTTTTTTAATATTTTTTTAAATTATGGTGTGTGGGCAATGTCGTTTTTAATGATGAAGTTGGAAAAACTTTGTTTTTTTGGACATGATGAAAAACAACGTTTTCTTTCATGCCGAAAAATGATCGTGTGTACGCGGCATCAGTCATATGTTAGATGAGTTGGCTACACAGTTACTGCTATTCATGGATTGCATACCTATGCAACTGCACCATGTAATGCTTTGTGTTCTATTCAATACAATTCTATTTTGTTGATTAAAAAAAAAAAAAGAGCGAAAATAAACGTATCAGGTATTTTGGTGATATGCTTTGAAGTCAATTGGGAAGAAAAAAATAAGATGGTTTTTGATGGTCTTTATAGGTGTAGCTAGCTTTTAATGTCTAATGATATACAGAAGTTTCTCCCAACTATCCTGGACTTGTTCTTGTGCTAAAAACAGGCCTCTAATTGGCATCATTCAATTGTATTTTTCACAGAAAGAAAAAAGCTTACAGTGAAAATAAAAATTCATAAAATAATTTAAAGCAACTGAACATAAATAATAATCAAATACACATATAAACAAGATAAAAAAATTCTAAAATACGACGAACACAAAATCAAACAAACTAAATACACCCCTAGCTAAATTGGGAGTTTCCACTTCAGCAAATATTTGGGGATAGCGAAATGGTAATTTCATTGCAAAACCAATTTCGTGAAAATCACCCCACTCATCTCTATTTGTTGCTAATCTCACGCACCACCAAGTAATCCTTTCAAAATATTCACATACAGTATAATGTACATCTAGCAAAAATAAATACAGATCACAGGTCCCCTTTAAATATTGTAAAAAAACACACAGGAGGGTACAAACACCTCGTGCTGTCAGGATCAGCGTCTAAGGTGACCAGACACATGGGCTACACAGAGGAACTGACACCAAACAAAGGATATATACATTAAAGTGAAATTTATTTACAGTGAGAAATAGCAAACAATGAACACAGCAAACTAAGAAAACACAGCAAACCATGAACACAGCAAACACGGCACACAGTAAACATGAACTACATATACAGGGTGGGCCATTTATATGGATCCACCCGGGTGGGCCATTTATATGGATACACTTTAATAAAATGGGAATGGTTGGTGATATTAACTTCCTGTTTGTGGCACATTAGTATATGTAAGGGGGGAAACTTTTCAAGATGGGTGGTGACCATGGCGGCCATATTGAAGTCGGCCATTTTGAATCCAACTTTTGTTTTTGGTGTATCCATATAAATAGCCCACCCTGTATATATATATATATATATATATATATATATATATATATATATATATATATATATATATATATATATACAGACCAAATTAGGGACAAGGGTACAAGGATTGCAAGGAAGGGGGATCACAGCTGGGAACAGAACAGAGGGAGGCAGGAGCAAGGCACAGACTAGATCAGGACAAGGCTAAGCAGCAAGGCAGGGACCAAAATCTTGACGCGCCGGGGGAAGTGAGGAGAAGCCTTAAGTAGCCACCAGGGAGCTGAACACTAATTAGCCCGATTGCAATAGCCTGCTGGGTCCTGAGAGACACCTGCTGGTGGACACTGGAACTGCAGAAAACAGCCCAAAGCAGGATAGTGCCACCAGCAGGTAAACTTAATCCTAACACTTGCATACCATTGAAAAATGTATTACATATACCAAGACAAATGGATACTCACAAGCAGATAAAAGCAATATGCATAAATATCAAAAACTCCAACAGAAAGCCCGTCATAGAACCAACCTGATTGTATAGCTGATGCGTTTCAGGGGACTGATCCCCTTCCTCAGAGCTTGATATTTATGCATATTGCTTTTATCCGCTTGTAGGTATCCATTTGTCTTGGTGTACGTAATACATTTGACAATGGTAATGCACAAGGTGTTTGCACCCTCACATGTTTTTTTTACAGTATTTTGAAGATTTCCCAGTCTGAGGAGGGCTGCACCCCAATGGGGCATTGCTTATAGAAGCACTGTGAAAGAAAAAAACACCTGGATTTAGCGCTGGCGTATTTTTGAGCGTTCCCTTTAAATATACGCTGGGCATAAAAAAGGTGAAAAGGATAATATTTTGCTCTGGGGGAAATGCGCTATAAATGAGCTTTATTCCACGTAATAAATATCTCCGTTACCAATTTGTAGCTGCTACATGTACTATTTTGTTTAATTGCCATTTAGAATCCCTTTCCCTCCCACTACCCTCCCTCCAAATTGCTCTTTAAAGAAACCTTCTAATAAAAAAGGGTGATGATCTCATCTCTGATGGAATGATCTTTTACCTCTGAAAGGATTTAAACTCTCTTTACATACTACAGACTGACTCCAGAGCTTGCTGTAACTGGTCTCAGGATATTAATTATAACACAACGTAACGAGTACCCTCCCCAGCAGACAAAAGGAGGCTTTTTTTCCCCTTATAAAGTGCCGTTTTTGGATTATTATCTTCTGTGTAGCTGACTCATAAAATATCCAAATAAAACAACTCTGGTTAAGCTTGAGACTTTCTGTAACTTGCTGTAGGGTGCTTTGAAATATTATATGTAAACTGTAAAAAGTATGTATAAGTGTATGCTGGAAACATTAAAGTGGAGGTTCCATCAAAAAAAACAATTTTGCTTTAAACTGTAGCTTACGCCTTTTTTTTTTTTTTACTCATCTGGAAATGCCTGTTGCTATGCGGTCCCATGAAATCTGCCTTTGAATCCACCTGATTCTGACATCATCTCCCTCTAATGCTCCTGGGAAATGTGTGACATCATTTCCCAGGATGCAGTGCGTTGTCCAATTATCACTCCCCATCCAAGACTTCCAGGAAGTAAGTGCCTGTAGGCTTCACAATGCCCACAAGCAAAATGGCAACGGTGTAGATATAGTTTTATAAACTATCTTTTTTGAATATCTATGCGGATCGGCGGCGGACTGTAAAATAGTAAGTGACCGGATTTATATTATAAAATCGCAGGATGAAAGGACATACATTTAAAAAATGCTAATTGTGGTTGGAACTCCGCTTTAAAGTGTGTGATGAGTTGGGATCCTTGAAATGGATGGACCTATCAATATATCAGATATTATGGCACATGACTGTACAGTATTACCAAATCACATTATTATTTTCATGTAAAAGAGGACCTCTTTTTTGACGCAAGTAAAAAAAATGGTGTTCTATTATTCCAGCCTAGGAAGCCCAGACCACATGATTCCTGTCCACCACTCATTCCTGCAAAGTGTTGATAGCTGAAGTTGTCTCCACGCAAATTGATCATTACAAATTACATAAAGAAACAAAGTTATTAAAACTGTTTATTTAGTTTATATTAAGCTGATCTACCATATTTATCAGCGTATAACACTCACAGGCGTATTGTAACATCTTTGATGCTACTTCTCTCATACAGTCCCAGATCTGTCCGATTCAGACAGCTGCGCTTGGTTTTGCAGGTTACCCGCGTCACTTCCGGTGCGCGGACATGTGCGTTCCACGCTGGAACGCGGAAGTGCGACCAGCGTCTCTTCCAATTTCCCCGCGAATTTGCGGCTATTTAAACCCCCAAAGATGACGGCAGGGTGTTCTGTTATTTTGTCAGATACCTGCCGTCACCTTGGAACACCCTGCCTACACGCTCCACCTCAGTCACCTCCAGAGACCAGACCTGATCTACAGTCAGCAGCGCTTTGACAGCACAGACCTCAGAGGACTTCTACCTGACATCCACTGATCCTCTCATTCCATCTTCACTGTTGACAATCTCTATACAGACAGGATCTTTACCCAGGGACTACCGTTCTCAGCAGAACCGCAAGTATCTTTGATAATTAATCTGTTCAACTCTCAGTATTATCTCTAGTTGCTTAACCCATGGACTACTGCTCTCAGCAGAACCGCAAGTATCTTTGATAATCAATCTGTTCAGCTGTCAGTATTATCACTAGTTCCCTAATCCATGGACTACTGCTCTCAGCAGAACCTCAAGTATCTTGGTGTATAATCTGATTTCCTTTCTACATTGATACTAGTTACATTGGTGTTTTCTCTGGTTTCACATTACATATGTCTCATGATATAAATGGACTATATCTATCTCTATGATCCACTCTATTGTGAAGTAACAATATAGTTTCTATCTATTGAGGATGTATATGCACTAATATCAATATCTCAATATCTGCTTAATAGTCCATTTAAAGGAGTATACTCATTATTCCTTCATTCTGAGCTTATGAGGTAATAAGCTAGTTTGAGTTGGTTTCGGTTAGAGGATATGATGATTTAACCCCAAACTTTCTAAACTAAATTGAGAGTGACCTGGTGGTTAGACCTGACAAGCCTCTGCAGCTGCGGTCCATACACAATAAATAACACTGCACGGCAGTAAGTAATACCAATCCGTACATAATAACAGAACCCCTTAAATAAGAAAATTATTGTAATGGAACCAGCAGAGCTTGCAAACCACCTTGTTGGACTTTCACAAAGAGTTGATAACCTTACAGCCACGATGAACGAACTTCGCCTAGAAAATGATACTTTGCGTAACCAAAATTTTGTCCAAGCTAGGGACAGGCCTGAACCTAAGGTCTGCACCCCAGAACCATTTTCAGGAGACCGAAAGATTTTCCGTCAGTTTATTAGCTCCTGTCGCCTCATGTTTGATTTGCGCCCACGAACCTATTATTCAGACAGGGTTCGCATTCTCACCCTTGTCTCCTATTTAAAGGGAGAACCTAGGCTCTGGGCTGACGCATATCTGCTTGAACATGGTGAATTACTTGGTGCTTTCGAGACCTTTTTGGATGAGATGTCACTTCTATATGAAGATCCTAATAGGCAGCTAACAGCGGAAAATAATATTAGGAGCCTTAAACAAGGAAAGAGACCAGTGGAGGAGTTCATATCCGAATTTAAATGTTGGTGTAGAGAAACTCAGTGGACTGATATATCTTTACGAAACCAATTCAGACTTGGGTTGTCTGAATCCATGAAAGATGAGTTAGCACGTGTGGAACTTCCTGCAACTCTAGAAGAGCTGATGCATCTTTCACTCACCATAGACCGACGCCTCAGAGAGAGGAAGACTGAAAGAGGCAACACCTACTTACCCCCCCAATTTAAAAGGTTTAAATCACCACCAAAGGAGGTTCCCATGGAACTGGGAGCTGTCAAGGGCCCTCTGTCACAAGCAGAGAAACAGCGCCGTAGAGCTCATAATCTCTGTCTATATTGCGCAGCTCCAGATCACTTAGTCTCCACCTGCCCACTCCTAAGGAGGAACATTGAAGGTAACATATCTAATATATGTAGGACCATTCCACCCAGAAGTACCACTAATCGTTTCATTTATGTCTCCCTTACCTTACAGTGGGACCAAGATAGAATCACTATCAACGCAATGATCGACACCGGTGCCTGTGGCAACTTTATTGATTTAAATATTGTGAATGAAAATAAAATTCCCTGTGTGCTTAAACAAAATCCACTCTCTGTCACTTTTATTGATGGTTCTACCTCTTCTTCTGGCCCAATTTCCTCTCAGACTACACCTCTACTGGTCACTTCTGGGAATAACCATACAGAGACTCTAGTTTTTGATGTTATCCCATCTCCAATATTTCCAATTGTTCTTGGTCTACCCTGGTCATTATCTCACCAACCAACTTTCCTTTGGTCTAAGCACTCTCTCAATTTAAACTCCACTTTCTGTCAAAATAATTGTTACCCAAAACATACCATTCTCTCCACAGATGTAAGCTGTAAAGACTTACCTGCTTACATACAGGATTTTTTAGATGTATTCAGTAAGATTAACGCAGACAATCTTCCCCCTCATCGTATATACGACTGCCCTATAGATTTAAATCCAGACTGTCCAATTCCTACTGCTCGTATCTATCCGCTCTCACAACCAGAACTTGAACATCTTAAGCTCTACCTAGACGAAAATCTAAAGAAGGGCTTTATTAGACCTTCCACTTCACCAGCAAGTGCTGCTATGTTCTTCGTCAAAAACAAGGATGGATCTTTACGCCCTATCATTGACTACAGAGCCTTAAACACTATTACCATAAAGAATCGATACCCACTTCCTCTCATTCCGGAACTTATCGAACGTCTCCAAACTTCAAAAATTTTCACAAAACTAGATCTTAGAGGAGCCTACAACCTAATCAGGATTCGTCCAGGAGACGAATGGAAGACCGCTTTCAAAACCCGCTATGGACTCTATGAATACACTGTTATGCCATTTGGGTTGTGTAATGCACCCGCGACATTCCAGTGGTTCATAAATGACATCTTTAGAGATTTGCTTGACATCTGTGTAGTAATATACCTGGACGATATATTGATTTATTCCGATTCACTTGAAGAACATATCAAACATGTTCGATGGGTTCTAGCTAGGCTTAGAACGCATTCTCTATATGCCAAGCTGGAGAAATGCGTTTTCGGCCAGTCTAGCATTTCATTCCTTGGGTACCAAATTACACCTGACGGTATCCAGATGGACCGCTCAAAGGTGGATTGTATCATCTCTTGGCCAATTCCTCAATCAAGGAAAGCTCTTCAACGTTTCCTTGGTTTTTCCAACTACTATCGTAAATTCATAAAAAACTTCTCAGCTATTGTCAAACCTTTAAGTACCCTCACCAGCACCAAGACACCCTTTTCCTGGACTAAGGAAGCCCAGGAATCCTTTGACTCTCTTAAACTCTCCTATACTACAGCCCCAATTTTAGAATTACCTAACCCACAGTATCATTTTACCGTGGAAGTGGATGCCTCCCATTATGCTTTAGGTGCTATTCTTTCACAACGTCCAACCCTCTCCGAACCACTCCATCCTGTCGCATTTTACTCCAGGACCCTATCACCTGCGGAAAAAAATTATCCTATTGGAGAAAAGGAACTTCTTGCAATCAAAGACGCCTTACAAAACTGGAGACATTTATTAGAAGGTTCTACACACCCAATAACCATTCTCACGGATCACCGTAATTTACAACATCTAAAAACATGTAAGACACTCTCAGCCCGCCAAGTCAGATGGAGTCTTTTTTTTGACAGGTTTGATTTTTACATTTCCTACAGACCTGGTTCACAAAACGTGAAGGCTGACTCTCTTTCACGATTACATGAAGATCAAGACACTGAGATTCCTCCACTCTCTGTTATTCCATCTAATAGATTCATTGGAGTTTACACCTCTTTCAGACAATTAATCTCACAATCACTCGCTGCAGATACCACCTCTCTACCAAAGGATCTTACCAAATCTTCAGATGGTGTCTATACTTACAACAACAAAATCTATGTCCCTCCTAATTTACAACTCCTATTACTTAAACATCTTCATGATTCACCTTTAGCAGGTCACCCTGGGATCAACAAGACTACTCATCTCGTTAAGAGAGACTATTGGTGGCCCAACCTTTCTAAAATGATTTACGACTATGTGACGTCATGTGAGATTTGTGCTCGAAACAAGCATTCCAAGAAACCTCCATTTGGTCTACTTACATCTATTCCAATACCTAAAAGACCATGGGATGTTTTGTCGATTGACTTTATAGTTGATTTACCTAGGTCAAACGGTGCCAATACCATCATGGTCACAGTAGATCTACTCACGAAGATGGCACATTTCATACCCCTGAAAAAATTACCAACTTCCCTTGAGACAGCTAATGCTTTCATTTCCAATATCCTTAAAATTCATGGACTTCCCTCTCAAATAATCTCTGACCGTGGTTCCCAATTCATTTCTAAATTTTGGAAGACCCTCTGTAAAAGTCTACAAATCGACCATCGAATGTCCACCGCCTACCATCCGCAAACCAACGGTCAAACAGAACGTCTCAATCAGATCCTTGAACAGTATCTAAGATGCTACTGTACACACCTACAAGACGATTGGTATCAATTACTTCCATTAGCCGAATTCTCATATAACAACTCAACCAGTTCTTCATCCAGATTCACACCTTTCTTCGCCAATTATGGTTTTCACCCAAACAGTTTACCAACCAACTACCCCCCAAACGCTGTTCCAGCAGTTGATGATTACCTTTCTACTCTTAAAAATACTTTGACTACTCTACATTCCAACTTGGAGATCGCTCAACAAAGACAAAAGAAGAATTATGATGCCCATAGGTCAACACCTCCTGAATATAAGGTTGGGGATTTGGTTTGGCTATCCACACGTAATCTTCATTTTAAAATACCCTCAAAGAAGTTAGGCACGCAATTCACGGGACCTTTCCAAATCACCCATTTGATTAACCCTAATGCGGTTAGATTGCTTCTACCCACAGACTGGAAAATTCATTCGTCTTTCCATGTCTCTTTAATTAAACCTTATGTTCCTAATCCATTCCCTAACAGGAAACCTTGCCCACCTCCACCTGTGGAAATACTTGGTCAGACGGAATACGAAGTTGAAAAGATCTTAGACTCTAGAAGACGTGCTTCTACCCTTCAATATTTGGTACGATGGAAGGGTTATGATCAAAACGATGATTCTTGGGAAAATTCCTCAGACATACATGCCCCTCGCTTAGTAAGACTTTTTCACCAAAGATATCCAGACCGACCATCTCCTTCTGGGAACACCCGTGGTGCCCCCTTGAGGAGGGGAGTATGTAACATCTTTGATGCTACTTCTCTCATACAGTCCCAGATCTGTCCGATTCAGACAGCTGCGCTTGGTTTTGCAGGTTACCCGCGTCACTTCCGGTGCGCGGACATGTGCGTTCCACGCTGGAACGCGGAAATGCGACCAGCGTCTCTTCCAATTTCCCCGCGAATTTGCGGCTATTTAAACCCCCAAAGATGACGGCAGGGTGTTCTGTTATTTTGTCAGATACCTGCCGTCACCTTGGAACACCCTGCCTACACGCTCCACCTCAGTCACCTCCAGAGACCAGACCTGATCTACAGTCAGCAGCGCTTTGACAGCACAGACCTCAGAGGACTTCTACCTGACATCCACTGATCCTCTCATTCCATCTTCACTGTTGACAATCTCTATACAGACAGGATCTTTACCCAGGGACTACCGTTCTCAGCAGAACCGCAAGTATCTTTGATAATTAATCTGTTCAACTCTCAGTATTATCTCTAGTTGCTTAACCCATGGACTACTGCTCTCAGCAGAACCGCAAGTATCTTTGATAATCAATCTGTTCAGCTGTCAGTATTATCACTAGTTCCCTAATCCATGGACTACTGCTCTCAGCAGAACCTCAAGTATCTTGGTGTATAATCTGATTTCCTTTCTACATTGATACTAGTTACATTGGTGTTTTCTCTGGTTTCACATTACATATGTCTCATGATATAAATGGACTATATCTATCTCTATGATCCACTCTATTGTGAAGTAACAATATAGTTTCTATCTATTGAGGATGTATATGCACTAATATCAATATCTCAATATCTGCTTAATAGTCCATTTAAAGGAGTATACTCATTATTCCTTCCTTCTGAGCTTATGAGGTAATAAGCTAGTTTGAGTTGGTTTCGGTTAGAGGATATGATGATTTAACCCCAAACTTTCTAAACTAAATTGAGAGTGACCTGGTGGTTAGACCTGACAAGCCTCTGCAGCTGCGGTCCATACACAATAAATAACACTGCACGGCAGTAAGTAATACCAATCCTTACACGTATAACACGCACCCTAACTTTAAAAGGGAAGTTTCAGGAAAAAAACTTTCTACAGCCCCCTGCACGGGACACATACTCCCTGCACGGGACACAGACTCCCTGCACGGGACACATACTCCCTGCACGGGACACATACTCCCTGCACGGGACACATACTCCCTGCACAGGACACATACTCCCTGCATGGGACACAGACTCCCTGCACGGGACACAGACTCCCTGCACAGGACACATACTCCCATTCATTATAAAGCCCCCCTGCTCTACCTGGATACCCCCAGTCTAAAAACATAGCAAAAGTAGCTCCCTTTCAGACAGAGTAGTAAAGCCAGCCATACACTGAGGAAATTTTAACTGGTTCCTGATGAACCGGCTGAAATTCTCTTTTGGGGTGTCTCTGTCAGCACCTTTCAGCCTAATATCCTTTAATTAGGAAATCGAAGGCGCTGAGGCAGAAAATTGTCTACGAAGCAGAAGCTGCATTCAATTTAGATACAGCCGCTGTTTAGCTATTCTGGCAGCCACCAGAATAAAAAAGCTGGCACTGGTGATTTGTCTATCCTGCTATATGGAGTAGATGGAAGAATCATATTTTTTAGTTC
This sequence comes from Rana temporaria, assembly GCF_905171775.1. Taxonomy (NCBI): domain Eukaryota; kingdom Metazoa; phylum Chordata; class Amphibia; order Anura; family Ranidae; genus Rana; species Rana temporaria. Next base: position 57,045,745 of record NC_053493.1, on the reverse strand, counting down.
AGCCTGCAGGCTGAACAATAAGGGTTCAGTAGGGCAGTGGACAGGGTCAGTAGCGCAGTGGACAGGGTCAGTGGAGCAGTGGACCACATCCACTGCCCTACTACCCTGCCCTGTAACTCCTTTACGGTCCCGCAGTGGATCCCTTTCACATGCTTTGCAATCCTGCAGTCTTGGGCCCCGCCATGGTGGCGGAAGGCCAGGCCCTAGTTGCAAGTGCGACCTTTGCAACCCTGGCAGTTCCGCCAGAGGTAGCAGTGTGGACTGTAAATGGTGTCAGTCAGAAGGGCAGTGGACGTGGTCAGTAAGCCAGTGGATGTGGTCAGTAGGGCAGTGGATGGTGTCAGTAGAGCAGTGGATGGTGTCAGTAGAGCAGTGGATGGTGTCAGTAGCACGGTGGACAGGGTCAGTAGTTCTTAATTTTTTTTTTATTTAGTTATTATCTTTTACCATTTTTTTGTTTTTACTTTTATTTGGTATTGTTTTTTTTATAATTTTTGATGGGAGGGAGGCAGTGATGGGTAGTGTGGGGGGACAGCATGAAAAGAGGGGGTGTCAGTGGAGGGCAGTATGGGGGGACAGCATGACTGAAGGAGGCAGTATAGGAGGGAGCAGAGTGACAGTCAGCAGCACACCTGGAACACTATACTCACTCTGTTGTGACAGAGAGTTTGTTGTTTACCAGGAGAGGCCTCAGGGCAAGGAGCATTTCTCCTACCTTCCCGGTGGCAGGAACAGACTTGAGGCAAGAAGCGGGAGTCAGAGGCAGAGCTGGGAGGCGAAGCTGGCAGTCCTAGCTACACATGACTGCTTGCTTCTACACTGCTCCTTCAAGCGCTGAAAGCCATGCAGGCACCAGGAGGAGAATAGAGGAGATCGGTTCTCCTATATGCCTCCCCACCAGCCCTCCTATCCAGCCTGGTACTAGCTGAATCCACAGTGTAGAGTCAAGAGGCAAGCAGTCATCCATACTCCACCCTCACTCTAGCTCTAGCTCATATAAGTGTACACACACCTGACAGGAGAGCCGCACGGGCCCCCTGCAGCGTGGGGCCTGGTCGCGATCACGACTCATGCGTCCCCTATAGTTACCCCTGACTAGACATTTGTTCATCAAGCATCATGGCCATAAGTCCCTTACCCATTTCTTAAAGTGGTTGTTAACCCATCAATGCATCTTTCAATAATCTGCTCTGTTTATTAATGTAATGCCCCCCTGTGACTTGGCTTTATAAAAATAATGCTGTATATACCTTGTTTGCAGAGCGCTGATCAGCGCTGATTGACACGCTGCTTCTCTCCTCTCTCTGCCCGACAGATGCAGTTGGCGGGACCGTGGATCCCCTGCTGAGGTCAATCAGGAGGGAAGGAGGAGAGAGGTGGCCCTGCCTGCTGCATCTGTCGGCTTGGAGAGGAGAGAGAGGTGGCGTGTTAATCAGCGCTGATCAGTGCTCTGCAAACAAGGTATATACAGCATTTTTTTTATAAAGCACAGTCACAGGAGGCCATTACATTAATAAACAGAGCAGATTATATGCAAAAGAAACACAAATTTAAGCAGCAGGACAGGAGGGGGCGGAGCATACATTCAGAGAGGGGAGGGGGTAGAGGATGGGGGAGAGGACACAGAGGAGAGCTGCATATGACGGAGACACGTACTGACTCCAGTGTCAGGGCTCTGTAGCCCTGATATATCGGAGTCAGCGCAGAGAGGAGTGAGTAGAAACTGGCAGGATCAGCCAGGTATTACAGGTGATACAGGGGGCCAAATTATACAGCACAAGCACTGTGCTGTATAATATGCTTTAAAGGAGCAGGATCTTAAATGTTTTTTTTTTGTTAAAAAACGCTTTAATATCTACATTTTACCTACAAACCCAGGGCAGGCATTAGCAATGAATCAGTAAAGTGAATAATAGACACAAAGGGGCAGATCCACGTACCTCTGCGCTTCTCTGCGCCGGGCACAGCGTATCTAAGATACACTACGCCGCCGTAACTTATATATTTTTTTTCAAATCCACAAAGAATTTGCGCTGTAAGTTATGGCGGCGTAGTGTATCTTTGGCGGGGTAATGGCGCGGCATTCAAATCTCTGTGATGTGGGCGTGTTTTATGTAAATACGTTGTGACCTGACGTAAACAACGTTTTTTTTAAACTGCGCATGCGCCGTCCGTGGGGGTATCCCAGTGCGCATGCTTGAAATTAAACCGGAACAAGCCAATGTATAAGACGGTGACGTCATTCTATGCAAATCCCTATTCGCGAACGACTTATGCAAACGACGTAAAAAATTTCAAAATGAGAGGCGGGAACGACGGCCATACTTAACATTGAGTACGCCTCATAATAGCAGGTTTAACTATACGCCGGAAAAAGCCGAACGCAAACGACGTAAAAAAAATGCGCCGGCCGGACGTACGTTCGTGGATTGCCGTAACTAGCTAATTTGCATACTCGACGCGGAATTCGACGGAAACGCCACCTAGCGGCCGGCTAAAAAAATGCATCTAAGATCCGACGGCGTACTAAGACGTACACCTGTCGGATCGATCCCAAATGCCGTTGTATCTTGTTTTGAGGATACAAAACAAAGATACGACACGCAAAATTTTAAATTACGCGGCATATCAAGAGATACGCCGGCGTTATTCTTTTGTGGATCTGCCCCATAGACTTTACAATAAAAGTAAATTCCTTTTAAATTTTGCCTGGCTGTTGTATTTAAAGCATAACTCTACCAAAAACGTTTTATTTATTCTCCTTAAAGCAGGAATAGTTAGAGCCTCATTCTATTAGCAAGATTTCTTGGGATAGGAAGTGGTGGGAAATTTCTCCAAATTTCTTCATCGGGGATGCAGACAAATACACATTGTTAGTAGGGTGAGGAAAGGTTAAAACTGCTAGGAATGTTTTTATTACTGTCCCTGCTTTTCTGTATCAATGACAACTGATCATATTTCTGTCCTAGTGTCACAAGAACAGGAAGTGAGGCAAAATATCTCCAGTCAGGTCAAAGACATTTTAAAGCAGCTCTTCACCCTTGAGGCCCCATTCACATTGTAACGCCGCGTATGCGGCGTATTTTGCCGCGATTTGTTTAAACTTTTTATTTTTTTATTTTTTTTCACAAATAATTTTCATTGAGGTCTATGGCCGAACGCCAATGCCGCCTGAAAAAAAGGGTCCGGGACTTGTTTTCAGGCGGCAGGCGTACAGCGTTTCGGCGTTCGGCGTGAGATGTGAACCATCTCATAGACATCAATGAAAATTATCCCCTCCAGCGGCACGAGTGTCGCGCTTCAGGCGTTTTGTCGCCTAGGTGTGAATGCAGCCTTAGGGCATGTCGGCTTGCAAATGGTGGTGCCCATAGGTGTGCACAGGGGGTGTGCCAGGTGCGCACACCCTAATCACTATGTGTGGTGCAGATTCCCCCTAATACCCGGGCTTCCTCCCTTTTGTTGGCTGCTGTCTTCCTTCTTCTCCTCTACCATCGCCTGCTGCGGTGGATGTTTCAGGATGGAGAGCGGGGGATGGGGCTAGTAAATATGTCATTTACCAGCCCCTTCCTTTTCTAAATGTACACAGGGAACACACTCACTTACTGTGTCCATTTATAGCTAAAGCATAGTAAGCCACGCAACACAGTGCCCTTCCCATTCATTCACTGCCCCATGCAGCTGAGGCTGCAGAGAAAGGCATGTGTGTTTGAGCTTTGGGGTGCACACCCTAATGCAATAGGGCGTGCACACCTATGATGGTGTCCCATGGGGGGCCTAACTTCCATTGAAGCTCTGATTGAACTCTTTTTCATTTTATCTAAAACTAACAAAAACATTTTTTTCCCTGGATTTAGACCTTAAAGCGGGGGTTCACCCTAAAAAATGTTTTTTTTCTACCATGCCATCCAGCATACTAGCGCGAGCTACAGTATGCCTTTATTTTATTTTTTGCGCCGTACTCACAGTTTAATCCCGTAGTTAAGTTTCAGACTCCCCGCGGGGAGTAGGCGTTCCTATGCAGAGGGGAACATGATTGACGGCCGGCTATGGCGCGTCACGCTTCCCGAAAATAGCTGAAATAGGACTTGGCTCTTCACGGCGCCTGCGCAGTCAGCTCCTAGTCTGTGCGCAGGCGCTGTATAGCGCCGTGAAGAGCCGAGTCCTACTCCGGCTATTTTCGGGAAGCGTGACGCACCATAGCCGGCCGTCAATCATGTTCCCCTCTGCATAGGAACGCCCATTCCCCGCGGGGAGTCTGAAACTTAACTACGGGATTAAACTGTGAGTACGGCGCAAAAAAATAAAATAAAGGCATACTGTAGCTCACGCTAGTATGTTGGATTTCATGGTAGAAACTTGTTTTTTAGGGTGAACCACCGCTTTAAAGCAACAGATCAGCTACATCTATGATCATGGTATACTCTTCTCAATCTGCATAAAATGTTTAACTAGCCAAAGCACAGTAAACTAATAAATTTCACATTTGACTCTTATATTTCCGTCATCATATAAATCACAGCACAAATGAGGCCCGGCTTCTTCCATGAACACCAGTAATGTGAGCTGAAATGGCAGTTAAGCTGCTCCGTAATAGGAAGCACAGTAATAGCATTGTATGTTTTACAAACTCAGGGTATCTTTCATTAACTTGTACATGTCTTTAATTTAAACTGCTTTCATCTTATAATATATGAAACAACCTAGATTCAAAGACTCTGGCAGTAGCTGGGGAATGGTTTCAAATAGGTTATGATAATAACTTCCAGGTGGCACCATGCTGAACAGAGGAAGACACATCGGACAAGGAGCGGACCTGGCATGATTGAAGTAGCATGGAGTTCAGCTTGCCATTCTGCAAGAGGCCACATAATTACTAGTGTTCAGAAAATGTTACAGGCCGAAGATCAGTCTCAGAACATACATCAATATATCACTTTTTCCTGTTTTATACTCCACGCCGCTCTTCCCTACCGAGCAAAGTTAATAATAAATACATCCTAAAAAGCATCATGTGACCACTGAAAAAGGGGAATACATATGGAGGCCATACAACTCAAAATAAGTTAAAGGTAAAAAAAAAAAGTCAACTGGAAATAGTACAGATGCTCTAATTTCTCACCCCTTCTGATATGCTAGTCACCTGGCTGTCTTTGACTGTAATGCATTTTTAATCATTGAACCAAAAAGTACAGAAGCCAGTATATTAGCCAGGTAGTTAGTATTAGACATGTGCACAACAAAAATTTTCGTATTTTTTTGTTCCGTTTTGTCTGCACAACAAAAATGTTCGTATTTTTTGTTCTGTTTCGCCTCATTCCGTAGATTCGTAAAGATTCGTAATTTCGTAAGACTCAAGTTTTCCTATTCGGACCCGTTCGTATTTCGTAAGACGCAAGTTTTCCTATTCGGACCCGTTCGTATTTTCGTAACAGTTTTATTTACGTTTATCTTGAATGATTCGTAATTCTGTCTAATTTATTTTCGTTGACTCGAAATTCGTGATTTTGTTAGATAATAATTTTTGTTTAATGGTTTGTAATTTTGTACTTTCGTAAATACATCGCAACACGCGGCTAATCCATATTAAGATATACTTTCTCTTAAGCCCCGTACACACGTTCGGACTTTTTGCCAACAAACGTCAAAATTAGCGTTTTCCAAAAAATCCGACTGTGTGTACGCTCTATCGGACAAACTTTTTCGGTTTCAAAAGTCCAACTCCCTTCAGACAAAAATCCATGGAAAATTTTGTTTGAAGTCAGATCGTGTGTACGAGGCTTTACACTGTACAATGTGACTCAGCACAAAAGAGATAAGCTGATTGGCTAAGATATTAAGTAATTACTCACTAACTACACTGCCCAGGGCCCATTCGAAAGAACGATACAAGTACACAAATTTATGAACAGACAAAGAAATGGATTATCAAAAAACACAAATGAAAATACGAACATACGAATGAAAATATGAACAGACAACGGATTTTAAATATGGAATGCAAATCGTTCGTTATAGATGTCATTTTCGTTCTTTTGCTTTTTCGGTGTTTCGTATTTTAATAAGATTGTCCAATCATACGTTCGTATTTTCGCTTGTTCGTTGTTTTGCTTATTCGTAATTACGTAATTTTCGTATTTTGGTTCTTTCAGCTTTCGTATGCTCGATTTGTTACGAATGTACGAAAAGTAACAAAGTTGTACGAAAATCCATTCGTTACGAACGGGAACGCTCATGTCAAGTTAGTATTTTCTCAAGAAGAAGTTTGCATTGGCAGCATCCCTACTAAGGGGTTATTTTGGTAAAATAATTTTTTAGGTAAATGACTAGTTTTACAATATTTTCCCATTAAGTTGCTTAGCTGAAATATGCTTGAAAATTAGTTTTTTGTGGGAGGGAGTATATTTAGACCGGGGTCACACTATCATGCTAAGGTAACATACTTTACATACATTGATGTAGCCAAAGCTCTAAGGCAGCCATTCTCAACCATGAAACCCAAGAGTTCCTCCAGGGATGGCTAGGGTTTCCTTGAGTGTGGCTAACTGACCTCCTATCTGATGGTGCCTGCAGAGTCCCATCTCCAACATCACTTGGTAGAGCTAGCAGTGTGACTGCAAGGGTGTAGTTTTGGCCACCACTGGCCACTCTTCTCACTTACCACCTCCAATGTGGAGGCATTTTCCCGATGACTCCTGATGGACTAATCTTACTATGAGTTCCCTGAGAACAGCAAATTATTTCATGGGTAAAAAGGTTGTGAAAGGCTGTTCTAAGCCAACCCACCTGTGCTGCAGCCAGCTGCAATGCTCAGTAACACAGCACCATGCATTGCATTCCCAAAGAAGGGTCAGGTGCAGTTATTTTTTTATAGGGATCAAGTACAATTTTAGGCAAAAAAGAACAGACTGCCCAAATTTAACAAAGGTTGTGTTGCAACTTAGCACACATGCCTTAGCGCACCAAACAAATGTGAACCTGGCCTTATGCCCCATACACACAATCGGTTTTCCTGTTGGAAAAAGTCAGGTGAGAGCTTTTAGTTGGGAATCCTGACCGTGTGTAATGCTCCATCTGACTTTTTCCAACAGGAAAACGGCCGGCAAAAGATTAAGAGCTGGTTCCCTTTTTTCCCGTCGGGATTCCTGACTGTCTTTTTCCCGTCGGAAATCCCGACCGTGTGTACGGGGCATTAGTGTAGTTGAAATGTATTTAGTGTTCTTCTTATATGTGTTTTCTTTCCATCTTTGGGCTAGATTCAGGTAGGGGCGCGCATAGTTACGGCGGCGCAGCGTATCGTATTTACGCTACGCCGCCGCAACTTACAGGAGCAAGTGCAGTATTCACAAAGCACTTGCTCCGTAAGTTGCGGCGGTGTAGCGTAAATGGGGCCGGCGTAAGCGCGCGTAATTCAAATGTGGAAAGGGGGCGTGTTTTATGTAAATCTATGATGACCTGACGTGATTGACGTTTTGTACGAACGGCGCATGCGCCGTCCGTGTACATATCCCAGTGTGCATTGCTCCCAAGTACGCCGCAACAACGTATTGGTTCAGACGTGAACGTAAATGACGTCAAGCCCTAATCGCGAACGACTTACGCAAACGACGTAAAAAATTCAAAAATCGAAGCGGGAACGACGTCCATACTTAACATTGCGTGCGCCTCGTAGAAGCAGGAGCAACGTTACGCCGACAAAGCCTTACGCAAACAAAGTAAAAAACTACCGCCGGGCGCACGTACGTTTGTGAATTGGCGTATCTAGGTAATTTGTATACTCTACGCCGAAAACGACGGAAGCGCCACCTAGCGGCCAGCGTGAGAATGCACCCTAAGATACAACGGTGTAAGAGACTTACGCCAGTCGGATCTTAGGCTAATGTCGGCGTATCTTGATTTCTCAATACAGAAAGAAGATACGCCGGAATTTACGCGCCGTATCTATGGATACGCCGGTGTAAATCAATGCTGAATCTAGCCCACTGTGTTTATTTTATTGTTATTTGTGTACTTCATTTTTAGCAAAGCTTGCCGAGTCACAGATCCAGAGCAACCACACAATGCAGTCGGAGTAAACTGAGAACTGATGATTTTTGGGTCAGTGACTATACTGAAGCCATGGGATTGGCATGATGACCAGGACACTAGCATTTCCAGAAAGTTATGCCTAGTACACACGATCGGGTTTCCCGACAGTCAAAAGACTGCCGGGAAAACCGAGAACCGTCTCGGTCCCTTTTCCCCTGTACACACGGCCGGTTTTCCCGACAGGACACTTTAATTGAGCTGATCTCTTTGAATTCTGGTGGATTTTTATTTAATTTTCTACTGCATAGTACACACAATCGTTTTTTCCTGTCGGGAAAACTGCTGTGTTTTTTCCTTTGACCAGGAAAACGTCCGTGTGTATGCTCCCTCGAAACACTGCAGGAAAAAAAATGCCGCGATTCGCAGCGAGAAAAAAGAGAACATGTTCTCATTTTTTAAACCACAGTTTACCTGTCGGGAAAACTGCTAAGGATCAGGCCCCGTACACACGACCGAGTTTCTCGGCAGAATTCAGCCAGGAACTCGATGGGAGACGTATTCTGCCGTATTCTGTGTTTTGCCCGTCGGGTTTCTCGGACGTGTGTACGGGGCCTCATACACACGGCCAGTTTTCCCGGCCAAAGGAAAACACGGCAGTTTTCCCGACAGGGAAAAAATGATCGTGTGTACTAGGCAGTAGAGAATTAAATTAAAATCCACCAGAATTCAGAGAGATCAGCTCAATAAAAAGTGTAGTTACATCCACAATGGCGGAGTTTGCTGTATAGCAGATTATCCCTTTAATGTTGAGCTTTTGTTCATAAAATATTCAGACAGCTATGGAGACAACTTGCAAAAGCAGCACGGCTGGAATTTAAAGCTTTGAAGTTTGCTGAGGCCCTTTATCAACGTGCTACTAAAGTGTCCATAATCATTTCAGCAGAGTTTATGTTGGCTGCTCTTGCAGATCCCAAAAGTCACGATTACATGGCGAAGATGAGTTTCTTATGTAATTCCAAGTCATATCTAATCTAGTTCATTCTAACAGGCATATTTCAGTTGGCTGATGTTTTAAATGACTGGGAGAATACGAATGATCTGTTGGGAAAAATTATGAGAACATTTTTTGTTATCATTGCCGAACTCATTAGAGGAAAAAAAGTGCAATTGAAAACAAATATAATCTAGACGGATTAGATGAGTCTAAAATGTTCATGAACCAGTAGGCGCTTTCCTCCTGTACTGCATGCATTTTAACTGTGTGTATATATATATATATATATATATATATATATATATATATATATATATATATATATATATATATATATATTAGCTTGTTATGTTTTTAAAGCCCAACTCCAGGGTGGGCATAAGGTTTATCACCCACCCCTACCCTGCATTTTTTTTATATATACACATTTTTATATCTCTCTTCTGTTCGGTCTCCTTTCCTACTGTGAGTCCAAAACAACTTGATGACCTCCCTCCAGGGGGCAGATCCTCCCTGGACTCTCAAGAAATGTATTGAATAATACTGGAAGGAACAATAAGCTTTGGAGGGGCAGCACCGGAGAGGAGGTGAGGACTGCAGTGACAGCTGCTTGTTTTAACCACTATTTTTTAGTTTAAATTGGAAGTTTTTTTATTTTTATAGCAAACAACGTGTTATAAAAAGATACTGTCTTTAAAGGCCCCTTTCACACTGGGGCAGGGGGCGGCGTCGGCGCTTTAAGAGGTGCTTTACCATGAATTTTTCGGTGCTATTTGGCCACTAGCGGGACAGTTTTACCCCCGCTAGCGGTCGACAAAGGGTTAAAACCCACAGCAAAGTGCCTCAGAGGCGATTTGCCAGCGGTATAGCCACGGTGCCCCATTGTTTTGAATGGGCAGGAGCGGTAGGGGAAGCGGTATACACACAACTCCTTCACCGCTCCAAAGATGCTTCTAGCAGGACCTTTTTACCGTTCTGCTAGCAGCGGCTGTTTCAGGTCGGTTTTAGCGTTATAGCCCCTGCAAATCGACCCAGTGTGAAAGGGACCTCAAAGGGTATATTTAGACAAATCTTTTTTTTTCCTTTGGATAGAGTAGAGAAGGGTTAAAACCTTCATCAATTATTTATTTCTCTGAGCATCCCTGTGGAATTAAAAGCTGATCTCTGGGAATTCGTAAAAATGTACCCTTGTAGTGCCCTCTACCTCACACTGCAAGGATTAAATCCTCAATAGCCAACCGTATAACTTAGATATACAGCCGCAAAGAAGCACAGCTGCGCTGGATCATGCACCTAGTATGTGATCCAACACTATTGGGTCTTCTGGGCCTGCGGCCCACTCCTGCTGTAATAATACACAGCGGGAGCTGATCGGCGGGTACCGCGGTCTCGATGCCAGCTGGCACCCGCCGATCCTTCAGTACAGAGGGAGAATGGCGGTCTGCCTATGTAAACAAGGCAGATCGCCATTCTGTCAGTACAGAAGCCATGGATCCTGTGTTCCTGGAAAGCAGGGACATGGATCCATGCCTTCCCCTAGTATAGGCATCTCCCCCACAGTAAGAAAACACTGGCTAGGTACACACTTAACCCTTTGATGGTCCCTGATGTTAACCCTTTTCCAGACAGTTTTATTAGTATAATGACTGTTTTTTTAGCACTGATCACTGTATTAGTGTCACCGATCCCCAAAAAGTGTCACTTAGTGTCCAATGACGCAGCCGCCGGGTGGCGGGACCGAGTCATACACGCTCTGTCTATGGACGCAGCGTGTAGGACAGGGAGCGCACCTGCAAGCTAACCTCCTTGGAAGAGAGCTTCCCAGAAGGGGGTTAGCTCTTGCGGGGAGGAGCCGAGACAGCCGCCGAGGGACCCCAGAAGACGAGGATTGGGGCCACTCTGTGCAAAACGAACTGCACAGTGGAGGTAAGTATAACATGTTTGTTATTTAAAAAAAAAAATGAAGCCATACAACCCCTTTAAGGCTGCGGGTCCCTGGCGCCACCAAAGCAACCACAGCCGGCTCCTCAATGCCGATGCATGAGCTCATGCAGTACCCTGAATGGTGCTCCAACCTCCTGGGACATGTGATCTGTCCTATGAAGGCTCCAGAATGGAAGGGGGCAGGGCAAGTGGCCTTTGGCATTGATTGTGGAAGTAGAAGCGAGTTCCCATAAAAGTTGGTACTCGCTCCCCCTCTTCCCCCCAAAAAAATGTAAATGTAACCAACAGTATTTCACTTTTTAAGTGAAGTTTCACTCTTAGGCCCCTTTCAGACGGACGGCAGTTTTGCCGCAATTAAAAGCATGTACATTTTCAGTGAAATTCAAGGCTCTGGGCACTGCGGTTATCTGCATTTGTACATTGCGATTACGTGCGGTTACATGCGGCCGCGTTTAGCTGCTGTAGTCATTTACAAAGCAACCCTTTTTATTATTTTTTATTATGATGTGCTTCCTGTTGTTCTTTTTTTTTTCTCACGCTGCTATCCGCAGTTGACACAAAAGACTGCGATTACCTGCGGTTAAGTGCATATAGCTAAATCGCACCTGGACGCATTCAATTCTATTTTTTCTATTTGCACCAAACCGCATGCAACGAAATCGCAGCTAAACATTGTGTGTGAATGGGGCCATAGCAAAGCATTGTGTGCTTTTAGCTGCGGTAGAAAACTAGAAATTCCGCAGCAAAAAGCGCCATTCTATCCGTCCGTGTGAAAGGGGCCTTAATCTAGGGGGGGGGGATGAATGGGATGTATTACTTACTCTACCCTTGCTCTGAGCAGATCTGGTGCTCTCCTTCTCCACAAAGCTTCTGCTGGGGATAGTCCCTCAGGGTCATTACCTACAATCCAGACATCACTGGACTGGTCACATAGATCAAGGGAGTCTGTCAGAACAGGGAACAAGGTAAATATTACTCCTGATTGTCACCTGGACAGAAAACTATAGAAAATTTGGCAGCTACCATCTAAGCAGAAGGTGTGGTGACATTTTCCAGTTGGAGGCGTCTATCAACAGATGTATTTTTGGAGGGATTTTCACGCCATTTTTGCTGTGTCTTCAAAGAAGGTAGTGTACAAAATCTCTCAAACAAGACAAATTCAGCAAAAAATCCCCCACAGAAGTGTCCAAGACTCAAATAAAGTTTTCTCTAGGGATATACTTTAATAGGTGGATTCAGAAAGACTTAGGCTGGCGTATCAGTAGATACGCCAGCCTAAGTCTGAATGTGCGCCGGCGCTAATTTAAGCGTTTTCCGGTAACCAGATACGCTTAAATTAGGCTCAGATACGAGCGGCGTAAGTGTCTTACACCGTCGTATCCTAAAGTGTAATTTTTAGGCTGACCGCTAGGTGGCGCTTCCATTGCGGTCGGCGTAGAATATGTAAATCACTAGATACGCCTATTCACGAACGTACGCCCGGCCAACGCAGTACAGATACGCCGTTTACGTAACGCATTATCAGGCCTAAAGTTTATCCATCAAATAGCTGGAATAGTAATGTTAAGTATGGCCGTCGTTCCCGCATCGAAATTTGAAAATTTTACGTTGTTTGCATAAGTCGTCCGTGAATAGGGATTTACGTAATTTACGTCCACGTCAAAACCAATAGGACCGTGCGGCGTACTTAGCCGCTATGCACACTGGGATATGTACACGGAGGGCGCATGCGCCGTTCCAAAAAAACTTCAATCACGTCAGGTCAACCCAAATTAACATAAAACACGCCCCCTCAGCTTATTTTGAATTAGGCGCGCTTACGCCCGCCGCATTTACGCTACGCCGCCGTAACTTAGCAGGCAAGTACTTTGTGAATCATGTACTTGCCTCGCTAACTTACGGCGGCGTAGTGTAAACACGATACACTACGCCGCCGCAAGGATAAGCCTGCCTACCTGAATCTAGCTATAAATCTCAAATGACTAATATGATCCTAGAAAATGCGTAGAACAAGAAATATCTTGTTAGTACTTTCATGATACTATTATCTCTAGCTTCTGGGTGAGAGACAGAGCTGGTTCACAGAGATAATGGAAGTGAGTAACTTGTAGGCACCGGGGAGTCTTAATGATTTCCCAAAAATACTTTGCACATATCTTATATGGTCAGAGAGATATACATAGCAGTTTACATTCCACTGTGGAATTACTAAACACAGATACTCTCCAGGGTGCCAGTAATGAGCACTAAACCATGCGGGTCTACTTGCAGTATGAAAAAAGCACATGTTTACTGTACAGTAGCTTTATATTAGACTTTTGTTCAATTGATCTTGTTAAAAAAAAATTATATATATATATATATATATATATATATATATATATATATATATATATATACACATAGGCCCAGATTCTCATACATTCGCGCTGCCCCTGGGCAGCGTAATGTATGAGCTCTACGTTACACCGCCGCAGGTCTACAGGTTTAAATCCTGATTCTCAGAACACTTACCTGTAAACTTGCGGCGGTGTATCGTTAGATTGCTCGGCGCAAGCCCGCCCTATTCAAATGGGGCGGGCACCATTTAAATTAGGCGCGCTCCCGCGCCGAGCGTACTGCGTAAATTACCCGACGTGCATTGCGCTAAATGACGTCGCCCCGACGTCATTTGCCTAGATGTATACGTAAATGGCGTCCAGCGCCATTCACGGACGTCTTACGCAAACAACGTAATTTTGATTCAATTCGACGCGGGAACGACGGCCATAGTTAACATTGGTTGCCCCTGCTAATAGCAGGGGCAATCTTACGCGTCGGGTAAGCAACGCAAACGACGTTAATTCGCTGCGTCGACCTCGCGTATGTTCGGGAATCGCTGTACTTACCTCATTTGCATAGACGACGGGGAAAAGCGACGATGCGACACCTAGCGGCGGGAAAAAAAATTACTTTTAAGATCTGACAGCGTAACAGCCTTACGCTTGTCAGATCTAATGGGTACCTATGCGCAACTGATTCTAAGAATCAGTCGGATAGATACCCGGGGCCAGATGAGGAGTTACGACGGCGCTAATGGTGTTGCGCCGTCGTAACGCCTTCGAGAATCTGGGCCATACTGTATATACGGTCTGATATTGTGTGATATAGAAGTGCAAAACCCCACTTGCCTTTCTCTAGAACTCCACAGAAGAGCAAAACACACCTGACCAGAGAAGTAAGTATAAAGCTTCTTACACCTAGGAACAGAGTCCATTTACAATAAGCCCTCAATCACAGCTCTGGCTACAGACACCGTGGAGGTATTCATCTTTAAAGTTCTCAACTTTAATGCATTTTTTTAAACACTTACTTAACCAGGGATCCAGAGCTGCCCTCACCAGAGCAGGCTCTTCAGCCATTTTCTAGTTCAGGCGCCGGCATTTTTATTTTGGGAAGCCAGGTGTGACTGTTACGGCTCCACAGCCGGCTTCCCACTGTGCATCCACGAGCCGGGCTGTGCTTTGTAAATATATCCCAGAAGGCTGCAGGGGAAGGAGGGGAGCGAACTTCCGCTCAGATTACTGTGACTATCCAATAGAACTGGGAGCAGGTTCTTGTCAGAACCAGATACCCCCCACCCCAAAAAAAAAGAACAAAGTGCCAAAACTTAAAGAGGGGGAAGGAGGCAGACAAGCAGAACTCCCCCCCTTGGCTGAAGTTCCGTTTTAAACATTAAAATCACACCTTCTTAACCCTTGCTTTCTCTGGCAGCAGAGGTTTCTTAGCTTTGCAGCCTTCTAATTAAACTAAGACTAGGTGGTGTAAGCTCAAGCTGTTCAGAAATTAACTTTTCTGAAATGTATGGATTAATTGCTCCACAGTGCTTGCTGCTACAGGGGTTAGCACCCTCTAGTGCTAGAAATGTAAAGTGTTATTTTTTTTTCTAGTACAGGTACATTTATGCAGGCTTGGCTGCAAAAAAATTTTGATTTTTGTCCTAGGTTGTGACTTTGCCCCCTCTAATGCGTCACGGGCGTCCCCACCCTCGGTTATAAAAGAACTGTCAAACAGCTTGCGCATCATTCGGCCGGTTGCCTTCCGTGCAGAGAGGATCGTGTGTCGTTCCTCGCTGGAGTGGAGTGCATCGCTGGAGAATGGATCACCGCGGGACATCAAGAATGGATTACAACGCTGGACAGACTGGATTACATCGCTGGAATGTTTTTTTTTATTTTAGATTTTTTTATTTTTAATAAAAGACTTGTCCCAAGCCGTCTTCTGTCATTTTTAAAATTTTCACACTTTTTGTAATGGTATGGGTACAGTGTACCCCATTACCAATTCACATAGGGGGAGCCGGGATCTGGGGGTCCCCTTTGTTAAAGGGGGCTTCCAAATTCTGATAAGCCCCCCGCCCACAGACCCGCACAACCACCGTGCAAGGGTTGTGGGAATGAAGCCCTTGTCCCCATCAACATGGGGGCACCTTCCCCATGTTGAGGGCATGTGGCCTGGTACGATTAAGGGGGGGGGCGCTCTCTCGTCCCCCCACACTTTTCCTGCGGCCTGCCAGGTTGCTTGCTCGGATAAGGGTCTGGTATGGATTTTTTGGGGGAACCCCACGCCATTTGTTTTAAATATTGATGCAGGGTTCCCATTTAAACCTGAAGGGTCTGGTATGGATTTTTGGGTGGAACCCCACGCCATTTAAAAAAAAATGGAGCAGGGTTCCCCTTAATATCCATACCAGACCTGAAGGGACTGATATTGAATTTGAGGGTGACATCCACGCTTTTTTTTTTTTAGGTTTGGAGTTCCCCTTAATATTCATACCAGAACCAAAGGGCCTAGTAATGGACTAAGGGGGGAACCCATGCTGTTTTTTTTTCAATTACTTTTATCTGTATTGCTGGGACCCGACAATTCATTATAGCCGCGAGTAGTTTTAAATTACTTTTTTTTCCTTTAGAAATTTCATTTTGTGCAGAGACTTTTCTAAGCACGGTAACATTCGCTACTTTACAGGCATACTATAGACATCCCCCAGGTACGAAATTTAAAGGAATATTTCACTTTTATTGTTTCACTTTAAGCATTATTAAAAACACTTTTCTTTGCATTGATACATGTCCCCTGGGGCAGGACCCAGGTCCCAAAACACTTTTTATGACAATAACTTGCATACAAGCCTTTAAAATGAGCAACAATTCATTACAGCCGCGATCAGTTTTAAATGACTTTTTTTCCTTTAGAAATGTCATTTTGCTGCAGGGACTTTTCTAAGCACGGGAAACACGCGCTACTTTACAGGCATACTATAGACACCATCCTAAGGTCCCCAAACACTTTTTATGACAATAACTTGTATATCAGCCTTTAAAATTAGCACTTTTGATTTTTCATGATGTTTTCATGATTTTTTTAATGTTCGTGTCCCATAGACTTTAACGGTGTTCACGTGTTCGAACAAATTTTTAGCCTGTTTGCATGTTCTGCTGCGAACCAAACCAGGGGGTGTTTGGCTCATTCCTATTTGGTGCTCTTTTTGGTTTACTTATTTGATACATGTCCCCTGGGACCCAGGTCCCCAAACACGTTTTATGACAATAACTTGCATATTAACTTTTAAAATTAGCACTTTTGATTTCTCCTATAGACTTTTAAAGGGTGTTCTGCGGTTTTTCGCATTTGCATCTCTAATCTCTAATCCATTTTGAAATATTTATATCCTTTCCATTTGTATTGTAGCACTGATGAAGGGGGAGTTTTTGGATTCTCTAGTCTAGATAATTGTTTGGTGCCTTTTTTGGCTCATTTGTATGCGGATTTCCCAAACTCACAATATACTTTCCTATGGCCCCATTCACACACTGCGTTTAGCAATAGTTGCGTTACATGGCGGTTAGTATAAATAAATTTGACTCCATCCAGGACCGATTTAGCGCAGCTATCTGCATATAACCGCAGGTAATCACAGTGTACTATTTCACCTGGCAACAAGGAAAGAAAAAAAACAGAAAGCACATCAGAAATAGCAAGAATGTTCCACAGCAGCTAAATGCAGCCGCATGTAAACGCATGTAAATGCTGCGAATTGCAATGTACAACTGCAAGTGATCGCTCTGCCTGGAGTCTTGGAATTTCAAAATAACAAAACATGCTTTTAACAGTGGCAGGACAGCCGCCCGTGTGAAAGAGGCCTTAAAGTGGAGTTTACATCCCTTTTTTTTTTTTATTATTATTATTGTGCTCATTAGACCTAAAAAAGAAAAAAAGAACAAAAATTTTTTTTTTACTCATCTGGAAATGCCTGTTGCTATGCAGTCCCACGAAATCTGCCTTTGGAATCACCTAGGATTCTGACATCATCTCCCTCTAATGCCCCTGACAAATGTGTGCCATCATTTCCCAGGATGCAGTGCGCTACCCAATTATCACTCCCCATCCAAGACTTCCAGGAAGATAGGGCCAGATTCACAAATGAGATACGACGGCGTTTCTCCTGATACGCCGTCGTATCTCTGTTTCTATCTATGCGACTGATTCATAGAATCAGTTACGCATAGATATCCCTAAGATCCGACAGGTGTAATTGTTTTACACTGTCGGATCTTAGGATGCAGTACCGCGGGCGCCGCTGGGGGGAGTTTGCGTCGTAAACCAGCGTCGGGTATGCAAATTAGGAGTTACGGCGGATCCACAACGGTTTTTCGCGTTCGCTACGTCGCTGCTAGTCAAGTTTCCCGTCGCAAAGTTACACTTTTTTTTTTGGTGCCTTAACTTTAGTCAGCAAGTGTATTTCTGTCTAAAGTATGGCCGTCGTTCCCGCGTCAAAATTTAAAAATCAACGTAGTTTGCGTAAGCCGTCCGGGAATACGGAAGTACGCTACACGTGTCGCCGTTCAAAAAAATGACGTCACGGCGCGCAAAGCACGGCGGGAGTTAGGAAACGGAGCATGCGCAGTAGGTCCGGCGCGGGAGCGTGCCTAATTTAAATGGTACACGCTCATTTGAATTGGCCCGCCTTGTGCCGGAGGCCGCGGGCGTAGTTTTCATCGCAAGTGCTTGGTGAATCAGGCACTTGCGATGAAAAATTGCGGCGGTGTAACTTATCTAGGATAAGTTACGCGGCCGCGATTCTACGTGAATATGGCCCTAAGTGCTTGTGGGCTTCACAATGCCCACAAGCAAAATGACAACGGTGGGGACATAGTTTTATAAACTATCTTTTTTGAATAACTATGCGGATCGGCAGCGGATTGTAAAATAGTAAGTGACCGGATTTATATTATAAAAACGCAGGATGAAAGGACATACATTTAAAAAATGCTAATTGTGGTTGGAACCCCACTTTAAGCTTGACGTATCATTCCTTTTGACAGGTTATAGATTGTTTGGTAGCCAGATCCTGATATTTACCACTCTGCAGGTACTGTATGTGAGTGTCAGTACATAACTTTAGTAATGACAACTGCCAATTCAGATTTACATTACTTATCCCTGGCATTCCTCAAAAGCTATAAGAAATCAGCCCATCAACCCAAAACTGGAATATCTGGACAGTTGGTGTTATGAATGTTTTTGTCCTACATGATCTCATTGATGGATGACTGCATGAGAACCATTCGGATCATTTTATAAAGTTATGTGTTTTTTGCGGCAGGTTTTGGGTTAACATTTTTCTGCCTTTCTCTGGGCAGTGAAACTGTCAGAAACTCTTTGATGGCAATCAGTAGATACACTTTGGTGTATATCATGCATAGAAAGGATGACTGACGCTTTCACAATGTTATTAAACAGGTAGCTAGACCTTCTTCAAAGACTTCACAGGAGGGAACAGAATGCTGTGAAATGAGCACAAGCCTTTATACACCTCATCTGTGAAACCTGATTCACATTGTAATAAACACATGCCTTTTACACGGATTCTGTACTTAAGGAGAGATATACTTGGATTTAGGCTGGCTATAAACATTAGAGTGCTCCTAGACATATGTGTACAATCACACCTCTGACAGTGTTTCTTCTATGGGCGAATCCATCAGCAATTTAAAACGTTTAAAATTCCTACCTATGTGCTGACATTACTATTGCCTCTTTGTGCCTCTCGGAAGCTGGTTTCACTATGTTACTGGGGATTCACTTTCCTGACTTTAGGGATAACTTGCCACCACCTGTTCAGTTAGAGTGACCCTATTGGCATTTGATTGACGCTAATGCCACGTATACACAACCATTTTTCATGATGAGAAAAATGTTTTTTTTTTAATTGGTTGTGAAAAACGGTCGTGTGTGGGCTCCAGAGCATTTTTCGCGACGAGAAAAATGGGCATTAAAAATTTAGAACCTGCTCTATTTTTCCTCATCGTTTTTCACGTCGTAGTTTTTCTCATCGTGAAAAACGGTCGTGTGTAGGCTTTAACGACGGGGGAAAAAACGTGCATGCTCAGAAGCTTATGAGAAGGAAAATTTGCATAATCAGCCCAAAGGGTGGCAACCATTCGAATGGAACTTCCCCTTTATAGTGCCGTCATACGTGTTGTACGTCAACGCGCTGTTCTCAAGCATTTTTTATCACGATCTTGTGTATACAAGGCAGGCTTGAGAGAAATTACGTCGAGAAAACCGTTGTTTTTTTCATGACATGAATAACGGTCGCGTGTACGCGGAATTAGCCTTTGAGTCAACAAAGTCAGACCCAATCAGTGTTGCCAACCTACCAGATTGAAATTTACTGACACAACACCCAGAATTTACTGGCACATCAAAGTATTTACTGACATTTCAAAAAGTTACACAATTACAGTTTTATATGGAAAATTTCATATATTTTTTTTTTCAATATAATAAGTAAGTAGCTCAGGGACAGGATTAAGCTCAGGAGGACAAGAAATTTGCAATGGTCAGGCACACACATAAAATTGACTTTCGCAGTGACACAGACAGCAGTGTGCAGCAGCACAAATGATGATGACACCTCACCGACACAACACGTCCCCTCCTGAGTCACAGTGACAGTTTCTCTCCACGCCAGTTGGTTCCTTCAGTCCAGACAGCACTGACAGTCTTGCTCCCATCTTGCTCCTGTCCTGCAGACCAGCACACAAGGCTCTGGCCGCTCCCCTCCCTTGCACCATATCATCACACGACACGCACAGGCACTGCCCCCCACCAGCACCACCTGTACACACTGTAGCAGGCAATCGGATGGTCTTGGTTGGCTCACAGCCATATTTTTTACTGGCAATCTTTACCTGTTACTGGCATTTACTGGCAGGAGAAAAGTGCATGTTTTTTACTGGCTGACAGTAAAAATACTGACGGTTGGCAACACTGGGTCCAGTAACAGAATAAGCATACAGCAAAAAAACATAGAGATATAATGTGTTAGCCAGAATGCGACGACCGCGCGTACGTTCGTGGATCGTCGGAAAAAGCTCATTTGCATACCCGACGCTGAAAACGACGCAAACTCCACCCAGCGGGCGCCAAAGTATTGCATCTAAGATCCGAAGGCGTACGAAGCCGTACGCCTGTCGGATCTTACCCAGATGCCGTCGTATCTTGGTTTGAGGATTCAAACTAAAGATACGAAGTGGGAAATTTGAAAGTACGCCGGCGTATCAGTAGATACGCCGGCGTACTTGCTCTGTGAATCTGGCCCTAAGGCCTCGTACACACGATCAGTCCAAACCGATGAAAACGGACTGAAGTTCAGTTTCATCGGTTCACCGATGAAGCAGACTGATGGTCTGATGTGCCTACACACCATCAGTTCAAAAACCGATCGAGTCCAACGCAGTGGCGTAAAACACAACGATGTGCTGAAAAAAATGAAGTCCAATGCTTCCAAGCATGCGTCGACTTGATTCTGAGCATGCGCGGGTTTGGAACCGATGCTTTTGCTACTAACCATCGGTTTTGACCTATCGGTTAGGCATCCATCGATCCAATTTGAAAGCAAATTCTCTGTTTCTGGACTGAAGGACTACAGACCGATGGGGCATACACACGGTCGTTTTGGACCGATGAAACTGAACTTCAGTCCGTTTTCATCGGTTTGGACTGATCGTGTGTACGAGGCCTTAGTGACAACCACAATGTTCTCGTACTTTCCTATGGCCCCATTCACACACTGCGTCTAGCAATAGTTTCGTTACATGGCGGTTAGTAAAAATAAATTTGACTCCATCCAGGACCGATTTAGCGCAGCTTTCTGCATATAACCGCAGGTAATCGCAGTGTACTGAACTTCAGTCCGTTTTCATCGGTTTGGACTGATCGTGTGTACGAGGCCTAAGAGTTTATTTAGGACATTGTTTGAACTTATTTAATTGTAGCGCTGCTTTGGAGGTTCTAGCATTTATTTATATTATTATTGTTATTATCTGTTGTGGATTATTGGACATTCACTGCTGATCTGACCACGCAGGTATTGCTCTTGGCTGTTGGTGCCACTTATCCCAGGAGGAACACCGGGCATGAGGACCTGCCCAACTAATATTCCATTTCATGGGGGTCATGTGACATTCACAAACCAGTTTCATAGTCAAAGAATTAGGGCCCAATCAGGCCACAAATGACCCCAAAATATGGACTAAAAACTAAGGCTGAAAGATCTTTAACCTGTGTATATTTAACCACTTGCTTATTGGGCACTTATACTTCCTGACTAGGAATATTTTCAGCATTCAGCGCTGTCACATTTTGAATAACAATTACACAGTCATGCAACACTGTAACCAAATTACATTTGTATCATTTTTTTTCACAAAAATCGAGCTTTTTTTTGGTGATATTTAAGCACTGCTGGGTAAGAGACGGTTCACACTGGGGCGACCTGTCAGGCGACTCAGCCGCCTGACAAGTCGCGGTCCACAGTAGTCAATGGAACCGTTCTAATAGGAGCGACGCAAGTCGCTCCGACTTAGAAAAAGGTTCCTGTACGACTTTGGGGGCGATTCGGGGTGACTTGCATTGACTTCAATACTGAAGTCATTTTGCAAGTTGCCTCTCAAGACGCCTTGAGATCGCCTTGCTGAGTCGCCCCCAAAGTCGTGCCGCCTGTGTGTGAACCGGCTCTTATTATTTTTTTTGCTAAACAAACAAATACAAGCCGAAAATTTAGAAAATAAAATAAAATAAACATTTTTCATATTTGTTATAGAATTTAGCAAACAGGCAATTTTTCTCCTTCACTGATATGGGCACTGATGAGGTAGCACTGATGGGCACTGATGAGGTGGCACTGATGGGCACTGATGAGGTGGCACTGATAGGTGGCAGTGATGGCCACTGATGAGGTGGCCCTGGTGGACACTGATCAGAAAGCACTGATGAGGCTGTACTGATAGGTGGCACTGATGGGCACTGATAGGTGGCCCGGAGAGAAGGCACTGATAGGCGGCACTGTTAGGCGGCACTGGTGGACACTGATCAGGAGGAACTGATGAGGCACAGATAGATGGCACTGGTGGGCACTGATTAGCAGCACTGGTGGGCAATTAGGGGACCGATGTCCCTCTAAATGAAGCTAGTTAATGGTGGTTTCTTCTAATTTTTTTATGCTGACCGCGTGAAGAAAAAAAAAAAAAAGCTTGTGTTTACTTTTGTGATCAGCTGTCATTGGCTAACAGCTAAACACGTGGTAAAAGGTCTGGTGTGATTGGCTCTTTACCCTGCTCTGCGATCACAGAGCGCGCTGTGCACGCACCACCTGGGGCGCGTGGGCGGCACGAGAGTGGGAGTATGTCCATATACACCCTCCCAGCAAAAGAAAGCTTGCGCTGGACTTTTGGCTTTTGTGCTTTTGGCTATAGCGCAGGTGTCAAGTGGTTAATTACAGTACATTTTGCTAAATAAAACAGGATTAACTGGCATAGAGATGTTCCTATAGAGAAAAACCAGCAGCTAGACAAATACGTTTCAGCTTTTCTTCTCATCCAGAAGACTACAAATGCCCGGTGTTTTCATTACACCAACTCCGGAGCTCAAGATTTAACCCTATCAATTCCAAGACAACAGGTAAGATTCATTAGTGCTCAAAGTACGACTCACAAGGAAATAATCCCGTAATCACTTTATATATCTCTTCAAAGTTATGGAGCAGGAAGGAAACCACCTAAATGCCCTCTTCTGAGTTGTCAGTGAGAATGCAAAGAAAAAAAAACCCTCTCCTGCCTGAGAAATAAAAGCCTAATCCACTGAACGCTGCCCCTTTTTATATTACTGTAACGGCTGACTTTATAACAAGCTGTCCTGCTGTCTAACTAATCTTCAAGGTAGTAATCCAAGCATCACCCCGGGGCAAATATTTACAAGCACATCTGGCTCTGCTTTGCCTTCCATTTTCCAACCACATTTGTTTTTCTTTTATTAAATTTCCTCTCTGCATTTCTAATGTCAACAACGGCTTTTATCGGAGATAATAACTTCCTTTGCTCTTATATAAATAAATAAATAAATATATATATATATATATATATATATATATACAAACACATACAGAATATATTTTTTTATATTTAATGCATGCATGGTAAATCTGATTCTACGGCTTCTGCATTCCATGCATCTGTCCCTAAACACATAGGATTCAGGTACCTGCGCCGCGGCGTAACGTATCACGTTTACGTTACACCGCCGCAAGTTTTCAGCGTAAGTGCTTGATTCACAAAGCACTTGCCTGTAAACTTGCGGTGGCGTAGCGTAAAGCCGTCCGGCGCAAATGGGGCGGGGACCATTTAAATTATGCTCGTTCCCGCGCCGAACGTACTGCGCATGCTCCGTTTTGAAATTTCCCGCCGTGCTTTGCGCGAAATGACGTCGCCCCGACGTAATGTTTTGAATGGCGACGTACGTAACGTACTTTCGTATTCCCGGACGACTTACGCAAAAAAAAATATTTGAACTTCAACGCGGGAATGACGGCCATACTTTAACATGGGCTGTCTATTGTTACACCACCTCAATAGCAGCGTACCTTCGTGGATCGCCGTAAAAGCTAATTTGCATACCCGACGCTGGAAAACGACGCGAACTCCACCCAGCGGCGGGCGAAGTATTGCATCCTAAGATCCGAAGGCGTACGAAGCCGTACGCCTGTCGGATCTTAGCCAAATGCCGTCGTATCTTGTTTGTGAATTACAAATTAAGATACGACGCGCAAATTTGAAAGTACGCCGGAGTATCAGCAGATACAGCGGCTCCGGCGCTGTGATTGGCATGCGCGCGGGAGCCGCCGTTCACGACATGACTCCTGAACAAACTGCACCAGCACCGATTACATCAGCAGTAGCGCATATAATGAATATCTCCTAAACTGTACAAGTTTAGAAGATATTCAAGGTACCCACAGGTAAGCCTTGTTATCGGTTTACCATCAGGAATTATGGGGCCCCTTACACAGCTTCAGGCATGGGTCCCTTGGATCAGAGAACCGGGGGGGGGGGTGCTGCCACCTGAAATAAAGAAAGAGAAGAATATATATTAAAAAAAGGGGGTGGCCCTGGGGACCTCTGGGCCCTTTAATAAAAAATAAATAAATATATATATATATACAATTTTTTTTTTTTTATAAAAATAAATTACAAAAAAGGGTGTGCCATTGCCATCCGGGACCTCTGAGCCCTTCAATAATAATTAAAAAAAAAGAAACCTCTGGGCCCTTTAATAAAAAAAAATAAAAAATATAAAAAAAAATAAATAAATAAACATTTATAAAAAAAAGTGGGGTTGCCATCCAGGGCCCTGAGGACCTCTGGGCCCTTTAATAAAAAAAAAATATATATATATATATATATAAACAAAAAAATAAAAATATTTATAAAAAATAAAAAAAGGGGGTTTGCCACATGGGGCCCTGGGGGCCTCTGAGCCCTTTAATAAAATAAAAAAAAAATAATAATATATATATATATATATATATATATATATATATATATATATATATATATATATATATATATATATATATATATATATATATATATATATATACAGGGAGTGCAGAATTATTAGGCAAATGAGTATTTTGACCACATCATCCTCTTTATGCATGTTGTCTTACTCCAAGCTGTATAGGCTCGAAAGCCTACTACCAATTAAGCATATTAGGTGATGTGCATCTCTGTAATGAGAAGGGGTGTGGTCTAATGACATCAACACCATATATCAGGTGTGCATAATTATTAGTCAACTTCCTTTCCTTTGGCAAAATGGGTCAAAAGAAGGACTTGACAGGCTCAGAAAAGTCAAAAATAGTGAGATATCTTGCAGAGGGATGCAGCACTCTTAAAATTGCAATGCTTCTGAAGCGTGATCATCGAACAATCAAGCGTTTCATTCAAAATAGTCAACAGGGTCGCAAGAAGCGTGTGGAAAAACCAAGGCGCAAAATAACTGCCCATGAACTGAGAAAAGTCAAGCGTGCAGCTGCCAAGATGCCACTTGCGACCAGTTTGGCCATATTTCAGAGCTGCAACATCACTGGAGTGCCCAAAAGCACAAGGTGTGCAATACTCAGAGACATGGCCAAGGTAAGAAAGGCTGAAAGACGACGACCACTGAACAAGACACACAAGCTGAAACGTCAAGACTGGGCCAAGAAATTATTTTTCTAAGGTTTTATGGACTGATGAAATGAGAGTGAGTCTTGATGGGCCAGATGGATGGGCCCGTGGCTGGATTGGTAAAGGGCAGAGAGCTCCAGTCCGACTCAGACGCCAGCAAGGTGGAGGTGGAGTACTGGTTTGGGCTGGTATCATCAAAGATGAGCTTGTGGGGCCTTTTCGGGTTGAGGATGGGGTCAAGCTCAACTCCCAGTCCTACTGCCAGTTTCTGGAAGACACCTTCTTCAAGCAGTGGTACAGGAAGAAGTCTGCATCCTTCAAGAAAAACATGATTTTCATGCAGGACAATGCTCCATCACACGCGTCCAAGTACTCCACAGCGTGGCTGGCAAGAAAGGGTATAAAAGAAGAAAAACTAATGACATGGCCTCCTTGTTCACCTGATCTGAACCCCATTGAGAACCTGTGGTCCATCGTCAAATGTGAGATTTACAAGGAGGGAAAACAGTACACCTCTCTGAACAGTGTCTGGGAGGCTGTGGTTGCTGCTGCACGCAATGTTGATGGTGAACAGATCAAAACACTGACAGAATCCATGGATGGCAGGCTTTTGAGTGTCCTTGCAAAGAAAGGTGGCTATATTGGTCACTGATTTGTTTTTGTTTTGTTTTTGAATGTCAGAAATGTATATTTGTGAATGTTGAGATGTTATATTGGTTTCACTGGTAAAAATAAATAATTGAAATGGGTATATATTTTTTTTTTGTTAAGTTGCCTAATAATTATGCACAGTAATAGTCACCTGCACACACAGATATCCCCCTAAAATAGCTAAAACTAAAAACAAACTAAAAACTACTTCCAAAAATATTCAGCTTTGATATTAATGAGTTTTTTGGGTTCATTGAGAACATGGTTGTTGTTCAATAATAAAATTAATCCTCAAAAATACAACTTGCCTAATAATTCTGCACTCCCTGTATATATATATATAAAAAATAATATAAAAAAAAAAATTATAAAAAAAGGGGGGTTGTCATCCAGGGCCCTGGGGATCTCCGGGCCCCCCGTACCCCTAAAAAAAAAAATTGGCCCTTTAATTAAAAATAAAAAAAAATAAATAAAAAAAAGGGGAGTTGCCATATTGGGCCCTGGGGACCTCCGGACCCCATAAAAAAAAAAAATATATATATTTTTTTTTTAAAGGGGGTTGCCTTCCGGGCCCCTTACAGGTGTATTGCCTGTACCCCCCTGATGGCGGCCCTGCCTGTAGGTAAAAGTGGTGTAACATGGTTTACAACCACTTTAAGCCTCACACACCCAGGATGTTTAGCCCCGATGCACAAGTCTCTGGCGTATAGGTGCACTGAGCGGCACTAATGTTTAGGACAGTATGTGCCCAGGGATGGATGCCTGGAATGCAGACTTCTTGGTTTCTGGGCATCTGTCCCTGGGCACATACTGTCCTAGACATTGGTAATTGCATTGTCAAGACCTATCCAGCCGCAACAGCTTTCAGCCTCCCATAGAGTTTAACAGGCTGCTGGCAGCAGGGCTGGATGGTGCACCTGTGCCTTCCACCTGCCTCTAAATGGCAGACCCTTATGCACCGGGGTTTATTGTAGGTGAAGAACAAGAGAACACAGCCACAGAATCTGCGGACATGCAGAAACACAGCAAACAGGCCTCTCTTTAAAAGCAAGGCCTGCTCAGGATATTTTTTATTATTGTGGCTCTAACATTTCCAAAACCACAGAAAGTGCATGTTCCAGAGGCTCTAACAATGGGATAATAAACTTTGCTTCCTTGGCTTGCCCCACTTTTAATATTCTAATCGATTACATCATGGCCAGAGCTGGGAATTAATTGCTGAAACTCTGAGGGCCAAGGTTGATGAGAGAGCTTCCATTTGGCACTGGAGATGGGGAAATTTTCCTTCTGGCTCGGCCTCTGTGCTGGAAGCAGACGGACTGACTTCTACAGCCGCGGTGCACACTGACAGGCAAGCCTCTTGTAGTGATATGATGTCATCCATAAGAATGCAAAGAGTCTGGGCAAAGAATTTATGTTGGCCTTACACATGAACTCAGCTTGCAACTCACTCTTCATACACATAGTAAAAATAATGGTCTTGAAAAGAAAATAAGGTCTATTAGTATGTGCAGATTTGCTGGTTTTTGGAATAAAATCCAGTAGGATGTCTTTCAAGATACACAAAATAGAGAGATAGTGGAGGAAATGATTGTTTATGGCTGAATACACAACTGGTGATTGTATCTGAAAGGAGGTATAATGCTAGCGAGTATATAAATCAGTGCTACTGTCTTTCCTATACATTATTATGCTACATATTAAGTGCTTCTCTAAGGTAGGCAAATACAAAGTGAACACGCAGCATGTCATGTGATCATGTTACATTCACTCCAGCTCACACTCTATTGGTTGGAATTTGTGGGAGTGGCTTTTCTTTATAGATTGCAACGTTTTTCTGTAGTTTCCTTTTTTCTCTGTGCCCATTTGGGTAGATTTCCCTTACTTCCAGTACCAAAAAAGCAAACAGAAGGTGAAGGGAATCTCTACAAAATGGCGGGAACTCCCGTCAGTTCTTGTTCTGGTGATAGCTCTAAAATGTTAAATAAAGCTGGCCATACACGTAGGTATAGCCCGGGTATAGCCCCAGGCTTAAAATGTTGATCATTTCTTCAATCCAGGTTAAAGAGTAAAATTTGCTGACCAGCTAGTATCAGGGTTGCCAACCCTCAGAAAATTTACAAACAGTTTGTAAAACCCGTAATTTTTGCATCTGTCTATAAATGTCCATTAACCCCCCTGGCGGTATTCCCGAGTCTGACTCGGGGTGAGATTTTCATACCAAAAGCGGTAACCCCGAGTCAGACTCGGGCTTGCCCCGCTGGACCCACAGACTGTGTTTACTTACCTTGTCCCTGGATCCAGCGATACCACCGCGCTGTGTGAGCGAGCGGGACCTCGCTCGATTCACACAGTGTCCTCTTGTGCCGCCGATCTCCGTTCCCTGCGATGTTACGAATTCAAAAACGTAAACAAACACCTTACATACAGTATACTGTAATCTTATAGATTACAGTACTGTATGTAAAAAATACACACCCCCCTTGTCCCTAGTGGTCTGTCCAGTGTCCTGCATGTACTTTTATATAATAAAAACTGTTCTTTCTGCCTGCAAACTGTAGATTGTCCATAGCAACCAAAAGTGTCCCTTTATGTCAAAAATGGTCCTAGAGCAGCTAGAAAACAGCGATAATAAATTATAATCACTTGCAGAATTGTGCGATAGCGATTTGCGGGGAAATTCGTCATAAAAAAATAAAAGTAATGACAGCGACAATTCTGCAACTGAGCAAATTTCAGTGATTTTTAGTTGATTACATAATTGAATAATTTTTATTATAATTATATTATTATTTGTTATAATTATTTATAATTATTTATTATATTATAATTTATAATGTTGTTTTTAAAAAAATGTCATACCCGGGATCCCTACAATACTCTTGTTTGGTCAGATTTAAGTGAGTTATTCCTAAAAATTACAGACCTACAGTATAAAACGCCAAATTTCCTTGCAAATAATATTACCGCTTTCAGCACCTTTTTTCTGAAAGAATCATACCGCCAGGGATACATACAGACTACACGTCCATAATGGACATTTATGGACAGATGCAAAAATTACAGATTTTACAAACTGCTTGTAAATTTACAACCCTCGCTAGTATTTACATTTCTACCCATACTCATTCATATAGGGGGATCAGGATCTCGAGCCCCTTGTTAAAGGTCACCCCCCTGCACCCCCAAAACCACTGGCCCAGGATTGTGGGTAAGAGGCACTTATCCTCATCAACATGGGAACAAGTTGCTTTGCCATGCCCCCCCCCCTTGGCACAGTACCCCCCATGTTGAGGAAATGTGGCCTGGTATTGTTCAGCAGGAGGGGTGCATGCTCATGCTGCTGGGCTGCACCCCCACCCCCTGTTCTTTTTATTGTTAGAGAGCTCATTTGTGGAATCCCCCTGCTGACAGCAGAAATGAATAACTGGTTATTGTAAAGGAATATTAGTTATTCTGGACGAACCATCCTTCTTAAAGTGGAGTTCCACCCATAAATATAACATTACATCAGTAGTTATAAAAAAATGTCATTAGTCCTTTAAAGCGGTTGTAAACCCCCCGGTACTATCATAACAATTTATATGTTTTTAAATACCATACAGTTATACATCAATTGAGCGCTATGGTTTTATCTACATTATTTGTCTTACTGTGTAACTGGTGATCGTGTAAAGAGTAAATCGTCTTGTAAGTCCGCGCCATCTCTGTTGTGGTCTTCCTCGTTTAATTCAATCTGTATTTCCGCCCACAGTTTCTTCTAGCCTGTGTAATCCCGCGCGTGCGCATTAAGGTCACTATATTCAAGCCTCTTCTTCGTTTCCGGTTACTACGGTAACGAAGAAAAGGCATTCACAGCGTACACCAGGAAGCTTCTGTGTCTCCTGTCATCTGTGACGTGTAGGTCACGTGA
The DNA here is from genome assembly GCF_905171775.1 of Rana temporaria. Classification (NCBI taxonomy): domain Eukaryota; kingdom Metazoa; phylum Chordata; class Amphibia; order Anura; family Ranidae; genus Rana; species Rana temporaria. Next base: position 57,015,666 of record NC_053493.1, on the reverse strand, counting down.
TAACCAACATGCACAAACCATCGCGGGATGTCGGGGCTGACGTCTACATGAGGAAATGACGCAGCCCCGACATAAAGAAAGAATTTATCCGGCAGAGGCTCAGCTGGCCGGAATGGACGGGAATCCGGCGCATGCGCGGTACACGTCCGCACTACTTATTGCAGCCATAACTTCAGAATGACAGAGGTAAAAAAAAAAAAACCTAAGGGCAAACGATTTAAAATTTTGACATGCATAAATAAATGTAAAGTGAATATTTTGAGTTTACAACCACTTTAAGAAAAAAAATTTTTTTTTTAGATGCCTTCAAAGTGTTGTTGCTAGGCAGAATAATTAATCTTCCCACTTCCTGCACCTAGGTGCTTAAACTTCCTAACCTACACTGCACAGACTCCTAGGAATGTAGTGGGTGTAACTTTCCAGGAGTCTGTGCACTCCCCAGTCTCGAAGAATCATGTGACTTGGACAGTACAGGTGCTGAAACCTGAAATCCAGGAAGTCATACAGTCTGGCTTCATAATGCCCACACTTAAAGCGGAGTTCCGGCCACAATTTCACTTTTTAAATATAAATACCCCTGTAATACACAAGCTTAATGTATTCTGGTAAAGTTAGTCTGTAAACTAAGGTCCGTTTTGTTAGGTTGTTACAGCATTTAGACACTTTATAAAATAGAAATTGACTGGGGCCATCTTAAGTGTGGGCATCATGAAGCCAGACTGTATGACTTCCTGGATTTCAACCACAAGCAGTGTAATAGGTTTCAGATCAGGTTTCAGCACCTGTCCTGTCCAAGTCACATGATTCTTCAAGACTGGGGAGTGCACAGACTCCTGGAAAGTTACACCCACTACATTCCCAGGAGTCTGTGCGGTGTAGGTTAGGAAGCTTAAGCACCTAGGTGCAGGAAGAGGGAAGATTAACTATTCTGCCTAGCAACAACACTTTGAAAGCATCTAAAAAAAAAAAAATATTTCTTAAAGGACTAATGACATTTTTTTAAAACTACTGATGTAATGTTATATTTATGGGTGGAACTCCACTTTAAGATGGCCCCAGTCAATTTCTATTTTATAAAGTGTCTAAATGCTGTAACAACCTAACAAAACGGACCTTAGTTTACAGACTAACTTTACTAGAATACATTAAGCTTGTGTATTACAGGGGTATTTATATTTAAAAAGTGAAATTGTGGCCGGAACTCCGCTTTAATAGGTCTACCAACAGCTCCCTTGCAGACCATGGGTAGACCATGATACACAAGACAGATTATGCATTCATGTGGTATTCGACCTTACTGAAAAAGTCATACAGTATCCTAGTCCTGAGCTCTGTGACCGCGCCTGCGGGACCCGCAGACCAGATCGCCGCCGGTGTCCCGCAATCGGGTCACATGAGCTGAAGAACGGGGAGAGGAGAGTGTAAACAAACCTTCACCGTTTTTCTCTGTGGCTTGTCACTGATCGTCTGTTCCCGGTCATAGGGAACGACGATCAGTGACATCACACATCCAGCCACGCCCCCCTACAGTAAGAAACACACAATAGGACACACTTAACCCCTTTAGCGCCCCCCTAGTGGTTAACCCCTTTCACTGCCATTGTCATTTTGACAGTAATCAGTGCATTTTTTAGCACTTTTCGCTGTGAAAATGACAATGGTCCCAAAAATGTGTCCGATGTGTCCGCCATAATGTCGCAGTCACGAAAAAATCGCTGATCGCCGCCATTACTAGTAAAAAAAAAAAAGATTAATAAAAATGCCATAAAACTATCCCCTATTTTGTAAACGCTCTAACTTTTGCGCAAACCAAACAATAAACGCTTATTGCGTTTTTTTTTTACCAAAAATATGTAGAAGAATACGTATCAGCCTAAACTGGGGGGAAAAAAAATTATATATTTTTTGGGGATATTTATTATAGCAAAAAGTAAAAAATTTGCATTTTTTTTTGTGATCAAATACCACCGAAAGAAAGCTCTATTTGTGGGAAAAAAGGACGTCAATTTTGTTTGGGAGCCACGTCGCATGACCGCGCAATTGTCAGTTAAAGCGATGCAGTGCTGAATTGCAAAAAGGCGCCAGGTCCTTTACCTGCTTAATGGTCCGGGTCTTAAGTGGTTAAAGAGGAAGTATACCCAGTTTAAAAAAAAACACTACCTGAAAGACAAAGGCATAATGAGCTAGTATGCATAGCATGTAATACTCACCTGAGATCGAAGCCCCCGCAGCCGTCCTCTTCCAATGCTCAGGCAGCCGACATCTTGCCCAGGGGTTACTTCCGGGTATCGCGACTCCAGCGCTGTGATTGGCTAAAGCTGTGATGACGTCACACCTGCGGGAGCCGCCAGTGACAGCACGGCAGCAATCAGGAACGGCACTCTGCGCCCGTGATTTTAGTAAATACCTCCTAAACCGTGGAGGTTTAGGAGATATTTATTTCACCTACAGGAAAGCTTTACTCTAGGTTTACCTGTAGGTTAAAGTGGTTGCAAAGGGTTTACAACCACTTTAAGTCTTGCCTACAGAACATCTTGACCATAAAATAACACAATAGCCCCTATGTTATTATACAAACATTCTTACACAGATATACAAGCTTACAAAACAACAAAAAAATATACAGGCCCGGATTCAGATAGATTTGTCTATCTATCTGCGGGCGTAACGTATCTTAGATACATTACGCCGCTGTAACTTTGGGCGCAAGTTACGTATGCAGAAAGAACTTGCGCCCTTAGTTACGGCGGAGTAAAGTATGTGTGGCGGCGTAAGCCCGCCTAATTCAAATGGGGATGTTTTTTGGCGCATGCGCCATCCGTAAAATATCCCAGTGTGCATTGCTCCAAAGTACGCCGCAAGGACGTATTGGATTGGACGTGAACGTAAATGATGTCCAGCCCTATTCGCGAACGACTTACGCAAACAACGTAAAATTTTCAACATATCCATTCATCCATATTTAACATTAGCTACGCCTCATATAGCAGGGGTAACTATACGCCGAAAAAAGCCTAACGTAAACAACGTAAAAAAATGCGCCGGCGGAAAGTACGTTTCTGAATCCGCGTAAATACCTAATTAGCATATTCCTTGCGTAACTATACGGAAGCGCCACCTAGCGGCCAACGTAAATATGCAGCCTAATGCCGCGTACAGACGGTCGTTTTTTGTGATGAAAAAAAAAACGACGTTTAAAATCATGAAATAAAACAACGTTTTTGAAACTTCATTTTCAAAAACGAAGTTGCCTACACACCATCGTTTTTCCAAAATGCTCTAGCAAAGCGCGGTTACGTTCACCACTCTTTTCCATTGAAGCTAGCTTCATAACTTGCTTCTGACCATGCGCGGGTTTAAAAACGTCGTTTTAAACGTCGTTTTGCCCACACACGGTCATTTTTTGTGAAACAAAAAACGACACAAAAAATTCAAGCATGTTCAAAATTTTTTTTTTGTCGTTTTTCAGAAGACATAAAACAACGTTTTCCCCACACACGGTCATTTTAAATGACGTTTTTAAAAACAACTTTTTTTTTCATCACAAAAAACGACCGTCTGTACGCGGCATAAGATACGACGGTGTAAGACACTTACGCCGGTCGGATTTTAGGGAAATCTATGCGTAACTGATTCTCTGAATCAGGCGCATAGATACGACGGCCCGCACTCAGAGATACGATGGCGTATCTGGAGATACGCCGTCGTATCTCCTATCTGAATCCGGGCCAGGGAACCCAAACAGGCAGATTATTTGGGCTCTGAACAAAATGTCCTGATAATTCATTTATATTATTATAATGATTTCAGTTATTAGGTGCTGGCTCCTTGCCAATGACTCTTCCCTGCTGTCAGATCAGGGATAAGTCACTGGCTGTTGGTAACAGGAGGATGCTGGCTCCTTAACAGCCAGCACAGATCATAGGCAAAAATGCATCAAAAAATGCATGTACATGCGTATTTGGTGCCTCTCCATTGAAGTCTATGGGACACAAAATCTTGCTGCATTGCACCAAAGTAGATTCCTTCCTCAAAGTCGCAGGCGTGAACAGGCACCACTGAAATCAATGTGATTTTCTTTGTTATGTGATTCTGTGCGACTCAAGACGCATCTGAAATCGCATTAGTGTGGACCAAGCCAAGCTAACACTTTATAAGCAGTTACAGCAACAGTTTTTTTCCTTTTGGGATAAAGGTTTTAAGCACCCCTGTCAGTGTTAAATGGTTTGTCGCAACAGACTTACTGGTTGGATCACCAGTTGAAAATAAAAGAAAGGAAGCCTAGAAAAGAAAATGTAGCCAACACATCTAAGAATTAGTAAGCTGCAATATAATAAAATGTTTCCTTTTAGGTTTAATACCACCTTAATGCCGCCATTCCCTGCCGGTTTTTAGTGTAGCGCTACCCCCTAGAGGGCCGCTGGATGTTCAGGTCCCCCTATTCCTGCACAGCCAGGCAACATGCATTTTCTAACTTTCACACAAAGACAGAAATCAGTCCATGGGCTTCTGTTTATTGCTTTATTAGGGGAAATTGGATGAGCAAAAGGTTATATGGGATGCCCAACTTGACTTGGAGAGAACAAACTTTCTTCACTATAAACACTGAAAAACTGGAAATCCTGGACTGTATTCCCTCTGGAACAATAAGAGTCTCTATAGAATTGGTAGTAAGAATTCCTCTGGTAGGAGCTCTGTGTACCCTTCGTAAAATTTAGAAAAGTCCCAAAACTTGTAGCAGCTCTATGTCTCCTCTCTTGAAAATACCAGCCCACTTGAATGCCTTGTAAAGTGTCCCAGCCCAGGAAAATGGATTGGGTTTAGCTGTGGCACTGTCCTTTGAAAGTTTGCTGGATATTGCATCTGGCAGCCTTCTCCCTTTTTGGCCCTGGGGGTGCCAGATCCCCACAAATATGCATATCTGTCACAAACTACGGTGAACGGGAGTGAACCACAACTGTGGTTAAGGAAAGAATCCACTGCAACTCCCTATGTTATGTGAGATTTCAGTACTAGGCCCCAGGCATCACTCCAATCAGAGAACATGAGTTTGGGGGGTCAGTACATCATCTCTCTCACATATAGGAATGCATTGGGCTACTAAGGGAGGAGGTATTACAACATAGCTTCCAACCTTAGCCAGAAAAAGATATAATGAACATATTCAGTATTTAAGGGCAGAAGCCTGTATACAAGTAACAATGTATGTCAAGCACGTAGCATATGAGAATACTGTATGAAATATAAAATTACTTAAGAGAGACAAATTTAGCATAACTGAGTTGAGAGTGTATGTCCCTTTAAGATATTGCACAGCGGTCAGCTGAAGACACACCAAGATAATCCCAAGCAGCAGGATAGCATTAAATAAGCCAATTTTAAATACAGTACTTGTAAAGGCTATATATGAAGCGGGTAATTCTACTGCAGAAATAGTACTTATCCGTTTTGCAGGGATGAGTATTTTCCAAAGTATTGCAGCAGCAATGGGATTCTTCTATGGAGGGTCTCCTGGTGGGGGATAGCTTGAGGTGTCTGCAGCAACTCTAGCAAGGTTAGCAGTGCAGCTCCAGGAGTGGGAAGGTCTCCAGCTCAGGGATGGATGGTAGCTGTAGTTCTTTGGTAGCCAAGCCGGCTACGGCCGACAATAATAGAACAGTGTGCGCACTGTTCTGTTTATAGGAGCAGGACAGCTGTAGTGCATAAGGCACTAATTCGCGGCGCACTTCCGCGTTCCACAGTGGAACGCACGTGGCGCCAGGTGATGACATCATCGCGTGGTCACTGTATGCGTTCCAGCGTGGAACGCAATACGGCGCCGAGAACGTATGTTACAATATCTTGGCCTCTTTGCCTCTACCCCAGGGCCGGATTAACAATGGGGCTGATGGAGCTGCAGCTCCAGGCCCCTTTCTCAAGATAGGCCCATTTGCCCAAAAAAAAAAAAAAAAAAAAAAAAATTTTTTTTTTTTTTTTTTTAAGATTTTTTTTGTTTTTTTTTTTTAAGATCGAATTTGGGGAGTTGTAGCTCGATGACCAGAGGTCACAGAAACCCCACATTTTGGGGTAGGCATGGGAAGAGCTACCCCACAACTGGTTAAAATATGGGACGGCTATCATTTATGGTTCCGGAGATACGGGCCTGCTTGCACAGCCTGTCAGAAGCTACATTCAGAGCGGCCAATATAAATACAAGCTGACACACTACAGCAGACTGATAGGATCACAGTGCTTATAATAATTATTTGTATATTACTCATGGTAATTAACCCCTTGCCACCCAGGCCAATTCTGACACTTCTCTACTACATGTAAAAATCATCATTTGTTTTTTGCTAGAAAATTACTCTATGGTGGTCTTTGCACTTTTTATGTTGCAGGGTACAGAGCTGCACGATTCTGGCTAAAATGAGAATTGCAATTTTTTTGCTTAGAAGATAGATCACGATTCTCTCACGATTGTTGCGGCGTAACATCATCTTTCACATTAAAACAAAAAAAAAACTAAACTTCACTGTTTTGTTTTTATGGTTTTTATTATTCATTGAAGTGGGAAAATGCAGTGTGACATAACATATTGCAGCAATAGCCATTGTATTCCCTAGAGTCTCTGCTAAAATATATATAATGTTTGGCGGTTCCAAGTAATTTTCTAGCAAATAATATTGCTTTCTAACTTAAGAAACAAGTGTTGGACTTTAAGTGGTTAAATTTAGTTACAATGTTAGTTACTATGTTTCATTTTGTTTACAAACTTCGCAGACTGCCCAGATTTGTTCTTTACACACAGAAGTGTATCCCTTTGATCTAAGAAGGAAGTGTTAGTTACAATGTTTCCTGTTAAAAACTTGGCAGACTGCCCAGATATTTTCTTTTGACAGCTGAAAGTCTCTCCACTTGTTATAGGAAAGAATCAGCAAACTCTGCATTGAAGATCGTCAGGGGGGTTGAATCGAGATCACGATTTTTTGTGCAGCTCTAGCACGGTATTTGCGCAGCAATTTTTCAAACATGTTTTTTTGGAAAAAAATGTTTCATTCATTAAAAAAACAGTTAGTTAAGTTAGCACAATTCTTTTTGGTATCCTAAGCGATGCTTTACATTTTTTTAGGTTACATGTTTAGAGTTACAGAGGAGGTCTAGTACTAGAATTATTGTTCTCGCTCTAACGATCGTGGCGTATGTAACCTGTGTGTATCTGGCTCTGATACTACCAGTGCCTACCCAGCCACTGACTAGTATCTCTCCCCAGCCTGTCCCCACACACCCTCTCACCTGCTGACCTGTGGATGGGGGAATCACTCCTGCAGTGTTATTGTGTTCTGCCAGTGCGTACAATGATCAGTGTTGCTAACTTTAGCTGGCAGCACTGATTGTTTTAAGAAAAAAAAACAGGCTGGTTGTACTCAAGTTGATTAATAGATTGACTTGTGTAAAACCAGCTAGCCCATACATAGATCGACTATGGCTGGTCTCTGCATAATTGGCGTAATTTCAATCCATGTATGACCCGCTTAACCACTACTCAGTCCCTAAATATCCTTCCACTCCTGTACATAGTGCTCACTGTCATACTCTCCACACTCCTCTCCTGTACATAGTGCCCACTGTCATACCCTCCACACTCCTCTCCTATACAGAGCGCCCACTGTCATACCCTTCACACTCCTCTCCTGTACATAGTGCCCACTGTCATACCCTCCACACTCCTCTCCTATACATAGCACCCACTGTCATACCATTCACACTCCTCTCCTGTACATAGTGCCTGCTGTCATACACTTCTCTCCTGTACTTAGTGCCCACTGTCGCACCCTCCACACTCCTCTCCTGTACATACTGCTCACTGTCATACCCTCCACACTCCTCTCCTATACATAGTGCCCACTGTCATACCCTCCACACTCCTCTCCTATACATAGAGCCCACTATCATACCGTCTACATTCCTCTCCTGTACATACTGCCCACTGTCATACCCTCCACACTCCTCTCCTGTACATACTGCCCCATCATACCCTCCACACTTCTCTCTGGTACGTACTACCCTCTGTCATACCCCCACACTCTTCCTGTACATACTGCCCATTGTCATACCCTTCACACTCCTCTCCTGTACATAGTGCTTTTTTCCGTACCCTTTGTACTCCTCTCCTGTACATAGTGCCCACTGTTGGACCCTCCACATTCCTCTCCCTCACCTGCACATACTTCCCACTTATATACCGTCCATACTCCTCCCCTATGTCGCTTACCCACAAAAACAGTTCTTTAAAATTATACTGAATATCCTCAATGTTACCAGCTCTAGAATGGACACACTTTTGTTAGTTCAACTAAAGGAAATATCAGTTCTCATATTTGTTCTGCCCCATTATTAGTACTCATTTAATTTTGTGATTACTACTATGATGTATAGAGGAACATCGGGGATCTCCGCTACTCTAAATATAGCACTTATATAAAAAAGTGGCCCTGAAAATATTTTTTAAATGTTGGCAACTGTGCACTTAGGCACTGCCCAAGGGCCACCGTCCACCGGGTCAGTAGGGGGCCCCATGAGAGGCTCCTGGGATCCTGTGATAATAAAGCGGTAGTAAACTTTCCTGACATTACTACTTTTTAGAGGCCCTGGGGTAGGTTATGCCACAACGTACAAGTATGCACAGCATATTAGCACATTAGTGTACACTTCAATTTTCAGACTGAGCCCTCCAGTGCTGCCATGAATCAGGCGGGGCCCGGGCACTTCCATCTTCACCCGGTCTTCCTTCTGGGTTCTGTGCCTTTGGTCACTTGCCTTGGCTGGGCTGCGTTCATGTCATTCCCACGCATTTATTTATTATTTATTACACCCCATTCACACCTCCGTGACAAAACGCCCGACGCCGGCCGCTCGTGCCGCTGGAGGGGAGAATTCCCATTGCTGTCTATGAGATGGTTCACATCTCATAGACGCCGTACACCTGCGGCATGAAAAAAAGTCCCGGACCCTTTTTTTCAGGCGGCATTGGCGTTCGGCCATACAAAGCAATAGGAAGGATTTGTAAAAAAAAAGTTACACTATTCGCGGCAAAATACGCCGCGTACGCGGCGTTACTTGTCGCGGAGGTGTGAATGCAGCCTAAAAGGCCCCACCAAAATCCTCAGCACCAGGCCCATGATGTTCTTAATCTGGCCCTGCTCTACCCACTAGCTTCTTGAAACTTCTAGCAGCTTCTAGAACCAGGGGGAGGTATCAAAAACCTGACCTGTAAAGCCCTCCAGCCTGACCTACAGTAATCTTGACCAATTCCCAGACTCACACAGCTACTGTGAGATAGAAAAACATTTCCTCACACTAGACTGTACACTAGGGGGTGCTAAATTAGCAACTCCCAATCATGCTTCCAGGTTCCTGGCAAGTGCAGGGGCAATTGGGTGCCCCCATGTACATCCTAGTGCTAATACACTGTTTTGCAAATACAAGTATAGTTCAAGTTCCAAAAATAATTGCAGGTACAGTGATTTAAAGCTAATTATGTGTTATCATTTTTCAAGCTGATCTTCATAGAATGATGTCCACACTTATAATCAGAAGCTAATAAAGGAAATGTCTTCCATACAGTGAATACCAGCAGATGAACTAGCCAGATCAGATAAAACAGTCCTCAAAGCATTCACATTAGACAATCAAGCTTTGTTACACAAATATCTCTGTCATTCTTGGACAGTGTGTTATGGATACTTCTTAATGAGAAAAAAAAATTACAAAGCCCTAATTCAGGGGTAGGCTGTCCTAATTCAACAAAAAGTCTTTGCCAAAACTGAAACAATGAAAAGGAATAAGGTGAATATTTTGGATACATATTAGGTTCTATGGGTAGCGAGGATGTAACTGTGACTATAGCAGAGCATTAGGCTGTTGTCGGGTCTGGCAGTAAACCTGGTTTCATAATGATCACGATTCACATGGGAGTACCTATGCAAATACTTGTGCGAAGGGCCTTCTTTATCTGCACATGATGTACAGGTGTTACATGCATCTCTGTACAGGTAGTCCCATTCATGTCTATATTTTTTCAGGTCCTAATTTCACAGCCTTGAGGGTATGAGTACATGGCTCCGAACACGCAACGTCGTCATATCCATCTTGCTGGTTTCCAACCCCATAGCTGTGGAACACACGCCGCGGCTGCTAGGACGGTGTGTAGGTTCACTTTGTGCTGTACATGTTGGTGCTAATGTTGCAGATATGCTGAAAGTATGGTCAATAATTCCAATGTGCGAAGGGAGCCGGCTGGGTGAAATCAGAAGTGTTTATTAAAAAGTTTCTGCAATGACACAAACACATGACCTTCAGACTGATAGATTGGGTAGCAACTGCTATTGTGTTCATATATAATAATACACATCTATATCTGTAGTAACAACATTCTCATATACAGAAAATTTGAAACGATTGTACATGTCTTGATATGTTAATTTATCACACAGCAGCCTTTACTGATCACAGGGATGTAAATTAATAGGTAGATTCAGGTACAATGGCCTTAACTTGCGGCGGCGTAGCTTAGCGTGTTTAGGCTACGCCGCCGTAAGTTAGCTAGGCAAGTATATGATTCACAATGTACTTGCCTGCTATGTTACGGCGGTGTAGCCTAAAGCAGGCGGGCGTAAGGGCGCCAAATTCAAAAGTGTGTAAGGGGGGCGTGTTTTATGTTAATAAGGCTTGACCTTACGTTTTTAACTTTTTTTCCACTGCGCATGCGCCGGGTGCCTATGTTTCCCAGTGTGCATTGCGGCTAAGTATTGCGGGAACGGCGGCCATACTTAACATTACTATTCCATGTAGGGCTAAGCTCTAACTTTAGGCGGCCTATCTCTAACGTAAACGGCGTAAAAGTACTGCGTCGGCCGGGTGTACGTTAGTGAATCGGCGTATCTACTCATTTACATATTCTACGCCGACCGCAATGGAAGCGCCACCTAGCGGCCATCCGAAATATTGCAATCTAAGATAGGACGGCGCAAGCCGTCGTATCTTAGATATGTTTAAGCGTATCTCTGTTTGAGCATACACTTAAACATAAGTCGGCGTAGATTCTGAGTTAGGTCGGCTTATCTACTGATAAGCCGGCCTAACTCATTGTGAATCTACCTATAAATCACTTTCACCCTGTTTATAACCTTAAATATGCTCCCTCTTACCTGCAATGACACAAACACATGACCTTCAGACTAATAGACTGGGTAGCAACTGCTATTGTGTTCCCACCAGAAACAAAGGTCAGTCTTTTGGTTCCCCTGCTATTAGCAATGGTTCCATTAGAATGTGCCTGAAAGGCTTTTACTCTATGCTGCCATCTATTGTTTTACTTTCTCCATTAGCAGAACTATATTCCTTTTTTACGGGGTACCTGATTTTGACATCCCTTATGCCCTGTACACATGATCGGTCCATCCGATGAAAACGGTCTGATGGACCGTTTTCATCGGTTAACCGATGAAGCTGACTGATGTTAAAAAAAAACGATTGTGTCAGAACGCGGTGACGTAAAACACAACGACGTGCTGAAAAAAATTAAGTTAAATTCTTCCAAGCATGCGTCGACTTCGATTCTGAGCATGCGTGGATTGGATGGACGTGCCTACAAACGATCGTTTTTTTTTCTATCGGTTTGGTATCCATCGGTTAAATTTAAAACAAAATTGCTTTTTTTTAACCTATGGATAAATAACCGATGGGGCCTACACACGATCGGTTTGGTCCGATGAAAACGGTCCATCAGACCGTTCTCATCGGTTTGACCGATCGTGTGTACGCGGCATTACTTGAACATATAGCATGCTTAAATGTAAGTAGGCGTTGCTACATTTACCTGTTTTGAAGAACTTGTTCGCTGTGAGCTCCCATATGTCGTCCCCCCTCCCCCCGAGTCATATTTCCTAAATACTGCTAAAGAAAAAAAAGGCATCATCTCTACCCATGTTGTTGGTTACAAGAAATCCATTATAGCTCCAAGGTTTTTACAATTTCTAGCTTTGGTGAGTTTGAATTTCTCATGCATGTGTGTGGTGGTGGAGCATCCCTGGAGGACATTGCATTTACATTTTTTTTCTTTTTTCTTTTTGAATCACGGTGATTGGACTTGTTTTCTCTTTGTAAAGATAATAGTGGCAATTCTTCCTATATATTTCACTGGCACTTATATATGTAATTTGTCATTTATATGGTTTACATGAAGTGATCACACACATTAATTATACCTGAGTTTGCGCCACACTTTTCTTTATTAACTATTAATTTAATTTGAGTGGTTTATTTACTTTGAAAGGGGCAACTTCACTCAACACCATTTGATAATCTCTGACACCATTTTGTTGTCACTATAAATACACATCTTTCTTTCCATATAAAAATAATATTGTCATTAGAGGATGTTTACAGTGACTACAGAGCCATATGACTTCCAGATAGCCCAAAATGATGAAACTCAGTACAAACCTTTTTACCATGGTGGTTCCCATACATTCCCATAAGTTCTAAATAAATTTTTATCATTTTTTTTAAATAAGTACGGTATATGTCAATATTAGAAGTATAGAATATATTACAAATTCAATCAAAATTTGAAGAAATGCATTAAAGCTGAACTCTGGGTATGCTTTGTATTGCATAGTTACAATGGCCCAGCTTGGACCAGTGTAGGTATGTATATTCCATACCTTTGGGACCAATGTGGAAGCGGAGAATCACTGTAGTTAGTAGTTGCCGTAGGTCAGGTTTAATCATTTGGGTCTTAACTGTAACTAAATTCTATAGCTAAAGTTCAACATACTGTATAATATGGGAAATATAGGGCCAGATTCACAAAAGGAATACGACGGCGTTTCTCCTGATACGCCGTTGTATCCCTGTTTCTATCTATGCGACTGATTCATAGAATCAGTTACGCATAGATATCCCTAAGATCCGACAGGTGTAATTGTTTTACACTGTCGGATCTTAGGATGCAGTACCGCGGCCGCCGCTGGGGGGAGTTTGCGTCGTAAACCAGCGTCGGGTATGCAAATTAGGAGTTACGGCCAATCCACAACGGTTTTTCGCGTTCGCTACGTCGTCCGTAGTCAAGTTTCCCATCGCAAAGTTAGTCGTTTTTTTTTGGTGCCCTAACTTTAGTCAGCAAGTCTATTGCTGTCTAAAGTATGGCCGTCGTTCCCGCGTCGAAATTCAAAATGTAACGTTGTTTGCGTAAGCCGTCCGCATACTAGCTCATTATGAAATACTTACCTTAGAACGAGGAGTTGTTAACTCACCTGTTCCACGCCCAGGTAGCTGACATGTTGCGTCGGTGTGTCTTCTGGGTATCGCAGCTCCAGCCCTCATGCACCCGGCCGCCATCTGCCGGGCTTTCAGCCGAGAATCCCCTGTGCGCATGCGCCGCTGCAGTCAGCAGCTCATTGCGAGGGGAAGATCTCCTAAACCATACAGGTTTAGGAGATTTTTTATTACCCACAGGTAAGCTTATTATAGGCTTACCTGTAGGTAAAAGTTAAAAAAACTGACTATACAACCACTTTACCAATATGACAGGGAGGCTGCAGGGGCCTCCTGGAGCTGGAGTAGCGACTGTGACCCCTGCAACCCCTTATGCTACGCCCATGCTCACAATGCATGTGGGGGTGACAGGCAATGGACAGTGGAGGATGTACTATCCGGGATGATCCTCAGGGAAAGATGGAGCAGTTCTAGGAGAGCCGACAGCCCAGGGTGAGCCGATACCAGAGAAGCCGACCACCACTGGAACGATGGATCCAGAGCTGCGATGGACACCCAAGAAATGATACTTCAGCCAGTGGAAACAACATGTCAGCCCGGCGATCAGTGTAGCCAATAGGGACACATTCCAGAGGTAAGCCACACCTCCTTCATCAGCCTAATGGCATGTTTTTCTATGTATTCACAACAAAGGACATAATACCTCATGGAAAATAGTTGTGCCTCAAAAATCCCATCCTTTACATTTTTAGCAAAATGTATCCATGTAACAGAGCTGTTAAATCCTGGATTGACAGAAATACAAATCCTTTTTTATAGATAAAACAGCTCCCATATATGTATTTCATCTGTGTATTTAGCTGTTTGGCTGGATTTCAGCTTTAAAGAACTGATATCTGATACTATAAGTCGTACTAGGAGGAATCTTAGGTAGCTAATAAAACATTGGACATTGTGGATGGAGCAGAGACAGGTGAGACAGACGTTGTTTCTCTATAGAGGTGTTGGTAATCCCTCAGATGCCTGTAGCTACCGAAAAGGCAACATCACCTTGGGGTGGCTTTACTCTTTAAGTAAAAAGTATTGCCTATGATAATTTTTCTTGCTGGAAGAAGCTAAATGTTTAGACAGCTCCCCAGACTAGTAATGACATACACGGGGAGCAGCTATTATTTATAAAAATAAACCTCCATTATGCTGCTACTGGTAGGATTTGCTTAACCATTTTCTTACTGGGCACATATACCCCCCTCCTGCCCAGGTGAAATTTCAGCTTCCGGCACTGCGTCGCTTTAACTGACAATTGCGCGGTCGTGCGACGTGGCTCCCAAACAAAATTGACGTCCTTTTTTTCCCACAAGTAGAGCTTTCTTTTGGTGGTATGTGATCGCCTGTGCGGTTTTTATTTTTTGCGCTATAAACAAAAAAGAGCGACAATTTTGAAAAAAAATACAATATTTTTTACTTGTTGCTATAATAAATATGCCGATTTAAAAAGAAAAACACATTTTTTTTCTCAGTTTAGGCCGATACGTATTCTTCTACATATTTTTGGTAAAAAAAAAAAACTCGCAATAAGCGCAAAAGTTATAGCGCCTACAAAGTAGGGGACAGAATTATTATTTTTTATTATTTTTTTTTTACTAGAAATGGCGGGGATCTGCGATTTCTATAAATATGCACTAATTACTGTATAAATGTGACTGGCATTGAAGGGGTTAACACTAGGGGGTGAGGAAGGGGTTAAATGTATTCCCTGCATAGTGTTCTAACTGTAGGTGAAGGGGGGTGACTGGGGGAGGTGACCGATCTATGTCCCTATGTACAAGGGACACAGATCGGTCTCCTCTCCAGAGACAGGACGCTGTCTCTGTGTGAGCCGGCAATGAGAGATGATCTCATATGTTTACATATGAGATCATCTCTCATTGGCCGCACAGATCGCATCGCAAACGGCCACTCAGATTGGCCGTTCGCGGCGATCTGTAATTGGCTGTGTCCAAGGGACACGGCCAACACAGAGTTTCCCCGCTGCGTGCTCTGGAGCGTGCGCGGGGGAACGCCCAAAGGGGCCAACGTCAATTGACGTCCAGTTGGATATTCAGGTCCGCGCTGTAGCCGTCATTCGGCTATAGCGCGGGTCTCAAGAAGTTAAGTAAAAAGTATTGCCTATGATAATTTTTCTTGCTGGAAGAAGCTAAATGTTTAGACAGCTCCCCAGACTAGTAATGATATACACGGGGAGCAGCTATTATTTATAAAAATAAACCTCCATTTTGCTGCCACTGGTAGGATTTGCTTAAATTTTCCTCTGCGAAGACTCTGAAAAGTTACGACACTTGAAAGATCCGTAGAGGCAAAAATAGCACTTCATGCTCCCTCGTACAATTATGAGCTATTCGTGGACTTTGGAACACGTTAATTACTTGGAGTTCTTGATAAATGAACTGTTGGCTTTTTTTTTTTTTTTGGTGCTCAGATTTCTGGCTCCAAAATAATCTTGAGAAGAGCTAAGAATACCTCTCAAATGCTCCTATGTTTTCTATCCAAGCAAATGCCTTGGCAGGAGTGATGGTAAAGTGGGCTCATTTAAGATGATCTGAGGAAGCAGACTGACAAGAAAGCTGATTACAAGCCTCTTACTGACTCCTCCACCGAGTGAGGGGAACATGACTAAATGCACTTTGAAGGAGGGAGAGATAGGCCCTTTCCTAATAGTGACTTGGAGTGTAGGGATCTCTATTTAAGGCTGGCTAAAAAAAAAAAAAAGCACAAGCTTGCCAGACCCTTCCACGGCTTCCCTCTTTCTGACAGTTAGGCGCTTTCGGAAAACATTTGAAGATAACAGGGAAGGAAATTGTGAAACGACAGGGTGAAAGGAGCCTGAAGCGCGGACGATGGCTGCCATCCTTGCTCTGGCCTCTTGAGCGTTATCTTGAGCTGGAAAAATAACTCAATTTCTGTTTAAAGGACTTTAAAGTAACACTAAACTCTGCTTCAACTCTGCTTTTGCTGAAACAGACGAATAAGAGCTGCACTCTGAAGCCCCATACACACTATCAGTTTTCCTGCAGGTTTTTCTCTTCAGGTTTACCAAAACCATCTAATATGAGGTCAAACCTTAAGAGTTTCAATTCGTATGCAATCAGGCAAGCCCTTGCACTACATGGTTTTGGTAAACTTGAAGAGAAAAACCTGCAGGAAAACTGATAGTGTGTATGGGGCTTGAGCTCCATTTTTCCATGTACTTTTATTTAATAAAATACCCCAAAGAAACCATCACCCCCTTAATTAGTTTCACCATGAATGGCTTGACAAAGCCTTTTGTGGTGAAATGCGTTAAAGTAGCTGTAAACACTTACATGTACCAAGTGAAGTGACTGGCCTCTTCTCTACAGCCGTTCTATGTCCAGAAATTATAAAGCTTGTCTGAGCTTCCAGAAAGCAGGGGGCAGGGAGCTGAAGTTACACTCAGTGAGGAGAGCTCTGAGAGCTAAGCAACTATGACTAAGCGTTAAACATTTGCATGAAGCGCGTCTACCTCTTTGTCCCCTGTTCCATCTGTTAACCACCTGTCATGAAGTGTCAGGAAAGGTTCCACCCGCTGGTAATACTATCTGATTTTTGGCGTGCAGTACTGATGTCCACCAGCAGGTGTCTCCTGGCAGTTTGGAACTGTCAGGAGAGCCTTTCCCTGCTGGTGTTATGTGATCTTTGGACCGCAGTACTGGCATCCACCAGCGGGTGGATCCTGGCAGTATGGAGCAGATATCTCCTCCTGCAGTTAGGAATCACCTGAACCTGATAGCAGGTAATGGTATAAAAACCTGACAAGTTAAAACACACTTTGCCTTGGCTTCGTCTTGTGCCCTGATCTGTGAACCTGTTACCTGAACCTGTTACCTGAACCTGACTCTGATCCCAAACCTATTTGTACCTGTTCCTGTCAGTCCTGGATCCCTGCTGTCCGAACCCTTCCACCCTCTCCCTGTCCGTTGCTCCTTATCCCCCATCTCCTGTTATGACCCTGGCTTAGCTGAGACTACGATTCCGGTATTCCCTTTTGGCTAGATAAATATTCGTCTGATTGTTGTCATTTTGGGGTCTTGTCTTATATTGGTCTGTTGTGCACTGTATGATATTGGAGGTGGTTGTGTTTACATATTATTCACATTTCTTAATAAATTATTACTTTCGTCACCTATATACATCTGGTTCACTTGTGCAGTACACACAGTTATGATCACACCTGATTCGCGATCTTTTCCTTGTTGCAATCTTGACAAAGGTTTTCCCGATCTTCCTGATCTTTGGTATGCAGAGAGTTATCTCTCTGCTCTCAGCCATCAAAAGTCAAAGTCTGGGCAGTCTGCCAAGTTTTAAAACATTAGTGGAATGTTAAGTCTAAACATTGTATTAATTTGACTTTTACATCTAAGAAATAAAGAAATAACCCTTCTGTATGTAAATTAGGAACGTTTAACCACTTAAACACCAAACCTTTTTCTGACAGTTGTTTTCAAGTTAAAATCATATATTTTTTTGCTAGAAAATTACTTAAAACCCCCAAACATTATATATATATATATATATATATATATATATATATATATATATATATATATATATATATATATTATTTTAGTATAGACCCTAGAGAATAAAATGGTGGTTGTTGCAATATTTTATGTCGCACTGTATTTGCGCAGCGCTCTTTCAAATACAAATTTTTTTTAAACATTTTTTTTTGTATAATGTGAAAGATTTTACGCCGCAAAAATCTTGATCTTTATTCTAAGCAAAAAAAATGTGATTCTCATGTTGGCCAGAATCGTGCAGCTCTAGTCTGTATGGATAATTTTTGGGGAATAAGGATATTGTTTAGTGTCACTTTAGGTCAGTAATGAATTGGAACTTAGAGAGGCAGTGGAGGAAAGAGTTTGTGCTTTATGGAGACGTTTATGAAAATGTATTGCTTGTAGATTTATGCATTAAAATAATTACCATATTTATCGGCGTATAACGCGCACTTTTTTCCCCTTAAAAACAGGGGAAAATCGTGGGTGCGCATTATACGCCGATCCCCTGTCTCTGAGCGCCGCCGCCGACATATACCGAGCGCAGTACACTCGGGTACACTCGGCTAGGCTCGACCACGGTCAGGTCCGCTTGCGGTCACGCCCTGCGAGAGGAGCCGAGCGTGGCCGAGCCTAGCCGAGTGTACCCGAGTGTACTGCGCTTGGTATATGTCGGCGGCGGCACTCGGCGACAGCACGGGAGAAGCGGGGAGGACACCACGAAGGCCGAAGACAGACGCCAGACCGGACAAGGCCGCCGATGGACGCCGGGCAAGACACCGAAGAGTGACATTTAAACTGTAAGTAATTTTTTTTTCCAGGAAATTTCCCTCCTAGAACTGGGTGCGCGCTATACGCCGGTGTGCGCTATACCCAGATAAATACGGTAGATTTGATTCACTAAATGAAATCAATAAAATAAAATGTAACTTTCTTTTTCATGAGTAGTAGTTCCCCCTTGTCTACATTGAGCTATGATGGCCCCAACATTTCTGCCATTGATTCAGTATTATCTATGCTTCAATTCCACTTTAAAGTAGTATTCCAGGTCACAATTTGATTTTAAATGTATGTACAACCAACAGTGTACCTCGTATTTGCTCCCTTTTGGTCTGTTATAGACCAACTTGCTTTGAAAAATTTGGTGATATGGTCCCCCAGCTGAGGGCCAGATCCTCAGAGCGAGTACGCCGGCGTATCTACTGATACGCCGGCGTACTTTCAAATTACCCGCGTCGTATCTTTAGTTTGAATCCTCAAACCAAGATACGACGGCATCTGGCTTCGATCCGACAGGCGTACGGCTTCGTACGCCTTCGGATCGTAGATGCAATACTTCGGCGCCCGCTGGGTGGAGTTCTCGTCGTTTTCCGCGTCGGGTATGCAAATTAGCTATTTCCGTCGATCCACGAACGTACGCGTGGCCGTCGCATTCTCTTACGTCGTCTGTAGCCGGCTTTTTCCGGCGTATAGTTAAAGCTGGTATTTTGCGGCGTATAGTTAGAATTGCCATGTTAAGTATGGTCGTCGTTCCCGCGTCGAAATTTGAATTTTTTTTTTTTTTGCGTAAGTCGTCCGTGAATCGGGATGGACGTAACTCACGTCTAAGTTAAAAAAATGACGTCCTAGCGACGTCATTTAGCACAATGCACGGCGGGAAATTTAGAAACGGAGCATGTGCAGTTCATTCGGCGCCGGGACGCGCTTCATTTAAATGAAACCCGCCCCCTAATCGCCGATTTGAATTCCGCCGCCAGAGATACACTACGCCGCCGTAACTTACGGCGCAAAATCTTTGAGGATTCGAAATTCCGCCATGTAAGGTACGGCGGCGTAGCGTATCTCTGATACGCTGCGCCGATCTATTTCTATGTGGATCTGGCCCTGAGTATTTATCTTTAATCCAAAGCTGTCCCCTGCAGCACTTCCTTTCTGCCACAAGATGTCCTCAGTCTCCTGAGTTAAATGACGCCCAGTGTTATTCCCTCCAGAAGACTGAGGGCATACTGTAAATGCATGGCATCATGGGACACTAGGTGCCCTTCATTCACAGTGTACTGATGAAAAAAGCAACACTAACATAATCACATCAGTACTGCTCTCTTCATAATGGAGGATTAATCACCACGGTGAGAAGACTAAAAAGGAAGAAGACCCAGCGAGTCATGTGGCTGGCGTAAAGGCTTCCAAAAAAGGTAGGTATAAAATACAGCATAGCATAATGCCTGTAGGGGGGCTGGTCAGCTGATGGAAGGCTAAGCACAGAGTTGGGATTCAAATCTACCACTGAAAGTAAATCTGTGTAGACACCACTCCGGGTTGGTCTGCCATGCTCTAGCCCCCCTTCCCCATAAACAAGTGTTCGCAGCCATGAAGTATAGACAAGATGAGGTAGATGACCACACACTATATCGGTGATATGCAATTAGCGGACCTCCAGTTGTTGCAGAACTACGATTCCCATGAGGCATAGCAAGACTCTGACAGCCACAAGCATGACACCCAGAGTCAGAGGCATGATGGGACTTGTAGTTTTGCAACAGCTGGAGGTCCGCTAATTGCATATCCCTGCACTATATCATGGAAAATCCATATATAAAGACATCACAGCCCCATAGAAAGGAGCTGCATTAACGCATTTCACGCTTACAGGCGCTTAGTCATATGACTAAACACATGTGAGCATGGGACGCATATAGTGTGCAGTCATCTACCTCATCTCGTCTATACCATTGAAAACATTTTGATAAATCTGTTTAAGAAGTGTTAAATATCTGTTGATCCACCCAGAAATCCAGTGAGATGATAACTTCCTGTGCTCTCTGCCTGTGATGCAATGATATCAGATGGCATTTTTCTCAGTTCTCTCTGTGGACTCCATTACATTATAGAGGGAAGGTTCAGGAAATGTTTTGTAGTCCTAACACACTTCATGTCCTAGGACAGGGGTCAAACTTTCTAAGCAAAGGACCTGTTTACTGCCCTTTGGGTTTTTAGGGGGGGGGGGGGACTGTGCCAATGGAGTAGGAAATTTCCCGGCATCAGTTGGAGTAAATAATGCCTCACCAGTTTAAATGTGAGGAATAGTGCCTAATTGTTGATATCAGTGGAAGGAATGGTGTTAGTGGAAGGAATGATACCCCATAACTGTTGTTAGTTGGAGGAATAGTGGCCAAATGTTGGCATCAGTGGGAGAAATGTTGCCCCCTAAATGGTGTCAGTGGAAGGAATAATGTCCCATCACTAGTGTCAGTTGGAGGAATAGTACCTCATTGTTGGTATCAATGGAAAAAGTATTGCCCCATCAAGGGCGTCAGTTGGAGGAATAGGGCCCAAGGGCCAGCTAATGAATACTGGGGGGGTGGTGATTAGCCAAAAACACTGAGGGTTACCCACATCCCAAAATACATATGCACAAGGAGAGTATTCCTCTAAGTGGGACTTTGGAAGGTATGGAAGAATCAAGGAGTAATGGTAATAATTAAAGGTGTTTATTGTGATGAACAATAGATAAAACAATCTAAAGTACAAAGAATAGGGGGGGGGGGGTACAGGAAGCATTGAAAACGATGGATACAAACATACAATACATAGAGGTACAATCATTACTTTGTTATATGAATCAGACACAACAGACAGGAACTGAGGCGTTTCGAGTTTAACCGATAATTCTCTTCTTCAGGGGTGATTGAACCCAAGATGGAAAATATGTCTATGATTGAAAAAACAATTGTAAGTATATAATGTGAAAACATTTTTTTTTAAAACATATGTATTCACATTGGGCCATATTCTGAGTAAAGTTACGATGGAGTATCTCAGGATACTCCATCGTATCTCTCTTTTTTGGCCAGTGTATCTATGCGAGTGATTCTTAGAATCATTTTCGCATAGATACGCTGAAGATCCGACATGTGTAAGTCACTTACACTGTCGGATCTTAAATGTAATTACTCCGCCGGCCGCTAGGTGGCGTTTACATTCAGGTCTCATTTGTTTATGCAAATGAGCCTGATACGCCGATTCCCGGACAAATTTGCGTCGCGTAACCGTCGCTTACGTCGTTTGCGTAGGCGTAAGGTTACCCCTGCTATACGGGGATACGCCGGGCCAAATACACTACGCCGCCCCAAACTAAGCAAGTGTATGGGGAATACAGCACTTGCTCCTGTAGGTTGGGGCGGCGGAGTGTAATTGGCTTACGCGCCGCCCGCCGAAAATGTAAGAGAATATGGCCCATAATCTTTAGATTTACACTGACCATAGAGTATTGCTTAAAACCATCAATTATTACTGCATCCACGCTAAAAACATGGGGGACACAATGCTGCTGTCTTGGATCGTTCAGTCCGGGACCCAGGAGCCAGGCACATCCATGAAAGACCCTAAAGCCCAAGAAGATTACCCACAGAGGGCGTCGGGATCCAACCTGTGTTGCCAGTGACCCAGAAGCGATGAATAGTCGCTAAAAAGAACAGGATATGAGGATTTGTATGTATCTCCTGGCCCTACCTATAGAAATCAAAGGACTGGTAAGCTTCAATATATTAAAATGTTGGGTTTAAATATAATGTATATGTTTGGATGCTTTGGGAAATTAAACCTGCTATCCAATATTTACAGTATTTATGTCTGTGTCCCATATGGGAGACCTCCACCCTGTCCCAGTGATACCAGAAAAATACTTCCAACTTCCTCCTAGCATGCTTCACAGGCAGTGTATGCTACTGGCCCACTTATGGCATCTGTAAGATCACCAGATTGGAGCCATGGCCGCCAATGACCAAAGAGAGAAGACACTGGGCCACAAAAAGTTAAGAGGAAATTGGCAGCTTCAGTGGCAGGAGTAGTGGGGAGCGCACTCCCAGGAGCACTGGAGGAGGGCAAAGCCAGAGGTAGGTGTCATGGACCTTGGAATGCAGAAGTGTTCCTCCTTAAAATCTGTTACACAGTGGGGGATCTTCTGCCCTGTCTTAAGGCTCCAGACGGCTCCATTGTTCTGTGTCTGGCTATTGTGTACATTGATTGCCCCCTGGGGCTTCGGTCTCATTACACATAGCAGTCCTTCTACTCAAGCTATCGGACCAATCCCTGCTGACTCATTTTCAAGTCCTCATTTGCATTGGTAAGAGGACCTGAAGGAGAACTACATGTACTTTACAATTGACCAATAGGAAAGCGGTTGTTGGGGGCGGGATGTTCCAAATTCTGTATAAAAGTGTGTTGTGTGCTTCCAATAAAAGTCTTTCTGTTTGAACTTACATACAGCCTGCCTGGTGTTTGTTCTAATGGATTCCGAACGGCACATAGCTGTAGTTCGGATCCCGGAGCCTTGGATGACAGAACCATCAGACGTTGCGATCTGCAAGCTGACTCAACAGTAGCAGAGGTGTGTCGGGGGAGCGGAAGCGAGCGAGCAAGGGTCTCGTTACAGTAGATACACTACAGTGTCCAAGGGTGTGATACATACTAGCACATTATGCTAAGAGCTGCCAACCCTTGGCCAGGCTACAGCACCCCTTCAATTGTTATATTTTATGTATATTTCTGTTATTTTTCATTGAAATATATCACGGCAGCTTTAGATCCTGGAATTCTTCTGTACAATTGGTTAGGCTTGTATAGTTTGGTGACTTGGAGCATAACATGATCATAGGTCAGCCATTGTGTAAATACATCATACATTGAGTTTTCAGTTGACTTCCTCGGTCTGCTTCCTCTTCATTATAGAGATGGCAAAAAGTGACAGAACATCTGGAATTTCTGTACTTCCTGCTGGATTTGTTTTATTCTTCTCCTTCCTTTTTCCTGTTGCTGCCTGTAAATGACAATTACTACATAAAACCAATGTAACCCCTGCAGCAAGGTCTCCACTCAACACAACTAATATCTTGAAAGCAAGAGAGTCCCTTATCAGAATAGAATTCCTTTATTCTTCTAAAGAAAAAAAAAAAACATTTTATTCAACCTGCAATACTTAAATAATGGAAAACAATCAGCAGAGGTATCTGTATGGAATGTTTTATTATTAAATATATACATTTTAAGGAAAATTTATAATAAATTATTTATTTACAGTGGCCCAGATTCAAGAAGCACTTGCGCCCGCGCAACCATAGGTTGCGCGGCGCAAGTGCTTACTTGTTTCGGTGTAACGAGTGCTCCTGATTCAGGAACCTCGTTACACCGACTGCAGCCTAGGATCTGACAGACATAAGCCTCCTTATGCCTTCACATCCCAGGCTGCATTCTTGCGTTGGCCGCTAGGGGGCGCGGCCATTGTGATCGGCGTATAGTATGCAAATTGCATACTACCACCGATTCACAAAAGTTGCGCGGGCCCTGCGCACGCAAGGTACGGAGTTTCCGTACGGCGATTTTAGCGCAAGGTTGCTCCTGCTATAGCAGGGGCAACCTATGCTAAAGTATAGCTGCGCTTCCCGCTCGTGAAATTTAAATTTCACGTCGTTTACGTAAGTCCAGCGCCATTCACGTTCACTTAGAAGCAAATGACGTCCTTGCGACGTCATTTGCCGCAATGCACGTCGGGAAAGTTTCCCGACGGAGCATGCGCTGTTCGCTCGGCGCGGGAGCGCGCCTAATTTAAATGATTCCCGCCCCCGGCGGGATCATTTACATTAGGCAGCCTTACGCCCGGCTGTTTAGCATATCGCCCGCGCAATTTACGGAGCTACTGCTCCGTGAATCGCTGGGCAAATCGAAATATTTGCGTGGGCGCAGAGAAAAATCTTTGCTCTTTGCCCACGCAAATATTGCTCCAATCTACCTGAATCTGGGCCAGTGAGTACACATTATAAGTTGTAATTGTGAAGTTACCGCTCTGTTGTTTTTGTGTGTCAGACAATACAATCAGAATTCTTGCTTAATAATTGCTACAATAAATGCAATTGCACGGTTATCCGCTTGTTTTTAGTGCATAATTATAAGTCCGAGCTGATTAGCGCCCTAAGCCCGTGTACACACGATCGGATCTCTGATAGAATCTAATCCGATGGATTTTTTCATCAGATATCCGATGAAGCTGACTTTCATCAGTCTTGCCTACACACCATCGGTTAAAAATCCAGTCGTGTCCAATGCAGTGACGTAAAACACAACGACGTGCTGAGAAAAATGAAGTTCAAAGCTTCCGAGCATGCGTCGACTTGATTCTGAGCATGCGTGGATTTTTGACCGATGGACTTCCCCTCAGACGATCGTTTTTTTCTATTGGTTTTTTATCCATAGGAAAGATTTAAAACAGGTTTTATATTTTTTCACCGATGGAAAAAAAAAACGATGGGGCCCACACACGATCGGTTTGTCCATCGGTCCGTTTTCATCAGACAAACCGATCGTGTGTACAGGGCTTAAAAGTATTTTCACTTATACAGCCAAATTGCATACCTCCCAACTTTCTGAGATGGGATAGAGGGACACTTATCAGCAAAAGTATGCAGGCATAAGACACACCCCTCGCCACGCCCCCTTAAACGAGAATTGAACAAAAACAACAAGATTGGTTGAACCCACAAGTGCTTTTTTTACCACTACTATTCCTTTATATTGGCTTCTAGAATTTACAAATGCAGCAATTTAGAAATCAGATGAAAGGTTTAGGGCTGGAAAATACTTTTTGATAGATAAAAAGTGCTTTTTATATATGTAGCACTACCCCCAAAGGAGCTGCTGGTTTAGATTTGGGTTTGCCGTTACCTTACTGTTCCATATGCTCATCTTAGGGGTTCTCCTTGAAGAGTTGTCCACAAATTGTCTGCACCAAACACAAAGTCTCTTTCAAGGTTTTTATTGAACAATGTTCTCCAACAGAGGGCAAGAGGGATGGCAAGAGGGATGGCAAGAGGGATGGGGAGGCTCAGGTATCTTTGCTTTGTGGATCACGGGTACAACTTAGATCCAGAGGATTAATTCAGTTCCACACTGGATTTCAGCAACCACCAGATAGGCCTACTCTCACCGACCTAGCAGCTGGCGCGAAGCTCTTCAAAGTCTCTACCACAGACTTGATAAGTGTTGTCAGGCCGTCCCACGATCTTCTGCCCCAAGATCATGTAACCATTGTATAGTTCCAATAAAGTACACAACTTACGGTGCCAAGAATCTTTCAGCCAGGCCGGCAGCACAGTGAGGTAAATTTGAGCTGAGCTGCTATCATTGTATCGAATCAAGAGCTGAGAACCACCGGGCAGAGGAAGTGCACGTCTCTGGTGGAGAAAATTCCAATGTTTTAGGTAAGTAGAATGGGGGGGGGGGGCTGGGGGACTGGTCACTGCCATAGGATGCATTAAGGTGAAAAAACTTGAGGGTCTACAACCCCTTTAAAAATAATAATAATAACTATGCACACTAATTTAGATGCTCTTTTCTAAAACTTCCAGTGCTGAAAAATCCTACTTGGCTACCTTTGTTTATGATGGGCCTAAGGAGCTGTGTTTGCCATAATGTACCCTTTTTGTACTGTGCTGACAGATCTCAATATCAGTTGTATGCTAGATATGAACACTGTCCATCCTAACAAATGGTTAAAGATTTTCCTTCATTGCATTTGAAGCTCGACCTGTCGTAAGCCTTTTTAGTGGGTCAATCTGATCCTGAATTTGTTTAGAAACGCTTGCAGCCGGCCATGATCTCCTAAGAAGCGTCTAAATGGTTAGAAATATATATATTTTTAAAGCGGGGGTTCACCCTATCGACGAAATTTTTTTTTTTTTTTTTTATTTTACCATAAAATCAGGCATTGTAGCGCGAGCTACAGTATGCCTGTCCCGAATTTTACCCCCGTACTCACCTTGTTCTCGTAGATTGAAGATACCGGGGAATGGGCGTGCCTATGGAGACAGAGGATGATTGACGGCCGGCTCTGGCGCGTCACGCTTCTCCGGAAATAGCCGAAATAGGCTTGGTCTTCACGACGCGTGTGCATAGCCTGTGCGCAGGCGCCGTGAAGCGCCGAGACTTACTCCGGCTGTCTTCGGGGAGAGTGACGTGCCAGGGCCGGCCGTCAATCATCCTCCCTCTCCATAGGCACGCCCATTCCCCGCGGGAGCCGAAAAATACGATCTACGAGAACAAGGTGAGTCCGGGGTTAAAAAAATCGGGACAGGCATACTGTAGCTCGCGCTACAATGCCTGTCTCGATGGTAAAATGTGTCGGGGGGGGGGGGTGAACTACCGCTTTAAGTTATGCTGTGTGAATGGGAACAAACAACCAATATATAGTGAGGTTTTCTCACATTTGAATACAAAATGGCAAATACACTTTAACCGGTTCCTGACCGGCTCACGCAGATATACTGCGGCAGAATGGCTCCCCTGGGCAAAACATATTGGTCTAAATTGATGAAGAAATGAATTGTTTTCCATTTTTTTTTGGAAGTGTATTATAGCAGAAAGTAAAAGATATTGTTTTGTCTTTTTTTGCTTATAGCGCAAAAAATAAAAACCGCAGAGGTGATCAAATACCACCAAAAGAAAGCTCTATTTGTGGGAAAAAGAGGACATCAACTTTATTTGGGTACAGCGTCACATGACCACACAATTGTAAGTTAAACGAACGCAGTGCCGTATCGCAAAAAAAAATGGCCTGGTCATAAAGGGGGTAAATTCTTCCAGGGCTGAAGTGGTTAAAGGAAATGTGTCATGAGAGAAACACAGAGGCTGACATTGCTCATCCCCACTTCCCAAAATACTGGTTACTCCACTTCCATATTAGGCCAATGTAATCACAGGATGCAAAGGTTCTCACCTCTTAACCCCCAAGACAATAAAATCACCTTTGGGCTCTCAATGAGTGCAGGCTTCCACTATAGGGAATCTGGATGCTGCTCTTCAACTAGAGAACTTTCTTTGGACTTTTTAGAAGTTCACTAATCTAATTGCATTGGATATTTACTGAGCAGAATTGACTCCTTCCTGCTCACTTACCAAAAAAATGTCCAATGCTTGCTCATGTCCATGCACTTTCGCCCCTTCCTGCCCAGAACAATTTTCAGCTTTCAGCGCTGTGACACTTTGAATGACAATTGCGCGGTCATGCAACACTGTACCCAAACAAACATTTTATAATTTTCTTCCCACAAATAGAGCTTTCTCTTGGTGGCATTTGCTCACATCTGGGGTTTTTATTTTTTGCTAAACAAACTAAAAAAGACCAACATTTTTGATTAAAAAAAATTCTCTTAGGCCCTGTACACACGAGCGGATATCCGATGAAAACGGTCCGCCGGACCGTTTCCATTGGACATTTCTGCTTCGGATTTTGATCTGATGGGCTGCACACACCATCAGATCAAAATCCCCGCGGAAAACATACGCGGTGACGCGGCCGCGCCGTCGCCGCGATGATGACGCGGCGACGTGCGCGACCCTGGAAGGTAAATACTTCCACGCATGCGTCGAATCACTTCGACGCATGCGAGGGATGGGGATCGGTCGGACTTATCCGGTGAGTCTGTACAGACGACCGGATAAGTCCGACGGATAGGTTTCCAGCGGATAGATTTCTTAGCATGCTAAGAAATTTTTATCCGCTTGAAAACGGTCGGCTGGACAAATGTCCGCCGAAAAATGTCCGCTAGGCCGTACACACGACCGGATTCGTCTGCTGGAACTGATCCGCAGATAAATCCCAGCGGACAGATCCGGTCGTGTGTACGGGGCCTTAGTTTCTGTCATAACATTTTGTTTTCCCCTTCACTGACAGGCACTGATGAGGCGGCACTGATGAGGCGGCACTGATGAGGCGGCACTGATGAGGTGGCACTGATGGGCACTGATGAGTTGGCACTGATAAGGTGGCACTGATGGGCACTGATGAGGAGGCACTGATGAGGAGGCACTGATATGTAGAATTGATGGGCACTGATGAGTTGGCACTGATAAGGTGGCACTAATGGGCACTGATGAGGAGGCACTGATATGTAGAATTGATGGGCACTGATATTCAGCACTGATGGGCACTGATAGGCGGCACTGATGGGCACTGACAGGTGGCTGTGATGGGCACTGACAGGCAGCACTGATTGGCACTGATAGGTGGTACTGATTGGCACTGACAGGTGGTACTGATGGGCAGGTACTGATTAGTTACTGACAGGTGTTACTGCTGGGCACTGTTATGGGCACTGATTGGCACTGTGGTGGGCTCTGATTGGCACTGTGGTGGGCTCTGATTGGCACTGTGGTGTGCTCTGATTGGCAATTTATTGGGCACTGGCAGGGGGTTATGCTGGACGTCATATGACGCCCAGTCAGGATAACAGAACCACTTCCGGGCCATCATTCTGCATGTGGCGAGCGAGAAGTGGTTAAACATGGAACATTTGTTTAATTTGATGTACGTTTCTACAAATGCTTACATTCTAAAGCTAGCCATAGAGGGATTCATCCAGTTCAGCAGGGACCAGCAGAATTTTGATCCATCTATTGATGTCTCCAGACAGGGAAGGACTGGGACAGAAATTTGGCCCTGGACTTTATCCAGACTGGCCCACTTTGACAGGTCTCTCCCATGGCGGCCGGACAACTCCCGCACCCTCCCCCACCGGCCACCCAAACCCCCTCTCCCCCTTCACTAGCCACTAGCCGTTCTACTTTATTAGAGTAGAACGGCTGGTACTGGTACTCTTATAGGCAGTACCAGTGGGGAAGCCAGACATTATTTCACCCGGGGGAAAGAATCAGTTCGGTGCCCCCCTTATGGGACTAGATTAGGCAGAAGTGAGAAACTCCCAGGCCATAGCTGTTGAGTCAGCTGTCTGTCCCCTCCCCCCATGCTCCTCTGTTGTCCCCCCCTGCTTCTTTGTTCCCACCAGGTGAGCGCTGCGGGGAGGGAGAGACAGAGGAGTGGAGGGGGGCAGCAGTCCGTTGTCACTGAAGCCAGCCCACTGGGCCATCGGCCCACCGGGAAACTCCCTGAGGTCCCAATGGCCAGTCCATCCCTGTCTCCAGACAAAAGAAATCAATCTAACGTTTGACTTTTGTCAAACGGGAATGTTGGAAAATTTTCCTTCAGTCAGAATACAATAACACAGAAAGGAGGATTCATCCGTCCACCTCGTTTGTGTGAATGAGGGAATCTATTCATTTTTTTTTCTTTTCGATTAGCCCCGTGGCTGATAAAAAACAAACAAATTATCTCTGGCCAGACTAACTTGGAAATGAGGCCTCCATACTGCAAGCATTTAGTCTCTCATGACTCCCTACTACTGTTTCCACTAATCTATGGAGTGTCTAATTTAACTGGACATTCCAGAATAGGTCTACAATATTTACACAATGTTTTCTTATTCTAAAGTCAGGATGTCTTTAATTAACGAGTTCAATACATCTATAGGAAAGTTGCAAAAACGTAACCAAGTCGCCCATCGCCAGAAATTCAGCGGGCTCGCAAAAAATATCAGCGTTTAAAGTATTCTCGTGTTTACATAAATATTAAACAGAGTTCAAAGGTTTTGTTGGCCAGACATCAGTTGTGCCGTGTAAGAGCCTTGGAAAATAAACATTGAGCTTAGTAAGTTCAGCAAATTATCATGATAAGTTCCTGCCACGCTCTGTGCAAGCGAGGGGACTGCACAACTTCAAATAGATTATATCCGTATATTTTATTTATTATGAGAGTTTTTTGTCCCTGGGAAAATAACATTTTGCTTTAAATCTCATTAGCAGCTATTTTTGGCATTGCGTATGAGTTGAGGAAACATTCGTCTGTATGAAAGTAGCCACTTTAGAGAAAAAAATACAGCTAAATAGATGATTTAAATACACATGGGTAGATTCACGTACCTCGGCGCATTAATACGCTGGGCGCAGCGTATCTAAGATACACTACGCCGCCGCAACTTATTTTTTTTCGAATCCTTAAAGAATTTGCGCTGTAAGTTACGGCGGCGTAGTGTTCCTTTGGCGGCGTAAGGGCGCGGGATTCAAATTGATGTAATGGGGGCGTGTTTTATGTAAATACGTCGTGACCCGATGTAAACAAAGTTTTTTTTTTAACTGCGCATGCGCCGTCCGTGGGGGTATCCCAGTGCGCATGCTCGAAATTAACCCGGAACAAGCCAAAGCTCACGACGGTGACGTCAGTCTACGTAAATCCCTATTCGCGAACGACTTACGCAAACGACGTTAAAAATTCAAAATTGTACGCGGGAACGACGGCCATACTTAACATTGAGTACGCCACCATATAGCAGGTTTAACTATACACCGGAAAAAGCCGAACGCAAACGACGTAAACAAAAACGCGCCGACCGGACGTACGTTTGTGGATCGCCGTAGCGACCTAATTTGCATACTCGACGCGGAATTCGACGGAAACGCCACCTAGCGGCCGACGAAAAATTGCAGCTTAGATCCGACGGCGTACTAAGACGTACGCCTGTCGGATCTAGCCGAGATGCCGCCATATCTTGTTTTGAGGATACAAAACAAAGATACGACGCGCAAAATTTGAAATTACGCGGCGTATCAAGAGATACGCCGGCGTAATACCTTTGTGGATCTGCCCCTAATAGTTGAACTACATTTGTTTGGAGCTCAGTTTGCTGAATCCCTGCACCCCTGTCAGACAGTACAGCCAGGCCATGACATTCCCGTTTACTATACTGCAGTTGTAAATCCCAGTTGGATGACATTTAGTTTAAGTACTTTGTATATTTTCATAAAATTATTTTCTGCATTCTGGTGCTGATGATTTCCTGTGGCCCCTTCCAGCCACTATTTATCCACATGCACTTGCTCAAGAGTCAACTGCATATGGATCAGTTCTCTAAAACAACAGCAGATCTTGCCTGTCCAATAAGTGTTGTCATGACATTTGTAATCTCCACCAGTGGTGCATGTGATGTTGACAACACAGGAACAGATTTAAGAGTTGTCACCCTATAACACAGTGGTTTTCAACCTGGGGGTCGGGACCCCCTTGGGGGTGAAATGTTGATTTGCCAGGGGTCACCAAATCCTGGGCTCTTGAAGTCTGCACTGCTCTTCCAGACTTTTCGCGGCCACCCAGCAGGGCTGTCCCTTGAGCCTGTGGCCGCCCAGCTGGGCTGTTCCTGAAGCCCGCGGCTGCCCACTCAGCCTCTTTGCAGCCACCCATTCGGTTCATAGCATGGCTGGCCCTATGTCCTGATTTCAACATAGGTGTCACTGCTGCGAGACACCACAAAGTTGGAGACACAGTGAAGCCGGAGACACAGTGAGTAACACTACCTGTGATTATAGTTGCCATTAAAAGTCTCCACTACAGTTCTCAGATCAGCAGATGACCTTGATCAAGAGCACCTAAGTTGGCTGATCCCAACTCCCCACTAGCACTGCCACTGATCCCGCCCCCCCAACAGCACTGCCATTGATCCCAATCCCCAACAGCACTGACACTCATTATATTCCCTCCACACCCCCACCAGGGGGTAAGAGAAGGAATAAAAATTGAGAATACATCAAAGGGAGAAGAAAAACGGGAGAGAAAGAATTAGACCCCATACACACGACCAAACATGTCTGCTGAAACTGGTCCGCGGACCAGTTTCAGCAGACATGTTCGGTCGTGTGTACGGCCGATCGGACAGGATTCCAGCGTACATTTGCCCGCCAGACCGTTTTCGAGCGGACAAATGTTTCTAAACTTGCTTAGAAACATGCCCGCTGGAATCCTGTCCGTTGGACATGTTCGGTCGTCTGTACAGACTTACCGTACATATCCGAGCGGCCGCCATCCCTCGCATGCGTCGAATGACTTTGACGCATGCGTGGAACCATTGACCTTTCAGCGTCGCGCACGTCTCCACGTCATCGTCGCGGTGACGGCGCGAACACGTCACCGCGCTGTCTGTCCGTGCGGATTGTCTCTCATTTCTGTATGATGGTGTGTACAGCCATCATACAGAAATCTCCGGGCGGGCATGTCCGCTGAAAACGGTTCGGCGGACCGTTTTCAGCGAACATGTTTGCCCGTGTGTACAAGGCCTAAGAGAAAGAACAAGAAAGACGTCTATAGAGAGGGATGGGAGAAAAATTAAATTAGAATAGAGAGACAAAAAAGGG
The DNA here is from genome assembly GCF_905171775.1 of Rana temporaria. NCBI lineage: Eukaryota > Metazoa > Chordata > Amphibia > Anura > Ranidae > Rana > Rana temporaria. The sequence continues at coordinate 56,982,763 of NC_053493.1, read as the reverse complement.
AAAGAAAGGAGAACAAAGAGTGATACATCCTAAAATGTACCATAAGGGGTTTTAATACCGTATGAGTGGAAGGGACTCTGGGAGCGTTATATGTCTGTGAATTAGGGGCGCAAATTACTCGTCTTGCCTTGGGTGCTGACAACCTACGATACGAAAATAATTTTACTGTTGGGGTCCCCATAAATTTTATCAAGGGGTCACGGCACTAGAAAGGGTGAGAACCACTGTATAACAGGAAGTGCCTAAACAAGGACCTTTGTGGCAGGATCACCAGGTTAAAATTTCAATAGAAATTGAAGGTTTCAAAAGCTTAAAAATAGCTTTTGAAATAGTACCACGTAAAGCTTATATGAGATTTTAAGGGGTTGGGTGCAATGCTGCCTGGTCCAAAACCCAGCACAGCCTATGATGAAGTCATTCCTATGCATTTCTTCCTATTAGCATTTTTACAGTGTTGGACTGACAGAACTGTGCAAGGAAGCAAAGCCCTAACTGGATCTCAGTTTGGAACCAGCCAAATAAAACATCCCCAATGACTAAAAAAAAGAATCTAAAAAAGATGCAAAAGCAGTGGCGGTTCGTCCATAGAGGGCGCTGGAGCGCCGCCCCCTCTAGCTCTCACCGCCTCACGTGCATTGCACGAATCTATGTTATTATTGCCGCTGCCGCTGTTTTATTCAGATGGTTGGCGCTCATGTCCGGCCATCTGAATAACGGCAGCTGGTTGGCTGTACGGAAGTGCCTATCAGAGCCAACGGCTCTGATAGGCTTTTCCGAGTACAGCCCTCGGGTCCCCGGAAGCTTATACAAGGAACGCACTAGGGATGCGCTCCTTGTATAAGACTGACAGGCGTCTCAGCCAATCAGGTTGGCCTATTCTGGCTAGTTTAACCTGATTGACTGAGACGCCTGTCAGTCATCGAGGGCGGTAGAAGACATCGAGGGACGTGGATGGCTGACTCCAGGACCAGTAAAGGTAAGTGCCGGGCGGGGAAAGGGGCACTTTACAGGGCACAGCGGCAACATCAGTGGGCACAGTGGCGACAATAGGCACAGTGGGGACAATGGGCACAACGGGGACAATTAAAGGGCACAGCGGCGACAATTAAAGGGCACAGCGGTGACAATTAAAGGGCACAGTGGTGACAATTAAAGGGCACAGTGGTGACAATTGATGGCACAGTGGTGACAATTGATGGCACAGTGGCTGTGTTTGATGGCATGGCACAGTGGCTGCGTTTAATGGCATGGCACAGTGGTGCGAATTGATGGCACAGTGGCTGCGTTTGATGGCATGGCACAGTGGTGACAATTGATGGCACAGTGGCTGCGTTTGATGGCATGGCACAGTGGTGACAATTGATGGCACAGTGGCTGCGTTTGATGGCATGGCACAGTGGTGACAATTGATGGCACAGTGGCTGCGTTTGATGGCATGGCACAGTGGTGACAATTAATGGCACAGTGGCTGCGTTTGATGGCATGGCACAGTGGTGACAACTGATGGCACAGTGGCTGCATTTGATGGGCACAGTAAGGCTGCAATTTTTTTTTTCGTTTGCGCCCCCCCCCAAAAAAAAATTTGAGCACCAGCCGCCACTGTGCAAAAGTGATGCAAATCTATAAGGGCGGAAGGTGAAATAATTTTAATTGTGAGATTACCAGTTTTGCAAAATGTTGCTGAAACTGAACTCTTGGTTTTGTTTTAAGGCATTTTTCTGCATTTGATCAATGCTAGTCAGTGCACAGGGAACATACAAAACAATTGTTTCTATGTGCCCTGTTCTCACCGAATGCTGCATTCAGGTGGGTTGCAGTGTGATGCTGAAAAAATGCACGGAACTGTGATATCAATAAAGAAAAAAAATAAATAAGTAAGTAGGGCAATGCATAGTAATAATAACACAAGGCAAGACCCCCATCCCACAATAGACACCAGACTGCAGGCTATAATTGACTGATTTAGCACATGGCTGGTGTGAACAGGCCTTAAACCATTCAGCTGCATTTGTAAAATTTGTTAAACAAATATATATATATATATATTCCTTATTTAGAGGATGCATTTTTAGTAAGTGTTTCATTTGTTTTGTGTTTTTTGTATTTCTGCTTTTCCTTTTTATTCTTTGTGTATTTAATTGCTATTTATGTACTGATATTCTTCCTTTTTGTGCTCTCTTTTTTGTTATTTGAAGAAAATAATTGTAAGATAGAGAGGCAAAGAAGGTTTTTTTTTTTTTTTTTAATTCTTTATTTTTCATTTTTCCTCATTTCACAATTCCATAAGAACAGGGATATTATCATATCAGAAAACAAAAGCCAACAATCAAACCACTATACATTATACTTGTTCCTGACCTATCTCTAAAAAAAAAAAAAAATAATGATTCCTCGTTCTTCCTATTTCCTATTCCCCCAGGCCATTTAACCTGTCCTCTCTCTGTTTAAGGAATTGAGAGACCCAATCTCCCTCTCGCCCACCCCAATGTCCGGACCCCTTGTCCAAAAAAAAAAAAAAAAAAAAAAAAAAAAACCCCAATACTTTCCACTCCTCCCTCTCCCCCCCCCTACTCCCCTCGTTCCCTATACCTATCATAGGGGGCCCATATCTCCCTATACTTCCCCTCCTGTTCCCTCAGAGCCATCGTGAGATTTTCCATACATTGGATTTCCCTGATTTTTTCATGCCATTGAGGTCTACTTGGTGAACACATGCTCTTCCATAAAGCTGGAATGCACGCTCTAGCTGTTATTAATAAGTGTCTTACCAAAGATTTTTTATATTTAACTACTGATATAGGGATGTCTAACAACAGGTAGACCGCTGGGTTCTCTCCAAGAGACATTTCAGTTATCTCTTCTATTTCCTCAGATACCATCCTCCAAAATTCTTTCACTCCTTCACAGTTCCAAAAGATATGTATCAGAGTTCCTTCCTCTTTTAAACATCGCCAACAAAGATTTGACGCTTGTGGGAAAATTTGGTTTAACACTTCCGGGGTCCTATACCACCTGCTCAGGATCTTATATCCTCCCTCCTGATATTTGGATGCTAGAGAGGCTTTATGATTAAACTCAAAAATTTTTCCCTTCTGGTTCTCTGTAAAAGTTACCCCTAGGTCTCTCTCCCAAGCTTGTATAAAGCCTATTTCTTGTGGAGCTTTAAGTTCATTTACCAGGGAATAAAATATTGATAACGAATGTCTCATCGCCTCTCCCTTAAGACATAATTTCTCAAATTCCGACAAACTCGTCCTCACTGTTGTCTGGCTCTGTATTGATCGCAGGAAACCCCTTAGCTGTCTTCGCCTGAATGGTTCTAGAACCTCAGCTAGTTCTCTTTCAATTTCCTCCCATGTCATCACCCGATTTTCCTTCTGAAAGTGGATCAATCTGGTTTTGCCTTGTCTTTTTAAATTCTCGAACCCTGGGTCATTTACACCCGGCATAAATGCCGGGTTTCCCAGGACCGGAGTTAGAGGATTTGCTTCTGTTTCATCATTTGATTTTCTAAATACTTTTTTCACCACCATGATTGTCGTCCCTATTGTTGGATGCTTTTTAACTGATTGTGGTAAAATGGATTTAGAAAGCCAAATTAGTCCTTCCAACGGTATTTCTATCATTGCCTGTTCGAAGAGAATCCATGGTTTAGTCTTCGGGGTAACACACCAGTCAAGAACTCTTGACAAATGTACAGCCTCATAGTATGCGAGTGGATCTGGGAAACCTATGCCCCCTTTTTCTTTAGGTAAAGTTAAGATATCTCTTCTGACTCTGGCTGGTTTCCCTGCCCATATGAATCCCGCAAACTTCATTCTGATCTCTTTCAAGAACCCTTGGGGTATACTGGTAGGGAGTGTCTGTAATAAATATAATATCCTAGGCATTGCATTCATCTTTATAATATTGACCCTGCCAAACCAGGTAAAAACCTCCTTATCCCATTTCTGTAAATCACGTTTTATTTGCCTTATCAATGGTGCTAAATTAAGCTCTAAGATTCTATTTAATTTCTTCGGGATTTTAGTCCCCAGATATCCAATATGAGAATTTGTCCATTTAAACATAAAAGAGGCGGCTAATTGTCGTTGTTGTACCATATTCATCTCCACCCCCATTGCCTCCGACTTGTCATAGTTTACTTTAAAATTTGATAACGCGCCATATTCAGCAATCTCAGCCAGCAATGGGGGAAGAGATAAAACAGGTTCCGTAAGAGAAAACATCAAATCATCCGCAAAAGCGGTTAACTTGTATGTTCCTCCCTTTACACAGATACCTCTAATATCGGTATTCCTCCTTATCATCCTCAGAAAGGGTTCAAGTGTCAAAATAAAAATTATTGGTGACAGGGGACAACCTTGCCGCGTCCCATTCCGTATCTCAAAGGGTTCCGACATAGTCTCGTTTATCTTTATTCTAGCTTTTGGCTGTGAGTATAGGCTCATAACCCATCTTTGCATTCCCTCCCCCAAGCCGATATATTTTATAATTGCTTTTAAGAATTTCCAGTCAACCCTATCAAACGCTTTTTCAGCGTCGGTGGATACCAGAACTAGTGCTTTCTTGGATACCTGGGAGAGATGAATCGCATTAATCACCCGCATCGTATTTTCCCTGCCTTCCCTTCCTGGGGTAAATCCCACCTGATCTTGGTGTATCAAATCAGAGATATGTGGTAATATTCTATTTGCTAGAATTTTTGTAAAGATCTTCAGATCAACGTTTAATAACGATATAGGGCGGTAATTGGAGCATAGTGTTAAATCTTTTCCCTCCTTGGGTATAACCGCTATATGTGCCATAAGGGCTTCCTCCGGTATCCCCTGTCCTTCTCTTATCGCGTTATAAGCTTTTAAAAATCTTGGCATCAGTTTTTCTGCATAGGTCCGATAGTAAAAGAGGGTAAACCCGTCGGGGCCGGGGGCTTTACCTGTCTTTAGCATTTTGAGAGTATTTGTGAATTCTTCGGCCGTAATCGGCCCTTCCATATCTCTCCCAATTTCCTCTGCCAATTTCGGCATTCCCGCCTTCTCTATATATTCCTTTATCTTCTCCTCCTGCCTGCTCCTCTTTCCTGTATCCCTCTCTTCTTTTAATTGATATAATTTCGTATAATAATTTTTAAATACGTTTGCAATTTCTTGTGAGGATTTCACTATCCTATCTCCTGTTGTTTTGATGCCATCTATATGATTTTGGTTCCGCGTTTCTCTTAAAGCCCTCGCTAGCATTCTACTCGGCTTATTGCCATATTCATAGAAGGCACGTTTACCTCTTTTTAGTGAGGCTTTTGCATTGTCTGTTAGTAACAGATTTAGTTCCTCTCGTGTCTGCCTCAGCTTCTCCTCACTCTGAATAGCCAACGTTTTTTTATGTATATTTTCTAATTTACGAATTTCTCCCAATAATGTTTCTATCTGTCTCCCTATCTTACGTTTCCTTTGTGTTCCCATTGAGATTAAAATCCCTCTCATAAAGCATTTATGCGTTTCCCAAATACAGCTAGGCGACACCTCTCCTACCTCATTATCAAGAAAGAACCCTTCCATTTCCTGAACTATTTTTTCCTCATATTCTGGGTCTTTCAGAAGGGACTCGTTGATTTTCCAGTGCCACTCGCGCGCTACAGGTTCTCCCCATTCCAGTTTACAATTTGTTGGTGAGTGATCAGAGATTGTAAATGATCCAATGGAGGCCTCCACAATATTCTGCAAAATATTCTGTGATACAAATATATAGTCTATTCGGGAATATGTTTTATGTTTGGCTGAAAAAAAAGTATAGTCTCTCTCATGGGTATGACTAATCCTCCAACTATCTACCACCTGTATCTTCTGTAGCAAACGCTTTGCTTTACTTAATTTGCTATATGAAAGGTGTGATGTTCCCTTAGATGTATCTAAGATAGGGTCTAGGGCCATATTCAAATCCCCTGCCAATATAATTCTTCCTTCTGCATTCAACTGAATCACATTAATATATTTCTCCAACGCTGCAATCTGTCCTTCATTAGGCATATAGACATTAACCAGAGTTACTTTCTGGTCGTTTAGGTATCCTTTTACTATAAGTAGACGCCCTTCCTCATCCTGAATTACCTTTAATTCCTTCCATCTAATTGTCTTTGATAGCATAATTGCCACCCCCTTCGTCTTTGTTGTCGCTGAGGTACTCTGATAGATTATTGGAAATCTGTGATTTGTCAGTTTTGGGTTTTTATTTTTCTTAAAATGAGTCTCTTGGAGAAAGACGACCTGTGTCTTTAATCTCCATAGTTCTGCTAACAATTTAGCTCTTTTCTCAGGGTTATTTAACCCTTTTACATTATAAGACATCAAATTGATCCTGGCCATTTTAAAATCTCAATCACGTGGCTCCTTGGGAAACTAATAGAGGTGCCCAATGTGGAAATAAAGGGCTAAAAGATAAGGGAGTCCCCCCCAAAAAGAGGGAGAAAAAATGGGCGAGAGAGGGGAGAGGGAGGAGAAACGAGAGAGAGGAAAGAGAGCAAAGAGAAAAAAAAAAAAAAAAAAAAAAAAAAAAAAAAAAAGAAATTGTCTATTTTCTCTAGTCCTTCAAACCGGTTGGTCCCCTAGGATCCCAGTGAGGACAACAACAAAAAAAAAAAAAAAAAAAAAAAAAAAAAAAAAAAAACAAATTAAGCGTCTCCGACTTCCCTCCACACGGAGGAGAAACGCTTTAGTGGGCTAAGGTGTGTGAGCACCGAGGAGAGTCACGCCCTGTTGTAAGTCCGGGTGCGTTTCCCTAAATTACCCCTTTCAGTCCCCTCCACCCCTCAATTCTAGTCGAGCACACGAGAGATGGGATATCCCCCCCTTCATAGAGACCTTACCGCTTAGATACATTCAATTGTATACATATACTATATAAGCACCTTTTTAGACATATAAATCTCTGTCTAACTGTCTACCATTTAGAGGTAGGAATTCCTTTTCCCTTTCTCTCCTCTCCCCTCCTTCCCTATCCCCCCTCTCCCTCACCCCTTAAATCCCTAATAACATGTTACCCCCAACGTACTTCTAAGCTCCCCCCCTCTCCCCCTCTCTCTCCTAACCTCCTAACCCATATCTTAACTCTTTATGTCTGTCCCCCCTTCTTGTGTCTCCACCAAAAAAAAAAAAAAAAAAAAGGCGACAGAAAGAAGAAGGTTCCATTCCCCTTTCCATTCCCTTACCCTTGCCTCTTCCTTCTTCCTTCATTTTCCTACTAGGTCTTCTTATTAGGCCCCTATTATCCCCAGCACACTCTCACCCACTCTTACCCTCCCCACCTACCCCTATACCCTCGTCCCTTAACCCTTACCCTTCCCTCCCACCTCTATATCCTATTCCAAAAAAATATCATGGCCTATTGGCCTTTAGTGTTTCAAAGTGTGTAGGTGTGCATGTGTCAGCCTTTTATTGAGATTCCTCTAATCGAAAAAAAAAAAAAAAAAAAAAATTTCCTCTTCTTCAATACTCGATTACCCCACATCCCTAATCTCCCCTAGTAGTGAACCACCTTATACCTTTACCCATCCCATCCCATCCAACCCCTCCCCTTATTTATAGACTCAGTGTGTCTTATATTATACCATCCCTGATCTTTAAATCAAACAGATCTAGGGCTCTAGTGACATAGTGGCTTAGTGGAACCCCCCCCCCCCAAAAAAAAAAAAAAAAACGTTCTCCTCAAAACGCCCCCCACCCCCCTTCTTTTCCCCTTTTTTTTTTCTTTTTTTCCCCCCCTTTTCTTTACCTTTCCCAATACAACTCCCCCTCCCCGCCCCTCCCCTCACAAACCCCCCCCTTAAACCCCCCCCAAAAAAAAAAGAGAGTGACTGGAGATACTGGAGATACTGGCCTACTAGCCCACCTATTTTCAGGATCTTTCCTCTGTCATTTCCCTAGTGCTCTATTTCCCCCATAACAGACCCACCTCCAAAAGGAGGAGAAAAGGGAACATCTATAGATTTATACACATATATACACATATATACACATATGATCGGGCCAATAAAGCCCCGTCACTTAAAAATATTCCACTCTTAACTTATCACCTTCCCCTCATGGGGATAGTACCTTCCCTCCCAAACCAAGTCCGAGTGTTCCCCCAAAAAAAAAAAAAATATAAGATCTTCCAAAAAAAAAACAGTCAGATATGGGTATGAGCCTCAAGAATCACCTACGAAAAAAGGATATACTCTCCAGTAGGCCTCCCCCCCAGATGGGTCAGGTAGAGACAAAGAGAGAGAGAGAGCACCAAAAAAAAAAAAAAAAAAAATTATGAAAAAAGGGGAGGAGGGAAGAGAAAAAAAATACATAAAAATACACTTTCCCTTGAGAGGGGTCATCTTCCACAGGTCTCTCCATCTCCTCTTTCTCTTCAGAATCAAGGTGGGGAACTCCCCCATGTCCTCTGCTGTCTTACCCCTTTTAGCCTTCCCTTACCCCAGTTTATCTAGGCTCTCTTTCGGCTGTGACTGGTAGCTCTAACCAGTTAGGGATTGCTATTGGTGTTGACCCCAAAAATTCAAAAAGCGCTGGGAGCTGGGACGGTTCTCTTAAATTAAAGTTCCTTCCTTCTTTTTTCACGTTGACGGCCAACGGAAACCCCCATCTGTATATGGCTCCTTGACCGCGAATATGTTCTAGTAGGGGCCTTAACAAACGCCGTCGTGCTTTAGTTTGCCAACATAGATCCGGAAATATTTGTATATTCGCCCCTTCCCATATCACTGGTCCTTCTTTCCATGCTTCCCTGAGAATTTCTTCTTTTTCTCTATAGAAGTGTATACGACATAACACATCACGAGGGTTAGTCTGATCTGGGTTCCTTATTGTTGGGACCTTATGTACCCTGTCTAGCTCCAAAGGGGAACCTGAGCTTTTTTTCAAAATTTTATTGAAGATGGCCAAAGCTGCTTCCCTTAACGCTGCCCCCTCACAACTTTCTGGTATTCCTTTTATGCGTACATTATTCCTTCTACTTCTGTTGTCTGCCTCTTCAGCATTTAACTGCAATCTGACCAGCTGTTGTTGCTGTTTCTCCCATTTTTCTTCTAGTACCCCCAATCTGAAGTCCACGACCACTTGTTGCTCCTCCAATATGCCTACTTTTTGCTCCCCCACCCCCACCTTTATCCGGACTTCCTCCAACTCTTCTTTCCACGTATTCATCATTAACGTTAACATTTTCTGAATATCGTCTCTGGTTGGGAGAGCCTGAATAAGCCTGCTTAGCTGGCGCATATCCGGTATCAACTCTAGCTCAGATGTGTCCCCCGTATCAGGCATACTCTGTACATTCTGTATGCTAGACTGCATGACTCCTTCTGATGTATGCTCGCTCTCCTTAGAACTTAATAATTCATCACTTGTTGCACCCTTCTCCCGCTGGTTTAGAGGTGGGGATGGTGCAGGGGATATAGGGGTTGCAGACATTAGTGCTACTACAGATGGTGCCGTTATATACTCTCTAGACCCCTTATTCATATCCCCCGCTATATTGTCAGCTATTTCCAGTAAAGCAGACCGTAACAGTATAGGTGTTTCACAGGTACCTTTATTCCACGCTGTTGCTCCTGAGGGCACCTCCGTCCACCCCTCCACTGGGAGTCTCTCAGTCTCTCCTATATTGCACAAGTCAACTGTGTTGTTCACCGCTCTAACCACCGAGGTGGCTGGGCTATGGGCTGATTCTGATACAGTTACCAACTCCTCACCAGCAGACCCCTGTTGTCTTTTTATCCCCGGTAAATCTGCAAAAGTCACAGATACCAGTGTTTCCTGAGTCGCTGTTATCGCTGCAGCCTTGAGGTGACTTTCAGATATCGATTCCCTTCTCAGCGCCCTACTTCCGACGGCTTCCTCCTGCTGCTCACCTCCCCTCCTCACCGTCATGTAGCGTGTGATGTATGAATGGCAGGAGGCTTGAACATCTCCTACGCGTCTTCCTTGGCTCTTTCCCCGCCGCGACATCAGCTGTTAGGAACCTCCGTCGGGGACTGCGCTCTCCGCCCGCTCACCGCCGACTTTCAATAGGGGTATGAGAGTGTCGGAACCGTCGTTCAGGTGCCGCGCTCTCCCCCCCTGCTCACCGCAAACCTTCAATGGGGGTCGAGGGGGTAGAGGGGTCTCGAAGCTGTCGATCTCCTGCCTGCAACGCACCACGGACTCAGCGCTCTCTCCTCACTAGCGTGCGTTCACTCCTCCATGCTCACACTACCGTCCCGGAAAAGAAGGTTTTTTTTTTTGGCACAAGAACACAGGTTCAGGATAGTTAAAAGAAGCATCCGTAGCCCCCAGGAGCGATATAAAGCCTATTGCACTCTTTAAAGTCCCTAAGACCAGGGCTCCATAACCCCTGGGCCGCGGACTGGTGCCGTTCCATGGCTTGTTGGGAGCCGTACCCTGTATCGGTGCAAGCAAGCGAGCATAACCTGCACTGTCACCCTCCAACCACCAGAGTGCACCCACTCTCTTTCTCTACTACTCCCTTCCCTCGCTGTGGTCAACTTACCTACAGAAAGGAAGGGGGGAAGGAGGAGAAAAAGCCATGGCGGCCCAGAGGTGACAAGCTGTACACACCCCAGGCCCTGGAGGTGACAGGTTGCAGCAACACCCCCCCCCCCCAGATGACAGGGGCAGCGCATACACAAGAGAGCTGACAAGCTGTACACCACCAGGAGGTGACAGACAGCACTCACACAAGGGAGGTAACAGGCAGCACACAAACCCAGTGGCGGTGCGTCCATAGAGGGTGCAGGAGTGCCAACCCCTCTCTCCTGCACGCGTCAATCAACAATAGATAGATTCATGCATTGCATGAATCTATCTGTTGTCACCACTGCCGCCCCCAATTCATGTGCCCGGCTCCTTGTCGGGCGCCGGGCATTTGAATTACAGTGGTGGGGGTGTATTTGGAAGTGCCTGATTAGAGCCGTTGGCTCTAATAGGCATACTAATTAGAGCCATGGGCTCTAATAGACTTCCAAATTGTTAAACAGTGGGTGCACTGCTGTGCCTTCGCTGTTTACACAGTGCTGTGTTACGGAAACGAATAAATCGCTTCCCTAACACTGACCAGCCTCTCAGCCAATTAGCAGCACCTGGTCTGGTTACATGTCACCTGATTGGCTGAAGCGACAGCCGCTAATGTGGCATCCAATCATAGCAGAAGAGGACGGGAGAAGACATTGAGGACTCGGAGGGAGCGTGGCGGACAGCGCTGACCTAAGACAGGTAAGTGCCGGGCGGGGGATCACACTAGCAGCATTTGATGAGGCAAGCTGGTGGCAATTGATGGGGCAAACTGGCGGAAATTGATGGGGTAAACTGGCGGCAATTTATGAGGCAAACTGGCGGCAAATGTATGGGGCAAACTGGCAGCAATTGATGGTTACAGTAGCTGCGTTTGATGGCACAGTGGGAGCAATTTATGGGTAGAGTGGCTGCATTTGATGGCACAGTGGCAGCAATTTATGGGTAGAGTGGCTGAGTTTGATGGCACAGTGGCTGCGTTAGATGGCACAGTGGCTGTGTTTAATGGGCACAGTGGTGGCAATTTATGGGTACAGTGGCGGCGTTAGAGGGCACAGTGGCTGCGTTTGATGGGCACAGTGGCGGAAATTGATGGGCACAGTGGTGGCAATTTATGGGTACAGTGGCGGCGTTAGAGGGCACAGTGGCTGCGTTAGAGGGCACAGTGGCTGCGTTTGATGGGCACAGTGGCGGAAATTGATGGGCACAGTGGTGGCAATTTATGGGTACAGTGGCGGCGTTAGAGGGCACAGTGGCTGCGTTAGAGGGCACAGTGGCTGCGTTTGATGGGCACAGTGGCGGAAATTGATGGGCACAGTGGTGGCAATTTATGGGTACAGTGGCGGCGTTAGAGGGCACAGTGGCTGCGTTTGATGGCACAGTGGCTGCGTCTGATGGGCACAGTGGCGGAAATTGATGGGCACAGTAGCTGCATTTGATTGGCCCATGGCTGCAGTTTGTTTGTGCCCCACCAAACATTTTGAGCACCAGCCGCCACTGCACAAACCCCAACCCAGCCCCTGGTGCTGGAGAGGTTGGGGGCGCTGCCCTAGACCACCTGGATTTTTCCTTTCCCATTGGTACAATGCATTTTACCAAAATGGCAACTTTTCACAGAAACTATCCAATTTTTACCAACATTTCAAGGAAATTACATTCTGCATATCTCTAACTATAACCACTCAAGTGATTCTCGTGTCATCCTAAAAAATAAACCATTTGGATATTGTCTATGTATCACTATATTATTTATTCCCCTTATGATGTAACTATTGGAATCCAACACCGAGCTCCAAAAAAATGATGGACTATTTATTATTCATTAAATTAAACTTAAGTGTTTTATCTCTTTGTGGTGTCTCTGGAAGAAATGTGTATTTCTTTAAAGTGATTTATAATATAAAAATATCTCAGGACAGAGACAAACTTATCAGGCGATACTTTCCATCTGAAATCCTCGAGGCAAGGCCAATTATGGAGAGAAAGGGGGATTATCAGCAAGGACAGGCATTTGAAGTCGGAGATAAGGGACCTTGGAATAAGGAGAATACAGTACACAGCTTTTGCAATCCACACATGAAAGAATGTAGAAAGCACTGCGGCTGGAAGACAAGAGGATTCTGGTTATCACTAAATTTTCGGAATACTTTGGGAAAGTTCAGAGTATAATTACTGAATGCTTGACGGACTTATGATAAACGTCTGGAGATGTTCTGTCTCTCCCATCAAGTGGTCTGGGTACTTAGAAGTTTCAGGAACCACCCAATAATGGCTTCAGATATGCTATCAGTAAGACGGAGACATAACTGGCTGAACAATGTAAAGATAATGTAATTGGTATATATTCTTATTCCAGCAAAGAAGACATTGGTGTACCTACAAAGAGATGAAGGACCTTTTGATTTATTCATAAATAAACTAAAGTAAGGTACACACTATGAGAAAATCCAAAGAAAAATTGAATATTCGTATGTTGTGTACACAACTTTCCACATCCGATTCAGACTTTCCAAAACTTTTCTCGTACACAAACTAACCATTTTCATGCATTTGTCTGGTGCAGATATTGGGGCAGATCCACAAAGATCTGCCCCGGCGCAGCGTATATGAGATACGCTACGCCGTCGTAACTTACTTTTTTTGGTTTGAATCCTGAAAGAATTTGCGCCGTAAGTTACGGCGGCGTAGTGTATCTCTTGCGGCGTAACGGCGCCTAATTCAAATCGACGAGTAGGGGGGCGTGTTTCATTTAAATGAAGCGCGTCCCCGCGCTGAACAAACTGCGCATGCGCCGTCCCTAAATTTCCCACCGTGCATTGCGCTAAATGACGTCGCAAGGACGTCATTGTTTTGACGTGGACGTAGATTACGTCCAGCCCGATTCACGGACGACTTACGCAAACTAATTTTTTTTTTTAATTATACGCGGGAACGACGGCCATACTTAACATTGAGTACGCCACCAAACAGCAGCTGTAACTATACGCCGAAAAAAGCCGACTAGAGACGACGTAAAAGAATGCGACGGCCGCTCGTACGTTCGTGGATCGTCGGAAATAGCTAATTTGCATACTCAACGCGGAAAACGACGGGAACGCCACCCAGCGGATGCCGAAGAATTGCATCTTAGATCCGAAGGCGTACGAAGACGTACGCCTGTCGGATCTAACCCAGATGCCGTCGTATCTTGTTTTGAGGATTCAAAACAAAGATACAACGCGGGAAATTTGAAAGTACGCCGGCGTATCAGTAGATACGCCGGCGTACTCGCTTTGTGGATCTGCCCCATTGTATTCAATTTAGGTTGGTCTATCCTCCCCCCTTTTTTAAGGTTTCCCACTGACTGGTTAATCTATGTCAATGGGGTTTTTTAATATCATGCAGTGCTGTTGCACATAGATATGTACAGTTGTATTCAAAATTATTCAACCCCCCACTGAAATTGATTGTTTTGGCCAGTTTGACATTGATTTTGATCATTCAGTCATCCTGCTTACAATTAAATCAAAGAGGCACGTGTAGGTCAGACAAATATAACATAACATTTATAATAAAATAACTACAAATGTCTTTTCTGTGCTCACATCATTATCAGTTTTATTCAACCCCCAATTGACATTCAATCTTAGTACTTAGTAGAACATTCTTTTACAGTTATAACAGCTTTTAAACTTGAAGCATAGCTTGACACAAGTGTCTTGCAGCGATCTACGGGTATCTTCGCCCATTCGTCATGGGCAAAAGCCTCCAGTTCAGTCACATTCTAAGGCTTGCGCACTGCAACTGCTTTCTTTTAGGCCCCATACTCACGAGCAAACATGTCTGCTGAAACTGGCCCGCAGGCCAGTTTCAGCAGACATGTTTGGTCGTGTGTGGGCGCGAGCGGGCCGAATTCCAGCAAACATTTGCCCGCCGGGCCTTTTCCCAGCAGACAAATATTCCTGGACTTGTTTTAAAACAGCCCGCTGGAATTCAGCCCGCTCGGACATGTACGGTCGTCAGTACAGACCTACCGTACATGTCCAGGCGCCCGCCGTCCCTCGCATGCGTCGAATGACTTCGACGCATGCGTGGAAGCATTTTAAAGGCGGGCCGCGCACGTCGCCGCGTCATTGTCGCGGCGACACCGCGTCATCGACGCGGCGACACCGCGGACACGCCCCGCGTATTGTTTACGCGCGGACTTCTGTACGATGGTGTGTACAACCATCGTACAGAAGCCCTCTGGCAGACATGTATGGTGGAAACGGTCCGACGGACCGCTTTCACCATACATGTTTGCTCGTGAGTACCCGGCCTAAGTCCCACCAGAGGTTCTCAATCGGATTTAAGTCTGGTGACTGCGATGGCCACTCCAAAATGTTCCAGCCTTTAATCTGCAACCATGCTCTAGTGGACTTGGAGGTATGCTTGGGATCATTGTCCTGTTGAAAGGTCCAACCTCTCCCAAGCCTCAGGTTTGTGATGGACTGTATCACATTGTCATCCAATATCTCCTGGTACTGAAGAGAATTCATGGTACCTTGCACACGCTGAAGCTTCCCTGTACCTGCAGAAGCAAAACAGCCCCAAAGCATGATTGAACCCCCGCCATGCTTCACAGTGGGCAAGGTGTTCTTTTCATCATAGGCCTTGTTCTTCCTCCTCCAAACATAGCGTTGATCCATGGGCCCAAACAGTTTCATCAGTCCACAGAACACAATCCCCAAACTTCTGTGGTTTGTCCACATGACATTTGGCATACTGCAGTCGACTCTTCTTATTCTTTGGAGACAGCAAGGGGGTGCGCCTGGGAGTTCTGGCATGGAGGCCTTCATTACGCAGTGTGCGCCGTATTGTCTGAGCAGAAACTTCAGTACCCACTTCTGACAAATATTTTCTCAGTTCCTCAGCAGTCACACGGGGACTTTTCTCCACTCTACGCTTCAGGTTGCGCACAGCAGTCGAAGTCAGCATCTTCTTTCTGCCACGACCAGGTAGCGTTTTAACAGTGCCTTTTGCCTTGAATTTGCGAATGATGCTTCCTATGGTGTCTCTTGGTATGTTTAACATCTTTGCAATCTTCTTATAGCCATTGCCCTTCCTGTGAAGAGTAATCACCTCTTCTCTTGTCTTCCTAGACCATTCTCTTGACCTCACCATGTTTGTAACCACACCAGTAAATGTCTAGAAGGAGCCGAGTATCACAGTCATTTTAAAGCTGCCTAATTAATGCTTATTGGGCTTTATTACTGCTCCTTGACATCCACAGGTGTTTTCAATACCTGATTGAAAACACTTCAATGAACCTCTGTTCTTCAGAGTGGTAGTCTTTAAAGGGGTTGAATAATTGTGTAAATGAAGAATTCACAAAATAAATATTTACTACTGTATTACAAAACCGATTGATGTCATTTTAGTTGCATATGGTTCTTTAAGAAGTCCTTGTAGGATTTCATTCTGAATACAATTACAAATGTACACTAAATTCCCTAAAACCCTTTACAGCATTAGGGGGTTGAATAATTTTGAACACAACTGTACATTATTTCAATAGTATTATGTTATATACGCCCCCAATAGTTGTTGGTTTGCTCATGCCATCATTGCTCGGCACCTACTGTGTGACCATTTGCAAATCAATTAACTGGAATGTTGATTTATGGTATGTTCTATTAGAATTATGTACAGTGAAACCTCAGGATTGCGAGTAACACGGTTAACAAGCGTTTCGCAATGCAAGCATTTTTTTTTTGTAAATCCTGACTCGGTTTGCAAGTGTTGTCTCGTAAAACAAGCAGGATTCAAGCCACAGTGGTGTGCAGTACCGCATTTGGCCAGAGGTGTGGGGGCGCCTGAGCCGATTGGAGCTGAGCGGAGCCGCAAGGCCGCCATCAGGGGGGTACAGGCAGTACACCTGTAAGGGGCCCGGTGGTCCCCAGGGCCCCGGATGGCATCCCCCTTTTCTTACATTTAAAAAAAAAAAATTGTCAGCACCCAAAGCCCCTCGGACCTCTAAGGGGCCCGGTGATGCCCAGCGCCCCGGATGGCACCCCCCCTTTTCTTTTATTCTTTTTTTTTTCGTCAGCACTCAAAGCCCCCCCCCCCAACCTCTAAGGGGCCCGGTGGCAGCAGAAGACCACACTGGGTGCAACTCCTGTCAGCTAAGAACAGGAAACTGAGGCACAGACTCACCAAAATTGGACAATAGAAGATTGGAAAAACATTGCCTGGTCTGATGAGTCTTCGTTTCAGCTGTGACATTCAGATATAAGGGTCAGAATTTGGTGTAAACAACATGAAAGCATGGATCCATCCTGCCTTTTATCAACGGTTCAGGCTGCTGGTGGTGGTGTAATGGTGTAATGGTGTGGGGGATATTTTCTTGGTACACTTTGGACCCC
The DNA here is from genome assembly GCF_905171775.1 of Rana temporaria. Lineage (NCBI taxonomy): Eukaryota > Metazoa > Chordata > Amphibia > Anura > Ranidae > Rana > Rana temporaria. The sequence continues at coordinate 56,965,833 of NC_053493.1, read as the reverse complement.
TTGAAAAGCCACGGCCTACCTGAGTATTGATGCTGACCATGTCCATCCCTTTATGACTACAGTGTACCCATCTTCTGATGGCTCCTTCCAGTAGGATAATGCACCATGTCACAAAGCTCAGATCATCCCACCACTGGTTTCTTGAATGTGACAATGAGGTCGCTGTACTCCAATGGCCTCCACAGTCACCAGAACCTTTGGGATGTTATCCATGATCAACTATCCCACTGTAAACCTCCCCTTTTGGGGACCATTATATTGGTGATATTCATGGATTGTTACCATGCTTTTTAATCTGTATTTGATTATATGTTGCTTTTTATTGATTTTGTATTAATAAAATGTTATATATTTTTCTATACATTTTTTTTATACAATTTGAATTTATCTTTATCTAGCTTATGGTACCAAGATAGTCCAATTGCCCTTATTCTTTAGGGAAGCTTGGTAAGGGACCAAGCTCCCGATCCCTATATCTGTAAATTTTCCATACTCTGTTTAATACTATTATGGTCGTAGAGGCTACATCTATTTCACCTTTGGGATGTGGTGGACGAAGAGATTTGCATCATGGATGTGCAAAGGACAAATCTGCAGCAACAGCGTCATGCTATCATGTCACTATGGACCAAAATCTCTGAGGAATGTTTCCAACACTTTGTTGAATCCATGCCATGAAGAATTAAGGCAGTTCTGAAGGAAAAGGGCGTCCAACTCGGTACTAGCAAGGTGTACCTAATAAAGTGGCTGGTGAGTGTACAGTGGAACCTCGGATTACGAGCATAATCCTTTCTAGGAGAATGTTCGTAATCCAAAGCACTCGCAGATCAAAGCGAGTTTCCCCATAGAAGTCAATGAAAACTAAAATAATTTGTTCCGCATTGACTTCTATGGCATGCAATACCACATGTGGCCAGAGGTGGGGGGGCCTAGGAAATACTCGGAAAGGTACAGGGACAGCTCAGCTGAACTCAGAAAACCTCGGGAACAGAGTATTTCTGGACGGCTCCGCTCTGCTCCAGCGCCCCCGCACCTCTGGCCAAATGCGGTACTGCACACCACTGTGGCTTGAATCCTGCTCATTTCGCGAGACAACACTCGCAAACCGAGTCAGGATTTTCCCAAAAAAACCTTGTATTGTGAAACGCTTGTTAACCACGTTACTCGAAATCCGAGGTTTCAATGTATATATAAGTAACAAGGTTGAATACTACAGAATTTAAGAATGTTCACACACCTAAGTGTTAATAGAATTACAAATCCTTTAAAAAAAAAAAGTATATTTTAACTGGAAAGTTATTTAGTTGCCTATAGCTGTACTTTAAATAAGTGAGTAATTTTAGGTTTTTACATGTGGTTGAATTTCTTTTTAAAAGACAACGAGAATATAGGAATGAATGAATGAGCAAGTTCTATATTAGTCCATTAAAATAAAGCCAAAAAACTACCACTGGACACTTTGAAAAAAAGGGATAATAGCGAAGCTGGCAACAAAAATATAGAACATATCCAGTTTCATTTTGACGGAGTTAGCAGCCATGCTGCGCTTGCCAATAGCGTACTTCCTGACATAAACCCTGCGCATTGTCCATGTGGAGATGAAGAGCGTAAATGGTTTTAATCAGACTTCTCAATAAGTGCTATACATTTGTGGTTACCTCTCAGGTTTCCAGTTAGATGGAATGCAATGCAGGAGGTTGAAAGTTTAAATAAGTCTAGCTGAACTTTGTTTTGAGTGCCGCCCTCGGTATGGCTGATGATTTCCTAATGTACTCTCATTAGGTGCCTCATGCAGTAATGTGGTGATGCAGTTCCATTAAGCACACATCACTAGCCCTTCAGGTTATACCCATGATTAGACACTGTACATGATAACATCTATAACCAGCTAATGTTCACATTAACCACTTGCTAATGATGGAATACACTGATTACAGAAATGCCTTTTAAAACAAGCTCTGTCCCAGGCACGATTCTAAAGGCACCATTGTTCCCGTCTTGCTGCTATGTGCGCTGTTTATGGTTTCGGGGTCCCCAGATGCCTTTCCGACATAGCTTTAGTTTCAAAGAAAAAAAAAATGCTAGAGCACTAACGGATTCAACTCTCAGAATTATGAAAACTTTGTATATATAGAACTAGATCAGGAATCCATCAAAAAATATATTTCATTTTGGGGTGAGGGCCAGAAGTTTAAAGTGAATTTAAAGCCAAACCTTTTATATATATATATATATATATATATATATATATATATATATATATATATATATATATATATATATATATATATATATATATATATATATATATATATATATATATATATATATATGGGTTAAAGGGTAAAGGGCACTTTTTCATAAAAAAAAAAAAGTAAAATATTCATAATATTCTACATTCACACACCCCACAGGTCCCTGTTGCACTTACATCACAAACAAACAACTATTTTACAGCGCACTTACCAGCTAGTCTGCAAAAAAAATGATTATACAGGGCCAATTTTTATTAATTTTTTTGCAGGTTAGCTGGTAAGTGTGCTGGGAAATTTTTGTTTACTTGTGATGTGTGTTGCCTTTCTTTTTTTTTTTTTTTTTTAAAGTGTATTTTGTGCGTGTACTCGAGAGAAGAGCCGGACTGCAGGAGTTGAGAGTAGGCAGGCCTCCCCCAGAGGCAATCTGCCACCTTTCTCCATGCCCCGGGTGGCAATGGTGGGTGTGTGAGGGGGTCCTCCCACACAGCCAGCCCTACCTGCTCCGCTTTGAAGCCCAACGGGGCAGAGGGACTCCCTATAAGAGAGTGAGAGAATCTAGCCCGCTCAACCAGCCCCGTTAGTCCTTTGCCTCTCTTTTTAGAGACCGCGTGGTAAAAGTGCGTGCATGTAAACCCAATTTCAAAGGCGTGTAAGTGTGGTGGTTTTTGTGGGAGGGGGGTGGGCGTACTAAGCGCAGGCTTACCTCGCATAGCACACCCACCGGGAGCCTGGCTGAAACCACCAAACTCAATTCACATGTAGCTGAGACCGGGTTCCGAACCCCTAGCTGCAGAGGTGAATGGCTTGTCAGCGCAGTGCCAATCGCGTTGAGCCACCGCAGCTCCCGTGTGTTGCCTTTCTTTGTGCACCTTGCTGCACAGGCTGGTTATAGGTATGGGTAGTTGCCACTTGTTTGTACAGTTGGTTGAATTTGTTGTGGGGATGCACTGGATGCTCTTGCTGGGCATCACGTGCATCCCTATGCCTTTAAAGGGGGGGGCTTCCTCCAGGCACACCTGTCCTTAAAGGGGTTGTAAACCCTCGTGTTTTTTCACCTTAATGTATCCTATGCATTAAGGTGAAAAAACACCTTGCAGTGTCCGCCCCCCCGAGCCCCCGTTTTACTTACCTGAGCCCCAAATTTCCGTAGGCGCGATCCCGTGTCGCTCTCTTCTAGGCTTCTCGGCTCTTCATTGGATAGATTGATAGTAGTGCAGCCATTGGCTCCCGCTGCTGTCAATTAAATCCAATGACGCGGCCGCCGGGGCGGGGCCAAGTTATAAACTCGGCGGCCATGGCCCGCGGAGTGAATGACACGGGAGGGCACCCGCAATGTAACCCCTCAGGAGAGAGCTTCCCAGAGAGGGTTATCTATTGCAGGGAGGAGCTGCGAGAGCCGCCGTGGGACCCCAGAACAGGAGGATCGGGGCCACTCTGTGCAAAACGAACTGCACAGCGGAGGTAAGTATGACATGTTTGTTATTTAAAAAAAAAAAAATGGACCTTAACAACCACTTTAATCTATCCACTGCTATATGTGCTTCAACTTTGGAAAGTGAGAATGAGCCCAAAAAAAAAGGATTTTCCCTTTCCTTTTTACAGCTTTCCTCACACAGGACAGCAAGTGGGGTAACATTTCCCAAACAGGACAGCAAAAAAATACTTCACAGGTGTTTTAACCATACCTACCCTACCAAACTGTATTTTAAAATGAAATATTTTGGCTGTAGATACATTTTAAAATGAGCATCTTGTATATTTTACCCCCAAATAATTATATTTTATTGTAACCTAAAAAAAACACGTCCCTCGCTAGAATGACTGTGGCTGCTTTTGAAAGCGCAAGTTCAGCTTCACGTGATTTGCACATGCCTGTCCTACAGTGTGAGTTTACATTCACAGGCTCAGCAGATAAATGTCCCTGCAAAGTATGTGAAAATGTCGGTAGTTATGCAAAATATAAACACAAGCAGATAACACCTTAAAGAATCTGACATCTCGCTTTTTGCTTGTATAAGCACTGTTATCTTCATATGATGTGAGTACAGCAGCCACAATTCCTGGAATATATGTATTGCATTATATACTGGTTGTAAATTAGTAAGAACAGCCTATGAGAATGTGGCCTTCCGGTGGCCTGTTCATCACAAAGACAACTGGCATGGAAATATAAGCGGCACATCATAACCATCAGGCCTCATGCACACTTGGGAGTTATGACTACATGACCATCGGACCGATGCTGCATCTGAAACTGCCATCTGTTGTCTATTGGTACCCTTATACGGTACCTTGAAAAAGTATTCATACCCCTTAAAAAGTTCAACATTTTGTCATGTTACAATCAAAAACGTAAATGTATTTCATTGGGATATTATGTGATAGACCAACACAAAGTGGCACATAGTTGTGAAGTGGAAGGAAAATGATAAATGGTTTTCCAAATTTTTACAAATAAATATATGAAAAGTGTGGCGTGCATTTGTATTCAGCCCCCCTCATACTCTGATACCCCTTACTAAAATCTAGTGGAACCAAATGCCTTCAGAAGTCACCCAATTAGTAAATAGAGTCCACATGTGTGTAATTTAAAGTGGTTGTAAACCAAAAAAAAACAACATGCAAGACAAAGGCATAATGAGCTTAGACCAAAGCTGTTGCAGGGGCCCCTGCACATCGCCGTGACCAGCGACATGTCTTCCGGGTTATTTCCGGATTTGCGGGCGCCAGTCACGGCACGGCTCCTGAAGAAACGGCACGAGTGGACCGTTTCTTCAGTGTGCATGTGCCGATAATATTTAGGAGATATTCATGGTACTTACAGGTAACCATATAGGCTTACCTGTAGGTTAAAGTGGGACAACAGGGTTTACAACCACTTAATCTCAGTATAAATACAGCTGTTTTTTGAAGCCCTCAGAGGTATGTTAGAGAACCTTAGTGAACAAACAACATCATGAAGGCCAAGGAACTCATCAGACAGGTCAGGGATGAAGTTGTGGAGAAGTTAAAAGCTGGGTTACGTTATAAAAAAATATCCCAAGTGTTGAACATCTCACAGAGCTCTGTTGAATCCATCATCCGAAATCGGAATGAGTATGACACAACTTGAAAGCCTACCAAGACATAGCCAGCCACCTAAACTGACAGGCGGGGCAAGGAGAGCAGTAATCAGAGAGGCAGCCAGGAAGCCCATGGTAACTCTGGAGGAGTTGCAGAGATCCACAGCCAGGTGGGAGAATCTGTCCACAGGACAACCATTAGTCATGTACCCCCCAAATCTGGCCTTTATGGAAAAGTGGCAAGAAGAAAGCCATTGTTGGAAGAAAGCTATAAGGAATTTGCAGTTTGTGAGAAGCCATGTGGGCGCCACAGCAATCGTGGAAGAAGGTGTTCTGGTCAGATGAGACCAAAATTGAACTTTTTGGCCTAAAAGCAAAATGCTATGTGTGTGTAGCAAGGTGACACTTGCGATATGGTTAAAAGACTACCATTGCAGATGAAGAAGGAACTCAGCTCCCTCCGGTGGCCAATTGTATTATAACCACCTCCTGTTTGTTTTACCTTGGTACAGCAGTGAATGTTGGGAAATTAAGTACAGAGAGATAAAGACTCCATTGCCCTGGTCAAGTGACAGACTACAATGTCCAGAGTGCAACTGTGCGATCCCAAAATACTTTGCGCCTGCACAGTCTGCTGGGTGAAGGAATTTAAGGAGGAGGACGTCCTTGTCTCGCTCTCTCTGGACCGCCTCTCCAAGCAAGAAGGAGGCCTGTGTTGAGGCTTGTCTTCTGGAGCCTAGGCCTGCGAAGCATGAGCCTATACACGCCTGTGCAGATCGCCAATCCTGTGAGGGGGATTCCTGATGGTGTAACCGGACCGTGTCCAAGAGCAGCTGGTGACCTGTTCGATCAGCAGTGTGTGATGGCTGCATGGAAGACCGGGAACTGTTTTCGCTGACGGAGCAATCCAGAAAGGCCAAGCCTGGTTGGGTGAGATGGGCACCTGCCCAATAATATTTGGATTACATATTACTTAATGTGCACCACCGCATGCCGGCTAAAATATGCGCAAACTATTGAGAACGATCGTATTGAGGTTTGGTCTGATCAACCAAACCACTCTAGTGAGACACATGTTCGAAAGACTGCCTGTTAGGAAGAGTCAGTTGTTGATATACCTACATATATATATATATATATATATATATATATATATATATATATATATATATATATATATTCTTCTATCGAAAGTATTTGGTTATATTAAGTTGCACAGTGTTGCTGTTCGTGAGAGCTGGGTGAGGCCTGGTGAAAAGGTGCTTCAGTATCAGGCATATCTTACTGGGAATTCCTTTACTGTGTGCTTACACAGGTCTATCTTAAGTGCTATATTAAAACCTGTATTTATTTATCATAACCATTGACTCTTACAGGGCCCTGTAAGCAGTCATTTAACTGTTTTACTTTGTTCATTTACTTTAATTGCTTACCAAGTAAAGTTTCCTTGGTTAAGTTTAAACCTGTGTGCTGTCTATCTATTATCCTGTGGGACCAGTACAACACAAGGTAACAGTTTATTTACAAATTTTACTGTGGTGTGATAGAATTGTGTTTCCCTAACAGACAGTGGGATCCACAATCCTTACCAATACCAGTTGTGCCAAGGGAGGGTTTGAGCCTAAGGGGTTGATAGCCAGAGTACAGATACCAAAACAAACCAGCAGCTCCTTTGGGGGTAGTGCTGGTAGAAAATTAACACTGCACATCACCCTGAACACACCATCCCCACTGTGAAACATGGTGGTGGCAGCATTATGTTGTGGGGATGCTTTTCTTCAGCAGAGACAGGGGAGCTGGTCAGAGTTGATGGGAAAATGGAAGGAGCCAAATACAGGGCAATCTTAGAAAAATACCTTTTAGAGTCTGCAGAAGACTTGAGACTGTTGCAGAGGTTCACCTTCCAGCAGGACAACAACCCTAAACATACAGCCAGAGCTACAATGGAATGGTTTAGATCATGGGTCTTCAAACTACGGTCCTCCAGTTGTTCAGGAACTACAATTCCCATCATGCCTAGTCATGTCTGTGAATGTCAGAGTTTTATAATGCCTCATGGGATGTGTAGTTCCGCAACAGCTGGAGGGCCGTAGTTTGAGGACCCCTGGTTTAGATAAAAGAATACCCATGTGTTAGAATGGCCCAGTCAAAGTCCAGACCTAAATCCAATAGAGAATATGTGGCAAGACTTGAAAATTGCTGTTCACAGATGCTTTCCATCCAATCTGACAGAGCTTGAGCTATTGTGCAAAGAAGAATGGGCACAAATGTCACTCTGTAGATATGCAAAGCTGGTAGAGACATCCCCAAAAATACTTGCAGCTGTAATTGCAGCGAAAAGTGGTTCTACAAATGCATGCCACACCATTTAAAAAACATTTATCATTTTCCTTCAACTTCACAATTATGTGCCACTTTGTGTTGGTCTATCACATACAATCACAATAAAATACATTAAAATTTTTGGTTGTAACATGACAAAATGTGAAACATTTCAAGGCACTGTAGATTTGATGAGTGCTACACTACACAGTGCCTAGGCTTTTTCAGCTGGGTAAAAAAGAAATACCGTATTTTCCGGCGTATAAGATGACTTTCTGGAGTCGGGGGTCGTCTTATACGCCGGTGACAGTCTCCATGCGGCGAGCGTCAATGATTTAAAAGCCGCTCCTTCTCCTCAGAGTGTCCTGTGATAGGCGGAACACAAATCTTCCCAGCAGCGCCTCTGTTCTGTGTTCCGCCTATGACAGATGCCTTCTCATCCTCGGACGAGATGAGAAGACGTCCGTGATAGGCGGAACACAGAACAGAGGCGCTGCTGGGAAAATCTGTGTTCCGCCTATCACAGGACAGTCTAAGGAGAAGGCGCGGCTTTCAAATCATTGCTGCTCGCCGCATGGAGACTGTCACCGCCTGCAAGTCGATTCAGAAAAACGTGAGTGATTGCACTGTTCACACAGTGGGGGGCAAGTTCAGGCACAGTGGGGGGGCAAGTGATGGCACAGTGAGGGGCAAGTGATGTCACAGAGAGGGGCAAGTGATGGCACAGTGAGGGGCAAGTGATGGCACAGTGAGGGGCAAGTTATGGCACAGTGAGGGGCAAGTGATGTCACAGAGAGGGGCAAGTGATGGCACAGTGAGGGGCAAGTGATGGCACAGAGAGGGGCACAGTGAGGGGCAAGTGATGGCACAGTGAGGGGCAAGTGATGGCACAGTGAGGGGCAAGTGATGTCACAGAGAGGGGCAAGTGATGGCACAGTGGGGGCAAGTGATGGCACAGTGGGGGCATGTAATGTAATGGCACAGTGAGGCATGTAATGTAATGTAATGTAATGGCACAGTGAGGAATGTAATGTAATGGCACAGTGAGATTTGAAAAAGCCTGTTTCTGCCAGCGGTTCTGGCTACCCCTCAGCTTCCAGAAAGACTAGTAAGAAGGGGGTAGTCTTATACAGTGAGTATATCCCAAAACTAACATTTTTCCTGGAAAATTAGGGGGTCGTCTTATACGCCCAGTCGTCTTATACGCCGGAAAATACGGTAGCTTGAAAATACTGAACAGAATGATTACATCACAAAAGCGCAAAATAGCCACAGTCACAAAAGGGTTAAACAAGACTGAGAATTTGCTTTGTAAATGAAATATCCTTACTCATCTTTGTAAAAGCCCCAACTTTATACAGAAACGCTGATCTTCAGGTTCTTAGGAACTCGTCAACTTTAACATAAATGTTCTGATCATTAGCAGCAGTACTTTAATGTAAAGCAATTAGTATTTTTGGTTCCCTGATCTTTAAATAAGCCAGACAGAGCCAGAGCCCCAAGTGATAGTTGTCACAGCCAGCTGTCACATGTGAAATTGACCAGACAGTGGCTGCTGTAAGATAGAGGTAAAATTCCTCCTCTGCAAAGGGCTGTTAATGTCAGAGAACACTTCCTGTGGCTCCAATGAGTACAGATATGTTACCATACCACTTCTCGCCATCAAAGCTGACTCTTGTTGCTGGAATTAGTTGAGACATGAGCGGAATGAGTGACAGATCAACAGAACACAGAGCCAGATACTTTGTTACAATCATATGTGCATAAAGTGAGCACTTTGTAAAGTGATCCATATTTTTTGAATAGCCCAAATTTTAAAAGTCTTTTCTAATAACTAGATTCATAGCTAGATTCATGTAGAGCGCCGCAACTTTAAGGCGGCGTAGCGTATTTACGCTACGCCGCCTTAAGTCAGAGAGGCAAGTACTGTATTCACAAAGTACTTGCCTCCTAACTTATGGCGGCGTAGAGTAAATGAGGCGGGCGTAAGCGCGCCTAATTCAAATGAGGATGGGAGGCGTGTTTTATGTTAATGGGGGGTGACCTGACGTGATTGCCGTTTTTTACGAACGGCGCATGCGCCGTCCGTGTACATTTCCCAGTGTGCATTGCTCCAAAGTATGCCGCAAGGACGTATTGGTTTCAACGTGGACGTAAATTACGTCCAGCCCCATTCACGGACGACTTACGCAAACATGTAAAATGTTCAAATTTCGACGCAGGAACGACGGCCATACTTAACATTGACTAGCCCAGCTATTTGATGGAATAACTTTACGCCTGAAAATGCCTTACGTAAACGGCGTATCTTTACTGCAACGGGCGCACGTACGTTTGTGAATAGGCGTATCTAGGTATTTACATATTTTACACCGAACTCAATGGAAGCGCCACCTAGCGGCCAGCCTAAATATTGCACCCTAAGATACGATGGCGCAGGCTGTCGTATCTTAGCTAGGTTTAAGTGTATCTCAGTTTGAGAATACACTTAAACTTAGGACGGCGCAGATTCCGAGTTAGGTCAGCGCATCTACTGATACGCCGGCCTAACTCTTTCTGAATCTAGCTATCAGAAAGAGTTAAGGCATTTTCTGGCGTAAAGTTATTCCATCAAATAGCTGGACTAGTCAATGTTAAGTATGGCCGTCGTGGTCGGGTCACGAGTAATTAACATAAAACACGCCCCCCATCCTCATTTGAATTAGGCGCGCTTACGCCAGCCACATTTACGCTACGCCACCATAAGTTAGGAGGCAAGTACTTTGTGAATACAGTACTTGCCTCTCTGACTTAAGGCGGCGTAGCTTAAATACGATACGCTACGCCGCCTTAAAATTGCGGCGCTTTACATGAATCTAGCTAAAAGGGTAGATTCCAACTTATGCATTTCATTACCCAGAAACCCCCTCTGTGTGTTCTTCTCTGAAACTAGTTACTAGGGATGAGCCGAGCACCCCCCCGTTCGGTTCGCACCAGAACCTTCGAACGGACCGACCGTTCACGCGAACATTTAGAACCCCATTGACGTCTATGGGACTCGAACGTTCAAATTCAAAAGTGCTCATTTTAAAGCCTAATATGCAAGTTATTGTCGTAAAACGTCTTTGAGAACCCGGGTCTTGCCCCAGGGAACATGTATCAATGGAAAAAAAGTTTTAAAAACGGTTGTTTTTTCAGGAGCAGTGATTTTTAATGATGCTTAAATAAAAAAATAAAAAAAATTAAAAATTCCTTTAAATATTGTACCTGCTGGGTGTCTATAGTATGCCCGTGAAGTGGCACGTGTTTAGAACTGTCCCTGCACAACATTAGATTACTATAAGAAAAAAGTAATTTAAAACTGCTTGCGGCTTTAATGTAATGTCTGGTCCCTGCAAGATGGATGAAAATCATTGAGAAAAATAGCACAGACACAGACAGTACACACTACGTAGCTTCAAGTGCAAACTGCAGAGGACAAAGGCAGTACACACACTACGTAGCTTTAGGTGCAAACTACAGAGGACAAAGGGCCAGATTCACGAATAATTGCGGCGGCGTAACGTATCGTAGATATCGTAGATACGTTACACTGCCGCAAGTTTTCATCGCAAGTGCCTGATTCACCAAGCACTTGCGATGAAAACCTACGCCGGCGGCCTCTGGCGTAAGGCGGGCCAATTTAAATGGGCGCGTGCCATTTAAATTAGGCGCGCTCCTGCGCCGGACCTACCGCGCATGCTCCGTTTCCGAACTCCCGCCGTGCTTTGCGCGCCGTGACGTCATTTTTTCGAACGGCGACGCGCGTAGCGTAATTCCGTATTCCCGGACGGCTTACGCAAACGACGTTGATTTTTAAATTTCAAAGCGGGTACGACGGCCATACTTTAGACAGCAATACACTTGCTGACTAAAGTTAAGGCACCAAAAAAAAAGTGTAACTTTGCGACGGGAAACTAGACTAGCGGCGACGTAGCGAACGCGAAAAACCGTCGTGGATCGCCGTAACTCCTAATTTGCATACCCGACGCTGGTTTACGACGCGAACTCCCCCCAGCGGCGGCCGCGGTATTGCATCTTAAGATCCGACAGTGTAAAACAATTACACCTGTCGGATCTTATGGCTATCTATGCGTAACTGATTCTATGAATCAGTCGCATAGATAGAACAACAGATACGACGGTGTATCAGGAGATACGCCGTCGTATCTGCTTTGTGAATCTGGCCCAAAGGCAGTACAAAATGCATCAGGCTTGTCTATATGTTCACTTGCAAAGTTCAAATGCTGATTTTTGTGGTGAGGACGTAGAAGAGGTTTTCTTCTGATGACTCTTCCATGAAGACCATATTTGTACAAGTATCTCTTTATAGTGGAATAGTGTACCACAACTCCAGTGTCTGCCAGATCTTTCTGGAGGGATCGTGCAGTCAAACGTGGGTTTTGAATTGCTTTTCTCACAATCCTGCGAGCTGTTCTGTCTGATATTTTTCTTGGTCTTCCAGATCTTGCTTTAACTTCCACTGTTCCTGATGACTGCCATTTCTTAATTACATTCCGAACAGAGGATATTGATATCTGAAAACGCTTTGCTATCTTCTTATAGCCTTCTCCAGCTTTGTGTCAACTATTTTCAGTTTCAGTTTTCTAGACAACTGCTTAGAAGTACCCATGGTGCTGATTGTTGGGGCAAGGTCAGATGAGTCTGGGCATTTAAAACCTTTGAGATTGACATCACCTGGTCTTCCCAGACGATGATTGAGAACAATCCATGACACTGCCAGGTCTCAGCTTTGCAAAGGGGGCATTGCATGCTATAAATTCTGCAGGGTGCCCAAACTTTTGCAGACGCCATTTTTTTGTTTTCTGTAATTTTGATAGTGTAAATGATGGAAATAAAATCTAACTTTTTTGACATATTATAAGAATGTCTAATCTGTAATTTGATGCCTTTTGGAGATTTTTCCATCTTTCCTTGGCTTCGTTATGCACATTAATACAAATTTTTACCTGGGGTGCCCAAACTTTCAATCACCACTGTATATAGTTCAGTGTCCCTGAAAATACTTTTGATCCAGTCAAGTGTGCATCCCATAATACCCCTATCCCCATCCAAGTTATTAACCCCTAAATAAAAAACAAAACAAAGCTGCTTGGACTGTTTCCTATCTGAGTGAGCCTGTGGAAAATTTGGTGTGCTTGGCTATGCAGGGTGGGGGATCCCTATTCACGAGCGGCTCCTATGGGGGTAGCGCTACAAGTGTATACATCCTGGGTGCAGAAATCTTCTCTGGTCCTGGCAATGTCTGTGCAATAACTCCTCATAGCCTTGAATGGGGCCAAACTCCTAATGTCTCTACTGTAGGAATAAATGTAATTTATGTCTTTTAGGAGTACTGCACAGGGGCAGCTGCTGTGGCAGATGACGTTTGAACACTGAGGGTAGGTGCTGCCATCACAGGGGGGGTCGCTTATTTTTTTGCCATCTGTATCCTACTGAGAAAAGTACCCTTCACATCGTGTCCCATCACCAAAACAGGAAGTTAGAGGAAATCCCCCCAAAGAGAGGAAATCCCTGTTGTCACCAGAACTAGAGTCCCCCCTCTATATCTATTCCTGTTCTCGTGACAACTCAGAATTTGGGGATTTTCTTACACTTTTCTTCTTGGTGATAATGAAAAACAGGACACATAGAAAGGGTGACAGGGACATCAACAATCCCACTCCACTCTTATCAAAACGAAAAACGTTTCCCTTTATTTGGACTTTAACGCAGTATTAAACCCAAAAGCAAACATTAATTGCATTACAGCTTACCAACTCTTAGATGTGATGGCTGCATTCGTTTTATTTTCTTAGGGTTTCTTTCCATTATTTTCACCTGGAGATCTGGCCAGCAAGTCTGTTGTTTCTCAAAAGAGAAGCAGCATGTATCAGTTACAGAGATGAGACAAACCATTTAGCACTGGCAGGGGTGCTTACAATGATGAGCTTTTATTTATTCAGGTACAACCTTTTACACAAAAGGAAGAAAACTGTTGATGTAACTTCTTATTAAGTGTGAACTGGAGTTTGGTTTCAATTTGTTAGTGTATGTAAAATCTGCTAGTACATTTAACACTCCTCACCCCTCCCGCCAGGCTGACAATGTAGTTGTCCAAAGGTGCCCCATGTGCTACTTCACCCAGAGTGGGGGCACTCTAATACAGGAGGTGTGTTACTGGCCAGATCACCAGGTGAAAACAAAGGGGGGGGGAAATGGAAATAAGAAAACAAATGCAGCCACAACATCTAATAAATGTCAAGCTGCAATATATTAAATGTATTGTTCTGGGTTTAATACTGCTTAAAGTTCTACTTTAAAGTGGTTGTAAAGGCAGAATTGTTTGTTTTTATCTTAATGCATTTTATGCATTAAGATAAAGAGCCTTCTGTGTGCAGCAGCCCCCCCAATACTTACCTGAACCCTTCTCTATCCAGTGATGTTGCAGAAAAGACTAAGCTTCCCCTGGACTCCCCTCCTCATTCGCTGAGACAGCAGCAGAGCGCCATTGGATCCCACTGTGGTCAATCAAAGTCAATGAGCAAATGAGGAGAGAGAGGTGGCAGGCCGAGTCATGGCTCCATGTCTGAATGGACACAGGGAGCTGCAGCTCGGCCCGGGTGACCCCATAGCAAGCTGTTTGCTGTGGGGGCACTCAACAGAAGGGAGGGGCCAGGAGCGCCAAAGAGGAACCCGAGAATAGGAGGATCAGGGCTGCTCTGTGCAAAACCACTACACAGAGGAGGTAAGTATAACATGTTTATTATTTCTAAACACAAAAAAAAAGAGACTTTAGTATAACTTTAAGTAAAAGTACTTTTTATGTCCATATTTTCTGTATGAAGGAATTCAGGACCTGCTGGTAGGTCCTCTTTAAAGCGGAGGTCCTGACAATTGTTCTTTTAAAAAGCCAGCAGCTACAAATACTGCAGCTGCTGACTTTTAAAACATGGACACTGAGCAATCGCTCGATCCTGGGCTGCTTCCGCCGCCATCCTCGGTTAGGGAATCAGGAAGTGAAGCCTTGCGGCTTTACTGCCCGATTCCCTACTGCGCATGCGCGAGGATCGCGGAGCGCCGTCACTGGTCCCCGCTCTCTCCTGGGAACAGTGTTTCCCAAAAGACAGCGGGGGGGGGGGGTTCGTGACAAGGATGGATCCCCCGCAGGAGTCAGAACCTGGAAGTGGTGCAAATACCTGTCTCAGACTGGTATCTGCACCCCCTCCCCCCGAAAGGTGCTAAATGTCACAACGGAGGGGGGAAGGGATCCAAAAAGCGGAGGTTCACTTTTTGTGTGAACCTCCGCTTTAATAAAGATGGATGAAGCTCTATGGCCACCTACATTGCAGCACACCAGAATTCTGAGCTACAAATATACACTGTATTTCATCCTATATATATATTATACTCTTTAGGTTTATAAATATACTTACCAGATTCATTAGCACCTTTGTTTAGTCATTGCCATTTCTTTCTATGTATGAAATATATTCATTTGCCTCCAGCGTGGAATTTGAGTTCCTTCTTCATTCATTGTAAGAACTAATATTTAGGTTAGAAACACATCGGCACAGAAGATTCTGCCCTCTCCGTGATAAAGTGCTGATCTGCGGCTGAGCCTGGGAATAAATTGCTCCAATTATAAGCTACTGGATTTTGTTGTTTTGACTTTCTGACTTGCCCGGCTTCTTCCGTGAATTAAGCACCGTGGCACAATAGGGAACTGTATTTTTTACAGTTACACGTTGAATCCTTTTTCCTTTCAACTAGGAAATGTTTGACATAGTTATGAATGAAGTTTACTTATTAAGAACCACAAATTATTCCTGGTTTACAAAGATTTTTTTCAAAGAGGGAGAAATTACACAGAGGGTGTACAGAAGAGGCCAAGGGGCGCACAATGGATACATTTAGCTACGACGAGGAAGGTTTGCTTTGATGCTTATGTTTCCATGTTTGAAGTTCTGCTCCAAAAGTTCAACACTGACTTATTTTACAATAGTCCCTCTTCTAGGGTAGAAGAGACTACAAAGAGGTGCAGAAATGCCCCTTTTACTTTCTTGTCTTCATTTATTAAAAATAAAAAATAAATTAATATTTGAATAATTGTCTGTATGTAATGTTACACAGTATGTTACTGTACCATATGTACCACCAATGACCAGCAGGTGATGCACTGCAACAGAAAAGAAGCCTCTCTTACAGTTTCCAAACACTTATCAGATGATCTTGGAAAACCTGACACAGCAATACATGGATCGAAATTCAGCTGGCGCAGTGGGGACTGGTTGAATTTCGATCCACGTATGAGCAGGCTGGTTGTACAGAAGTCAATCTACCAATCAAATTTTGTACAACCAAATGTCTGCATTTTCAGCACCACCAGCTAGAGCTGGCAACAGGGCTGCTGTTAGAAACCACTGGGCCCCATACAGCCAACCTGACAGGGCCCTCCACAAATAAACACAGTTTACTATGGTTCAGTTAGGAATGAACACAGTTCATTCACTCATTGCGTTCATTCAGGAAAGGAAGAGGCTGGTGAATGTGACATATTTACTGGGCCCTTCCCTTGTTTTGCAGTGTGCAACAGCGTGAGCATGCTCTGTTGCCAGCAGCGCGTGCTCGCGCCCCCCTACCCGGTACAGCAGAATCATGTATACAGGTGAAACTCGAATATTGTGCAAAAGTTCATTTATATCACGAATGCAACTTAAAAGGTGAGACTAATATATGAGAGAGACTCATTACATGGAAAGCAAGATAGTTCAAGCCGTGATTTGTCATAATTGTGATGATTATGGATTACAGCTCATGAAAACCCCAAATCCACAATCTCAGAAAATTAGAATATTACATGCAATCGATAAAACAAGGATTGTACATAGAACAATATCAGACCTCTGAAAAGTAGAAGCATGCATATGTACTCAGGTTTGGGCCCCTTTTGCAGCAATTACTGCCTCAATGCGGCGTGGTTTGGAAGCTATAAGACTGTGGCACTGCTGAGGTGTTATGGAAGTCCAGGATGCTTCAATAGCGGCCTTCATCTCTTCTGCATTGTTGGGTCTCATGTCTCTCATCTTTCTCTTGGCAATGCCCCATAGATTCTCTATGGGGTTCAGGTCAGGCGAGTTTGCTGGCCAATCAAGCACAGTAATCCCACAGTCATTGAACCAGGTTTTGGTGCTTTTGGCAGTGTGGGCAGGTGCCAAGTCCTGCTGGAAAATAAAGTCAGCATCCCAAAACAGCTCGTCTGTGGAAGGAAGCATGAAGTGCTCCAAAATCTCCTGGTAGACGGCTCCGGTGACCCCGGACTTAATGAAGCACAGTGGACCAACACCAGCAGATGACATGGCTCCCCAAACCAACACAGACTGTGGAAACTTCACACTGGACTTCAAGCATCTTGCATTGTGTGCCTCTCCACTCTATCTCAATACTCCGGCTCCTTGGTTTCCAAATGAGATGCAAAATTTGCTCTCATCAGAAAAGAGGACTTTGGACCACTGAGCAACAGACCAGGTCTGTTTTTCTTTAGCCCAGGTAAGAAGCTTCTGACTTTGTTTGTTGTTCAGGAGGCTTGACAAGAGGAATACAACATTTGAAGCTCATGTCCAGGATCCGTCTGTGTGTGGTGGCTCTTGATGCACTGACTCCAGCCTCAGTCCACTCCTTGTGAAAGTCCCCAACACTTTTGAATGGCCTTTTTCTGACAATCCTCTCCAGGCTGCGGTCATCCCTGCTACTTGTGCACCTTTTTCTTTCACACTTTTCCCTTCCACATAACTTTCTATTAATGTGCTTTGATACAGAACTTTGGGAACATCCAACTTCTGTTGCAATTACCTTTTGAGGCTTTCCCTCCTTATGGAGGGTGTCAATTAAGGTTTTCTGCACAACTGTAAGGTCAGCAGTCTTTCCCATGACTGTGATTCCTACTGAACCAGACTGAGAGACCATTTAAAGGCTCAGGGACCCTTTGCAGGTGTTATGGCTTAATTAGCTGATTAGAGTGGGACACTTTGAGCCTATAATATTGCACCATTTCACAATATTCTAATTTTCTGAGATTGTGGATTTGGGGTTTTCATGAGCTGTAATCCATATTCATCACAATTATGACAAATCACTGCTTGAACTCTCTTGTTTTGCATGTAATGAGTCTATCTCATATATTAGTTTCACCTTATAAGTTGCATTAGTGAAATAAATTAACTTTTGCACAATTTTCTAATTTTTCGAGTTTCATCTGTATATGCGTGATTCTGCACAGCTGGCCTGCACTGTAGCAGGAACGCTAAAGTGCGGGATTGGCAAGTGGTTAAGTAATCTCCTAGCACCAGGCCTATAAGAAGAGTTACAATATTTAATATGTTAATACAATTTTTTTTTTAAATCTGTGGCCTATATTAATTAAAATAGTACCTAGTGAATGTCCTTGTTCCTGGTATAAGGTGAGAAGGCTCTGTCCCTGTGTCTAGTTTGTGCTTCTGTGTTGTCACCCTGTCACCTGGATTTCCAATGCAAACTACAGGTAGCTGTTAGACCACACATTACACAGGCATGGTACGATGTTGTCTCCATCAAGAAATGTCATGCAGCCAATTATTGTAGGCAGGAACTGAAATGCAACAAAGGATTAAAAATAGTTGAAAACAATATTTCATCTTCAAAAAATGTCAAGTAAATGTTAGTTTCCATCTACTTTAAGGGTCAGCCCAACCAAAACTGTATTTTTTTTTGTTTTGTTTTAGGTAAACTAACCCTTTAAAACCATGACCACTTCAGCCTAAATATTATTTTCTCCAAACATTTACAGAAAGATAAAGTAAAAAAAAAAAACGTTATAATTAAACAAAGTATATTTCCCATTAAGTAGTGTTTAAAGCAAAGACAGATTTTTTACTCACATTGACAATAATGAAGCTGTGTCACAGCGGTGTTTACAAAAGCGCGGGATCCCCAATAAATAAACTTTATTTTGTTTAACTCTGAAACGCTCGCTGTAGTTCCGATCTACACCGGAGGCTGAATATTTTCTGTAACCTTTAACTAAACAATCTTGTAACCAGCAACTGACAACTAAAGTATGTTAAACCAAGGTCCACTGTTTTCATCAACTGTATATACCGCAGTATACAGAACGCTCAAAACACGGCTGACAGCACATCTATACTGGGGAAATCTGGAATTCTTCAAATCTTATCAAAAATAGTTTTAGTCATGTTTAGAAAGAATGATTACAATACAAATAAGTGCAAACCAACATATATATAATAATATTTGGTAGTATAATGCTACTGGTAGTTGAAGAAGCAATAGCAGATGTTGGAATTAGGAGATTTGGAGGAGGCTAATGCCTAGTACACACGAGAGGATTTATCCGTGGAAACGGTCCTCCGGACCGTTTCCGCGGATAAATCCTCTGGCGGATTTTGATCTCATGGTTGTACTAACCAGGAGATCAAAATCCCCGTGGAATTCCGTCCGCGGTGACACGTCGCGCCGTCGCCGCGATAATGACGCGGCGACGTACGCGACGCGGTGATATAAGGAATTCCACGCATGCGTCGAATCATTACGACGCATGCGAGGGATGGGTTCGGACGGATCAATCCGGTGAGTCTGTACAGACCACCGGATCGATCCGCTGGAGCCGATTCCAGCGGATAGATTTCTTAGCATGTTAGGAAATTTTTATCCGCTGGAAAAGTCGGCCCGAAATATATCCGCGGATAAATATCTGCTGGATCGTACACACCAGCGGATCTATCCGCTGAAACCGATCCGCGGATCAATTTCAGCGGATCGATCCTCTCGTGTGTACGGGGCCTGAGAGCAATAAAAGGTACTTTTTGAGTTAAGAATACATGCTGGAACTGAAAGATGTGTACTCTCTTCCAAACTATACTCTTTTATCAGTATTTACAAATCTGCTATTCCTTAAGGACCCAATTTAAAAATGTACCCCTGCAATGTCGTAAAGCACCACAGTTACGTTCTCTCACTTTTAATACAACCACTTAGGCCCAGATTCTCAAAGAGCTTACGACGGCGCAACGCCATGTACGCCGTCGTAAGTCCTAATCTGGGCCGTCGTATCTATGCGACTGATTCTTAGAAGCAGTTACGCATGTATATCCATTAGATCCGACAAGCGTAAGGCTCTTACGCTGTCGGATTTTAAATGCATTTATTTTTTTTGCCGCTAGGTGTCGCCTCCATCGTTTTCCCCGTTGAGTATGCAAATTAGCTAGATACGCAAATTCCTGAACGTACGCGCGGTCGACGCAGTGAAGTTACAACGTTTACGTTAGGTTTGCGCGGCGTAAAGTTGCCCCTGCTATATGAGGGGCAACCAATGTTAAGTATGGTCATTGTTCCCGCTTTGAAATTAAAAAATGTACGTTGTTTGCATAAGTCGTCCGTGAATGGGGCTGGACGCCATTTACGTTCACGTCGAAACCAATGACGTCCTTGCGACGTCATTTGGAGCAATGTACCCTGGGATATTTTCCCGACGGCGCATGTGCAGTACGTTCGGCGCAGGAATGCGCTTAATTTAAATGCTCCATGCCCCCTACCCGGCTAATTTGAATTAGGCGGGCTTGCGCCGGGTGATTTACGCTGCCGCAACTTTACAGGCAAGTGCTTTGTGAATAAAGCACTTGCCTGTAAAACTTGCGGCAGCGTAACGTAAATGACATACGTTACGCCGCCGCAGAGATACGCCGGATCTACGAGAATCTGATCCCAGAGATTTATAGTAGTATGTAAGGTTAAGTTTAATGATGTCCCAGCCGGGAGGGTTAGAGTTAAAATGCTTCCAGGGTCTTTCTTGGGTCTGACCCACTGATCCTGTACCTCATAAAAATGGACAGAAGTAAGGTCCAAGGCAGAGAGAGGGTGAGCATAATGTAAGCTATGACGTCGTTGCCGGACTCCGTAGGTCCACTTTACTGCAGAACCTGGAGGACCTGAGGATAAAAAGCCTTCTACAGTATACGGGACTGCTGAAACCTGCAGTTAACCCAAAGATTCCAGCTATGGAGGTCTACCTTCATGGACTCTTTCCTGTGCAGGTACGCTGGGGCAGCTACCAAGTCTGAGTTAGTGAATAGTTTAGGAAAAGCCTATTACCAGTGCCTGTCTGCCAGGCTGAATTATTTAAGTAAAGTTCTTGAAACCTTGTCTTTGCCTGGTCCAAGGGGTTATAATGCAAGTTACTGACATGTGTACATATAACGTATAGGCTTTTGCAGGAGGGGTTGTTGTCGGCACTCTCTCCGTGAGCGGTCCATCTCCCACAACATTGGGAGTAGATCAGGACTGCAAAGGTCCCCAGCCTGTATACAGGTACCAAAGAGGAAGAGTTAAGTTAAGTGCAAGTGGGATCCCATTCCGTTACTGGGAGTGAGGTAGTGAACATATGGATGGAGGGGGCATCAGCTCTGTGTGTCCCTTCTAAATGCAACAGTGACCATGATAGTGTTTACAATCGGGAAGAATTAACTGGAGTTCAGTTGTCTGTTCAAGTAAAGGTACCCCATGTGCAAGGCAGTGACCCATTATAGGTGCCCAGAGTAGCCCAGAAGAACCCATCCAAAGGTAGGCCTCCTATGTGACCCTTACATGGCACCAAACGAGGAGGGAAACATGGAGGAAGTACCACCTGCCTCCTCCCCTACAAGTATTTACCTGGCAGCTTTAGATGGAAATGCAGATCTCCCTTGCAAGGCGTGCTGGATGGAGAAATAGGGTGATCTCACAGAGGAATATTGGCAATATTTTCTAGTTAGTCCAATTAGTATCTCTTTCACCCTCTCCAAAATTATTACAACTGTATCTGCTGCATAGAACCTACATTACACCTCTAATATTAGTGGATAAATGTCAATTTGTCTAAGCACCTTGTCCCGTTATATTAATAGAAAATGAAAAGGGAAAAGGGTACCAATGGGACCTGGGGACTATTAATCGATGCAAGATAGAAATTCGAAAACGAAAGGATGTAAGAAAATAGAAAATTTATTTTAGACAATTAAATAAAATCAATTACGATACATAGATGAGATCTCCAGTAGGTTGTACATAGAAGATCAAATAAAGCATTAGCTTGTATAGTTGCTCTACAATGCTGGGTATCAAAAGAAATACACATAATTAATTGACTAATAATTACATAACAATACATGAATGCAAAAATTAAATGCATAAGGTTGTCATAAAATATACAGGAAAATTTACATAATTTAAATTAATGCGGAAGATGTATGTTCAATAAATGTATGCTATAAAATCAGCGCAAGTTTAACTTACCAAAAGGAAAATTAACTAATTGTATAAATTATAGAAAACCAGCATATCCGGACAACTGCCACATAGTGAAAGCCAGAACCTCAAGGCATGGGTGTCCGCTCCATAGGGCAAGGGGGGGCAATTGACCCCTCCTGGAAAATCGAGAAGGTGTTAAAGAGTCTAGCGGCTCCGGGCTGTCTGAGCAGTCTCGGCCCGGATGTTACACAGGCACAGCGAACAGAGTGAAGCCGCCTCCCCCTCCGGTGTTTATGTGTACACGGGGAGGGAACTTGCTGTGCCTGATGGCTGATCTGAGGTAAGAATGGGATGGAGGAAGGGGGTCCGTCTGTGCTGAAGGGGGGGTTTGTGCTGAATGTGCGGTCCATCTGTGCTGAAGGGGGGTCTGTGCGTAAAGGGGGTCCATCTGTGCTGAATGGAGGGGTCTGTGCGGAATGGGGGGGTCTGTGCTGAAGGGGGGGTCCATCTGTGCTGAATGAAGGGGTCTGTGCAGAATGGGGGGGTCTGTGCTGAAGGGGTGTTCCATCTGTGCTGAATGGAGGGGTCTGTGCTGAAGGGGGGTCTGTACATTCTCTAGGCTATATTCATATGGGCATGAATGAAGCTGAATTATCTCAAGAGCTATTTCACACTGCCAGCTGGCCGCGTTATCGGTAGAGCACAACTAAAAAGTGGCGCTTTACCATTGCTTTAGCTGCGCTATTCGGCCGCTAGCGGGACGCTTTTAACCCCCGTTAGCGTTTTAAGAAAGGATGAAATGCGATGTGTATCACCGCTGTCGAAGCGCCCCCCCTCTGAAAAAATTTCAGCGGACACCCATGCCTCAAGGGGCACCAAAGGACCAAAGCAGGGCCATAGCTATATAAGGCAACCTAACGGAAATACATAGAAAATATATATATATATATATATATATATATATATATATATATATATATATATATATATAATGGTAGGTATCCGAAGATTAATTGGAATTTATTGGGATCAGTATATGGGTAAGAATGAACAATTCATAGATACCTGACTGTTCCAAATCTTTCAGTAGAACCAATCTGAGTTGACCCAAAGACAAAATCAATGAGCGAGAGAGGTTAAGGCAAAGACTTGCCTAAAACCAGTTTCACATAAAAAGGGGCCAATGAGGCTGGGATCTGTATAAAAAAATAAAATAATAATATACATATTTAACTGTGTCTTCAAAATAAATAGGGAAGTGTCATATTAACCATTAAGTTAAATGAGACTGGTATCAGAGTTACCTGCATGGGTGTGCCAGCAAAGCACAGCAGTTAGCTGGGTAGGCAGAGAAACCTGCCTGTGTTGTAGATATGTCCAGTGTGGAGATGTGCGGCTTGTAAAGCCGTGCTTTACATATGCCATCGCGGCGGCGTCCGACGTGCGTCACCGCGATGTGGACATGTGACCATGACGTCAGCACTCAGGCTCACGTGATGCGTCAGCTGACAAGGGAAGGCGAATGGACAGAAAGTTTGTTCCATTTTGCAAAAATATTGGTGTCTACTAATGAGTGACAACACAGTATCTAAATATATTCAAGATTATCCGCAGATCACCTTTAAAAAGTCACGCTCTCTCCGAGATCGGTTGGTTCGCAGCCACTATTGCTCCAAAATCGCACGTCCTACAGGACCAAAGGGGTCTCGACCATGCCATAATTGCCCTTTTTGTTGCTATATCCATGCCTCCACTACAGTAGCACTTCCAAATGGACGTGTATACAAACCAACGTTTTCTGTAACATGTCAATCCGTCGGTATTGTGTACTTGATGCAATGCGAATGTGGATCATTTTATGTGGGTAAGACAAAGCGTCCGTTTTTCTTCACTTTTTATGTGAAACTGGTTTTAGGCAAGACTTTGCCTTAACCTCTCTCGCTCATTGATTTTGTCTTTGGGTCAACTCAGATTGGTTCTACTGAAAGATTTGGAACAGTCAGGTATCTATGAATTGTTCATTCTTACCCATATACTGATCCCAATAAATTCCAATTAATCTTCAGATACCTACCATTATATATATATATATATATATATATATATATATATATATATATATATATATATATATATATATATATATATTCTATGTATTTCCGTTAGGTTGCCTTATATAGCTATGGCTCTGCTTTGGTCCTTTGGTGCCCCTTGAGGTTCTGGCTTTCACTATGTGGCAGTTGTCCGGATATGCTGGTTTTCTATAATTTATACAATTAGTTCATTTTCCTTTTGGTAAGTTAAACTTGCGCTGATTTTATAGCATAAATTTATTGAACATACATCTTCCGCATTAATTTAAATTATGTAAATTTTCCTGTATATTTTATGACAACCTTATGCATTTAATTTTTGCATTCATGTATTGTTATGTAATTATTACAGTCAATTAATTATGTGTATTTCTTTTGATACCCAGCATTGCTTATAATGCTCCTGAAAAAGCTCCATACCGAGCGAAACATGTAGAGCAACTATACAAGCTAATGCTTCATTTGATCTTCTATGTACAACCTACTGGAGATCTCATCTATGTATCGTAATTGATTTTATTTAATTGTTTTAAAATACATTTTCTATTTTCTTACATCCTTTCGTTTTTGAATTTCTATCTTGCACCAAATAATAGTCCCCGGGTCCCATTGGTACCCTTTTCCCTTTTCATTTTCTACATTACACCTCATAAATTGTTTAAGTTTGGTAGACATCCAGGTGGCCATTGTCCCAAGCGTGGAGGCTCTCTAGGCTCACTTATCCAAATATTGTGGCAGTGTCTGAAATTACAAAGGTACTGGGAAGCGATTCTCCATACTTTGAATACCGTTTTTATGCTATCCTATACATTAGACCCGCTGTTTTCCTTTTTAGGCTATATGGATGAAGAGCTTGTTCCCCTACCATGCAGATCCCAGTGCTTCGTTGCCTTTTCCAAGCTAGGAAACTTAGCGCAGAGATAGATAGTGCCCCTTCCACCTTCCCATTACAACTGGTTACAAGCAGTAAATGATACCATACTAAAAGAAAAATATATGTATACTAAACAAGTGTTCAAAAAAAAAATTGATAAGCTTTGGGAACCTTGGTTGGTTAACCCAGGACTGGGACCCCAAACACTGGTAATGAACAGATTACTTGGTTAGTCTAGGAAGTTCCTACATTGTTTCACTACTGTTCCATCGACTGGAGACTTGGGTCACTGTAATTATTGGCATTTTTTAGCCTCTTACATAGACCTTAGGCCCCTTTCACACTTATACGACTTGTCCCCTGATTTTGGACTGCAAAATCGCATGACAAGTCATTCTCCATGATTTTTAATGACTACCATTCATATTAGCATGACTTTAAGTCATGCCGACTTCAAAGTAGTTCCTGCACTACTTTTTTTCTGAAGTTGGATCCCTGTATTAATGGATCCGACTTTGGCATATGACTTGTACATGAAGGGGAACTCCACAACAATTTCTATATATTTTTTTAAACGCCGTGGGTTCCCCCTCCATGAGCATACCAGGTGTGGGGGTCCCCCAAAATCCATACCAGACCCATATCCGAGCATGTAGCCCGGTAGGTCAGGAAAGGGGGTGGGGACGAGTGAGCGCCCCCCTTTTGAACCATACCAGGCCGCACACCCTCAACATGTGGGGGTGGGTGCTTTGGGGCCCTACACCCCCCACCCCAAAGCACCTTGTCCCCATGTAGATGAGGACAAGGGCCCCTTCCCGACAACCCTGGTCGTTGGTTGTCAGGGTCTGCGGGCAGGGGGCTTATCTGAATTAATTAGGGGCCCCAGATTCCGGACCCCCACCTCACCCCTTATGATGTCACCACCCCCTTTCCTGACCTGCGTGCTCAGATAAGGGTCAGGTATGGATTTTGGGGGGATGAAAAAAACGGCGTAGGGGGTTTCCCTTAGAATCCATACCAGATGGAAGGGCCCGGAGTGTTTTTTTTTTTTTTTAATTGGCGTGGAGTTCCCCCTAATTGTTCAGGGATCAAAGTCAGGTCCCTGGTCATTGAAGTCGGACTTCAAGTCGCAGGGCAAAATCAGATCGACAGTCGTATGACTATTTTTTCAAAATCTTGCGACTTTGGAAAGAAGAAGAAGAAGAAGAAGAAGAAGAAGAAGAAGAAGAAGAAGAAGAAGAAGAAGAAGAAGAAGAAGAAGAAGAAGAAGAAGAAGAAGAAGAAGAAGAAGAAGAAGAAGAAGAAGAAGAAGAAGAAGAAGAAGAAGAAGAAGAAGAAGAAGAAGAAGAAGAAGAAGAAGAAGAAGAAGAAGAAGAAGAAGAAGAAGAAGAAGAAGAAGAAGAAGAAGAAGAAGAAGAAGAAGAAGAAGAAGAAGAAGAAGAAGAAGAAGAAGAAGAAGAAGAAGAAGAAGAAGAAGAAGAAGAAGAAGAAGAAGAAGAAGAAGAAGAAGAAGAAGAAGAAGAAGAAGAAGAAGAAGAAGAAGAAGAAGAAGAAGAAGAAGAAGAAGAAGAAGAAGAAGAAGAAGAAGAAGAAGATTAAATTTTTTTAACCAGAATTTACAGTAATAGCACTTTAACATTCAAAAGTATTATACCATACAAAAGCTTTCGTCCAGCGTTCATAATAAAAATCAATATTAAGAAATGATTGGTGAAAAATGCACTTGCAGATTTAAAACATTTATTTTTGCGTATTATTGCTTTGTGGTCCTTGTACCTGAAGGTGAGGTTTGGGGTGCATTCTATGCCTATACATTTTGTGGTTTCTTGTCTCAGAAACTTGAGAGGTGTGAAGGGATGTAGTTTGCCACATATATCTTGTACCCAAAGGTATTTAATAACAGTTCCCTCATTTATAAATCCCCTGAGTGTTCGAGGTGTATATCCTACAAATGCCGGCCATTGTGGGGAAAATCTTGGCAGGTGAGTGTGCGCAGATTTGTTCACCTGCTTGTTTTATTACGCCCCATTAGTTGTAGTTGTTTGAAATGTATTCTTTAACTGTGGATCCGTTTCAGAGGTCTGTGACCCTACAGTAGGAGGCAGTCTCTGCATTCCCCATTACAAATAAACACAAGTTTGAATTTCACACAATTCATTAAAACTTTCCTGGCTTTGGTTCCAGGACTGAAGTTCAGTTGCAAATTTAATATTCAGCAAACAAATAGTTATACGCTGCATACAAAAGAGCCCATGGGAAGAGGAGAACAAGAAAGAACCAAAACAACGCAGGCCCAACCTGGGCAAAGCCAGTCTTTGGAAACCAGATATCGCTGTCAAAGTTCAACAACTGCTTATTCTCAGAGAAATTCAACAAAGCTCTGAACAAGGGAGCCCCACGATTGCAGGGGGAATGGAGTGTGACCTAAACAGTTATGAGACAGACAGAGAGACTTGGACCATCTCTGACCATCAGATAGGCTTAAAAATAATATTTTAATAAATATAATAAATGTATATTATTTGCTCCTGTTTGGTCTGTTAAATATATCACTGAAAGAGTTTTGTGCACAAAAAGACCTTTTGATCATGTCAAGCTTACAATCTAAAGTCCCTAACTCACAATCATACATACACATACTATGGTCAATTTAGACAGGAGCCAATTAACCTACCAACATGTCTTTGGAGTGTGGTAGGAAACTGGAGTACTTGGAGGAAACCCACGCAGGCACAGTGAGAACAAGCAAACTCCAGAATGTAAGCTCTACGAGCGGGGCCCTCCTGTCCCTTCTGTATTGAACTGTACTGTAATAGTGCTGCCCCCCCCTATACATTGTAAAGCACTGAGTAAACTGTTGGCGCTATATAAATTGTGTATAATAATATGTATATATATAATAAAACCAGCTTTTGCATCAATACTCTTCCAGCCAGAGATTCCACCCCAAGTAATTTGTTTTGTCATTTGATGTCCTCGTTCTGATGGTGAGAGTCATTCAACGCATTTCCTCTGAGTACAGGCCATCAGGGACCTGTCTTAGCCTGTGACTGGACAGTGAAAGGAGAAACAGCACAGTGAGGAGCTCATCTCTCTGTTAGTTTGCCCTCCCCTCCTATCAGCATGCTTCTTGTCAACCCCTAAAATTATTGTCTCCTTGTACTGCTTCTTCCTTACACACTCCAGCTCTGCTGTAACGGGACTGCAAGAGACCAATACTAGTTCAAAGTCAGGTACTTAAAGGAGTTGTAAAGGAAACATTTTTTTTTTCTTTTTTGCTGAAATGACTGTTTACAGGGTATAGAGACATAATAGTTAACTGATTCCTTTTAAAAACGATTAAAAATAGATAAAAATCAATCATATAATGTACCTGTAGTTTCTAGATTTGTTTTTGCATGCTGTTTCCGGCTTCTCTGCTGTGCAGAGCCACAGAGCCAATACAGGGCAGTGGTGGTTTGGAAAACTAAACTGATTGGTGCTGAGGGGTTTTAGACACACAGTAATCACACCTCCTTGAAGTTAGTGAC
This sequence comes from Rana temporaria, assembly GCF_905171775.1. Lineage (NCBI taxonomy): Eukaryota > Metazoa > Chordata > Amphibia > Anura > Ranidae > Rana > Rana temporaria. The sequence goes on along the minus strand of NC_053493.1, from coordinate 56,937,399 downwards.
CACAGTGAGAAAGCTCCCAGCACTGTGGTCATCAGGAAACAGACAACCAGGAAGTGTGGAGATCAGAGAAAAATGACAGCAACTTGAGAGCAAAAACAAACAATGAGGACATGAAAACAGCACTGCATTAAGGTAAAGGAAGCTATTAAGATAAAAAAAAATCCAAGCAGCTTAAAGCGGAGGTTCACCCCCAAAAAAAATTTAACATTAGATTCAGGCGAGTTGTTAGAAGCACAATCGGGTGTTTTTTTTTTAATCATTGCCGTACATACCGTTTTAGAGTTATATGTTCTCCGCGGCTTCGGGTATAATCTGCGGGACTGGGCGTTCCTAATTGATTGATAGGCTTCCGACCGTCGCATACTGCGCGTCTCGAGTTGCCGAAAGAAGCCGAACGTCGGTGCGCAGGCGCCTTATAGAGCCGACTTGCAGTCCGGCTTCTTTCGGCAACTTGTGACGCGATGTATATGGCGGTCGGAAGCCTGTCAATCAATTAGGAACTCCCAGTCCCGCAGATTATACCCGGAAGCCGCGGAGAACATATATCTATAAAATGGTATGTACGGCAATGATTTAAAAAAAAAAAACACCCGATTGTGCTTCTAACAACTCGCCTGAATCTAATGTTAAACATTTTTTTTGGGGTGAACCTCCGCTTTAAGCTGCTTGGAAAAGAAAGTAAAACATGTTAAATAAAAAAAATATATATATATTATATACATATTTAATAATGTATTGATGAATACAGAGATGCAACATTTTATGTCTTTTTAAATTTGCCTAGAGTTCAGCTTTAAATATTCAGCAAACTAAAAAAGGTAAAAGTGCCGGTGTTAACTACAGAGAGCAACATTAAAAGACACGTACGCATTCATTCCTTAAGGTGTTTTATTTTTACTGCGCTCCAGTCAGCTACTATCATTTTTAAATCTCTAAGATGAAAGTCAGGAAGAAAAAAAAAAACCTCCATAATCATGGGGCGGCATAGAAAATGAGATAAATATAGTGTCTTTAACAGCCTATGCTGAGTCTCTGCTTTGTTATAAACAAACTTTGATACTGCGCACACAGTAGGCACCTTGCTTTCATGTAGCCTGTATGTGCCGCGTTGGTAAAAACATACAATTATCTAAAATAACAGCACAAGGGAGGCAACATCTGGACTTAGGTTGCTGCCCGCCGCTAGAACAGAGACCTTCCTTTGATCTCTCTCAGGAGCTGTCCTGAAAATCAATTAGTTAATAGAACCTTTACCCACTAATGTTCCCATCAGCTTATTACTTTGGACAGAACTCTTCGCTTATCAGATACACTTCCCACCCCCATTAGCCAAGCTGGATTCTTTCCCTTCAAGTAGCAGTTATTAAATGAGTACTCTTGGTTATATATAACCTTTGCTTTTTAAGCATTGATTAAAGAGAACTGTTTGGTAACATTAAAAGTCTGCATGGAGAAAACATTTTTATAGCAACAGTATGAGTTTTAAACAAATTCATCATAAAAAGTCAGTTCCTTTGCCCCAATCCAGTGACCGTGCCTAGGCTGAGATGACGTTTTCACTCTGCTGCAGGCAGGAGGAAGCATTTCCTCAGTCTTCTTTCCAACAGTGATTGCCCTGCCACATTGTAACTTTGTAGTAGCTGCCATTGAGACTGATCTGTGTCAGACATTTGTGAACACAACCCAAGTTAATGGATGATGTGTGGCATTCACTGTTACGGTAGTAACTCTGGAGGGAGTTCACACTAGTCCATGTTAAAGAGATTGGGCTAGATTCAGAGAGAATTTACGCCGGCGTATCCGTTGTATCTTAGGGTGCATATTTACGCTGGCCGCTAGATAGCGCTTCCGTCGTTTTAGGCGTATAATATGCAAATGACCTAGATACGCCGATTCACGTCGAAACCAATGACGTCCTTGCAGGGTACTTTGGAGCAATGCACACTGGGAAATTCCACGGACGGCGCATGCGCCATTCCGAAAAAATGTCAATCACGTCGGGTCACAGTAGTTTTGCATAAAACACGCCCCCCTGATCCAAATTTGAATTAGGCGGGCTTACGCCGGCTGATTTACGCTACGCCGCCGCAACTTACGGAGCAAGTGCTTTGAGAATACAGCACTTGCCCGTGTAAGTTGCGGAGGCGTAACGTAAATCAGATACGTTACGCCGCACGATTTTACGCGGCTCTACGTGAATCTGCCCCTCTGTCTCTAATCATGTTAAAAAAAAAAAAAAACATTAGAATCCATGCGTCCGGTGCCCTGCATGTAGATTAGGGGCTGGACGCATGGATTAGGGGGGCGGGGCCACGTATGGGGTGGCCGCTACTGAAATCCAGGGCAGTAACAGCAGGTCACTCTTCGTTTTTTGGTCATAATTTTCCAAATGCTACAAACAATTAAAACGCTTTCACAAACATTTCTCATACAAAGTGCACACTTTTTCATAGTTTATTGCATGGTCACAACACAAAGAGAGTGCAGCGTTTCGGAGTCACTCAGGACCCCTTCGTCAGGCATGTGATGATGCTTGAAAAAGGGGTCCTGCGTGATTCCGAAACGTTGCACTTCTTTTTGTGTTGTGACCATGCAATAAACTATCCGTTTGGATGCTATTTTGTGTCGATCCATAGTGTGCTGGCAAATATCTTTGTTGGGATTGAGAAATGATCTCAATGTTATCTAGTTTCCTAATCCCCTCATTGACACCTTTGATTCAGTTTATTTACATCAATATTAATAAAAGCAGTTTGTTTTTACTGCAGCTCCAGGGTGAGGCTGCCTCCGAGAGAACAATAGAGCGAAATATGGAGGCGAGGGGGGACCTAAGCAGCTACAGCCAACAAAAATATTTTATTTTATAAACATATCAGTTAACATTGATGTTTTTAGTACAGATATGCAGTTATAATAAAAAGAAATGATGTAAATATGAAACTGAATATAACTATCTTATTGAGTGACAGTGTCCCTTTAAACCATGTTTGTGCCCCCCGTGGTTAATGATTTCCGTCTTCTTTCCCAAGATTCGCAGGGAAAAAGTTTTGAAAGAGGTTTGATTTCCCATTATGCTCCTATTGAGGTTACAAGCTACTTGAACCTACTAATTAAATCAACATCTTGTTCAAATCACGGTTTGTACACTCCAAACCATTTAAAGCATGAATTTACTGAGAAAATATACCTGGGGTGAAAAAGTCACACTAATTTTCGATAGCATAGCGTTTCTACTCTGGAACTCAAAACATGGGGGGGTTGGAAGTGGTTTAATGTTTTCTTCTTGCTTGTCAGGATGACATGGATCATTTGTGGCAGCGGAGGGTAAAGGGGACGACAGAGAGCTGGTAGAACTTATGCTGTATAGTGTTATGTGCTTAGCTCCATGGCAAAGATGTCAACCATGTGGAATGTACAGTGACGCTGAGCTTAAATACTAGCCAAGTGCCACATGGGGAGTCATGATCACGCCATACGAAAACTCATACAACAAATAATCTGGGCACTTGCTAAAAATACAACAGACTTTAGTCGTCACCACCGCCTGGCCAGTCCATAAACCAACTTTTAGATTGATCTGGGACCCTCCCATAGACGTAAGTTTATAGTCCCAATGGCTTATGTAATCTCTAGGTTCTCTATTGTCTACTACAGGGGTGTCAAATTCAATTTCACCGTGGGCCGCATCAGCATTATGATTGCCCTCAAGAGGTCCGGTTGTTTCTGTAAGGCCTCGTACACACGACTGAACATGTCTGCTGAAACTGGTCCGTCGGAGGACCCATTTATTCATTTTAGAGCTTTCCTACCAGTTTCCCATTTATCCTGACAAAGTGTGAGAGGAAATCCCCCCCGATAGGAACTCAGATGGCAATAAAAACTTTATAGAGGCTCCAACCTTTCCCTGATGCATCTCACTTCAATACCGGGCACTTTTATCCCCTTCCTGCCGGGTCAATTTCAGCTTTTAGCGCTGTCACATTTTGAATGACAATTGCGTGGTCATGCAACACTGTACCCAAATAAAAATGTTATCGTTTTGTTCGCACAAATAGCTTTCTTTTGGTGGTATTTAAAGCGGGGGTTCACCCTTAGAGGGCACTTTTCCCCCTTAGATTCCTGCTCGTTTTCTCTAGGGGAATCGGCAATTTGTTTTAAAATATGTGCAGTACTTACCCGTTTACGAGATGCATCCTCTCCGTCGCTTCCGGGTATGGGCTGCGGGAATGGGCGTTCCTTCTTGATTGACAGTCTTCCGAGAGGCTTCCGACGGTCGCATCCATCGCGTCACGATTTTCCGAAAGAAGTCGAACGTCGGTGCGCAGGCGCAGTATAGAGCCGCACCGACGTTCGGCTTCTTTCGGCTACGAGTGACGCGATGGATACGACCGTCGGAAGCCTGTCAATCAAGAAGGAACGCCCGCTCCCGAAGACCCATACCCGGAAGCGACGGAAGAAGATGCAGCTCGAAAACGGGTAAGTACTGCTCATATTTTAATACAAATAGCCGATTCCCCTAGACCGAACGAGCAGGAATCTAAGGGGAGAAAAAAAAAATTTTTAGAAATGGGTGAACTCCCGCTTTAATCACCACTTTTTTTTTTTCTATGAAACTAAAATGACCAAACATTTTGAAAAAAAAAACTATTTTGTAAATAAATCATCTCTATTTTATTTTTTTCAATTATATTTTTTTTCATAGTTACATAGTAGGTGAGATTGAAAAAAGACACAAGTCCATCAAGTCCAACCTATGTGTGTGATTATATGTCAGTATTACATTGTATATCCCTATATGTTGTGGTCGTTCAGGTGTTTATCTAATAGTTTCTTGAAACCATCAATGCTCCCCGCTGAAACCACCGCCTGTGGAAGGGAATTCCACATCCTTGCCGCTCTTACAGTAAAGAACCCTCTACGTAGTTTAAGGTTAAACCTCTTTTCTTCTAATTTTAATGAGTGGCCATGTGTCTTGTTAAACTCCCTTTCCCCAAAAAAGTTTTATCCCTATTGTGGGGTCACCAGTATGGTATTTGTAAATTGAAATCATACCCCCGCTCAAGCGTCTCTTTTCCAGAGAGAATAAATTCAGTGCTCACAACCTTTCCTCATAACTAATATCCTCCAGACCCTTAATTAGCTTTGTTGTCCTTCTTTGTACTCGCTCCATTTCCAGTACATCCTTCCTGAGGACTGGTGCCCAGAACTGGACAGCATACTCTAGGTGCGGCCGGACCAGAGTCTCGTAAAGTGGAAGAATTGTCGTTTTATCTCTGGAGTTAATCCTCTTTTTAATGCATGCCAATATTCTGTTTGCTTTGTTAGCAGCAGCTTGGCATTACATGCCATTACTGGGCCTGTCATCTACTAGGACCCTCAGGTCCTTTTCCATCCTAGATTCCCCCCAGAGGTTCTCCCCCCAGTGTATAAATTGCATTCATATTTTTGCCACCCAAATGCATTATTTTACATTTTTCTACATTGAACCTCAATTGTAGTTGCCCCCCATTAATTTGTTCAGATCTTTTTGCAAGTTTTCCACAGAAGTTTACTTTTTTTTTTTTTAACACACTTTGACCAGAGCAATATAATGTTACCATAGTAACATTGTACTACTATGGGGGAGTGATCAGAATTAGAATTTTTCATTTTTTTTCACATTATGTTTGCATATAGCAATTCATTACATTGCTATATGCAAGGATTTTACTGAATAAAATCGATTGATCACATGGCACAGATGGGCCATGATTGTGACCTGCTGTGATTGGTTACAGTGGTCACATGGTTCCGGCAGCGGGCCAGTACAGCGAATGGGCCATGATTGTGACCTGCTGTGATTGGTTACAGCGGTCACATGGTACTGGCAGCAGGGTGGTACAGTGATCAGTCATTGGCTGTGTCTGATGGATGCAGCCGGTGACAGATTGCGCTGCCGCTCAGCGGCGTGATCTGGGAGGGTGTCATATGATGTCCACCTGGATCGACGGGAGGCCGATGTCGGCTTCAACCTACAATGGGCCGGGTGGGAACCGGTTGACAAAAATATAAAATTTTAAGTTTGAATTTGGCCTCAAGTATCGGAGGACTGGACTAAGGGGCATTAGCCCCTTGGGCCAATACTAACAAAATATGTTGTACTGGTGGCCCTGATGAGAGGTACTTTACCATTGTCACATTGATCAGAGCAGGACCAAGCTAGTGATGCATGCTTGACATTATATAACTACCTACTCCCCATTGAAACCTGCAACCACAGCATCTGGCAGAGGGAATTCTTCCAGCAACAACATCATTTGCATCTCTCAGATGTCATGAGACCGAGTGCAGAGAGTTGCAATGGCAGCTGATGCTGGAAGATGTGAAAAGGTTAGTCCCATCAAACCATATTCTAATGCAGCGCCATGACACACTTTCTGCTTTCTGTCCCTTCCATTAAAGGGCCATTTGGATGCAGTGGCGTCACTAGGGTTGGTGTCACCCGGTGCGGTAAAACATGGTGTCACCCCCCCTCTGTCTAGGCTGCCCAGCACCAAGCAGGCAGCGCACTGGCACGGGGTGCACCCCAAACCAGCCCCTGTAAATGATAGTATAGGGCAGTATAGTGGCAGGTTATGGTAGTATAGAGTGGTATAGTGGCAGGTTGGTGTAGTGGGGTGGTATAGGACAGGTTAAGGTGGTATAGGGCATGTTGGGGTGATATAGGGTAGTTTGGGGTGGTATAGGGCAAGTTAGGGTTGCATAGGGCAGGTTGGGGTGGTATAGGGCAAGTTAGGGTGGTACAGGGCAGGTTGGGGTGGTATAGTGCAAGTTAGGGTGGCATAGGGCAAGTTGGGATGGCATGGGAACGGTTGGGGTGGTACAGGGCAAGTTATGGTAGCATAGGGCAGATTGGGGTGGTACAGGGCAAGTTAGGGTGGCACAGGGCAAGTTTGGGTGGCATGGGAAAGTTTGGGGTGGTACAGGGCAGGCTAGGGTGGTACAGGGTAGGCATGGGTGGTACAGGGCAGGCTGGGGTGGTACAGAGCTGTTTGGGGGGGTACTGGGCAGGCTGGGGTGGTATAGGGCTGTTTGGGGTGGTACAGGGCAGGCTGGGGTGGTACAGGGCAGGCTGGGTGATACAGGGCAGGCTGGGGTTGTTACATTGCAGGCTGGGGTGGCACAGAGCAGGCTGGTGTGGTACAGGGCAGGCTGGGATTGCACAGGGCAGGTTAGGCATGTCGGCTAACAAAAAAAAAAACGGGATCGTGTCACCCCTTTAGCGGGTGTCACCCGGTGCGGACCGCACCCCCTCGCACCCCCCTAGCAACGCCTCTGTTTGGATGTGCCCCCTCCTCTTCAAGAATTTTACTATTAGTTATTGTAAAATTATAATGACGCCTGATCCCTTGTGCTTTGCGGCAGTACAATTGCAAATACAATTTCTCAGGTTTCTCAATGGTTTGGAATATTCTACCTCCACCTCTATTAATGCTAAAAAAAAAAAAAAACCTTCTGTGGTCTAAGTCTGCATTCCCCGTAACATATAGAGAATTTAACATTTTATTCCTTGTTTCCTTTATAATAGAATAAAATCCCAGCTGTGATTTTTAAAGACACCTTTTAAGAAGTGTTCATGGTTAATAAATCTTACACATTTTAATCCTTTGAGTCATTAACTACTAATTAGTCTTTCTGCAGAACATAATGTCTGAAAGGGCCCTGAGTGGAAAGGAGCACAACCTATGAGCATAAGCGTCTGAAATGAACACTATTCTGTTTCCTTCATGTGCACATAATCCTGTGGAACGGGGCCAAGGCGCGGTCCTGACCTGCGTTTTCCTCCAATTTACAATGAACTGATGACCTCATCCATTTATATACTAAGCGAGCTTATGAATAAGGTTAGAAATTTTAACCTCACACAGTAAATGAAAACAAATTATGAAAACTGGAATCTCACCAACTTCCTCCCATCTAGTTCATGTCACCTATAAGTGCTGTGTTACTGGAGCTAATTTATTATACTTAGGGGAACCTACTGAGTTAGCTGGCAGGCCGATGGACCAGCTGAATTTAAAGGAATTGACCACATTTCTTTTGATTGTGCTCACTGAAGTTTTAACCTTAAGCTTCCCATGTAGCTACAAGGCTGTTATGGCGCAAGGTCTGCCTACTTACCAACACTTTGGGAAAGGTATTCAGTAGAGTGAAGAAATATTATATCCTTGGAGTCGTTACTGTTGTCTATCATTCTAGTGGGGAGATTTCCCACCCTCCTCACAGGCACCGGTTTTCAGGAGCAGTTGTTTTCAGTGTGGGGCTTTAGCACCAAGCACTGAAATGTATACAGCCACACTTAAATTAGGATGCCTTGTACCCACGATCGGAATTTCCGATGGAAAAAGTCAGACGGATATTCCGACCGTGTGTATACCCCATCGGAAATTACGATGGACTTAGAACATGTTCTCTTTTTCCGATGAAAAACATTTCTATCGGAAATTCCGTTCGTCTGTATGGAACTCAGACAGAGAAAAAAACACACATGCTCAGAATCAAGTCGGCGCATGCTTGGAAGCATTGAACTTCATTTTTCTCGGCTCGTTGTAGTGTTGTACGTCACCGCGTTTTGGACGGTGGGATTTAGGTGTGACAGTGTATATGCAAGACAGCTTGAACGGAATTCCGTCAGAAAAATACGTTGGAGTTTATCCCGACGGAAATTCCAATCGTGTGTGCGGGGCATTAGGCAAAACTTTTTAGCCCCTGGCATTTTTTTTTTTTTTTTTTGCCAATCTGTGAGATATTTTCCTTTAATTTCTGTCCCATAGCCAAAACAGGAAGTGAAGTGAAATACTTCCAAAGTGAGAGTATCTGGTTGTCACCACGGTCAGCAGAACTAGTGTCCCCATTTGAAGGTTTCTCCTCTAGTCTTGTTCTGGGGAAATTGAACGTGAAATTGTGCAAAATAAGCAAATATAATTAGAATAAATAAAATAACAGCTGCTGCCCCTACTAAAGTGATATAGTGCTTTAGATCAAATGGAAAAGGTGAAGTGAGCACTCAATTAAACTAATCTACAAAATCAGTGAAAATAATAAAACAATTATGTACCACATAAAAACGTGATAGAAATGCACCAAAAAAGATATCATAACATATTTTATTTTATATAAGGTGATATAGATTCATTCCAAACGATATAAGCAAAAAATTGTTAAATAAATTAATAATAGTTAGCAGTTCATCAAAGCTGATTGTAAACGTGATATAAAAGTCCTAAACGACTGTGAGGCCTCGTACACACGACAGAGTTTCTCGGCAGAATTCAGCGAGAAACTCGGTCAGAGCCGGATTCTGCCGAGAAACTCTGTCGTGTGTACACTTTCGGCCCGATGGAGCCGCCGAGGAACTCGTCGAGAAAATAGAGAACATGTTCTCTATTTTCTCGTTGTTCTATGGGAGAACTCGGCCCGCCGAGCTCCTCGGCGGCTTCAGGGCTGAACTCGCCGAGGAACTCGACGTGTTTGGCACGTCGAGTTCCTCGGCCGTGTGTACGAGGCCTCACTCTTCTTGTATAGTAGGATGAATCTTCTCAAAGGAATTCAAAATAAACCTTCACCAGCTGAACAGTTGGTCCCCCAAAGTGCTTAAAGCGGATCTCCCATGCAATTACGTTTTTTTTTTTATAGTCTAGTTACATAGCAAATTGCAGGGCTTAAATAAACGTACTTCTCTCCGCTCTAACGTCCGCTCCGCTGTCTTTGTGTCATGAAAAAACACTTATATTCCTTCCGTTGCCATTTCTAGTGTGGGCATTACAATCTGGCAGGGACTTCCTGGTTGCGGTGATGCTGTGTTCCCAGCATCCACCGCTCGTTCTCGCGCATGCGCACACAAAGCGCGGACCAGCGTCGTCAGCGTCTGTGTTGCCATAGCAATAGTCCCCGAAATCGCGCAATGTTTCGTCTAGGCCAGAATAGGATCACAAGGGAGCTATGACAGAAGCTCCCAGAAGACACTGCGCGGGACAGGAAATAAGAATAACACGAGGAAAACCCGAAGGCTCCAGACCGGAAGGCAAACGAAGAACTCAGGTACTGTACATTTTTATTAAACATACATATCCATTTCGGCATTGTTTTTTAGCATCAGTATTATTAGAATTGACTTAAAAACCGGGTGGAGCTCCGCTTTAAGTATGAAATCTGCTTACCAGAAAAAATTGACCACTTTAACTAAAAAGTAGGTCTAATGCTCTTGTGTACAAGACACTGCTTGCTGACAGTGTTGGATGCTGTATAGACAAGATAGCTTCCTACCGCCGGGGATCACAAGTGGGATATATGCAGAAAATGACAGAGGAATCGAAAATAGTGTAATCCCACTTATTATAAAAAATATAAATCAAAAAGAAGATTAAAAGGTTTGAATAGAGTCCCCTTCCTGCAGCTTCCCCATCTCCCCTCTTTTCCTCTCTTACCCTTCGCCCTTCCTCCTCCTCCCCCCTCCCCCTGCTTCTTGCCCCTTGTCCCCTTCCTCTCCCCCCCCCTTTCCTTTCCACTTCCCCCACTTCCTCACTTAAAGGGTCATTAAAGGAATTTTTTTTAGCTAAATAGCTTCCTTTACCTTACTGCAGTCCTGGTTTCATGTCCTCATTGCTCGTTTTTGCTTTGATGCTGCTGTAATTCTTCTCTGTTCTGGACACTTCCTGGTTGTCTGTTTCGTGATCAGCACAGTACTGGGAGATTTCTCACTGTGGTCACTAATCAAGGAGGTGTGATTACTGTTTGTAAAACGAAACTGGATTGGTGCTGAGGGGTTTTAGACAAAGCATCGCCTCCCTCTATTGGCTCTGTGGCTCTGTACATCAGAGAACCAGGAAACAACAGCAAAAACTAAACTAAACTGCAGGTACATTATATGATTGGTTTTTATCTATTTTTAATCATTTTTAAAAGAAATCAGTTAACTATTATGTCTCTATACCCAGGCCCGGATTTCCCACAAGGCCACCGAGGCCAGGCCTCAGGGCGGCAGGGCACAGAGGGGCGGCAGCGGCATGGAGTCCCCCGACGGCCGGAACATACAGTTGAGGGCGGTAAGTTGCTTTCTAGCAGGGCTAAATGTAGTCTGGGGAAATCCGCTTGCTCGTTAACAAGTGATTGTGGCGATGTTGCCGAAATCACTTGTAAAATGTGTGCTGCCGTCCGTCCACCCCTGCCCCCCCAGCACATAACTCTCTCTGCAGGCTCTGTCTTCGGGACTCTGTTCTCCCCCTAGCCACCGAGTCTGTCTCCTGTCCCTCCCCCCGATGTACACAGTGTGACAGGAGTTCTAGCACAGTGCTAGGACTCCTGTTTTGGAGGTGACAGGGTCAATAAAGAGAACCTGTCACCTCCAATTGCTATCACACAGGGAATTGTTTTCTCCTGTGTGATAGCAATAAAGTTTGGTGAAAAAAAAAAGAAATAATAATTCAATTAATAAAATAAAAAAGTAATTAAAAAGTAAAGAATAAGAAAAATAATATATAAAAAAAAAGTATACAAAAAAAAAGTAAACGACAAGCTACAAAAATAAATAAATATTTGAACTAACCGTGCCGCCCCTGCCATCCGGTTACCATTCTCCGTTGATTTGGGCAGGGGGTACATTGCGGAACCTGGCCTTGGGGTGGCAGGGAGAGCAAATCCGGCCCTGTCTATACCCTGTAAACAGTCATTTCAGCAAAAAATAATTTTTCCTTTAGTGACTCTTTAACTCCAACTTTGTGTGCTTGTCTGAGTATTGGACCCACACTCATAATACTTTCTTATATCAATTTTAGTTTGTCCAATGTTTACAGCTTCCCGTTTCCGCCCGCGGGGGGACACCCTTCTCAGTTGTTTCTAGTGCCGTCTGATGCCCCTATGGGCTTCCACTGGTGAGTTACGCTGGCTTTTAATACTCCAAAACCAAAGGTTTACTGTTAGCTTGGCTACATACTGTTTTTCATCTGTTTTTTGATATTGTAACTATGAGATTGTATCTCTCGTTAGATGTTTTGGTTGACTCCTCCTGAAGAACCGACTTACGTCACGAAACATGTTAAGGACCACGTCTTTACCTACATCATTGTTCTTTCACCTACCAGTTGGGATCTTTGTTTCATCAGTGTTAATGTAACACAATTACCCCAACAATGCTACTATTGTCTTGTTGATTTGGAATTTTTTGTATTTTTTTTTTATAAATATTTAAATTTTATTCAAACCCGTTTCATCTTCTGGGTACCGAGCAGGGCTTAAGTCCTGCGGGAACGTGTGGGAACGGAGTCCCTGCACTGTTTTCACAGCAGGAACGCAGTTCCCTTTGCAGGACTAGAGCAGCCGAGCCGCCCGAGCCATGGGACCATAGTCATAACCTTTAAGAACTAATATAATATTTTAATAAATAAATAAATAATACTACAAAATATACCTGTGGTATGAAATGGCCGTGGCCTTTATTTATAGGTGTAAATAAATTGATTATATCAAACAATTCTTGAATCAAATTAAATAATCAATTTAAGTATATTAAATCAAGTTTATTAACATATAACCATATATATATAATTATAAAATGAGCTTATCCATTTAAGCTCAAGCTAAAACAATCATGAAATATACCATCCCCTTACAAGAAGGGATTAAAACCTCATAAAAAAGGCCACGACAGGGAGGGAGGGTGGGATGTGCTTCTCCAATTCTTCTCCAATCTTCTGCCCACTGCTGACGCATCCTCTATCTTTTTACAGGGCTAGAGGACCGTTGTTTGGGGCAACTGTCAACAAAAGCTCAACCAATCATGGGTAAGTAATTTTTTTTTTTTTTTTTTAAATTAAACTTTAATTTTATTTTCTGGTATGACACAGTCCCATAGGTGGTGGGGCGGGGACATTTCATGCCCCGCCCTTCACCTTCAATCCTTCACTTAGCGGCGATGCCCAGCTCGAGTCGCTGTCAGGGGCAGGCGAACCTTAGTATCCTTTATATTACTGGCCAGTGGCCACTTCCTGTATATGGATTCATCGGGTAGTGTGCGGGCATTCCGTCACTTCCTCGATGGCGCAATGTCTCCTGGGAGCTTTTGTCATTGTTCCCAGGAGACATTGAGGAGGTCTGCCGCTAGTTATCGCGGGATTTAGAAAGAACTTGCTTAAAAAAAAACATGCGGTTTAGTAATTATGCATATGAGCGTATCATTTTTTGGGAGTGGATCTTGAGCGCCACCTCTGTGGCGCCTGGGTGAACTGCACCCCGCGTGGCGCACTCCCTGCTGGATCGCAGCTCTGAGGTCACGATCGCCTGATTTTCTGGCGCCGTAAGGCAAGTGCCAATGTTGCCTTGCGCTATTGCCGGCCCTGAACAGGAATAGAAGTTATGCGTAATCTTAAAAATGAATTGCCTTCTTTTTCTGATATCTCCTATTATTCCTCTTTTATTGTCGGTCCTTATCCATCCTCTACAAGTCTTTCCACTTTTTTCCTGCAATCCCCAACACTATACATCTCACCTGTTCCTCAAAATGATCTCCCCTATAAAGGACCTAAAACAATTCCACATCACACTACCCAATATATCTTTCAAAGCTTAAATGACTATAATAGGATGAGAGGTGCAAGAAGCCCAGGTTGGCCAATCATAAGCCTCACAGAGGTGTGTTCTGGGTATTCTACTACAATGCTACAACACTAGACTGTTTCTTCCACTGAAATGTTCCTCTCTGTAAAACTGTTGCAACATTGCACAAGTTTCTAATTTTATGTATTTCCATGCTTACTGCTTTTCATCTGTGACTTAAATACGGAAATTATTTTGAAAAAAAATTAAATGGGTCCAGATATAGTTACACAACTTTCCTCTTTATTTTTGGCAGTTCATAATTAAAAGGTAAAGTCATGAATTCTCGAACAAGCCCAGCTCCTCTTACAGATTATCAGTACAAAGAGCGGTACGCAATTATTTACAGTGACCAATTGGAAATCACTTTGCATTATTCTGGTTACACTGATGTAGTAAAGATGACATCTGTTTGGCTACTGTGTACAGTATGTAAACACAACACTGCTCTTTGAATTATTCTCAGAAGTCTTTATAACATGCAGGAACAATGCTGTGGATGTATCCGGAGTCTTTAGCTTTTGGTAATTTAACCCAATAAATACAAAAATAAATTATTTCTAATTGGTAGGAAGGATGGGCCAGATCCTCAAAAGGGATACGCCGGCGTATCTACTGATACGCTGTCGTATCCCTGTTTCTAACTATGGAACTGATCCACAGAATCAGTTTTCCAAGAGATAGACAGAAGATCCGACATGTGTAAGGGACTTACACTGCCGGATCTTAGGATGCAGTACCGCATCCGCCGCTTGGGGCATTTCGTGTCGAAATGCCGATTCGGGTATGCAAATTAGCACTTACGGAGATCCACAAAGCTTTTACGCTTCGTTTTTTCTCCTTAAGTATTAAGTTGCATGTGTAAAATTAGGGCTGCTTTTACAAAGTGTAAACTGTTTACACCTTGTAAAAGTAGACCCTTCTTACCCGCGACGCTGTTATTTTTTTTTTCCCAGCCGTATCTTTTTTTTTTCCCGACGCAACTTTTTTGACCCGGCGCGATTCACGAAGCTCGGCGTAACGTAATTTCGCGCTATGCACATCGGGAAAATGACGTCACGAGCATGCGCAGTACGTCCAGCGCGGGAGCGCGCCTAATTTAATTGGGACTCGCCCCCATTTGAATAGGAACGCCTTGCGCCGGCGGAATTTAAGTTACACACCCGAAAATTTCTAGGTAAGTGCTTTGTGGATCGGGCACTTAGGTAGAAATTTTCCGGCAGTGTAACTTAAATGGGAAAAGATAAGTTACGGCGGCTGGCTGTGGATCTGGCCCGATATCTTTATATCATGTATTTTACCTTACTGCCTTGCCATTATGGATGCCCATGTCATGCCATGGAAACCTAGCCTGTGAAAATAAAAGTTAGTGTGTTGACTGGTACGTGGTTCTCTGCAGAATGAATGGGAAAACATACAGAACGCAGTCATGTGACCAAAGGTTACAGACTAACCCAAAATTATGATTGGAGCTCAGGTTGCAAGGGATTGTACAAAACTAAGTTGAAAGCACATCGTTAGCCAAAAAGTGCTTTCCTACTTTCGATAGAGCAGGGAAGGATTATGTCTGCCAGGACTGATTGCTGAATTGCTGTCCTTACTATCTTCTACATTTTCGATCTACGTGACAGGGATAGGAAGTTACCGTATATACTCGAGCAGTGCCGATCCTGACCTCCCTGGGGCCCTAAGCAAAATTTCATGTCACATTAAAGTTGAGAAGCGGGGGGGGGGGGGCAGGTTCTGCTGTCGGAAATGAGACATCTTACATTAAAGTGAGAAGCGGTGGGGTGCTGACTTCTTACCTCTTCTCCCATGCAGCCAGCGAGTTGAGAAGCAGAGTGAGGGGCCGAAAATGACTTGTCACCAGGCGAGGCCTCTAGTAATTTAGGGGGCCCTCTGCAGCTTTGTGGGGCCCTAAGCGGCTTGCATAGTGAGCCTATAGGGCGGATCGGCCCTGTACTTGAGTATAAGCTGACCCGAGTATTAGCCGAGGTACCTAATTTTACCACAAAAAACTGGGAAAACTTATTGACTCCAGTATAAGCCTAGGGTGAGAATGCAGCAGCTACTGTAAGCGGAAAGAGGGTCAACAATGCCCATTTACACGTCTCACTGTGCCCATTGCAACCTCACTTTGGCAACCTCACTGTGCCCATTGCAACCTCACTGTGCCAACCTCACTGTGCCAATTGTCACTGTGCCCAACCTCACTGTGTCAATAGTCACTGTGCCCATCCTCACTGTGCCCATCCACACTGTGCCCATCCTCACTATTCCCATCGTCACTGTGCCAATCCTCACGGTGCCAATCCTCACTGTGCCCATCCTCACTGTGCCCATCCTCAATATGCCCGTGGTCACTGTGCCTGTCGTCACTGTGCCCATTGTCGGTGTACCTGAAATTGAGAGGCTGCGGGCATCCATTCATTGTATAAAACTCGCGGTCTCCTTCTGGTCCCTTCCCTGATAGGCGTTTCTCAGCTGACACAGTTCCGCCTATCACGGACATTCTCTCATTCTCGGACTCAGTTTCCCAACAGACACTGCGTTCAGTGTTCCACCAATCACAGACATCCTCTTGTCCGAGGATGAAAAGGCATCCTTGATTTGCGTAACACTGAACACAGTGTCTGCTGGCATGGGTGAGGATGAGAGGGCGTTCGTGATAGGCGTTTCTCAGCAGACAGTTCCGCCTTTCACAGAAGGGACAGGAGGAGACAGCGAGTTTTAAACGATGGACGCCCGCAGCCTCACAATAATTTTAGGTACACTGACACGAGTATATGTCGAGGGGGGCATTTTCAGCCCAAAAAAAAGGGCTGAAAATCTCGGCTTATACTCGAGTATATACGGTATATTAATTGTCCCTGATGGGAAAAGAGAGAGCAACAAAAATGTATAATTGAAGTGGAGTGTTATTCTTATTTTTACCAATTACTTATTTTCAAATAATTTATTTTAGATATTTATATAATATATATATATATATTATATTGTAATATATATGCAGTTGCGCTCATAAGTTTACATACCCTGGCAGAATTTCTGATTTCTTGGCAATTTTTCAGAGAATATGAATGATAAAACGAAAACTTTTCTTTCACTCAAGGTTAGTGTTTGGCTGAAGCCATTTATTATCAATCAACTGTGTTTACTCTTTTTAAATCATAATAACAACAGAAACTACCCAAATGACCCCAAAATCCCATTTAAATCTTTATCTGTATGCAATATTGACAGTTTCTTTTTTATTATTCTGACTACTTGATTATATTCTTGGGAAAATGTGGTTACAGATGTAATAGGTTTACCCGTTTTTCTATTTCTAGAGTTTTAAGGTTGATGAGTTTTACACTTATTTTTATGCTCTCTCCTGGTTTTAGGCTTATCTGTAAATCCTCTCTATCCATTGGCAAAACCTTTTCCAGTCCTTGGTGTATAACAGATTCGTTATAACCTCGGTCCAATAAGCAATCAATGACCTTACATCCAAGTTCAAAGGTAACCACCAGCATAAAGATGCATTTCAGTTGCCATAATTGTTTGGCAATTACCCGTGATCAATTAAAGCCAACAGCTCCTGCTGCCTTAGCAAAACCTATGAGACCAGGAAGGGAGGGGGAGAAGAGCTGCAGATGGGCACAGCACTGGATCGAATGAAGGCTCAAGAAAGTAAAAGAGAGGATGAGGGGGGAAACTGATGCTTAAAGTGGAGTTCCACCCTGAAATTTTTTTTTTACCAAAGAAAAAAAAATAGAAAGAAATAATTGAATTTTTTTTTTTATATGCTTACCATAAATAGCAGTTGCTATGCGTAAGTCCGTAATCTGCCTTTTCATCGTCCGCGGTGGGTCTTCTTCCTCCGTCCTAGTCGCGGTGTCTTCTGGTGAATGGGGCGCGCTGCATTCTGGGAACTGTGTGTATCCCAGAGAGCAGCCGGCCCATTCACAAAGAGCTGCGAGGCTTGCGCATGCGCAATAGGAAATGGACAGTGAAGCCGCACGGCTTCACTGCCTGTTTCCCTTACTGATGATGGCGGCGCCGGGAGCTGCTAGGATCCAGGGATCGACCTCGGGGGGGGGGCTGACATCACGGGCGAGTAGGACAGGTTAGTGTCCTTATTAAAAGTCAGCAGCTACAGCGTTGGTAGCTGCTGACTTTAAAAAAAAAAGAAATCGCGGATGGAACCCCGCTTTGAACATCTTTTACCTTAAAGTGAAAGTAAACCCTTTTTTGGCATTTGTACCTACAGGTTAGGCTTCATGTACATGCCATGTTTAGCGCAGTTTTGCCGCGTTTGTGTTTAGAAGCGTTTCAAAAAGATAAAAAAGAAAAAATGGGCAAAAACAAAAAACGGCTATAAACGAAACGCTGCTAAACGCAGGTTATCGCATTTAGCCGCGTTTAGCGTCTGAAAAGTGGAAATCTTCGGCGTTTATTCTTTCAAATAAACGCTGTTAAACACAACTAACTAAAAACGTCAATAAACGAGACTGTGTACATGGTCACATAGGATAACATTAATTAAGTTCAGGGGCAGTTGAAAAAAGTGTCCAACTGCCTCTGAACGTACGTTTAGCAGTAGCAGTGTACACAGGGCCTGAAGCCTCGTACACACGACCGAGGAACTCGACGGGCGAAACACATAGTTTTGTTCGTCGAGTTCCTTGTTAGGCTGTCGAGGAACTCGACAAGGCAAGTTTCTCCATTCCTGTCGAGGAAATAGAGAACATGCTCTCTTTTTGGCTCGTCGAGTTTCTCGACAGTTTCCTAGACGAAAATGTACACACGACCGGTTTCCTCTGCAAAAAAATATCTCCCAGCAAGTTTCTTGCTGGTTTTTGCCGAGAAACTCGGTCGTGTGTACGAGGCCTAAGCCTATAATAAGGCTTACCTATAGGTACAAGTGAATATCTTTAAAACCTGCACGGTTTAGGAGATACTCTCACTGCGTGCAGCCATGACGTCAGCGGCGCATGTGCTCTGAAGGGATGGCATGCCCTTTGCCGTTCCTTCAGAGCTCTGTGCCACGGTTTGTATCATGATCGCGATGTGGCCAACCAGACGCCAATAGGACGAGAACCTGTAAGTAAAACTGGTAGAAGATGGAAGTGCCTTCAGTGGTGACAAGGCACCGCTGGAAGGCTTCCTTCTAAAGTAAGTATTTCGTAATGTGCTAATGTGCATACATTTAAAAGCAAAATGGAAGGATGAGGTACGTGAAGGAGGACTGCACTAAGGTAAAGTAAGTTATTTGGGGGGGGGGGGGGGATTGTACCTTTACAACATCTTTAAGTGAATATTATCACCCAAAAAAAGCCAGAAAAAAAGAAAACTATTGCAGCCACCATATTCAATTCTTCTTGGGTTTTTATACACTTTAAGTTTTCTCTTAAGAATAAGTTTCCTTTGAGATCCTTACTTTTATGGCAAAATTAGTTATACATAAATTGTGCTTCTACTTATTTCATATAATACTGTTGATTGATGCCAGTTGATCCCAGCAGACAGGCCTGGGGAAACAGCCGTGACTTGTACTGCTTTTCTAGGAGTTTACGATATGCTGTACTTGGAATTGTAAAACTATAAGGAAAGTAAATCTCAAACCAAAACTTGTCAAGTCTCTTTAGATGAAATCGCAGCGGACTCACTGGCCGATATAACGTCTCTGGCATAAGAACCGACACACTGCTCATTACTCGGGTTTATCTGAGATGAAGTTATGGAGCTATATATAACCTAGACAGGAATGAAGGTTCTAACAAAGCCCCAGTCAGGATACAAACTATATTATAATATATACTATATTATATTATACCTATTATATGCCTAATATTAGATTATGTTCTCCTGGGACCAGTTTATCTGATTGTAAACTGCAAAAGAACCTGCGCTGAAAATCAGTTCTAAACAGGTAAGTTCAGATTTAAAACTCTGTGGCTAAGGAAAGATCTAATTTTGCACCATACCCCATAGATTTATTAACTCACATGTAAATCCTAACTGTATGGCATTTAGGTTGCTGAAGCATTGTCTATTGAAAATTATTGCAAATGTTGCATCTCAGTGCTGCTGCAATCTCTTTGCGGACACTCCTTACCAAGGGCGGACTGCCAACTTATGGGGCACCCTGTGTCCCTGCCCACACTCAAGTGAGACAGAGGGTGGATGAGAAATAGGGGGGTAAAAGAGGGGGGGTTAGAGAGAGCGGGGTGGAGTGAGAGGGGGTTGAGAGAGAGGGGGGGTTATAGAGAGAGGGAGGAGTGGCAGAGAGACAGGGTGAGAGAGAGAGGGGGAATGAGAGAGAGGGGGTGAGAGAAAGAGGGAGGAGTAAGAGAGAGGGAGGAGTAAGTGAGTAAAGGGTGAGAGAGAGAGGGGGACTGAGAGTGGGGGAGGAGTGAGAGAGAGAGGGGGACTGAGATATATAGGGGAGAGTGAGAGAGAGGGGGGAGTGAGAGAAAGGGAAGAGAGAGGGGGGGGAGTGCAAAAAAGAGGGGAGTGAGAGAAAGGGGGTGAGAGAGAGAGGGGGAGTGAGATAGAGAGAGGGAGGGTGAGAGATAGAGGGGAGTGAGAGAGAGGGGTGAGATAGAGAGAGAGAGGAGTGAGAGAGGGAGGAGTGAGAGAAAGAAGGGAATAAGAGAGAGGGGTGAGAGAGAGTGTGTGTGAGAGAGAGGGGGTGAGAGAGAGGGAGGCATGCAAGAGAGGGGTGAGAAAGAGGGAGAGTTAGAGAGAGTGGGCGAGAGAGAGAGAGAGGGGGAGTGAGAGAGAGGGGGTGAGAGATAGAGGGGGAGTGAGAGAGGGGGGTGAGAGGGAGAGAGGGGGAGTGAGAGAGGGGGTGAGAGAGAGGGTGAAAGAGAGGCAGTTAGTGAGAGATAGAGGAGGTGAGGGAGAGAGGGGGAGTGAAAGAGAGAGGGTGAGAGAGAGGGGGTTGGTTAGAGAGAGGGTGAGAGAGAGGAAGGAGTGAGAGCGAGGGGGTGATAGAGAGAGGGAGGAGTGTGAACGATGGGTGAGAGAGAGGGCGTAGTGAGAGAGAGGGGATGGGAGAGAGGGGTGAGACAGAGGGAGGAGTGAGAGAAAGAGAGGGTGAGAGAGATGGGTGGAGTGAGAGAGAAGGGGTAGTGAGAAGGACAGGGTGAGAGAGAGGGGGTAAGAGAGAGAGGGAGGAGTGCGAGAGAGGGGTGATAGAGAGAGGGTGAGAGAGAGGGGGGAGAGAGAGGGGGTAAGAGAGAGAGGGAGGAGTGCGAGAGAGGGGTGAAGGATAGAGAGGGGGTGAGAGAGAGTGAGGAGTGCAAGAGAGGGGTGAGAGAGAGGGGGAGTGAGGGGGAGTGAAGGGGAGAAAGAGAGGGTGGTAAGAGAGACAGAGGGGTGGGAGAGAGGGGGGGAGAGGAGGGGTGAAAGAGAATGGGATATGTGTTAACGTTTTTATAACAAATGTGTTAGACATGTGCATGACAAAATAATTTGTTTTGTTGCGTTTAGATTCCTTAATCTAGTTATTTAGTTTAGTTAAATTTGGTTAATTTACCGTCAAAACAAAAATGTTATATTTTTTTCAATTCGAATGCAGCAAAGTGAACAAACTAAATAAAAATCTTCATCAAATGATTACAAAGTCTTTGAATTAACAATGCGATGTAAAATTCAATTTGAATTTTGTTTTGTTATTTGGAGCATTCGGTAATCTTTGTTTATACTGAAATTCGAACATTTAGATATATATCCGAATTTCGGAAAATTAAACATTTGTCCGAATATTAATTCGGAACGAAACAAACGTATAAAAATGTAAAAAATGTATTAGTTAAAGGGGTTGTGAAGGTTCATTTTTTATTTTCTAAATAGGTTCCTTTAAGCTAGTGCATTGTTGGTTCACTTACCTTTTCCTTCGATTTCCCTGCTAAATGTTTTTTTTTTCTTTGTCTGAATTTCTCACTTCCTGTTTCTCCTCAGTAAGCTGTTCTGGCTGACTAACCCCCCATGGATGATGGTGGAAAGCTTACTGAGGAGAAACAGGAAGTGAGAAATTCAGACAAAGAAAAAAAAAACATTTAGCAGGGAAATCGAAGGAAAAGGTAAGTGAACCAACAATGCACTAGCTTAAAGGAACCTATTTAGAAAATAAAAAACGAACCTTTACAACCTCCTTTTTGTTTTCATATTCCTAAAAGTAATATTAAACCCCTTGGTTTTAAGCACTTTCAGCATTTAGTCACTTACTGAGTATGCAGCTACTTTATCTTTTATTCCTTGCTTATGTTTTTTTTCCGGGTGGCTCCTTTCTCTTGCAGTGTCCTATGGAGTCAGCCTTGTATGCAGGAACTAGTGATGTATCTCCCTAAACTGTGTGTATCAATAGAAACACAAAGCCCCGTAGCCTAAAATAGCAAAGCACTTTCCTGCTACTCCTTCCTCCTGGAAGTTAACAGAATGGCTCCAGACTGCACTGTCCACTGTGGAGACTGGAAGTTCAGGGAAGCAGCACAGAGAGCCGGAGCCAGTAGCACTCAAAATTGTAAACTGCAAGTGCTGGGATAACAATTTAACGAATAGTTTTTTGTGGAATGTTTATTTTATTGTGCTCAGTGTGTTACCTAAAAAACGATGAGGGTTATACATTATTTGAAGCCCCCTTTTTTTATTTTATTTTTTTAATAGAGATTTATTTTTATTTTTTTAAAGCTGGCAAATAGCTTATTAGAATGCATACTTGGTTTCTGTGTTTTGTCTGCAATTCTCTTATGTAGAACATAACACCTACCACCTCTGGATTTTTCCGACTGTAAAGCAACACATAGACATGAGATGACAATTGCCAGATGCAGATATTTTTCAGTCTTTTCAGGTGATGAGGTCACAGTTAAAGGAGCAGACTGCGTCTTTTCCAATGACTGTTGCTTTCTTTACTAGTGAGTGGCAGAATCTGTTTGCACTGCTCATCTCCTCCCTCCGCTATCTAGTCACATAAACATACATTTCCAGCTGAGCCGGACATTTGTGTTTATGATTTTGGTGGTTGGGATTATGCATACGTATTCAAATGTCCATGTAGGTCTGTGGCACCTTAAGGCCCCATTCACACCTCGTTTGAAGCTCCAAAACCCTGGAGGAGAACAAAAATCTATAATGCCACGTACACACGGTCGTTTTTCGGCATGAAAAAAAATGAAACTTTTCAGCATGTCCAAAAAGCAACATTTTTCAAAATTCATCATTAAAAACGACGTTGCCCACACACCATCGTTTTTGAAAAATTATGAACAAAGCGCGGTGACGTACAACACGTACGACGGCACTCTAAAGGGGAAGTTCTATTCGCCTTTGGGCTGCTTTTAGCTGATTCCATGTTAGTAAAAGACGATTCGTGCTTTTTTGTCTGTTACAGCGTGAACAATGTGCTTACTCCATTATGAATGGTAGTTTTACCAGAACGAGCGATCCCGTCTCATAACTCGCTTCTGGGCATGCGCAGGTTTAAAACGTCGTTTTAGCCCACACTCGATCATTTTTTACAACCCGAAAAACTACATTTTAAAAAACGACATTGAAAAATGCAGCATGTTCGGAAAAAAAAATTGTCGTTTTTCAGAAGCTGAAAAACGATGTGAAGCCCACACACGATCATTTTAAATGATGTTTTTAAAAATGTCATTTTTTTTCATGCCGAAAAACGACCGTGTGTACGCGGCATTATTCTCTATGGAGATGGTTCACATCTCCTCTCCAGGTCGCCTGAAGCTTCAAAAAAGTTCTGGAGCTTTTTGTTGTAGCTCCAAATTTTTGTCGTGTTTTTATTCCCATAGAAATAAATGGAAACGCACAACTTGCACGTTTTTGTGCACTGTCCTGTGTTTTGTTGTGTGTTTTTGCGCATTTTTCTGCTCAAATACAAAAAAAGAAAATGGAATAATATATAACTAAATAAATGTAAAATAAATACACAAATAACTAAAAATCATCATAAATAAATAAAATATTGTAATATTTTACTTAATTATTTAATATTAATGATATGTAATAATAAATAAATAGCCCCTAACCTTAAATTTTTTATATATATATACATACATACAGTATCTCACAAAAGTGAGTAAACCCCTCACATTTTTGTAAATATTTTATTATATCTTTTCATGTGACAACACTGAAGAAATTACACTTTTCTACAATGTAAAGTAGTGAGTGTACAGCTTGTATAACAGTGTAAATTTTTTGTCCCCGCAAAATTAATCAACACACAGCCATTAATGTCCAGACCACTGGCAACAAAAGTAAGTACACCCCTAAGTGAAAATGTCTGAATTGGACCCAATTAGCCATTTTTCCTTCCCCACTGAGCAGGTGTGTTCAATTTGGTGTTATCGCTCTCAAACTGGTCAGTGGAAGTTCAACATGGCACCTTATGGCAAAGAACTCGAAGAAGAAGAAGAAGAAGAACTTGAAGAAGAAGAAGAAGAAGAAGAAGAAGAAGAACTCAAAGAAGAAGAAGAAGAAGAAGAACTCGAAGAAGAAGAAAAAGAACTCGAAGAAGAAGAAGAAGAACTCGAAGAAGAAGAAAAAGAACTCGAAGAAGAAGAAGAAGAACTCGAAGAAGAAGAATAAGAACTCGAAGAAGAACTCGAAGAAGAACTCGAAGAAAAAGAACTCGAAGAAGAAGAACTCGAAGAAGAAGAAGAAGAAGAACTCGAAGAAGAATAAGAAGAACTCGAAGAAGAAGAACTCGAAGAAGAAGAAGAACTCAAAGAAGAAGAACTCGAAGAAGAAGAACTCGAAGAAGAAGAACTAGAAGAACTCGAAGAACTCGAAGAAGAACTCGAAGAAGAAGAACTTGAAGAAGAAGAAGAACTCGAAGAAGAAGAACTCGAAGAAGAAGAAGAACTCGAAGAAGAAGAACTCGATGAAGAAGAAGAAGGACTCGAAGAAAAACTCGAAGAAGAAGAACTCGAAGAAGAAGTCGAAGAAGAACTCGAAGAAGAACTCGAAGAAGAAGAACTCGAAGAAGAAGTCGAAGAAGAACTCGAAGAAGAACTCGAAGAAGAAGAAGAACTCAAAGAAGAAGAAGAACTCGAAGAAGAACTCGAAGAAGAACTCGAAGAAGAAGAACTCGAAGTAGAAGAAGAACTCGAAGAAGAAGAACTCGAAGAAGAAGAAGAAGAAGAACTTGAAGAAGAAGAAGAAGAACTCGAAGAAGAAGAAGAACTCGAAGAAGAAGAAGAACTCGAAGAAGAAGAAGAAGAACTCGAAGAAGAAGAACTAGAAGAAGAAGAACTCGAAGAAGAAGAAGAAGAACTCGAAGAAGAAGAAGAACTTGAAGAAGAAGAAGAAGAACTCAAAGAAGAAGAAGAAGAACTCGAAGAAGAAGAAGAAGAAGAACTCGAAGAACTCGAAGAAGAAGAAGAAGAACTCGAAGAACTCGAAGAAGAACTCGAAGAAGAACTCGAAGAAGAACTCGAAGAAGAATAAGAAGAACTCGAAGAAGAACTCGAAGAAGAAGAACTCAAAGAAGAAGAACTCGAAGAAGAAGAACTCGAAGAAGAAGAACTCGAAGAAGAAGAACTCGAAGAAGAAGAACTCGAAGAAGAAGAACTCGAAGAAGAAGAACTAGAAGAACTCGAAGAAGAACTCAAAGAAGAACTCGAAGAAGAAGAACTCGAAGAAGAAGAAGAAGAACTCGAAGAACTCAAAGAAGAAGAAGAACTCGAAGAAAAACTCGAAGAAGAAGAACTCGAAGAACTCGAAGAACTCGAAGAACTCGAAGAAGAAGTCGAAGAAGAACTCGAAGAAGAAGAAGAACTCGAAGAAGAAGAAGAAGAAGAAGAAGAAGAAGAACTCGAAGAAGAAGAAGAAGAAGAACTCGAAGAAGAAGAAGAAGAACTTGAAGAAGAAGAACTCGAAGAAGAAGAAAAAGGACTCGAAGAAGAAGAAGAAGAAGAACTCGAAGAAGAAGAAGAAGAAGAACTCGAAGAAGAACTAGAAGAAGAAGAAGAACTCGAAGAAGAAGAAGAACTCGAAGAAGAAGAAGAAGAAGAACTCGAAGAAGAAGAAGAACTCGAAGAAGAAGAACTAGAAGAAGAAGTTTATTTATTTTACATTTATTTATTAATTTATTTTTATTAGTAGTATTAATAACACCTTAACAAAAACATGTAATAATAATAAATAAATAATAATAATCTTATAGCTTGTAAGCTCTAACATACAGGGCCATCTGATCCCTACTGTATTGAGTATTGTAACTGTACTGTCTGCCCCCATGTTGTAAAGCGCTGGGCAAACCTCTGTCGCTGTATAAATCCTGTATTATAATAATAATAAGAAGAAGAAGAAGACAATAAATAATATATTAACCCCTAACCCAAACCCTAACCCCTAATTTAACCCCATAGTATGGCTTCCATGAATGGAGCAGCTAGGTGGACCTAGTCAAGCTCTCCAGATGAGAGCCTGTGACCGTCCATTTGTTCTATTACCCCTGCCGCACTGTAAGATTATGTTTTTGGGGGGGTTGTGGGGGGTTGGGTGGATTAGGACAGGGGATAATTACTATTAATAGAAGAGAAATCAACACAAGGGACACATCCTATTGACTGTATGGTATGCCCCTTGTGCTGATTTTTCTGCTTTTGATTTTGCAATTCCACTAGGAAGGTTTCTCTCAACATTAAATATTCTGTATAGGATGGAATTCTCTATTAGATGTTGTCATGGATATTTTTCATATTTGGTAACATAACTTTAACATATCAATATAAAAATGATTTGCTCATCAAAGTGATTGTGCTGTCATGATGAATTTTGTCCTCACCAGGCAGTGGAAGAATGTTCTCCAGCTGGTACAAATTACCGTCTCCTTCAGCAGTGAGGAATCAGTTCACTTCGGAGAATCTAAAATTTGGTCAATTAAACACAAGAGCTGAGGAATATCGCTCTAGGCTCTGGGCAGAGAGGCTCTTAGAAGTCCTTAAAAAGTGCTCTGTGTTTAGTAGATGGGTAAGTAAGTGCTAACCAGGCTTAAAATGGGGAGCAGTGACCCCTATCCTGCAACCGACACTGTGCACATGTAGAAAATGAAATAAGGGGATGGCCAACCACAGACAGAGAATAATTCTATATACAGTCTCTGTTTTCTTGGTTTGAGCATATCTAAACCCAGAACATTTTTTTTTTTTAGGTTTCGATATTATTATTATTATTATTATTATTATTATTATTATTATTATTATTATTATAATACAGGATTTCTGTAAGTTGCAAAATGTTGAACCTTAACCACTTCATTACTGGGCACTTAAACCCCCTTCGTGCCCAGACCAATTTTCAGCTTTCAGCGTTGACGCATTTTGAATGACAATTGCGCGGTCATACAACACTGTACCCAAATTATATTCTTATCATGTTTTTTCCACAGATAGAGCTTTCTTTTGGTGGTATTTGATCACCTCTGCGATTTTTATTTTTTGCGCTATAAACATAAACAAACAGAACATTTTGAAAAAAAACACAATCTTTTTTACTTTTTGTTATAATAATATCCCAACTTTTAAAAAAAAAAAAAAAAAATTTCCCTCGGTTTAGGCCGATACGTATTCTTCTACATATTTTTGTTAAAAAAAATCGCAATAAGCGTATATTGATTGGTTTGCGCAAAAGTTATAGCACCTACAAAATAGAGGATAGATTTATGATTTTTTTTTTTTTTTTTACTAGTAATGGTGGCGATTTGCGATTTTTTTTTGTCAGGCCTGCGATATTGCAGCAGACATATCAGACACTTTTGACACAATTTTGGGACCATTCACATTTATACAGCGATCAGTGCTATAAAAATGCACTAATTACTGTATGAATGTGACTGGCAGTGAAGGGGTTAACACTAGGGAGTGAGGAAGGGGTTAAATGTATTCCCTCATTGTGTTCTTACTGTGTGGGGGGAGGGGACTGACTGGGGGAGGTGACCGATGCTGTGTCCCTATGTAAAGGGTCACAGATCGGTCTCCTCTCTCCCTGACAGCACGTGGAGCTCTGTGTTTACACACAGAGCTCCACGTCCCTGCTGTGTCACCGACGATCGCGGGTGTCTGGCGGACATCACGGCCGCCAGGCACACGCATCGGCTCCCGAGCGATGCGCCAGGCACGTTGTTTCCCCGCTGCGCGCCCCCAGCGGCGTGCACGTGGAATGACAACAACAGGACGTCCACCCGGCACTCGAGAGCCGCGCTGTGGACGTCTTTCGTCCATAGTGCGGATCCCAAGTGGTTAATTAAATGTAACCGTATTGCTACATTTAGAGGCGCCTCTCTTCTATTTTTGTACTCAGTTGTGACATGACACTACTCTTATATCAAGACATCGCTTGTATATCAAGTCAAAATTAATTTGAAAAATGTGCTTGTCTTGCAAAACCAAGTTACTCTCAAACCAAGGTTTTACTGTATATATTTTTTCTGTACTAAGAATGCTCTACTGCACTTCAGTGTAGGGCTTTTGGGTTTCTTCAGTTCCTCCTCCCTATAATATTCTGGGATATACCTTCTGGGTGTACAGGATAGAAAATCTGCCCTACTTATCATTGTTACTGGTTTACAAGTCAGAGCCCTTATGGGATTAGTAAGGAATGATCTTCCCCCCCTGAATGGTAAAACTGGCAATGGCCGCCCAGTCACAGCAGCACACATGCCAGTTTGTCCAAAAGCCAGTTAAAGGGGTTGTAAAGGTACAATTTTTTTTCCTAAACAGCTTCCTTTACCTTAGTGTAGTCCTCCTTCACTTACCTCATCCTTCCATTTTGCTTTTAAATGTCCTTATTTCTTCAGAGAAATCCTCACTTCCTGTTCTTCTGTCTGTAACTCCACACAGTAATGCAAGGCTTTCTCCCTGGTGTGGACAGGGCCGGCGCTACCAATAGGCGGGTCAGGCGGCTGCCTAGAGCGCCAGGGTAGCGGGAGCGGCAAAATCCGGATCCCCAGTCACTTGCTGGGGGATTCAGATTATTTAAATACCTCAAGGACCCGCATTTTTTTAAAATGCATGCCTTATGGCGCATTGGCGCCAGCCGCCAGGCTAGGGGGCGGTTGCGCCTGTCATCCCGGACGGACCGCTCTATCCCCAGCCTGCAGTGTAGCGGCGACAGTGAGGAGTTGTGGGGAGAGAGCCGGCCGGAAGTGCCGCGTGATCGGTGGAGGAGGACGAGATGGAAGCCCTGCATGCAACTACAGAGGGCTTGCCGCGATATCCGCTCCCCCCCTTCTCCTGGGCACCCGGGATCTAGTGTGCAAGGACAGGCGCAGCGCAACTCTCCTGGAGACCGGAGTAAAGTAGTCCCCCACCTCTGGCTCAGGTATAGTGGCAACACTACAGGCAGCACTCCGTCACAAAAAATAAAATATTGACTGCTTTTAAGTTAATAGCACATTGCACTGTGTACAGAGGGGGTACTGATATGTGTGTGGGGGGAACACAGACATGCAAGGGGGTACTGATATGTGCATGGGGGTACTGATATGTGTGTGGGGGGGGGGCAGACTTGCAGGGGGTACTGATATGTGCAGGGGGGTACTGATATGTGTGTGTGGGGGGCAGGGCAGACGTGCATGGGGGTACTGATATGTGTGTGGGGGGGGGACAGACTTGCAGGGGGTACTGATGTGTGTGTGTGTGTGTGTGGGGGGGGGACGTGCAGGGGGGTAATGATGTGTGTGGGGGGACAGACAGACGTGCAGGGGGGTAATGGTATGTGTGTGGGGGGGGGGACAGACGTGCAAGGGGGTACTGATATGTGCAGGGGGGGACAGATAAGTGTGGGGGGGGGGGGCAGACTTGCAGGGGGTACTGATGTGTGTGTGTGTGTGTGGGGGGGGGCGTGTAGGGGGGTAATGATGTGTGTGCGGGAACAGACAGACGTGCAGGGGGGGTAATGGTATGTGTGTGGGGGGGGGGACAGATGTGTAGGGGGGTAATGATGTGTGTGGGGGGACAGAGAGACGTGCAGGGGGGTAATGGTATGTGTGTGGGGGACAGACGTGCAAGGGGGTACTGATATGTGCAGGGGGGGACAGATATGTGTGTGGGGGGGGACAGACTTGCAGGGGGTACTGATGTGTGTGTGTGTGTGGGGGGGGATGTGTAGGGGGTAATGATGTGTGTGCGGGAACAGACAGACGTGCAGGGGGGTAATGGTATGTGTGTGGGGGGGGGGGCAGATGTGCAGGGGGGTAATGGTATGTGTGTGTGTGTGTGGACAGACGTGCAGGGGGGTACTGATATGTGTGTGTGTGTGTGGGGGGGGGAGACGCGCAGGGGGGTACTGATATGTGTGTGTGGGGGTGGGGGAGACGTGCAGGGGGGTACTTATTTGTGTGAGTGTGGGGGGGGGAGACGTGCAGGGGGGTACTGATATGTGTGGGGTGGGGACAGACGTGCAGGGGGGTATTGATGTGTGTGTGTGTGTGGGGGGGAAAGACGTGCAGGGGGGTACTGATATGTGTGTGGGGAAAAGACGTGCAGGGGGGGTACTGATATGTGTGTGGGGAAAAGACGTGCAGGGGGGTACTGATATGTGTGTGGGGAAAAGACGTGCAGGGGGGGGTACTGATATGTGTGTGGGGAAAAGACGTGCAGGGGGGTACTGATATGTGTGTGGGGAAAAGACGTGCAGGGGGGTACTGATATGTGTGTGGGGAAAAGACGTGCAGGGGGGTACTGATATGTGTGTGGGGAAAAGACGTGCAGGGGGGTACTGATGTGTGTGTGGGGAAAAGACGTGCAGGGGGGTACTGATGTGTGTGTGTGTGGGGGTGGGAGAGACGTGCAGGGGGGTACTGATATGTGTGTGGGGAAAAGACGTGCAGGGGGGGTACTGATGTGTGTGTGTGTGTGGGGGTGGGAGAGACGTGCAGGGGGGTACTGATATGTGTGTGGGGAAAAGACGTGCAGGGGGGTACTGATGTGTGTGTGTGGGGGTGGGAGAGACGTGCAGGGGGTACTTATTTGTGTGTGTGTGGGGGGGGGACGTGCAAGGGGGTACTGATACGTGTGGGGTGGGGGACAGACGTGCAGGGGGCACTCATATGTGCGTGTGGGACGGATGGACAGATATGTGTATGGGGGGGGACAGGTGTGCAGGGGGGTACAGAGGGGAAACAGATGTGTGTGGGGGACAGATGTACAGAGGGGGAACAGATGTGTGTGGGGGGAACAGATGTGCAGGGGGTACAGAGGGGGAACAGATATGTGTGTGTGCAGGGGGGTACAGAGGGGGTGTTAGGGCCCTTTCACACTGGTGCGTTTTCGCGGTAAAAATAGCGCTATTAAAACGCTCCCCATGCCCCTCTCCATTGAAATGAATTAAAAATGTGGTAAAAACGCTGTAAAATTGCTGTGTTTTACTGCAATTTTATGCTCCGTTTTTACAGCGGTTTTTAATTCATTTCAATGGAGAGGGGCATGGGGAGCGTTTTAATAGCGCTATTTTTACCGCGAAAACGCACCAGTGTGAAAGGGCTCTAACAGTTCAAGTCCACCTTTGTAAAAAAATAAAAATAAATCCAGATCTTTTTGAAGATACAAAAATGTGCATTTATTATTGTTTCTAGTAAGAACCTGTAAAGCATTGTCAGCGTATCTGTCTGCTTGTACAGACAGGCAGTTACACAGTGGACTGTGGACCACGACTGGCGTGAGGAAGTGAGCTAGTGCCATCCACTATTTGTTTTCGTGCCAGGTCCAGAGGCACATGTGCAAGCCTGTGGACCACGGCTGAAGAAATGGGTGCCGCAACATTTTTAGTGAGGGGCAGAGCGTGCGTGCTTGGAGGGGGGGGCGCAAAATTAGGTTTCGCCTAGGGTGTCAAAACTCCTTGCACCAGCCCTGGGTGTGGAGTGTCGTACTCGCCCCTCCCTTGGAATAAAGGAGAGTCAGGACGCTCTCTACGTTGCAGATAGAGAAAGGAGCTGTGTGTTAGTGGGCGTCCTGACTCTCCTGTAGTCCAAGGGAGGGGGCGAGCACGACACTCCACACCAGGGAGAAAGCCTTGCATTACTGTGTGGAGTTACAGACAGAAGAACAGGAAGTGAGGATTTCTAAGAAGAAATAAGGACACTTAAAAGCGACATTTTCCTAAATAGCTTCCTTTACCTTAGTGCAGTCCTCCTTCACTTACCTCAGGTAAGTGAAGGAGGACTGCAGAATGGTAAAGGAAGCTATTTAGGAAAAAACAAAATTACCTTTACAACCCATTTAAGCTGCTGCTTCGTTTCTCAATTGCAAGAGGAATCTGGCGCAAAGACACACAAATGTCATTTCCTCAAAGGAAACGATCCAAGGACCCCAGTACTGCAAGACAGGATTGTCAACAATGAAGCCAGTTTGCTTCTTCCAACAAGCCTTCCAATAACTGAGCAAGGAAGCTTGGAATAATTGTTCTAGTGACCCCTATCCAGGTGACAGAAAGCTTTTTACTAGCTCCACAAATCAGCAATATAGAATTGGCAACAGGAAGCTTACTGCCAGCACCAGAATAACTATACCGCTGGGAGCAATAATAACTGAGGAGGCACCTTTGTAGCAGCTCCTTGGAATGTCTGTTTTATCTGGACATCAAGACATGGAAGTGAGCAGCGTCCTACTACTTATCTGCTCTGTGCAATGACTACTCACTATAGAAAACCAAAACTTAAAAGGGGGCTCTGTTCATTTTTTCTTTCAAAACCTAAACTGTCATTCCCCCTGATAACCTTCCAGAAGCAGACTAGACATTAAGGCCCAGATTCTCAAAGGGCTTACGACGTATGCAAATTAGCTAGATACGCGATACGCAGTACGTTCGGCGCAGGAACGCGCTTAATTTAAATGCTACACGCCCCCTACCCGCCTAATTTGAATTAGGCGGGCTTGCGCCGGGTGATTTACGATACGCCGCCGCAACTTTACACGCAAGTGCTTTGTGAATAAAGCACTTGCCTGTAAAACTTGCGGCGGCGTAACGTAAATGAGATACGTTACGCCCGCACAGTTTTGCGTGATTC
This sequence comes from Rana temporaria, assembly GCF_905171775.1. NCBI lineage: Eukaryota > Metazoa > Chordata > Amphibia > Anura > Ranidae > Rana > Rana temporaria. The sequence continues at coordinate 56,904,746 of NC_053493.1, read as the reverse complement.
TACGAGAATCTGGGCCTCACAGTCAGTAACACTTACTTAATCTGTTGTTGCAGAATGCTACAAGAGCTCCTACAACCTGTAGGTAGCCATTAGTAGTTTCTTAAGGCATCACTCTTCCTTGTGGAATTACTAGGAGTGGCCCATAGTGCCCACTTTTTCAAAGGACAACTGTATTGCGTGTACTTAAAGAGGAACTAAACTTTTAGCACAAATGTTTTTTTAGTTGCTTTTTCATATTCAAAGCAAAATTACCTATCCCTCCTTGCTTTATTTTGTTGAGGAATCACTTTGAAAAACACCCCTATCATATCTAGCTGTGGCCTTCTTGAGTAAGGTCAGATCATTCATGCAGCATTTACTTCCTGGAATCCACCTTCCTTATAGCTCAGGCATGCAGACTGGAGGGAAGTGTTGCTCATCTTACTTTAAAAAAAGTAATTAGTTACAGTTACAAATTACTTCTCCGAAAAAGTAATTGTGTTAGTGACTCAGTTACCACATTGAAAAAGTAATTAGTTACTCACTAACTGTGACTTTTTTTTTTTTTTTGTATGTGGTCCACTGGTCCACCTTAAAATCCTTTCTAAATTTCCAGGTTTGGTTTGGTATGGTATTATTAATAAGTTATATATCATATCAATACAATATAATCACACTCCACCTCCACATGCCCAGCAATACTGTACAATATCATCACACTCCACCTCCACATGCCCAGCAATACTGTACAATATCATCATCACACTCCACCTCCACATGCCCAGCAATACTGTACAATATCATCATCACACTCCACCTCCACATGCCCAGCAATACTGTACAATATCATCACACTCCACCTCCACATGCCCAGCAATACTGTACAATATCATCATCACACTCCACCTCCACATGCCCAGCAATACTGTACAATATCATCATCACACTCCACCTCCACATGCCCAGCAATACTGTACAATATCATCATCACACTCCACCTCCACATGCCCAGCAATACTGTACAATATCATCATCACACTCCACCTCCACATGCCCAGCAATACAGTACAATATCATCACACTCCACCTCCACATGCCCAGCAATATTGTACAATATCATCACACTCCACATGCCCAGCAATACTGTACAATATCATCACACTCCACCTCCACATGCCCAGCAATACCGTACAATATCATCATCACACTCCACCTCCACATGCCCAGCAATACTGTACAATATCATCATCACACTCCACCTCCACATGCCCAGCAATACTGTACAATATCATCATCACACTCCACCTCCACATGCCCAGCAATACAGTACAATATCATCACACTCCACCTCCACATGCCCAGCAATACTGTACAATATCATCATCACACTCCACCTCCACATGCCCAGCAATACTGTACAATATCATCATCACACTCCACCTCCACATGCCCAGCAATACTGTACAATATCATCATCACACTCCACCTCCACATGCCCAGCAATACTGTACAATATCATCATCACACTCCACCTCCACATGCCCAGCAATACAGTACAATATCATCATCACACTCCACCTCCACATGCCCAGCAATATTGTACAATATCATCACACTCCACATGCCCAGCAATACTGTACAATATCATCACACTCCACCTCCACATGCCCAGCAATACCGTACAATATCATCATCACACTCCACCTCCACATGCCCAGCAATACTGTACACTATCATCATCACACTCCACCTCCACATGCCCAGCAATACTGTACAATATCATCATCACACTCCACCTCCACATGCCCAGCAATACAGTACAATATCATCACACTCCACCTCCACATGCCCAGCAATACTGTACAATATCATCACACTCCACCTCCACATGCCCAGCAATACTGTACAATATCATCACACTCCACATGCCCAGCAATACTGTACAATATCATCATCACACTCCACCTCCACATGCCCAGCAATAATGTACAATATCATCACACTCCGCCTCCACATGCCCAGCAATACTGTATAATATCATCACACTCCACCTCCACATGCCCAGCAGCAATACTGTACAATATCAGATTCATCACACTCCACCTCAACATGCCCAGCCCGGCCCCAGCCCCAGCCCTAGACTAGGCCGTTCCCCCACCCCCCAGGAGGGTCGAATGATACCTTAAACGTCTAAACGGCTGACGCGTTTCTGGAGCGCACCCCTTTCTTCAGAACCTAGATGGTCTATGGAGGGGAGAAGATGCACGGCGGTAGCGAGGAGGAGAAGAGCCGCTGGCCGTTGCCTGGATAGTCCCTGATACCCGTTGCCTGATGCCCTGATCAGGGCCCTCACCCCGCTTCTCAACTCGCTGGCTGCATGTGAGAAGAGGTAAGAAGTCAGCACTCACTTTAATGTAAGATGTCATTTCCGACAGCAGGACACCCCCCCCCCCCCCCAGCATCACTGTCGGCAGCCCCCCCCCCCCCCACTTCTCAACGTTAACGTGTCATGTCTTTTGCTTAGGGCCCCAGGGAGGTCAGGATCGGCACTGGCCCTGATCCATCACTTTCCCCTATTTTATCGTCCCTGGCTCGGTGAGGTGCGTAATGAAAACAGAACGGTTTTAAATTCCATTTGCATGTTTATTTAGCGAGGAACAAATTAGTGCAAAATCCAAACAGAATAATCTTTAGCTTTAGTACAAAAGCAGAGTAATAGACTCACATCAGGACATAGAAATTTTTCAGAATGACCTTAAAGCGGTTGTATAGTCAAAATTTTGACTTTACAGTTATTTATGCATGCCATTATTTTAAATCGTTTGCTATGAGACTTTTTATTTACCTGTGTAATTCTGAAGTTATCGCTACTTTACAGAGTGCGGACGTTTAGCGCACATGCGCCGGATTCCCGTCCGTTCCGGCAAGCAGAGCCTCTGCCGGATAAATTCCTTGTTTATGTCTGGGCTGCGTCATTTCCTCATGTAGACGTCAGCCCCGACATCCCGCGATGGTTCGTCCATATCCAAGATGGTTAGCACGTGATCTAACGTCACAGATGACAAGAGAGAAAGAAGGGCGCGCAAGTGTAACTGAGGAATGGAAGCCAAGAAGAGGCTTGAATATAGTGACCTTACTGCGCACGCGCGGGATTACACAGACCAGAAGAAACAGTGGGCGGAAATACAAATTTAATTAAAAGCGGAAGACCACAACTGTGATGGCGCAGACTTACCACACAAATTGTTCTTCACAAGGGGCCAGATTCATGAAGAGATACGACGGCGGCTCTCCTGATCCGCCGTCGTATTCTTCATAAGAATCAGTTTCGCATAGATCTCCCTTAGATCCGACTGGTGTAAGTGCGTTACACCAGTCGGATCTTAGGCTGCAATCTACCGCCGGCCGCTAGGTGTCGTCGCGTTTTTTTACGCGTCGGATATGCAAATTAGGAGAACCGCCGATTCAAGTCCGGCGGATAGTTACCCCTGCTATATGAGGGGTAGCTAATGTTAAGTATGGCCGCCGTTCCCGCGCCGAGATTCAAATTTTTACGTTGTTTGCGTAAGTCGATCGGGAATACTTATGGCCGTAATTTACGTAGCCGCCGAAAACAATGACGTCCTAGCGACGTCATTTGGAGCATGCGCACTGGGAAATTTCGCCGGCGGCGCATGCGCTGTTAAATCGGCGCGGGAACGCGCCTGATTTAAATTGTACACTCCCCCTAGCCGCGGAATTTGCATTCCGCCGGGGGAGTTACGATCCGACGGTGCAATTTTCGAGGTAAGTGCTTTGTGAATACAGCACTCGCCTCGCAAAATGTGCACCGGCGGATCGTAAATCACATAGATTACGCGGATCTAAAGATCCGCTAATCTATGTGAATCTAGCCCAAGATCTCCAATATCACAGTAAGACAAACATTGTGGATATACACATATAGCCAGATTCAGGTAGCTTTACGCCGGCGTATCAGTAGATACGCCGACGTAACTCTGAATCTACGCCATTCCTAAATGTAAGCGTATTCTGGAAACCAGATACGCTTAAATTAGGCTAAGATACGAGCGGCGTAAGTCTCCTACGCCGTCGTTTCTTAGGGTGCAATATTTAGGCTGGCCGCTAGGTGGCGCTTCCGTTGAGTTTGGCGTAGAATATGCAAATGACTAGATATGCCAAATCAGAAACGCCCGGCGCATTTTTTTTACATCGTTTACGTAGGGCTTTTTCCGGTGTAAAGTTAGTCGAACAAATAGCTGGCCTAGTCAATGTTAAGTATGGCCGTCGTTCCCGCGTCAAAATTTGAAATTTTTACGTCGTTTGCGTAAGTCGTCCGTGAATGGGGCTGGACGTAATTTACGTTCACGTCGAAACCAATACGTCCTTTCGGCGTACTTTGGAGCAATGCACACTGGGATATGTACACGGACGGCGCATGCGCCGTTCGTACAAAACGTCAATCACGTCGGGTCACCACCCAAAACACGCCCCCCTCATCCTCATTTGAATTAGGCGCGCTTACGCCGGCCCCATTTACGCTACGCCGCCGTAACTTAGGAGGCAAGTGCTTTGTGAATACAGCACTTGCCTCTCTGACTTATGGCGGCGTAGCGTAAATACGATACGCTACGCCGCCTGAAAGATGCCCGCCGTACCTGAATCTGGCTAATAGGGTTCAATCGATGTATAACTGTATGGTCTTTAAAAACATGTAAATTGTTCTGATAGTAAGGGAGGGTATACAACCGCTTTAATAAGATAATGGAGTGGGCAGACAAATGGCAAATTTGGAGAAATGTAAAATAATGCACTTGGGGGCAAAAAACATAAATGCTAAATATTCACTAGGTGGAGAACCTCTGGAAGAATGAAGGATGGAGAAGGATCTAGGGGCGCTAATAGATGATTGAGAAACAGCATGCAGTGCCAAGCTGCAGCTACCAAAGCTGGCATGTATAAAAAAAAGGGAATATACTCCAGGGATAAAATTATATTCCTACCACTTTATAAAACTCTGAGTTTTCCGTCCAGTTCTGGTCACCAGTCCTCCGAAGGGATGTCATTGAGCTGGAGAGAGTCCAAAGAAGGGCAACAGAACTAATAAGATGACTGGAAGACCTCAATTACAAGGACTGACTGCAAACCCTAGATTTATTTTCGCTGGAGCAGAGACGTTTGAGGGGTCACATGATAGCGATCTACAAATATCTTAATGGGGATCCCAGCTTAAGAAATAAAGGACCCCCCAGGAGTGTAAAAGGACACGGGACACTCAATGATACTGGAGGAGAAGCAGTTTAACCTTAAACTGCGCAGGGGGTTCCTCACGGTCAGGGCTATAAGGATGTGGAACTCTCTTCCACAATTGGTGGTGGCTGTGGGGAGTATGAATATTTTTAAAAGACTATTAGATGTACATCTTAACCACTTGCCAACCAGCCGCCGTTATTATACTGCGGCAGGTCGGAATGTTCTTGCGAACGGTCATAGCTGTATGTCGGTCCCTTAAACCGGGGGGTGGCAGGCGCGTGCCACCCCCGTGCCTGCACTGTGGGGGTGCCGATGCGCGTGGCCGGCGGTCATCGCACAATCGCGGGCACGAGAACCAAAACAGGGACACGTGTGTGTAAACACACAAATCCCTGTTCTGTGAGGAGAGACAGATTGTGTGTTCCTACTAGTTGGGGAACAAAGATCTGTCATCTCCTCTAGTCAGTCCCATCCCCAGTTAGAACACAGTGAGGGATCACAGTTAACCCCTTGATCGCCCCCTAGTGTTAGCCCCTTCCCTGCCAGTAACATTTACACAGTAATCAGTGCATTTTTTTTTAGCACTGAGCTCTGTATATTTGTCAGTGTTCCCAAAAATATGTCAAAAGTATGCACTCTGTCCACCGCAATGTCGCAGTCCAGATAAAAATCGCTGATCACAGCCATTACTAGTAAAAAAATAAATAATAAAAATGCCATAAATCTTTCCCCTATTTTGTAGACGATGGGGCCCAGATTCTCGTAGAATCGCCTATCTTTAGGCGGGCGTAGCGCATATTCTCAAAGAACTTGCGCTTTAAGTTAGGCCGGCGTAGTGTAACTGGGCAGGCGTAAGCCCGCCTAATTCAAATGTGGAAGTGGTGGGCATGTTTTATGGAAATTAATCGTGACCCCACGTAATTCACGCTTTTTTCGAACGGCGCATGCGCGCACATGCTCAGTATCACGTCGAAATTTTCAAATTAAATTGCGCCCGCTCAATGCCTAGTCGAAGTGAACGTAACTTACGTCCAGCCCCATTCACGGACGACTTACGCAAACGACGTAAAACGTGAAAAATTTTACGTTGTTCCGACGTCCATACCTAAAATTGGTACGCCTCATCTATGCCTCATAGAGAATGGGTAACTTTATGTCCAAAAAAGCCTAACGTAAACGACGTAAAAAAAAGGGCCGGTCGCACGTACGTTTTGAGAATCGGCGTATCTAGCTCATTACCATATTCAACGCGTAAATCGACGGAAGCGCCACCTAGCGCCCAGCGTAAATATGCAACTTAGATACGATGGCGGATCTAAGACAAATCTATGCGTAACTGATTCTAAGAATCAGGCGCATAGATACGACGCCTCAAACTCAGAGTTACGACGGCGTATCTGGAGATACGCCGGCGTAACTCCTACGAGAATCTGGGCCTATAACTTTCGCGCAAACCAATCAATATATGTTTATTGCGATTTTTATTACCAAAAATATGTAGAAGAATACATATCGGCCTAAACTGAGGAAAAAATTTGCTTTTATTTAAAAAAAATAAAAATGGGGGTATTTATTATAGCAAAAAGTACAAAATGTTGTGTTTTTTTAGAATTGTCACTCTTTTTTTGTTTAGAGCATAACAAATTCAAACTTCCTATTATCTTCAATACATTTCTTAATGATAAAAAAATAAAATGTACTGACCTATTATCTTCAATAAATTTGTTAAATATTGAAAAAAAATAATTCAAACTGCAGAGGTGATCAAATACCACCAAAAGCTCTATTTGTGGGGGGGAAAAAAGGACGTAAATGTTGTTTGAGTACAGTGTTGCACGACAGCGCAATTGTCAGTTAAATTGGCGCAAAAAATGGCCTGGTCATTGAGCAGCCAAATCTTCCGGGGGGCTGAAGTGGTTAAAGGAGAGTTCCCGGCCCAAATATTATATATTTTTTTATTGATTCTAGCATTATTATTGATTAAATACATTAACGATTATACAAAGTTCATTATGTATATATTAAAAATATAAATTACTTACTCAATATATTCTTCCTCCTGTTGTGGCATTTGCCATCATGATTGTGGGCATGTAAAGCCCAATCGATATCTCTTCCTGGTTTGCTTTGGAGAGGTGCGTGCTGGGTAACCAGCACTCACCTCTCGATCTTGTGCATGCGCGATTCACCGGCGGCCGCAGCGCCAATTGTTTCTAATGTTGCCGTAACAACGGGTGGCGACGGAGGAAGGTCCCGCCCTGATGTTATGCAACATAGATAAACACATCTCGGAGCTGTGATCCGCCCTAAATTTCCTGTCAGGAAATAACACCATTTTTGATCACAGTACTGCCCACAGACTCCTGGGAAATGATGTGTCACCATTTCCCAGGAGCACAGGCAAGGGAGGAAGTGACCTAGGAGCGCCACGGACCAGGAAGTGGCAGATTAGGAGGACTAGATAGCAACAGGGCAATTCTGGTAAGTAAAAAAAACATTTTTTACTCCAAATGTTTTTTTTATAGGTTTGCAGGAGTCTGACAATAAAAAAAATTATTTAGGGTGGAACTCCACTTTGTATAGGAATAAATACTGCGCTGGTCAATTCAAACATAAATGGTATGAGACCATCCACGAATGAGTAAAAAACATAAAAAATAACAAAATAAAAATAACTAGTGAAAAACAAAAAAACAAGCTGCTGCAACTCATATGTTAGATGGACATAAATACAAATGGTTGTGAAAAGAGCTGCGCTTTAACCGCTTAAGGACCACCACACGACTATTTACGTCGGCAGAATGGCACGGCTGGGCACATGGACGTACAGGTACGTCCCCTTTCAGATGCCCAGCCGTGGGTCGCGATCGGGTCACAGAGAGGAAGAACGGGGAGAGGTGAGTGTAAACAAACCTTCCCCGTTCTTCCTAGTGTGGCTGTCAGTGATTGTCTGTTCCCTGTGTTAGGGAACGACGATCAGTGAAGTCACACGCACAGCCATGCCCCCCCCCCACAGTAAGAATACTCCCTTAGAACACACTTAACCCCCTCCTGGTTAACCCCTTAACTGCCAGTGTCATTTTTACAGTAACCAGTGCATTTTTATAGCACTGTTCGCTGTAAAAATGACAATGGTCCCACAATAGTGTCAAAAGTGTCCGATATGTCCGCCTTAATGTCGCAGTCACGAAAAAAAATCGCTGATCGCCGCAATTAGTAGTAAAAAAAAATATATTAACAAAAATGCCATAAAACTATCCCCTATTTTGTAAACGCTATAAATTTTGCGCAAACCAATCAATAAACGCTCATTGAAATTTTTTTTACCAAAAATATGTAGAAGAATACGTATAAACTGAGGAAAAAAACTTTTTTATATATATTTTTTGGGGGATATGGGACATGGGAAATCATTATAGACACTGATACATGTACACCTACACAGGTTGAACTGGATGGACTATTGTCTTTTTTCAGCCTTACCGACTATGGGCCAGATTCACAGAGGAAATACGCCGGAGTATCTACTGATACTCCGGCGTATTTTCAAATTTGCCGCGTCGTATCTTTATTTGTAATTCACAAAAAAGATACAACGGCTTTTGGCTAAGATCCGACAGGCGTACGGCTTCGTACGCCTTCGGATCCTAGGTGCAATTTTCCGGCGGCCGCTGGGTGGAGTTCGCGTCGTTTTCCAGCGTCGGGTATGCAAATTAGCTGATTACGGCGATCCATGAAGATACGCGCGTTCGTCGCAATTTCTAACATCGTCGCTAGTCGGTTTTTCCCGTTGCAAACTTAGGCCTGCTTATATTTAGAACAGCCATGTTAAAGTATGGCCGTCGTTCCCGCGTCGAATTTAAATTTTTTTTTTTGCGTAAGACAACCAGGAATACGAAACGACGTAACGCACGTCGCCGTTCAAAAAATACGTCCGGGCGCCATAATTTCGCGCAAAGCACGTCGGGAAATTTTCACACGGAGCATGCGCAGAACGTTCGGCTCGGGAACGAGCCTAATTTAAATGGTACACGCCCCATTTGAATTAGACGGGCTTTCGCCGGACGGCTTTACGTTACACCGCTGTAAGTTTACACGCAAGTGCTTGGTGAATCAGGCACTTGGGCTGAAAACTTGCGGCGGTGTAACGTAAAGGGGATACGTTACGCCGCCGCAGATATCTGTGAATCTGGCCCTATGTAACTATGTAAAAAATACCACAAACGTAATTAAATGTGCTGACAATCTTGTTTTTTTATATACATTTTCCTTTGCTTTTATTTTGAATAAACAATTCACTTATACCAACATTATAAAGACAATAAATGAAATGCGTGTCTAGATGACTTGACATGACTCTACAATTTAATATCGTCCATCTAGAGAGTTTATATATGAAAGCCAGGCTTGTTTATTTTTCCATAGCATGAAAAAAATGATGTAAATGGAGCGAATGTTTTCCCTTGGTGGACAGGCAGTGTGAGATATTCCATGGTACGGGGCTGGAACTCAACTCCGCCGAGATAACAAGATGGATGCTTATGGACTGACACAATGCAGTAGGTTTTATGGCATGGTTAATTATAGGATACTATTACACAGAATGTTCCTTTAATGCGCAGTTAAACGCTGGGTTTCATTAAGAATAATGCTGCTTGTGTTTTCCAAAAAAATTTTTTTTTTTCTCCCTCCCCTCCATTTCGTTTATAAATGCGTTTCAAAGGGAAGGTATTTTTAAACTTGTTTATTTATGTCTGTTTGCAATTTTAGACATCATAAAACAGTCAGAGTCTAGCGCTGTAATTCACCATTATGTTACACTGCTACTGCCTTCCTCCAGAGGTCTGCTCTACAACAGATGGTCCCATACAGACAGCCCGGGGGGGGGGGGGGGAGTGGAAACTTTACTATTTTCTTTTGTTTTCAGGAATACTTTTAAGCCCCGTACACACGATCCGAAAATCGGACGAAAAATGCCGCTTTCGAAACGATCGTACGATAATCGCATAGGTGTGCGCACAGGGTGTGCCAGGTGTGCCTGGGCACACCCTTATCATCCTGTGTGGTGCAGATTGCACCAAAATATACGGCATTAAATGTGCACTAATGCACAGAAAAATACAGCATCAAATAGCACATAACACACGGAAATATACAACGTTTAACATGCAGTAATGCACAGAAATATAATGCGTTAAACATGCAGTAACGCACAGAAATATACTGCGTTAAACATGCAGCACAGAAATAGACCCCTTATATTTCACCAAAGTCCCTAATGTGGCTCCTAAAATAATAAAATATAATAAAAATAAAAACTTCTGACACTGTCCACTGCTCTGCTGACACCATCAGTATACTGTATATGCACATGCAGACACATGCAAATATGTTTGAGCTTTGGGGTGCACACCCTAATGCAATAGGCTGCGCACGCCTATGGATAATCGGATCGTTAGTACAGAGCTTCTGAGAGCCGATCATGACAGTTCACCCGATTTTATTCTATTGAACATGCACGGAATTTTTTTCCGTACGATGCCCGATCGTACGATTTTCGTTTAATCAGTACAGCTGTCGTTCGAAAATGCAATACAAATGCATTACAACACATGACATCACTTCCGATTTATTATTCTGCCGTACGAGAATTTTTGTGACTTTAGTAAACTCATCAGATTCGACGTGAGATTAGCATACAAAAAAAACGGGCGATCATTCGTCCGATAATCAGATCGTGTGTGGGAAAAGGCAGTAGCCGCTCCAGGTGGGAACCCAGATGAATATCCTCCGTTGCAGACAACTCAGGTGCAGGCAATGCACTTAGCAAAGCAGGAACAAAAATTGCTTCTGGACAGCCGCACTCTGAACAAGTTGTAGCCTTTATTAAAAAAAGGACAGCACTACAAGTCACAGCAACATAAAATAAAACCCGACAGCTGACGCGTTTCGCACTGAAACTAGTGCTTAGTCATAGCTCATGAGCTATGACTAAGCACTAGTTTCAGTGCGAAACGCGTTAAAAAAATAATGCCTGTCTCCAGGCTAGTGCATGAGATATGTAAATAACCTGTCACTCACAGCAAGGGGGTGGAACAGACTAAGGTTTTTCTCTGTAAGTCAGTTTTATCTCACTGAACAATAAAAGAGGATTGCTCAGAGCTGGATTAACTCTGTGTGGCAAGACTGGGCACAGATGATAGGGAATTTTATACTGTGCATTGTGACATCAAAAAAAAAATATTTTTTTTTAGGTTTACATCCACTTTAAACCATGTATGGCCGGCCTTATGCCGCGTACCCACAATCATTTTTCGGCATGAAAAAAAACGACGTTTTTCGGCATGTAGAAAAAACTTTTTTTTTCCAACTTCATCGTTAAAATGACGTTGCCCACACACCATCGTTTTTAAAAAATGCTCTAGCAAAGCGCGGTGACGTCCAACATGTACGACGGCACTATAGAGGGGAAGTTCTATGCGGATGACACCACCCTTGGGGCTGCTTTAGCTGATTCTGTGTTAGTAAAAGACGATTCGTGCCTTTCTGTCTGTAAGGCCCCATACACACGATAGAATCCATCCGCTGAAAAATCCCAGCGAATGGGTTTCAGCGGATAGATCCTATGGTGTGTACACTCCAGCGGATCTGTTTCCGTGGATAAATCTCCCCTGGGATGGATTCCAGCAGATCGAATATTCGCTGACATGCTAAACAAATCTATCTGCTGGAATCCATCCCAACGGATGGATCCGCTGGTCTGTATAGACTCACCGGATCCATCCGTCCGAAGGGATCCCCCGCATGCGTCGTAATGATTCGACGCATGCGTGGAATTCCTTATATGACAGCGTCGCGCACGTCGCCGCGTCATAATCGCGGCGACGGCGCGACACGTCATCGCCAGAGGATTTCGGCGCGGATTTCAATGCGATGGTGAGTACACTCCATCGCAGAGAAATCCGCTGAAATCCTCGAGAGGATTTATCCGCGGAAACGTTCCGCTGGAACGTATTCGTGGATAAATCCTCTCGTGTGTATGGGGCCTTACAGCGTGATGAATGTGCTTACTCCATTACGAACGGTAGTTTTACCAGAACGAGCGATCCCATCTCATAACTTGCTTCTGAGCATGCGCAGGTTTTTAACGTCGTTTTAGCCCACACACGATCATTGGATCAGCATGTTCGGAAAAAAAAAAATCGTTTTTCAGAACCCAAAAAATGATGTGAAGCCCACACACGATCATTTTAAATGCCATTTTTTTAAAACAAGTTTTTTTCATGCCGAAAAATGATCGTGTGTACACGGCATTAGGCTCCATGTACATGGGACATTTTTACAACTGCTCCTAAATGATTAAACTAGACAGATTGTAACCCACGTTTAAAACATCAGTTTTTTCGCGGTTACATGCCGCGTTTACCTGCATTTTTCCATGTTTTGCCGCGTTTGCGTTCAGAGGCGTTTCTAGAAAAAAAATTGGCAAAAACGAAAAACGCCTATAAACGAAACGCTGCTAAACGCGGGTTTCCGCGTTTTGCCTCATTTGGCATCTGAAACGTGGAAATATTCTGAGTCTGAACCCTAAAAACGGCAATAAACGAGACTGTGTACATGGTCACATAAGATAACATTGAATGAGTTCAGGGGCAGTGCATGGGCGTCCGCTGAATTTTTTTCAGGGGAGGGGGGGCATCATTTTAAAGTCATCCATGCTCGGTCCCTTTTTGACAATGTCATTAAGGGGAGGGGCTTAGTCATTATCGCATAAAGCGCAGACATGCAAAGGTTTGAGAAACCTGATGCAACTATCAGGCAACTAGGAACTTTGAATAACAATATCATAAAAAATGGAGTCCCCCCCCCACCCAAGGAAATAACAACCCCCAGGATCAGTGCCAGTTTCTGCAATAACAATCCCCAGCTTAGCTGTCAGTTTCCTTGCAATAAAAATCGCCAGCATTGGTGTCAGTAGCAACAATAATAACCCCCCACACCGGTGCAGATTTCTAGAATAAAAACTTCAGCATCTGTACCAGTGTTCATAATAATGACCCTCAGCACTAGTGTCAGTTTCCTCACTCAAAACTCCCAGCATTTGGTGTAATTTTCTGCAATAATTGCCCCCAGCATAGATGGGAGGATATCAGGTTAGACACATCCTAATGACTTAGGGCCTAATCCTCAAATACCTGGCGCAACGTAACTTTTTCCATTTAAGTTACACCGCCGCAAAATCTCTAACTAAGTGCCCGATCCACAAAGCACTTACCTAGAAATTTTGAGCGGTGTAACTTAAATCGGGCCGGCGCAAGGCGTTCCTCTTCTCCAGGGGGCGATTACCATTTAAATGAGGCGCGCTCCCGCGCCGGCCGTACTGCGCATGCTCGTGACGTCATTTTCCCGACGTGCATAGCGCGAAATTACGTTACGTCGGGCTTTGTGGATTGCGACAGGACAATAAAGTTGCGTCGGGTAAAAAAAAAGATACGGCGCCAAAAAATAAATTTGAAATTTAAAAAAAATCGCGTCGCGAGCAAGAAAGGTCTGTTTTTACAAAGTGTAAACAGTTTACACCTTGTAAAAGCAGCCCTAATTTTGCGTTTGCAAAATAAAACTTACGGAGAAAAAACAAAGCTGAAAAGCTTTGTGGATCTCCGTAAGTGCTAATTTGCATACCCGAGGCGGCATTTCGACGCAAAATGCCCCCAGCGGCGGATGCGGTACTGCATCCTAAGATCCGACAGTGTAATTCAATTACACATGTCGGATCTTCATCCTAACTATGGGAAACTGATTCTGTGGATCAGTTCCATAGTTAGGACCAGGGATACGACAGAGTAACAGCAGTTACTCCGTCGTATCTCTTTTGAGGATTTGGCCCTTAGTCCCTAGGAACAGTAATGGATAATGGCCAACAGGCGCAACAGTGATCCTTCTGGCTGGACATTCGCTCACTCTGGGTTGTCTGGGGTGACTCTAGTCAGTAGTGTAGCATGCCTGTACCCTGGCAGCGGCTCGGTCTTTCTCCCTCTCTGGTTTTGCGGGTACAGCGGGGCTCCCTCTCTGGTGGTGCGGGTACAGTGGGGCTCCCTCTCTGGTGGTGCGGGTACAGCGGGGCTCCCTCTCTGGTGGTGCGGGTACAGCGCAGCTCCCTCTCTGGTGGTGCGGGTACAGTGGGGCTCCCTCTCTGGTGGTGCGGGTACAGCGGGGCTCCCTCTCTGGTGGTGCGGGTACAGTGGGGCTCCCTCTCTGGTCTTGCGGGTACAGTGGGGCTCCCTCTCTGGTGGTGCGGTTACAGCAGGGCTCTCTCTCTGGTGGTGTGGGTACAGCGTGGCGGCCTCTCTGGTTGGTGTGGGTACAGCGTGGTTCTCTGGTTGGTGTGGGTACAGCGTGGCTCTCTGGTTGGTGTGGGTACAGCGTGGCTCTCTGGTTGGTGCGGGTACAGCGTGGCTCTCTGGTTGGTGTGGGTACAGCGTGGTTCTCTGGTTGGTGTGGGTACAGCGTGGCTCTCTGGTTGGTGCGGGTACAGCGTGACTCTCTGATTGGTGCGGGTACGGCGTGGCTCTCTGGTGGTGTGGGTACAGCGGGGCTCTCTGGTTGTGTGGGTACAGTGTGGCTCTCTCTGGCTTCCCCCAGCATGAGCACAGTATTCTCTCAGTTTTTCTTTTGCCATCTGTGTCTATTTGGGATATTTACCTTCACTTCCTATACCATAACCAACACAGGAAGTGAGAGGAAATCCTTCCAAATCCTTTCAATCTCAGTAAAAGCAATATTTAGGACAATTAGAGAGGGTGAGTCTTCCAAATGGAGGCACAGAGAACAATAAAAATCTGACATGTTTTAATCCAAAATGCAAAAGTCGTTTTTATTAGTTTCTGTTATAAAGTTTCGTAAATAAGTAATCTTTCTCCTGCACTAATGAGTACTGATGAGGCGGCACTGAAGGGCACTGATGAGGTGGCACTGATGAGGAGGCACTAATGTGCAGCACTGGTGGGCACTGATAGGCGGCACTGATGAGCACTGATTGGTGACACTGATGGGCACTAATGGGCGGCACTGATGGGCGGCACTGACGAGCAGGCACTAATTGGCATCACTGCTGGGAACTGATTGGCATCATTGCTGGGCACTGATGGGGCTGCACTGATAATCAGGGCACTGATTATCTGTGCAGATCACCCCTGTGAGTAAATGTCCGCTTATCAGCTCTCCTGAACCGGCATTTCCTTGTCTACATGTGATCAGCTGTAATTGGACACAGCTGGTCACATGGGTAAAGAGCCTTGTCATCAGCTCTTTACTGAGATCGGTGATGCGCCGTGTCCCAGCACGAGAGTAGGACAATGTCATATGACGTCGTCCCAGAACGAGAGAGACACCCTGACGCTCTTATTTTACAGTACGGCGGGCAAGAGGTGGTTAAAGTATATGTAAGCCCTCACTTTATAAAACAGCCCATTCCATTTGAAATAGAAGGTGATTTTAGGTGATCACATACCCTCTGTTCTAAGCTGCATAAGGAGCTCATAGAGCTGGGGGAGGAGAAACAGCAGCACACTGATCTTCCCAGTGAATGGCTGTGCAGGGAGGGTGTGCCAGGACAAGTCTGGTCATTGGAGGAGAGCAGGCTGAGTTCCATCACAGCTAGAGAACTGACCGTGCTGTGCTCTCATGCCTAGTGTGGTAAGTTTTTAATAGGGAAGCAGATGGACTGGCAGGATCACCAGGGATTTCACACAAAGGAAGCAATACAAAGAGCACAGGACACCTTTTCATACAAGCACATATCAGGAATATTAAATGTTGGGTTTACATCAGCCCTCAAAATTTCCACTCGCCTACTAGCATTTGGCGAGTGGATTTAAGCTGGGGGCGAGTGATGACAGGGCTGCATGACCAATCTCCCTCCAATCTGTGCCTACACTTAGAGTCCCGATGAGATTGGCGGCCGAAGAGGAAAGGTGCATGCTCGGGAAAAGTAGTCTGGTGAGCCGCGCACAGGCAGAGCAGTACACAGATTCTCTCCTTACAATTCTCATTAAGCCATGGGACCCAACAGTATGACCTCTCTGAGCCTGCCCCCCTCCCCCGGGCCCCGACCAATGTAGCTGGAGAGCAGAAAGTAATGAGTAGTGTTGAGCAGAATATGCCATATTCGATTTCGCGATATATCTCGAATATATATTCGAATATTCGAGATATATTCGCTAAATTCGAATATTCGTGATATTTTTTCGAAATTAATTGATTGCGATTTTTCGCTATTGCGAATGCGAAAATAATTGCGATTTTTTTTATAACTGCGGTAGGAGCGCTCTGATTGGCTCAGAATATTCGTGATATTTTATCGAAATATCGCAACATGCGAATGCGATATTTATTGCGCAATTTCGAGATATGCTGGAGGAGCGCTCTGATTGGCTCAGAATATTCCTGATATTTTATCGAAATATCGCAACATGCGAATGCGATATTTATTGCGCAATTTCGAGATATGCTGGAGGAGCGCTCTGATTGGCTCACTCTGAAATCGAATATTCGAGATATTTTAACGCAATTTCACAAAATGCGAATGCGAAATTGATTGCAGATATTTCGAAAACTGCTGTAGCAGCACTCTGAAATCGAATATTTATGATATTTTACCCAAAAAACATATTGCGATTGCGATTTTTCGATCGCGCATGCGCAATTGCGCGAACAGCACGCGACCATTTCCTGGAGCCTTGCCAGTTTCCAACTTATGATCGCAGCGCAATCACACAGCAACATGGTTGGAAGCAATTTCACTGCATCTGAGGAAAAGATGCTGATTTGTGTAAGTATTTTGACCACTGTTATTTCATCATCTTCAACTGCATTTTAGTCTAGTTTAAAAGTTAGTATATATGATCAGATATTAGTATTTCACAAAAAATGTGTCTCCTGCTTTTACAAAACTACAAGTCCCAGCATGCCTGGACAGCTGCAGACACCCTGGTTGGCAAATGTGTATTTAGGCACTTTTCCTTGTTATTTAGCATAATGAATTTAACATTTTATTGGACATAGGACGTATGCGAACGTCCTGACTTCAGTGTCCTCAAGGCCCAAGGACGTTCGAATACATATTGCCCTTTAGATGTTGCAGAACTACAACTTCCAGCATGCCTGGGAATGCTGGCACTTCTAGTATTGTAAGTTCTGCAGGCCCCCATTTTTCAGGCCTTTATGCACGGGTCTCTAAACTGTGGCACCCTAGATGCAGCAAAAGTAAAATTTTTAGCATGCACTGACAGACCGTGGCTGATGGGAGTAGTAGTTTTGCAACAGCTGGAGGTGGACTGGTCTTGAAACCCAGAGTTAGGTAACAAACCCGTAGTGTTTTGCAACCATTCTGCCTCCAGCTGTTTTTTTTCTGTTGAAAAGCCTGTGGCGTGCAAAACACAACCCAAAAACTCCACCCGGTGGAACGAAAAATTTGCACACACCTAAAGAGTGACATCACAAAAAACTGCGACGGTTGCATACGTCAGTGGTCCTCCGAAAAGGTCCCGTCTCTGACCCCCCGGGGCGTTAGGCTCCTGACAGGGAAAAGAGTTACTGTGGTCCATACAGCCGAAGCCATATGGACCCATCTCGGTCCAAGCAGCCAGGGATGGACTGGCCATCGGGACTATCGGGAGTTTCCCGGTGGGCCGATGGCTCAGTGGGCTGGTTTGAGTGACAACCTGTCAAAGTAATGGCTGCGCGGCTTGCGCAGCCATTACTTTGAGCACCGCTGTACTGCCCAGGGAGGGACTGACCACTTGATGTTCTCAATGAATTGCGGTGAAGGAAGCGGAAGTTTTCTCCACTCAGAGAAGCACACCTACAGTACCCTCCGGCGGTCTCGCTCCTCTCCGATCTGTGTGCTCGGCGCTGCGGCGCAGCACGTTGTGCCCTGTGTCTGTGCTAACTGGCTAATTCTGGTGCTGTGCTGCGAACTTCAGTTGTTCCATACATGTCACTGCAAGGTGGTCTCTGCCGTGATGGAGCAAACAATTGGGCTCATTCACACCACCATATACCACTTTTCTACCATGTGCACCCCTGCCATATACATACAACCCCCCACTATACACTCCGCACCTCTCTCATATAATACTACCCCCCACTATACACTCCGCACCCCTCTCATATACATTCTACCCCCCCACTATACACTCCGCACCTCTCTCATATAATACTACCCCCCACTATACACTCCGCACCCCTCTCATATACATTCTACCCCCCCACTATACACTCCGCACCTCTCTCATATACATTCTACCCCCCACTATACACTCCGCACCCCTCTCATATACATACTACCCCCCACTATACACACCACACCCCTCTCATATACATTCTACCCCCCACTATACACACCACACCCCTCTCATATACATTCTACCCCCCACTATACACTCCGCACCCCTCTCATATACATACTACCCCCCCACTATACACTCCGCACCCCTCTCATATACATTCTACCCCCCACTATACACTCCGCACCCCTCTCATATACATTCTACCCCCCACTATACACTCCGCACCCCTCTCATATACATACTACCCCCCACCATACACTCCGCACCCCTCTCATATACATACTACCCCCCCACTATACACTCCGCACCTCTCTCATATAATACTACCCCCCACTATACACTCCGCACCCCTCTCATATACATACTACCCCCCACTATACACACCACACCCCTCTCATATACATTCTACCCCCCACTATACACACCACACCCCTCTCATATACATTCTACCCCCACTATACACTCCGCACCCCTCTCATATACATTCTACCCCCCACTATACACTCCGCACCCCTCTCATATACATTCTACCCCCCACTATACACTCCGCACCCCTCTCATATACATTCTACCCCCCACTATACACACCACACCCCTCTCATATACATTCTACCCCCCACTATACACTCCGCACCCCTCTCATATACATACTACCCCCCACTATACACTCCGCACCCCTCTCATATACATTCTACCCCCACTATACACTCCGCACCCCTCTCATATACATACTACCCCCCACCATACACTCCACACCCCTCTCATATACATACTACCCCCCACTATACACTCTGCACCCCTCTCATATACATACTACCCCCCACTATACACACCACACCCCTCTCATATACATTCTACCCCCACTATACACTCCGCACCCCTCTCATATACATACTACCCCCCACTATACACTCCACACCCCTCTCATATACATTCTACCCCCACTATACACTCCGCACCCCTCTCATATACATACTACCCCCCCACTATACACTCCGCACTCCTCTCATATACATACTACCCCCCCACCCTACACTGCGCACCTCTCTCATATACATTCTACCCCCCACCCTACACTCCGCACCCCTCTCATATACATTCTACCCCCCACCCTACACTCCGCACCCCTCTCATATACATTCTACCCTACACTCCGCACCCCTCTCATATACATACTACCCCCCCACCCTACACTGCGCACCTCTCTCATATACATTCTACCCCCCACCCTACACTCCGCACCCCTCTCATATACATTCTACCCCCCACCCTACACTCCGCACCCCTCTCATATACATTCTACCCTACACTCCGCACCCCTCTCATATACATACTACCTCCCACTATACACTCCGCACCCCTCTCATATACATACTACCTCCCACTATACACTCCACACCCCTCTCATATACATAATACCCCCCACCCTACACTCCGCACCCCTCTCATATACATACTACCCCCCACCCTACACCTCTCTCATATACATTCTACCCACACCCCCCCCCCACCCTACACTCCACACCTCACTCATGTACATACTACCCCCCACCATACACCTGTACATCCCCATGCTTCTAACATGGCCTTCACACTTTAGTACATACCATGTGAATGAGGCCTTAGTAGAAATGTAATGTTTGTACACTGTTTTTGTGCGTGTTTCCAAAATAAAGTGGGCCGGTCTGGATGAAGTCCAGGGCCAAATCTTTGTCCCAGTCCAACCCTGCAAGCAGCGCAATCAACACGCGAACAACACGCGACCATTTCCTGGACCCTTGCCAGTTTCCAACTTTATGATCGCAACGCAATCGCAGAGCAAGATGGTTGGAAGTAATTTCACTGTATCTGAGGAAAATTTGCTGATTTGTGTAAGTATTTTGACCACTGTTATTTCATTATCTTCAACTGCATTTTAGTCTAGTTTAAAAGTTAGTATATATGATCAGATATTAGTATTTCACAAAAAATGTGTCTCCTGCTTTTACAAAACTACAAGTCCCAGCATGCCTGGACAGCTGCAGACACCCTGGTTGGCAAATGTGTATTTAGGCACTTTTCCTTGTTATTTAGCATAATGAATTTAACATTTTTTTGGACATAGGACGTATGCGAACGTCCTGACTTCAGTGTCATCAAGGCCCAAGGACGTTCGAATACATATTGCCCTTTAGATGTTGCAGAACTACAACTTCCAGCATGCCTGGGAATGCTGGCACTTCTAGTATTGTAAGTTCTGCAGGCCCCCATTTTTCAGGCCTTTATGCACGGGTCTCTAAACTGTGGCACCCTAGATGCAGCAAAAGTAAAATTCTTAACATGCACTGACAGACCGTGGCTGATGGGAGTAGTAGTTTTGCAACAGCTGGAGGTGGACTGGTCTTGAAACCCAGAGTTAGGTAACAAACCCGTAGTGTTTTGCAACCATTCTGCCTCCAGCTGGTTTTTTTCTGTTGAAAAGCCTGTAGCGTGCAAAACACAACCCAAAAACTCCACCCGGATGCAGTGAAAAATGTGCACACACCTAAAGAGTGACATCACAAAAAACTGCGACGGGTACATACGTCAGTGGTCCTCCGAAAAGGTCCCGTCTCTGACCCCCCAGGGCGTTAGGCTCCTGACAGGGAAAAGAGTTAGCAACGCATATCTCCCCTATACGTGTATCCTGTGTTGTTAATAATATATTCATAATTATGCAAATGATAATGGCTGCTATATTTATGCAAAAAAGGTGGCGACCGAAATGGCAGGATATAAAATCTGTCATGTTACCCCTGTCATTGATTAATAAGGCGAGAATGCTTCCAATTGTTGAATAGCATACATTTACGTCATATATCCATAAGGCTGTCAACAGAAGTATTACAATATACTTTGTTCTTCATCTTGCAGAAGTTCCTGGAAACAGGATACGATGAGCTGCGGAGGCAGCCAGAGAAAAGGGCTGTGGTCAGCGCCCTAATCGCTGACTTTGGCGGCCAACACGACCACAAGGCGATTGTGAAGAAGTGGTCTGACCTGAAGAGGCGCCAAATGGATCAGGTCAGACGTCTTCGGGCTAGATATCATCCAGGTAAGTTATTGTTGACAGTTATGTTTTTTTTTTCAAAAGTGTATTTTGTGCGTGAACTCGAAAGAGAGAGGAGCCGGCCTGCAGGAGTTGGGAGGCCTCCCCCAGAGGCAATCTGCCACCTTTCTCCATGCCCCGGTTGGCAATGGCGGGTGTGAGGGGGTCCTCCCAACCCAACCTCGCATAGCACACCCACCGGGGGCGGGGCTGAGACCACCAAACTCAATTCACATGTAGCCGAGAGCGGGATCCGAACCCCTAGCTGCAGAGGTGAATCACTTGTCAGCGCAGTGGCAATCGCGTGGAGCCACCACAGCTCCTTTGGTGACAAGTTATGTAAGGTCATATGTAATTCATGTAAGGTCAGATGTTGTTAACCAAGATGCCATGTTGTGCTAACATATATCACCACCAGCCAAGGTATTCATAGTACTGTTGAAAAAAGACATGGGACAGCAGACAGGAACACAGAAGTTATGTGGGAACATACTTTTCCCATTGCTTTGCATGGGACTTTAAAGAAAAACCCTGACCATGGCAAATGGGGGTGGGTAAGGGTTAAACCACCTATCCTATGTTTGTGGCTGACATATAAGTAACCTGTGTGCCAAGTTTCATGTAAATATCTTTAGCCGTTTGTACGTGATGCTGGAACATACATACATACATACATACATACATTTATGCACACACACGTTGAGTTTTATATATATAGATTACCACTAAATTCCTGTGTTAGGAGTGGGGTTGTTATAGTAATCCCGTGTGCTCCATCAGGCCCTTTTTTTAACATGAGATCGTCTGAACAAAACAAAGGAGACAAAAACAGCTCATTTTAACATGGTGGCATCCCAGCTCACGCTCAGTCCCCTGTAGTGCCCACAAGACCCTTTAATATAACATTGTCCCATTGATTAACTGTCTATATAAATCAATTTGTATTCATATACAATACAGCAGAGTACACAGAATTTGCATACGTCATTAGAAAACATTTTTATAATATATGAACATTGTGTTATTATAGGTGCTCCAATACCAGCTGTGCGCGCCAAGCGCAGAAGGCGCCAGGCCGATGAGGAGGAGGAGGAGGAGGATGCGGCAGAGGAGGATGCGGCAGAGGAGGAGATGGATGAGGAGGAGCAGCCAGGGCCCTCCCACTCCCCAACCCCAGCTCCTGTTGAGGAGCAAGCTGAGGAGCTTCCCCCCCCCACCACCCCAACTTCTCAAGCAGAAGAGCAGGAGGAAGACAGCGGTCCTGTGAGCCTCGTTCAGGAAGGTAAATATGTGCACAATGATTAATAACATTTCAACAATAAAATGTAGATATAAAAATGGACAACATATAAAGCGCACCTGTCAGATTGTAGAACCATAATATGGTATTGATGCTAGAAGTATACAGGTAGTGCATAATTATTAGGCAAGTTGTATTTTTGAGGATTCATTTTATTATTGAACAACAACCATGTTCTCAATGAACCCCAAAAACTCATTAATATCAAAGCTGAATTTTTTTGGAAGTAGTTTTTAGTTTGTTTTTAGTGTTAGTTATTTTCGGGGGATATCTGTGTGTGCAGGTGACTACTATTACTGTGCAGAATTATTAGGCAACTTAACCAAAAAATAAATAGATACCCATTTCAATGATTTATTTTTAACAGTGAAACCAATATAACATCTCAACATTCACAAATACACATTTCTGACATTTAAAAACAAAACAAAAACAAATCAGTGACCAATATAGCCACCTTTCTTTGCAAGGACACTCAAAAGCCTGACATTCATGGATTCTGTCAGTGTTTTGATCTGTTCACCATCAACATTGCGTGCAGCAGCAACCACAGCCTCCCAGACACTGTTCAGAGAGGTGTACTGTTTTCCCTCCTTGTAAATCCCACATTTGATGATGGACCACAGGTTCTCAATGGGGTTCAGATCAGGTGAACAAGGAGGCCATGTCATTACTTTTTTTTATTTAATACCCTTTCTTGCCAGCCACGCTGTGGAGTACTTTGACACGTGTGATGGAGCATTGTCCTGCATGAAAATCATGTTTTTCTTGAAGGATGGTGACTTTTTCCTGTACCACTGCTTGAAGAAGGTCTCTTCCATAATCTGGCAGTAGGACTGGGAGTTGAGCTTGACTCCATCCTCAATCCGAAAAGGCCCCACAAGCTCATCTTTGATGATACCAGCCCAAACCAGTACTCCACCACCACCTTGCTGGCGTCTGAGTCGGACTGGAGCTCCCTGCCCTTTACCAATCCAGCCACGGGCTCTTCCATCTGGCCCATCAAGACTCACTCTCATTTCAGCAGTCCATAAAACCTTCGAAAAATCTTTCTTGAGATATTTATTGGCACAGTCTTGACGTTGCAGCTTTTGTGTCTTGTTCAGTGGTCGTCGTCTTTCAGCCTTTCTTACCTTGGCCATGTCTCTGGGTATTGCACACCTTGTGCTTTTGGGCACCCCAGTGATGTTGCAGCTCTGAAATATGGCCAATCTGGTGGCAAGTGGCATCTTGGCAGCTGCACGCTTAACTTTTCTCAGTTCATGGGCAGTTATTTTGCACCTTTGTTTTTCCACACGCTTCTTTTGTTTGATGATCACGCTTCAGAAGCTTTGCAATTTTAAGAGTGCTGCATCCCTCTGCTAGATATCTCTCTATTTTGGACTTTTCAGAGTCTGTCAAATCCTTCTTTTGGCCCATTTCGCCAAAGAAAAGGAAATTGACTAATAATTATGCACACCTGATATAGAGTGTTGATGTCATTAGACCACACACCTTCTCATTACAGAGATGTACATTACCTAATATGCCTAATCTGTAGTAGGCTTTCGAGCCTATACAGCTTGGAGTAAGACAACATGCATAAAGAGGATGATGTGGTCCAAATACTCATTTGCCTAATAATTCTGCACTCCCGGGATGTGTTAGACACATAACAAGTGTATACACATGATAATGATTGATTAATAAGCAAAAAAAATATTTTATTTATTTGGTAACGTTCTTTGAAATCCAAATGTTTTTTTATTATATCCTAACAGCATCAAGAGATCTGAGAAGGCAGAACCGACTCATCCAAAAGACCCACCAGAGGATCCTGCAAAACCAGCGGAAGATGAGCTACCTAACCCAACAAAATGCTCTGCTAGAGCAGCAGCTATCGGATCATATTGCTGAACTGGACCGCATTCAGAAACGCATTGATAGTTATATTTGAATTTATTTTTGTATTAAAAAATCTTATTTTTTGGAAATGTTTCATTTCTTTTTGAGATAGAGTTGTAGGTTTTTCAACACATCTAACTTCACATCAAACAAATCAACATCAACACATTTAACTTCATAATAAGCAAAAACATTTTATACTATTATTTTATTTAACAGTAACCTAGGACAAACTAAAGCACACGACACAGACACGACGAACACAAAATAAACTGTTGAAAAATGAACATAACAAAAGCAACAATATATATATATATACAAAGAGAGAGAGAGGGAGAGCAAGAAAGAGAGAGAATGCAGATGAGATCTTGCAGACAGCCCAATGGTTGCAGTATAAATGCCGCAAAACAGGGTTTAACATAAGGTTCATTGTTATAGTTACACTTGCTGTTTAGATCCGGTCTGGTAGCTTGTAGCGGAGGCTGTTGGTGGATCCGCTGTGCCAGAGAGGTCATGAAGCTTTACTCAGCATGGAGGCAGCAGCAGGAGTATTAAAATATAATATAACTAGACAATGCATTTCCTGAGGAAAATGCGAGTGGGAATGCTGAATAGCTTAATTGGTGAGCCCCTTGCCAAAGACATTCACCATAACCACTACACTATCTTTAGGACACACAGCTTCTTTCTCTATCTGCAAAGTATAGAGTATGCTGACTTCCTGGTCGCCCCTCCCCCCTCAATAGGTTTCCCCTCCCCCCCAGGTCAGTGAGGAGGAATATTGCACTGAGGTCAGGAAAGTTATTTATGGAAAGAAATAACATTACAAACGCTTTTAATTCACAGATCTAATACATGATTTAAGCCTCCAAACAAAGCTTAATAAATCCTCAAACGTACATGCAATTGATACAACGACTACACCGTTTGAAATACACGGCCCTTGTAAACGCATCGATATGAAATTTATGTAGATAAACTTAAAATTTGGCCATGTCTGCGATTTAGAAAAGAGCGTCTTTGTGAGTTCTGCAGCAACATTTTTTAGATAATAGTCTATGAGACATAATTTCTGGCTGTTGCTCCAATAACTAAAACTAAAATACGTATCGCAGAATTGATCACATTGCCATAAACCAGACAAGCATAGCTACGTTTTGATATAAAAATTGTGTATGAAAAGTAGATCTTGTGGGCGTGAGAGCAATTTGTTTCCCCTTTTTGTAAAGATATTTTTAATTACAAAGATCTCCAATGTTAAGGTCACATGACAGACTCTAAATCCCCTCCATAGGATTACATTATAACCGATTGCATTTTTGTGAAAAATTCGCAAAACGTAAATTGCGTTTTCACCAAAAAATTGTAAACGATAACGATCTGAAAAGTCATAGCCGGATAGCTAAATATTTTGTGACCGCTTTAAAGTTTTTTCAGTGTCTGTAAGTGAAAGTATGAAGTAGCTGAAACTTTTGGCAGGGCATGTGAATTCAAAGGGGAAAAGGATGTTCTCATTGACTTCAATGTTAAAAAAAAGGGTCTAAAAGCTTAAAAAATTTATAAAAGTGTAAAAAGTAGAAAAAAACTTGAAGAAGTCCCATCATTAGCTGAACGAGACGAACATTTTTACAGTTGAATGGTCTCAATAGCTGAAAGTATGCCGAAGTTACGCAGAACCAAAAAACGTAAGGAATAATAAGATTACTAAATTTACGTATATCAATACTGGAAATGTTTATTAAAGCATTCACACTAATTAAGATTAATACATTTACGGGTATCCATACTGGGAATGCTTATTAAAGCATTCCCACTAAGTATCACACAGGCATGATTTACAAGCAGTAGTGGTAATAGTAATAGATAGCATAAAAACACTTGGGGAATACTTTACAGCATCAGTAGTGGTCATAGTAGTCAATAGTGTACCAAAAAATTGGGACACAGGTGTCTTGACTGAGCTGTAATAGTAGTAGTAGACATTGACAATACAGTGTCAAATCACTCGGGCAAGAGGTGCCATGATGAACAGCAGTCTTAATAAGAGTATATAGGGTGTGAAATAACTGCTGACATAGATGTCTTGACTGGGCAGCAGAAGCAGCAGTAGTAGTATTACCAGTAGTAGTTGATACAGAGTCATATCACATGGGCAGGAGGTGCCATGATGAACAGCAGTAGGAATAGGAGTATATAGAGTGTCAAATAACTGCTGACATAGGTGTATTGACTGGGCGGCAGCAGCAGCAGAAGCAGCAGTAGTAGTATTAACAGTAGTAGTTGACACAGAGTCATATCACTTGGGCAGGAGGTGCCATGATGAACAGCAGTATTAATAAGAGTATATAGGGTGTGAAATAACTGCTGACATAGGTGTCTTGACTGGGCAGCAGAAGCAGCAGTAGTAGTATTAACAGTAGTAGTTGATACAGAGTCATATCACATGGGCAGGAGGTGCCATGATGAACAGCAGTAGGAATAGGAGTATATAGAGTGTGAAATAACTGCTGACATAGGTGTATTGACTGGGCGGCAGCAGCAGCAGAAGCAGCAGTAGTAGTATTAACAGTAGTAGTTGATACAGAGTCATATCACATGGGCAGGAGGTGCCATGATGAACAGCAGTAGGAATAGAAGTATATAGAGTGTGAAATAACTGCTGACATAGGTGTCTTGACTGGGCAGCAGCAGCAGTAGTAGTATTAGCAGTAGTAGTTGATACAGAGTCATATCACTTGGGCAGGAGGTGCCATGATGAACAGCAGTATTAATAAGAGTATATAGGGTGTGAAATAACTGCTGACATAGGTGTCTTGACTGGGCAGCAGAAGCAGCAGTAGTAGTATTAACAGTAGTAGTTGATACAGAGTCATATCACATGGGCAGGAGGTGCCATGATGAACAGCAGTAGGAATAGGAGTATATAGAGTGTGAAATAACTGCTGACATAGGTGTATTGACTGGGCGGCAGCAGCAGCAGAAGCAGCAGTAGTAGTATTAACAGTAGTAGTTGATACAGAGTCATATCACATGGGCAGGAGGTGCCATGATGAACAGCAGTAGGAATAGAAGTATATAGAGTGTGAAATAACTGCTGACATAGGTGTCTTGACTGGGCAGCAGCAGCAGAAGCAGCAGTAGTAGTATTAGCAGTAGTAGTTGACACAGAGTCATATCACTTGGGCAGGAGGTGCCATGATGAACAGCAGTATTAATAAGAGTATATAGGGTGTGAAATAACTGCTGACATAGGTGTCTTGACTGGGCAGCAGAAGCAGCAGTAGTAGTATTAACAGTAGTAGTTGATACAGAGTCATATCACATGGGCAGGAGGTGCCATGATGAACAGCAGTAGGAATCGGAGTATATAGAGTGTGAAATAACTGCTGACATATGTGTATTGACTGGGCGGCAGCAGCAGCAGAAGCAGCAGTAGTAGTATTAACAGTAGTAGTTGATACAGAGTCATATCACATGGGCAGGAGGTGCCATGATGAACAGCAGTAGGAATAGGAGTATATAGAGTGTGAAATAACTGCTGACATAGGTGTATTGACTGGGCGGCAGCAGCAGCAGAAGCAGCAGTAGTAGTATTAACAGTAGTAGTTGATACAGAGTCATATCACATGGGCAGGAGGTGCCATGATGAACAGCAGTAAGAATAGAAGTATATAGAGTGTGAAATAACTGCTGACATAGGTGTCTTGACTGGGCAGCAGCAGCAGAAGCAGCAGTAGTAGTATTAGCAGTAGTAGTTGATACAGAGTCATATCACTTGGGCAGGAGGTGCCATGATGAACAGCAGTATTAATAAGAGTATATAGGGTGTGAAATAACTGCTGACATAGGTGTCTTGACTGGGCAGCAGAAGCAGCAGTAGTAGTATTAACAGTAGTAGTTGATACAGAGTCATATCACATGGGCAGGAGGTGCCATGATGAACAGCAGTAGGAATAGGAGTATATAGAGTGTGAAATAACTGCTG
This sequence comes from Rana temporaria, assembly GCF_905171775.1. Lineage (NCBI taxonomy): Eukaryota > Metazoa > Chordata > Amphibia > Anura > Ranidae > Rana > Rana temporaria. The sequence continues at coordinate 56,875,929 of NC_053493.1, read as the reverse complement.
ACATAGGTGTATTGACTGGGCGGCAGCAGAAGCAGCAGTAGTAGTATTAACAGTAGTAGTTGATACAGAGTCATATCACATGGGCAGGAGGTGCCATGATGAACAGCAGTAGGAATAGAAGTATATAGAGTGTGAAATAACTGCTGACATAGGTGTCTTGACTGGGCAGCAGCAGCAGTAGTAGTATTAGCAGTAGTAGTTGATACAGAGTCATATCACTTGGGCAGGAGGTGCCATGATGAACAGCAGTATTAATAAGAGTATATAGGGTGTGAAATAACTGCTGACATAGGTGTCTTGACTGGGCAGCAGAAGCAGCAGTAGTAGTATTAACAGTAGTAGTTGATACAGAGTCATATCACATGGGCAGGAGGTGCCATGATGAACAGCAGTAGGAATAGGAGTATATAGAGTGTGAAATAACTGCTGACATAGGTGTATTGACTGGGCGGCAGCAGCAGCAGAAGCAGCAGTAGTAGTATTAACAGTAGTAGTTGATACAGAGTCATATCACATGGGCAGGAGGTGCCATGATGAACAGCAGTAGGAATAGAAGTATATAGAGTGTGAAATAACTGCTGACATAGGTGTCTTGACTGGGCAGCAGCAGCAGAAGCAGCAGTAGTAGTATTAGCAGTAGTAGTTGACACAGAGTCATATCACTTGGGCAGGAGGTGCCATGATGAACAGCAGTATTAATAAGAGTATATAGGGTGTGAAATAACTGCTGACATAGGTGTCTTGACTGGGCAGCAGAAGCAGCAGTAGTAGTATTAACAGTAGTAGTTGATACAGAGTCATATCACATGGGCAGGAGGTGCCATGATGAACAGCAGTAGGAATCGGAGTATATAGAGTGTGAAATAACTGCTGACATATGTGTATTGACTGGGCGGCAGCAGCAGCAGAAGCAGCAGTAGTAGTATTAACAGTAGTAGTTGATACAGAGTCATATCACATGGGCAGGAGGTGCCATGATGAACAGCAGTAGGAATAGGAGTATATAGAGTGTGAAATAACTGCTGACATAGGTGTATTGACTGGGCGGCAGCAGCAGCAGAAGCAGCAGTAGTAGTATTAACAGTAGTAGTTGATACAGAGTCATATCACATGGGCAGGAGGTGCCATGATGAACAGCAGTAAGAATAGAAGTATATAGAGTGTGAAATAACTGCTGACATAGGTGTCTTGACTGGGCAGCAGCAGCAGAAGCAGCAGTAGTAGTATTAGCAGTAGTAGTTGATACAGAGTCATATCACTTGGGCAGGAGGTGCCATGATGAACAGCAGTATTAATAAGAGTATATAGGGTGTGAAATAACTGCTGACATAGGTGTCTTGACTGATCCAGAGGAGTCATGGGAGAAAATCATGTGGTCAGATGAGACCATAATATAACTTTTTGATCATAATTTCACTAACCGTGTTCGGAGGAAGAATAATCATGAGTACCATGCCAAGAACGCCATCCCTAATGTGAAGCATGAGGGTGGTAGCATCATGCTTTGGTGGTGTTTTTCTGCACATGGGACAGGGTGACTGCACTGTATTAAGGAGAGGATGACCGTGGCCATGTATTGCGAGATTTTGGGCAACAACCTCCTTCCCTGAGTTAGAGCTTTGAAGATGGGTCGAGGCTGGGTCTTCCAACATGACAATGACCCAAAGCACACAGCCAGGATAACCAAGGATTGGCTCTGTAAGGAGCATATCAAGGTTCTGGCGTGGCCTAGCCAGTCTCCAGACCTAAACCCAATAGAGAATCTTTGGAGGGAGCTCAAACTCTGTGTTTCTCAGCGAGAGCCCAGAAACATGACTGATGTAGAGAAGATCTGTGTGGAGGAGTGGGCCAAAATCCCTCCTCCAGTGTGTGCAAAGCTGGTGTAAAACTACAAGAAAGGTTTGACCGCTGTAATTGCAAAGAAAGCCTACTGTACCAAATATTAACATTGATTTTCTCTGATGTTAAAATAGTTATATTCAGCACTGTAAATACATCAGGTCCGGGGCTTCATCAGGGAATGCATGACAAGGGACCCTTCAGCGCCCTGAACCGACGACGGGTGCCAGAAAGTCACCGCCGATCCAGGACTCATTCATCTTTATGAATGTGAGTCTGTCCACGGAGTCTGTGGACAGACGGGTCCTCTTGTCCGTGACCACCCCACCTGCCGCGCTGAATGTCCGCTCAGATAGTACGCTGGAGGGGGGGCAAGACAATAACTCCAGCGCATACTGAGCGAGCTCGCGGCAGGTGTCCAATCTGGCAACCCAGTACTCCATGGGGTCGTCGGTGCTCATACTGTCAGAAGCACCGACGGACGCCATGTAGTCTGCCACCATGTGGGCCAGCCGCTGGTGGTGACTGCTGCTGCTGCTGGTGCTGGTACTGGGTCGCTCGGTTTGGAAGAACATCCTCATCTCATCCATTAGGTCCCCTGCTCGGCTGCTGCTGGGTGCAGCCACCTGCTGGGTGAGATGAGGGGGGACAACTGGAGGCCGGGGAGTTGCCTGCTCCAACCGGCTGACAATGCCTGCCTGCAGTTCCTCCATCCGGTGCTGCCTCCGGCTGGCTGGGATGAACTGCTCCAGTTTCCCCTTGCACCTGGGATCCAAAAGGGTGGCCATCCAGAAATCATCCCTCGCCTTGATGGTCTTAACCCGGGGGTCCCTCCTGAGGCATCTCAGCATGTGGGCAGCCATGGGGAAGAGCACAGCCCGCTGTGACTCCACACTGCTGGTCCGACTCTTCATCCCTGAGGCGCTGCTGGTCACGCTCAGAGATGCCCAACCCCCGGACTATCGGTGCCCCCAACACCGGCTCTCCCTCCTGACCAGGCCCTGACTCCGGGACGACACCAGCAACCACCTCCTCCTCATCATCATCATCCTCCTCCTCCTCGTCCTGGCCCTGGTCTCGGTGGAGCATTGCTGACTCCTCCTGCTCCACCAAGGCACTCTCCCCAGCTTCGAGCAGGCGATCTAGTGTCCTCTCCAGCATGAACACTATTGGCAGCACGCTATTGAGGCCAATGTGCTCACTGCTGACCATCTTGGTCGCCTGCTCGAAGGAGGACAACACTTGGCAGACCTGGTTTATCTGCCCCCACTCCGCACAGGCGATGAAAGGGAGTTGTGGTGAAGCCCTCTCAGTGCCTAGTTCCATCAGGTACTCCCTCACCGCCCTTTGCTGCTCCCACAACCTCTTCAGCATGTGGAGGGTGGAGTTCCACTGCGTCACACTGTCCACAATCAGCCTGTGAAGGGGCAGACTGTACTTCCGCTGCAACTTGGACAGGGACGCGGTAGCGGTTGGGGAGCGCCTGAAGTGGCTGGCAATCCTACGCGCCTTTGCCACAATGTCACTCAACCCTGGATAAGTGCGCAGGAACTTCTGCACCACCAGGTTGAGGACATGTGCCAGACAGGGCACGTGGGTCAGACTGCCAGCACTAAGGGCGGCGAGTAGGTTGCTGCTGTTATCGCAGACAACCATACCTGCCTGGAGCCTTCGGGGTGTCAGCCACTTCTGGACCTGAGCCTGAAGTGCTTTCAGCACTTCTTCTCCAGTGTGTCTCCGGTCCCCTAAACTAACAAGCTGGAGCACGGCCTGACAGCGCACGTGCCCCACACTTGAGTAGCTACGGGGGCGCTTGCTGGGAGGCTCAGCAGCTGCGGAGACAGTGGCTTGAGGGAGACCAGCAGTTCTCCCCTGGACACCCCGGGGCGGCACCACAAGATCGGTTGCCGCCAATCCCTCACCGACGCCTCGGAGGGAAACCCAATGGGCCGTGAAGCTGATGTAGCGCCCCTGCCCATGCCTGCTGGTCCAGCCATCCATTGTCAGATGAACCCTGTCGCTGACAGCGTGATCCAGCGACAGGGTTACATTCTGCACAATGTGCTGGTGTAGGGCAGGGACACCAGTCCTGGCAAAGAAATGGCGGCTGGGGACACGCCATTGGGGTTGGGCCTGCTCCAACATCTGCCTGAAGGGGTTGCTGTCAACTATGTTGAAGAGCAGCAGATGTTGGGCAATAACCCTTGCCAGGAGCCCATTGAGGGAACGCACACGTCGGTCTCCAGGGGGGAAGGGAGTGGTGCGGTCAAAGGCGTCTGAAATCGACGCCTGGCGCCGGACGGCAGTGCGGGACACAGACGTGGAGGGTGCTGTGGAAGTAGAGGTCTGGCTGCCGGTACCAGTACCTCTACTAGAGGGAGCGGGGGGGCATGACCTGCTGGAAAGAGATGAAGATGTGGCAGGGGCTGCTGTACCCTGCTCACTTGTGGTGGTGGCGCTGCTACCACCACCACGCTTCATCTCGTCAAACACCGCCCAGTGGTTTATCCTCAGGTGCTGGTTCAGGGCTGTGGTACCCACCCGAGCCAAACACTTCCCTCTCTTCACCCTCACTTTACAAATCCGGCAGATGGCCACGGTAGGGTTGTCTGCCACCAGGGTAAAGTAATTCCAGACAGGTGACTTCAGCACCGCCCTCCTGTCAGATGGGGTGACGCTTACTTGCACCTGCTGGGACTCGGTGCGCACAGGTGGAGCTGCCTGCTGCTGCTGCTGCTGCTGCTGCTGCTCCTCCTCCTGACACCTCCTGCTGCCATCACCAGTGGAGACCCTGACGATGGTCTCCCTGGTGGTGACCTGGCGCACCGTTTCACCAGGGTGCCTACCTTCCCCGTCGTCACTGACGTAGTGAGCCGACGCGTCAGATGGCAACCATGATGGGTCACCCTCTTCGCCCCCAGAGATGTCAGACCAAGGGCTGAAATGTGTTGGTCTGAGGGAACCAACTGACATGGAGCCTCTAGCCTGGCTCCGCTGTCCCCTCACCCACGCCTGGGTCTGACTAGGTGCTGCTGTTTCCTGCACCAAAACAGCAGCACCAGTTTGAAGGGATGTCTCTGGGATACTGCCAGCAGGTATCCCATCCTCCTCATCCATCCCTTCAAAAAGGTCCTGACCATCAGGACAGAGCTGAAGGTCTGCCTGATGCATGGCCTCCCCCAAGATATCCCTATCACTGTCGCTGTCGAACAGTAAGATGCTGGACTCTTGGGGGCTGGGGGGGGTACTACAGGCACCGGTGTAATGGTGGTACTACTGTGAGTCGGGACCGACGACTCAGTGGCACTGCTGTGCCCCATGTAGTCCACCACTACTTCAGCCTGAGATGGCAATATCGGGCGGCTGCCCGATGGGAAGAACTCCCGGATCAGGCGTACTCCCCTTGCACCCGATCCTCTAACACTAGTAGGGGCACGAGAGGTACCCCGTGCTGGCAGCGATCCAGCACTGGGAGTAACTCCCCTACCCCTGCTGCCACGGCCACGGATGCCGCTCATTATTGCTGATATGTGTGTGGGGGGGGTAAACTTTATTGGGGGGGGGAAATGTGAACAAAATGTGTTTTTGTGTTTTTTTTACAAGACAGGCACGCAGACAAAGACGTACACAGACAGCTACTAAACTATAAGAAAAGTAGTACACCAAAGACAAGGACTACAAAATTAAAGAAAAAAAAAAAGCACTAAACTAACACTAACTTTTTTTTTTTTAAACACAAAACACAGACACTAAACACACACTAAGCTAAGCTAGATGAAATAAATGTACACTAACAGTGTGTACACTTACTACACAAAATTTAACTAAACTGAACACAAAACTTAGCTTTTAGAAAAGCTCTTTAGGAAAAACTAAACAAAATGTGCACTGAAATGCCTAGCAAATATCACTGAACAGCGAACCTGCAAGATCTAACAGTAACACAAGATGAACAAAACTTAGCTTTTAGAAAAGCTCTTTTATAAAGCTCAGCAAAATGTGCACTGAAATCTCTAGCAAATATCACTGAACAGCGAAGATGCAGGATCAAACAGTAACACAAATGAACAAAACAGCACAAAACAGCACAAAACGTAGCTTTGAAAAAAGCTCTTGGGTCTATTGCTTTGAAAAAAGCAGTTGATATACTGGAAAAGATCCACTGGAATCACTAAATAGCAATGCTGGTGATGATATAAATCAATCAGGAACAAAGACACAGGAACACAGAAACAGCCTCCACACTCTCTAGCCAGCTTCTGAATCTGCAATGAAATGGTGCTGGGAGTGAGCTTATATAATGTCCATGCAGGCAGGTTCCTATTGGTTGCTAACCTCTGACGAGTGTGGAAGGAGAACTCTGATTGGCTCTGATGCAAAAGGGCGGAGCAAATAATCGCGCAATATTCCTATTGCCGAATATTCGCATTGCGAATATTCGGCAATATAAAATGATCGCTTCAGCTACTCGGCCCAAGGTCTCTAATCATACCAGCAATGCTTTTAGACGTCTATGGAGATCACTAGGATGTGATCTGTTTTAAAAATGAAACTGTAAAAATCGCTCTGATGCGGAAGATCGGGGCGAGGAAAATAATCGCGCGATATTGCGTTTGCCGAATAATCGCATTGCGATCTTTCTGGAAAATTCAATGAACGCTTCAGCTACTCGGCCCAGGGTCTCTAATGATACCAGCAATGCTTTTAGACGTCGATGGAGATATCTAGGATGTGATCTGTTTTAAAAAAAAAATTGTAAAAAATCGAATATTCGGAATTGCGAATATTCACCGCGAATTTCGAAATATAGCGCGATTTCTCGAATATGCTATATTCGAGTCGAATATTCGCAATGCGAATATTCGTGAGCAACACTAGTAATGAGTGAGGTGGAGGATTGCCAAAATTACCACTCCGGTGCAGCGCTCACTGAAAGTTGCCCTGACATGAGAGCGGCAGCCTTCTAGTTTGTGCAGTTTTCTTCTCCTTGTGCTCCATGTAAGTGTCCAACAGTTTAGCCTGAGCACTGTGAACAGACTGGTCTCAATGTGTGCTGTGCGCTGTCAGTGTGCGCTGTGCTATGGTGTCAATGGCTGTGCAGTTGTGTGGATCTCAGCGCTGGATTGTACTCCCTTCCGCTGTGCTGCAGCTCCTCTCCTCTCTGCCAGCCTGAATAAAAGGGGGAAGTGGGGACATGCAAGCGTGGAGCCGCACACACAGGCTCCTGATGATGAGATGAATAGGAGAGAGAGAGAGGATGGATGGGAGTTGCAGAGGAGACAGCAAGAGAATGGGGAAGAGACCCAGTTCTAGTGCCCTGTCCCTCTGGTCTGCCCCCAGTGCCCTGTCCCTCTGGTCTGCCCCCAGTGCCCTGTCCCTCTGGTCTGCCCCCAGTGCCCTGTCCCATTTTGTTAAAGTTGTTGTTGGTAATATTTAATTTTGTAACTTGATTCTGCATAAAACATTGTCATTCCATGAGATAATCTACGAGGGCGTGTTTACGGGTGCAATTAGGCGCAGGGCAGTGTATGAATTAGGTGGGGCAACTGGTGGCGAGTAACTCTTAAGGCCTAACTAGTAGCTCAGGACTTGAAATTTTGAGCCCTGGTTTACATATTCTTCAATTTCACTGCAATTGTAAAGAAAAACCTGCGCTCTATTTTGCGCACTAGCACATTTTAAAAGTCCATTGAACTGAATGGTAAATGCTCAGAAACTCACATGCTGGTAATTATTTTTCACATCTGCTCCATGAAAGCCTCTATACTTCAATATTGTCCCTCGTTTTATAATGCATAAAAATGTTGACATACATAAGCACATGCTGAACCACATGCAGTAATATGAGTGAAAAATGTGTCTTACTGCATGTGCATAGATACGAAGGACCCGGATTGACTGACAGACTTTGATGTATTAGCATCTGTACACAATGCTTGGCCAAGGCATTGTATGAAAAATAGACAATGGAGGGGTTAAACACCCCTGCATAAGGGAATAAAGAGGAACGATATATAGGTTTTTAAATGTGATTTTTATTATGCCTATGGGTTGGGAATCCCTCCTGGATCATACAAACCTAGATACTAGCGTCCGTTCGCTGTAGATTGATCTTTTTAACCACTTGCTTAGGCCGCGTACACACCGTCGGACCAAACCAATGAGAATGGACCGAGGTTCAGTTTCATCGGTCCAAACGGACCGTGTGTATAGCCCATCGGTCTGTTTTCCTTCGGTCCAAAATTTTAAAACATGCTTTAAAATCGAACCGATGGCCCGCTGCCCAATCGGTCCAAACCGATGGTTAGTACAGAAAGCATCGGTTCAAAACCTGCGCATGCTCAGAATCAAGTCAACGCATGCTTGGAAGCATCGAACTTTGTTTTATTCAGCACGTCTTGTGTTTGACGTCACCGCGTTCTGACCCGATCGTTTTTTGGAGCGATGGTGTGTACGCACATCAGACCATCAGGCCACTTCAGCGGTGAACCGATGGAAATGGCCCGTCGGACCATTCTCATCGGTTTGGAACGACTGTGTGCACGCGACCTTACTGTGCACATATACCCCCTTCCTGCCCAGGCGAAAATTTCAGCTTCCGGCACTGCGTCGCTTTAACTGACAATTGCACGGTCGTGCGATGTGGCTCCCAAATAAATTTGACGTCCTTTTTTTCCCACAAATAGAGCTTTCTTTTGGTGTTATTTGATCGCCTGTGCGGTTTTTATTTTTTGTGCTATAACCAAAAAAGAGCGAACATTTAGAAAAAAAAACACAATATTTTTTACTTTTTGCTATAATAAATATCCCATTAAAAAAAAAAATTCTCAGTTTAGGCCGATACGTATTCTTCTATATATTTTTGGTAAAAAAAAAAAAATCGCAATAAGTGTATAGTGATTGGTTTGCACACAAGTTATAGCGCCTACAAAATAGGGGACATAATTGTGATTTTTTTTATATTTTTTTACTAGGAATGGCGGCGATTTGCGATTTTTATTGGGACTGCGACATTATGGTGGACACATCGGACACTTTTGACACATTTTTGGGACCATTCACATTTATACAGTGAACAGTGCTATAAATTTGCACTGATAACTGTATAAATGTGACTGGCAGGTAAGGGGTTAACACTAGGGGCGAGGAAAGGCTTAAATGTGTAGCCTAGTGAGTGATTCTAACTGTAGGGGGGGGGTGACTGGGGGAGGTGACCGATCTGTGTCCCTATGTACAAGGGACACAGCATCGGTCTCCTCTCCCTGACAGGACGTGGAGCTCTGTGTTTACACACAGAGCTCTGGGCCTAATGCCGCGTACACACCATCACTTTATGTGATGAAAAAAAATGACGTTTTTAAAAACGTCACTTTAATTGACTGTGTGTGGGGGAAAACGTCGTTTTATGTCTTGTAAAAAACGACCAAAAAAAATTGAAGCATGCTTCAATTTTATGTGTCGTTTTTCAAAAGTGCACTTTTTACTTCACAGAAATTGACCGTGTGTAGCAAAAAACTTCGTTTTCTAAGACGTTTTTTCATCCACGCATGCCCAGAAGCTACTTATGAAGCAAGCTTCAATGGTAAAACGTGGTGGAACGTAACCTCACTTTGCAAGATCATTGTGAGAAAACGATGGTGTGTAGGCAACTTCGTCTTTGAAAATTGAAGTTTCAAAAACGTCGTTTTTTACTTCACAGAAAGTGTCGTTTTTTTTTCATCACATAAAGTGATGGTGTGTACGGGGCATAAGAGTATAACTACAGTATATCATCACTATCACACAATATCAATAACGGCACTTCCTCCGTCTTCTTTTAGCACAATGATGTGTTAGCAATTGATGTCTGCTCAAGAATAAAATGAATGACTAAATAAATAAATACACACAGACACAGCAAATCCCAAAGTTCTTTTGTTATTGTTTTACATCTTCAAACTTTTATTGGGAAAGAAATACTGCCAAAAATCACCTCTCAGTAACGAGACCAAAATTTAGCAGAACAAAAAATGTTTTCGGCATTTTAATGAGGCTTTTGGTACTTAAAATGAGCGTAGGGAGATTGTTACATTCCAGTCAGAGTCAATGCTTGTGAACTGGCAGAACTTCGCATTTTACCTCACAGTAATATTGTCAGGCTTTCTGTGCTTTCAATGAAGTTACACATGTTTTAACTTTTAGGCTCTACAACACGTATTTTGCTGCCAAAACTAACACATGCTTGTGCTTATTTGTTGAATTTTTTATTTCTAATTAGAGTTTTAGCAGCTGACACTTGATATTTGCAAATGAATCTTGTTTCTTAAAGTGAACTTGTGTCTTGCCCACTACATGTTTAACCCCATTTTCAGCAAACCAACGCATTGCGCTGATGAGGAGTGCATTGCGCATTGTTCCAGCAAATGTCTCCTGACATTCTGCCCGTGTGTATGTGGCTTTAGGGAAGTTTGGGGGTGCTAAAAACGTGGTTCAACTGTGCGTCTTTAACCCCCCAACTGCTAGTTTAACTTCTTTGCGTCCAGGCTATAGCCGAATGACGACTACCACGCGGACCTACTTTGCCGGGAGGCCGTCAATAGACGTAATCCCGTGCTCGAGCGGCCTGCGCGTTCACTGCAGGGTGCACGCGGCTCACTCTGTGATCAGTGGCCCGGATTCAGGTAGATTTGCCCCTTATTTACGGAGGCGCAGGGCAGCGTTTTTGCCCTGCGCCCCCGCAAATTTACTGCGCTACCCGCGATTCACGGAGCAGTAGCTCCGTAAATTGCGTGTGCGCTGTGTAAACTTGCCCTGCGTAAGGGCGCCTAATGTAAATGATCCCGTAGGGGGCGGGAATCATTTAAATTAGGCGCGCTCCCGCGCCGAGCGTAGAGCGCATGCTCCGTCGGGAAACTTTCCCGACGTGCATTGCGGCAAATGACATCGCAAGGACGTCATTTGCTTCAAAGTGAACGTGAATGGCGTCCAGCGCCATTCACGAATCACTTACAAACGACAAACGACATAGATTTCAAATATCGCGACGCGGGAACGACGGGTATCCTTTAGCATTGGCTGCACGTGCTATTAGGATGTGCAACCTTACGCGAAACCCGACGTACGCAAACTACGTAAATTGCGTACGCAGGGCTCGCGCAACGTTGTGAATCGGTGTTAGTATGCAATTTGCATACTATACACTGAGCACAATGGGAGCGCCCCCCTAGCGGTCATCGCTAGAATGTAGCCTAAGATATGCGTGGCATAAGAGCCTTATGCCACGCAGATTTTAGGCTGCAGTCTGCGTTTACGATGTTCCTGAATCAGGAGCATTCGTAACGCCGGGGCAAGTAAGCAATTGCGCTGTGTAACTTATGGTTACACAGGCGCAATTGCTTCTTGAATCTGGGCCAGAGAGTTTATGAGACTCAGTGGATCACAGCTCGGAGTAAGGGGTCGACACATGATCAGCTGTCAGCCAATGACAGCTGATCATGTGATATAAACAGAGCCGTAATCTGCAATTTTTTCTCCTCACGCTATCAGCGTGAGGAGAAATAAGAGAAATAAAAAGACAGAGGGACATTGGTCCCGATCAGGGAGAGCTGCCCAGCTCATCTTTGTCCATGTGTGCCACCTGTCAGTGCCACCTACCAGTGCCCACCAATGCCACCTATCAGTGCCCACAGTGCCACCTATCAGTGCCACTTATCAAAGTCATTAATCAGTGCCTCATCAACAGTGCTGCCCATCATTGTCACCTACCAGTGCCCATCAGTGTCACCCAACAGTGCCCATCAATGCCCATCAGTGCCACCTATCAGTGCTACCTATTAGTGCCCATCAGGGCCATCTATCTGTGCCCATCAGTAACCCCTATCAGTGCCACACATCAGAGCCCATCGATGCCGCCTTATCTGTGGCCATCAGTACCGCCATATCTGTCCCCATCGGTGACGCCTTATCTGTGCCTATCAGTGCCCATCAGTGCAGCCTATCAGTGCCCACCAATGCAGCCTATCAGTGCCGCCTCATCAGCACACATCAATGAAGGAGAAAAATTACCTGTTTGCAAAATTTTATAACAAAATATAAAACATGTTTTTTTTTTTAAAAATATTCCTGGAATTCAGCTTGAATTGGTTGGTACGGGGGACTTACGATAGGGGATTAAACGTCGCAGCGTCGCAGCGTGGTGCGACGGCAGAGAAAAACTCAGAGTCTAAGTGCGGAGAAACAGAAATATATTGTAAATGAAGTTCGGCAGTTCAGAAAAGGCCTGATGGAAAGGCAACCCAACCGGGAGTGCTCACAGCATAAACAACGATGTGTAGTAGGAGTAGGCCTTGGGTTTGCCTACATCGTCTCTCTCTATGGCTGGAATGCAGCCTGTCCTGTCCGTACTCAAGTGGGGAGTCTCCCAGAATGGATGGCGTGTCCCTGCACTATTTCTACTCCTCAGGAACCTCTCCCTAATGCTAAGTACTTTCCCTGCCAGATGGGTGACCCATCCCTACTCTAAGCACATCCTTAAATAGACTCTGCCTGAGGCAAGATGGCCACTTGGAGTCACATGGGGTGCCAGCATCCAATCTGATATCTGCCCCCTGTGACCTAGAAAACCCCAGAGGCAATGAAGTTCCTCTTGACTTCCTTTTCCTCTGCAATGCCACTGCGGTTGAGCGCCACCTGCAGTGGAGACAGCAGACTGCACCTACCTACAAGCTATTTGTAAGAGAGTAATTCTTCCCAATGACCACAAATGTAAGTAATATCCTTCCCACTAACCATCACATAATGTATCATGAGTTGTAGATATATAGCCAGATTCAGATAAACTGGCTTAATTTTGAGGCAGCGTAGCGTATCGCATATACACTATGCCGACGTAAGTCAGAGAGGCAAGTGCTGTATTCACAAAGCACTTGCCTCCTAAGTTACGGCGGCGTAGCGTAAATGGGCCGGCGTAAGCGCGCCTAGTGACCCGAAGTGATTGATGTTTTTAACGAACAGCGCATGCGCCGTCCGTGTACATATCCTAGTGTGCATTGCTCCAAAGTATGCCACAAGGACGTATTGGTTTCCACGCGAACGTAAATTACGTCCAGCCCCATTCACGGACGACTTACGCAAAGACGTAAAAATTTCAAAATTCGACGCGGGAACGACGTCCATACTTAACATTGACTAGGCCAGCTTTTTGTTCGACTAACTTTACGCCGGAAAAAGCCTTACGTAAACTACGTAAGAAAATGAGCCGGGCGCACAAACGTTTCTGAATCGGCGTATCTAGCTCATTTGCATATTTTACGCCGAACTCAGCGGAAGCGCCACCTAGCGGCCGGCGTAAATATGCACCCTAAGATACGACGGCATAGGAGACTTACGCCGCTCGTATCTTAGCCTAATTTAAGCGTATCTGGTTTCCAGAATACGCTTAAATTTACGACGGCGTAGATTCAGAGTTACGACGGCGTATCTACTGATACTCCGGCGTAAACGTCTCTGAATCTAGCTAATAATCATTTTTAGCAGGGGTTCCCTGAGACGGTGAAGTTATTTCAAGGGTTCCTCGGTGTTGAGAAGGTTGAGAAAGGCTGGGTTAGAGTGCTGAGGCAGGGAGCCCAGGCAAGGTGAGGATATGGGGGTCAAAGTGACTGGACTCTCGCTAAATTGTGCCTAAAATGTAAGAATAGGAATAAAGGGCCAGATTCACAGTGGAGATACGACGGCGTTTCTCCTGGTACGCCGTCGTATCTCTGTTTCTATCTATGCGACTGATTCATAGAATCAGTTACGCATAGATATCCATAAGATCCGACAGGTGTAATTGTTTTACACTCTCGGATCTTAGGATGCAGTACCGCAGCCGCCGCTAGGGGGAGTTTGCGTCGTAAACCAGCGTCGGGTATGCAAATTAGGAGTTACGGCGGATCCACAATGGATTTTCGCTTTCGCTACGTCGCCGCTAGTCTAGTTTCCCGTCGCAAATTAGTCGTTTTTTTTGGTGCCCTAACTTTAGTCAGCAAGTGTATTGCTGTCTAAAGTATGGCCGTCGTTCCCGCGTCGAAATTTAACGTCGTTTGCGTAAGCCGTCCGGGAGTACGGAAGTACGCTACGCGTGTCGCCGTTCAAAAAAATGACGTCACGGCGCGCAAAGCACGGCGGGAGTAAGAAACGGAGCATGTGCAGTAGGTCCGGCGCGGGAGCGCGCCTAATTTAAATGGTACACGCCCATTTAAATTGGCCCGCCTTGCGCCGGAGGCCGCCGGCATAGTTTTCATCGCAAGTGCTTGGTGAATCAGGCACTTGCGATGAAAAATTGCGGCGGTGTAACGTATCTAGGATACGTTACGCCGCCGCGATTCTACGTGAATCTGGCCCTAATGTCCTGAAATATGCTTTCCCTAGAAGCTAAATACCCCTGCCAGTTCATTCACAGGTCGTTGAAATGTATATAGTGTAGAAATTCACATAACAAATGTGAACGGTTGTTTCTGAAAACTGTGAAAGTGAAAATCTGCAGCAATAATTGCGGAGAAAAACAGGTATCAAATACCATGAAACAAGTAGAACTTGCAACAGCCATAGAAAAATATTTGTATTATGAATTGGAAGACTGCCATCAGTATATAAGTATGTGAGATTTCCATTTTCAGTCCACTTGTATAACCTTCCTAATGGCAGCATTTGTAATATTTCACTGTGTTAACTCACAGCATAAGTATTCTGTACAATGTGTCATGTGTGTTTGTGTGTCTGTGTGCATGGTATGTGTTTGCTTATGTGCGGCTGTTATACTCTAAAAACAGGGGTCTCTGGACTTTCTAAACAAAGGGCCAGTTAACTGTCGTTCAGGCTGTAGAGGGGCCAGATTGTGGGCATTAGGATTAGAAAACGCCTTGGTATCAGTGGAAGAAAACAGTTCCTCCTCATTGGTTTTAGAGGGAGTAATAGTGCCCCATTGTTAGTATCAGCAGGGGAAGGGGAAACAAATGGGCGAGTGAACTGCTCTACGAAGTCAATGGTAAAGAGATTAATGGAGTAGTACTAAGCGGGGGAGGAATAAAGAGTGGGGAGGAAGGAGAATTAGTATAATTATAATATCGATATTGGGTAAAACAATATATAGGGCCAGATTCTCGTAGATCCGCGTATCTTTGCGCGGGCGTAACGTATCCGATTTACGTTACGCCTCCGCAACTTAGACGGGCACGTGCTGTATTCTCAAAGCACTTGCTCCGTAAGTTGCGGCGGCGTAGCGTAAATCGGCCGGCGTTAGCCCGCCTAATTCAAATTTGGAACAGGGGGGCGTGTGTTATGTAAAATAACCATGACCCGACGTGATTGAACGTTTTTCACGAACGGCGCATGCGTCGTCCGTAGAAATCTCCCAGTGTGCATTGCTCCTTATACGCCTCAAGGACGTATTGGTTTTGACGTGAACGTAAATTACATCCAGCCCCATTCACGGACGAGTTACGCAAACAATGTAACATTTTCAAATTTCGGCGCGTGAACGACGGCCATACTTAACATTGGTACGCCGCACGCCGCACACAGGTGCCTTGATAAGCCATCTTGTACATATGTAATCTACCATAAGATCCAATTGGGTATATCATTTTTAAATTTATTATTTTTTTGATTGTATATGTTCAATTCAAATGTGCACATATATATGTTTTATCCAAGTAGGTGACATGGTGGCTTTGTCGGATTGATTCGTTATCAGTTTGACGATGCTAATTGCTGCGATAATTTGCAATAACACCCTTTCTGCGGTGTAGTGGCGTTGCTATCATAAACACCGCAGTTCACAGCTTTGGCCTTCTTTGTGCTTTGGCTTAGCATATATTTACAATTATGAGCCAATTATGCTATTATTATTTTTTATGTTTCCCTACTTCCCCCGCTCGGGCTGTATTGAAAACAATTTGTAATTTTTAATAAAATCCTTTCTTTGTACCTGGATATTGCGTTTCCGGGGACTTTGGGATACATGGGAGGCTATTTGATTGGCCTATGTAGCTTTCCTCCTTGTTATCTTAGTCTCCGGGCATCTCTAGGCTATTTTTTACATTTGCCCTTTCCTTTTCCCTGAGTTAAGATGGCGGACGGAAGATCACCTGAGACGTGTGTCCATTATTGGCTTAGCCGGCTCCGCCTCTTTACATGTATTTAAACGGTGACGCAGGACGCCTCCTCACTACCCGTGAGCAAGTCTGATTAGACGAAACGTCGGGAGGAGACGTACTGACGTCACCGAGATTTGAGGACTACACGTTCTACTACCGGCCGGATCCTTTTTGCTGTTTTTAAAGTTACCTATGTAAGTGTGCTACGTTTTTGCTTAATAAATGCCTTAAGCGTTATCACACTATTGTGAGTTTTCTTCTCCATGACTGTTGATTGCCTGGTGAATCTTGGTGAATCCGAGGACTGTTTTGGGAGAAGATCTTTTCCATTGGCTGCCCATATCCCCCTTGTGGTTTTTGATCTATCTAGACCCAGGGCTCTGGTAAGGGTCAGTGTGTATTTTGGTGGTGGTTTGCATGTCACACTGTCCGTCTGCCAGTCACTAGGGGAGAATTTGTGTGTGATTACCAGACAATATCACACTATCTAGTTTTATTTTTTGTTTGCTTCTGGATGTTCCACTGACGGACTGCTGGGAAGACCTCATCAAGATTCTGATCTCCTGTGCAGCCCAGGTGTTTGGCTACTTGCTCGGCTTGATCCTTTTGGATCTGTAAATCTGGTAAGGGTCAGCATTTTCAGGGAGCAGTGATCCAGATGTCTCTTCACGTTGTGATTCCATAAGAAATTTAATTATTCACAGAACTTTACACATTTGTCTAAAGAAGATTTTTCTTCTTTTTCTTGGGACTTTATAGTGTTCACTATTTTTTGATAAGTCACACATTTTTTAGCGCAACTCCACTCCTTTTTACAGTATTTTTTGTTTGTATAAACATCTTGAGTTTGCAGCTGTTTTTTTGATTGTTATAGATAAGCGCACTTTTTTCCACTTTTTCCATACGCCGCACTTACGCCTCATATAGCAGGGGTAACTTTACGCCGGGAAAAGCCTAACGTAAACGGCGTAACTGTACTGCGTCGGCCGGGCGTACGTTCGTGAATTCGCGTATCTAGCTGATTTACATATTTCTACGCGTAAATCAGCGTACACGCCCCTAGCGGCCAGCGTAAATATGCAAATACGATCCGACGGCGTAAGAGATTTACGCCTGTCGGATCTAAGGGAAATCTATGCGTAACTGATTCTAAGAATCAGGCGCATAGATACGACGGCGCAACTCAGAGATACACCGTCGTATCTCGTTTGTGAATCTGGGCCATAATCTGGGCCCGGATGTTTCCTCTACTCCAGTAATTGTCATCTCTTTTTCTCCCTTTTTTCCTTTTTTTTTTTTTTCTTACCTCAGTATGTCAAATAAGGTGGTCTCATTTTTTGTATATCTACTAAGATCATGATGCACATAAGGAATAATTCCTACCTGTTTTTAATGTATTATTAATATTTGAACGAGAAAAAAAAGAAAAAAGAATGAATAATTAAAAAAAAGATACCGTATTTTCCGGCGTATAAGACGACTTTCTAACCCCTTAAAATCTTCTTGAAAGTCGGGGGTCGTCTTATACGCCGGTAACCTAACTTACCTTATCCTAAAGACATGCAGAATCGCGGCCGTATGTTTTTTCAAAAGCCACGCCTCTTACGTCTTCTGTTCCATGATAGGCGGAACACTCAGCTTCCCAGGAGGCACTGTGTTCAGTGTCCGCCTATCACGGAGGCCCTCTCGTCCTGTGTTTAGTGTCCTCGGACGAGAGGGCCTCCGTGATAGGCGAACACTGAACACAGTGCCTCCTGGGAAGCCGACTGTTCCGCCTATCACGGAACAGAAGATGTAGGAGGCGCGGCTTTTGAAAAAAACTACAGTACGGCCGCGATTCTGCATGTCTACCTTAGGATAAGGTAAGGGCACAGCGAGGGGTGACACGGAGCGGAGCGCGGACGGGGAGAACAGAACAATGGAGGGGTAATGTAATGTAATG
Organism: Rana temporaria; assembly: GCF_905171775.1. NCBI lineage: Eukaryota > Metazoa > Chordata > Amphibia > Anura > Ranidae > Rana > Rana temporaria. The sequence goes on along the minus strand of NC_053493.1, from coordinate 56,858,031 downwards.
GGGCACAGTCTGGCATGTAATGGGGCACAGTCTGGCATGTAAAGGGGCACAGTCTGGCATGTAATGGGGCACAGTCTGGCATGTAATGGGGCACAGTCTGGCATGTAATGGTGGCACCGTGAGGCGAGGCATGACTAGTAGGAAGGGGGTAGTCTTATACGGTGAGTAGGAAAACATTTTTAGGATGCGCTAAATAAATTGATACAAGATAAAATCCCAAACCGCATAATATAAATCAATATCCATAAATGAGGGAAAGGGAATAGAAGGATGAAATAAAGTCCTTGTGGGAACAACAAAGTCCCTGTTCACCCGTGTAGTGAAGAAAATAAAACCAATTAGTCCATAAAAAATCCAGGGTTTTAAAGTGACTATCCAGAAACAGTGATCCACCACCGAAAGCAAAAAAAACCTCTTACCGGATATCCGGCGGTCTCTTAACTAAAAGAAGACCCCAGAAAGCATGTCAAGGATGATCAATGTTAATCGGAATGCAGGTGGGCTGAGCTGGAAACCAATCCTTATCTCGATCCCGGTGCTTTACAAACTCGATTTGGCAGGTACCATGAAAAGACATATAGGGACCGCAATAGTGTAAAACCAATATTATGTTTTATTTAAAAAGTCAAAAACACACTTACATCAAAACAGTGTTATAGGGCATGTCTAATTGGGGCTCCGGCCGGAAGCTGTCCAATATAACCCGTCCAAAATGGTAGAGAAGTCGTGCAAGTAGCGGGGGGTGATCCGATGCAGCACTCGTTCCGCCCAAGGGCGGATCACCCCCCGCTACTTGCACGACTTCTCTACCATTTTGGACGGGTTATATTGGACAGCTTCCGGCCGGAGCCCATGATGAAACACATATACAGGAGCTGTTTTACTTGCTAAAGGGTTTGTATTTCTGTCCATGCAGTCCTAGGATTTACACAGCTCTGCTGCCTGCTCCCACTGTGATCACACACAACAGGAACGCCCAGCAGTGGGTACCATGGACTCGACGTCTGCTGGCACCCGCCGATTACACAGTAAACAGTCAGAATGGCAATCTGTCTATGTAAACAGGGAAGATCGCCGTTCTGTCACAAAGGAAAGTATTGATCCTGTGTCTCTGCAAAGCAGGAACACGATCTTTACCTTCCCCCAGTCAAATCACCTCCCCCATAGAGAGTACGCACTGGCTAGGCACACAGTTAACCCTTTGATCGCCCCTGATGTTAACCCCTTCCCAGCCAGTGTCAGTACAGTGACAGTGCAAATTTTTTAGTACTGATCACTGTATTAGTGTCACTGGTCCCCAAAAAGTGTCAAAAGTTAGTGTCCGATTTCTCCGCCGCAACATCGCAGTCCCACTATAAGTCGCTGATCACCGCCATTACTATTAAAAAACGAGAAAAAAAATATCCCGTAGTTTGTAGACGCTATAACTTTTGCGCAACCAATCAGAATATATACGTTATTGGGATTTGTTACTATAAATATGTAGCAGAATACATATTGGCCTAAATTAATGAAGAGATTTTTTACTTTTTTTATTGGATATTATTTTATAATTTATAACGCAAAAAAAATAAAAAAATAAAAACCACAGAGGTGATCAAATTCCACCAAAAGAAAAAAAAAGATACAATTTTTTTTTTTTTTGGGTACAGTGTAGCACGACCGCACAACTGTCAGTTAAAGTAACGCAGTGTCATATCGCAAAAAATGGCCCGGTGATGAAGGGGGGTAAATTTTCCGGAGGTCAAGTGGTTAAAGTGATTATAACCCCTTACATATACCCAATGAAGTGACTGGCTTCAGGTTATCCACAGAGATTAAACAAATCCTCCCAAGTTGTAACTGTTTATCTGTAGCGTTCTCTTCTCTATTGCTTCCTAAAGCACACATTTTACACAGCATTTCTGAGCTCTGGCAAGCAGGGGGCGGGGATCTGATGTCCCACACTCCACAGAACAGAGCAGAGCAGAGAGCTGAGTGTAATCTGAGACCTGAGTGAAGGGAATGGACACACCCCCTCTACACCGTCTCATAGAGAAACATGCTTAGCTGAGGCTGTCGTTAACTATCTGTGTTCTGGAGGATGGCGTCCCCTGGGAATCTGTGCTGTCCATATAACCTGGCAGTAGTAACTCATACAGATAGTAGAGAGAGGAGATAGCAGACAGGAATCAATCATACTCTGTGCTTTGAATTGAGACAAGTACACTCTATAGCGATATATGCTTTGTTGCAACAACTTTAGTGTTTGTAAACCTGCCATGAAATATGAGAAACGCATATCCCTCTATAGTGTGTACTTGTCTCAATTAAGAGCACTAAGTGTCATTTCTGTGTTCTGCTTCATTCCTGTAAGCTGTGTGGAAGGGGATGCTTCCCTTCTGTCCAATCAGCTCTCAGACCTCTCCTCGCTGAGCTCTGCAGAGTGTAACTTCAGCTCTCCACCCTTTTTTTCTTTTAACTCTCAGACAAACTGTAAACAGTGCATCGGGAAAGTATTCGCAGCGCTTCACTTTTTCCACATTTTGTTATGTTACAGCCTTATTCCAAAATTTATTAAATTCATTATTTTCCTCTAAATTCTACAAACAATACCCCATAATGACAACGTGAAATAAGTTTGTTTGAAATCTTTGCAAATGTATTAAAAAAATCCCATGTATATAAGTATTCACAGCCTTTGCTCAATACTCTGTGGAAGCACCTTTGGCACCAATTACAGCCTCGAGGTATTTTTGAGTATGATGATGCTACAAGCTTGGCACACCTATTTTTGGGCAGTTTCTCCCATTCTTCTTTGCAGGACCTCTTTAGTAGGGATAAGCTTTGTATTCGAGTCGAACTCATGTTCGACTTGAACATCGTATGTTCAATCGTTCGTCGAATTACGAACGTTTTGGGCCTTTCGCGCCAAATTCGAGTGGCGTGTCAAGGCCCATAATTCACTGGGGCATCGCAGTGCATTGCTGGCTGATGATTGGCCAAGCATGCACTATGACCCGCATGCTTGGCCAAACACAGCTTGCAAAAAACGGAGAGCCATAATTGGCCAAAGTGTGTTGCGGTGGTTAAGAGAGAGAAGACAGAGGGAGAGAGAGAGTGTCATATTTTTGTAGGTAGATAGAGCAGGCAGGCAGGCTAGTCGGTTAAAGTTACAGTGTGTAGAAGATATATATGCATCCCAGGTGTTGTATATATTTTTATACACTGTATAGTTTAGCTAGATCCGCTCTTCCTAATTTACTGACAGGCAGGCAGGTGATGGTGCTAGCTGCAGTATTCTCACGTGGTGTACTGCCCGTGTCCTCTGCAGTGTGCACCTAAAGCTACTTGGTGTGTGTACTGTCTGTGTCTGTGCTATTTTTCTCAATGATTTTCATCCATATTGCAGGGACCAGACATTACATTAAAGCCGCAAGCAGTTTTAAATTACTTTTTTCTTATAGTAATCTCATTTTGTGCAGGGACAGTTCTAAACACGTGCCACCTCACAGGCATACTATAGACACCCAGCAGGTACGATATTTAAAGGAATTTTTCTTTTTTTTTTTTCACTTTAAGCATCCATTAAAATAGCTGCTCCATTGATACATGTTCCCTGGGGCAAGACCCGGGTTCTCAAACCCGTTTTACGACAATAACTTGCATATTAGGCTTTAAAATTAGCACTTTTGAATTTGAACGTTCGAGTCCCTTAGACGTCAATGGGGTTCTAAATGTTCGCGCGAACGGTCGGCCCGTTCGAAGGTTCTGGTGCGAACCGAACGGGGGGTGTTCGGCTCATCCCTACTCTCTAGCTCTATCAGGTTGGATGGGGAGCATCGGTACACAGACATATTCAGATCTCTCCAGAGATGTTCAATCAGGTTCAAGTCTGGACTCTGGCTGGCCCACTCAAGGTTGTTCACAGATTTGTCCCGTAGCCACTCCTTTGTTATCTTTGCTGTGTGTTTAGGGTCGTTGTCCTGTTGGAAGATGAACCTTCGCCCCAGTCTGAGGTCCAGAGTGCTCTAGAGCAGGTTTTTATCTACATTGCTGCATTCATCTTTCCCTCGATCCTGACTAGTCTCCTAGTTCCTGCCACTGAAAAACATCCCCACAGAATGATGCTGCCACCACCATGCTTCACTGTAGGGATGGTATTGGCAAGGTGATGGGCGGTGCCTGGTTTTCTCCAGACATGACGCTTGCTTTTCAGCCCAAAGAATTCAGTCTTTGTTTCATCAGACTAGAGAATTCTGTTTCTCATGGTCAGAGTATGCAAATTAGCTAGTTACGGCAATCCACGAACGTATGTCCGACTGGCGCATTTTTTTACGTCGTTTGCGTTCGGCTTTTTCCGGCGTATAGTTAAACCTGCTATATGGTGGCGTACTCAATGTTAAGTATTTCCCGTCGTTCTCGCCTTGCATTTTAAATTTTTTATGTCGTTTGCGTAAGTCGTTCGCGAATAGGGATTTGCGTAGAATGACGTCACCGTCGTGAGCATTGGCTTGTTCCGAGTTAAAAAAAAACGCTGTTTACGTCGGGTCACAATGTATTTACATAAAACACGCCCCCATCACAGAGATTTGAATGGCGTGCCATTACGCCGCCAAAGATACACTACTCCACCGTAAATTACGGCGCAAATTCTTTGAGGATTCGAAAAAAAAATGGCGGCGTAGTGTATCTTAGATACGCTGCGCCCGGCGTGTTATTGCGCGAGGGTACGTGGATCTGCCCCAATATGTGTATTTTTTTCAGCTTATAGTCCAGACAAAGATTTGAATGGTAAAGAAGGATACGGATTCCTGAGTCACATCATGACAAAATAGGATGCCTGGAAGAATGATAGCAATCACTAGACACATTTATATTCCTGCAAACCCATTTCCCGGAGCTCAAAACTTCAGTTGGTCCAGAGACTTCCCCACTTAGTACTGAAGTTCAAACAGAACATTGACTTCCTTGAAGTATAATGTGGTTCTTCAAGATCCCGGGACCGTTTCCTGTAGAAAGGCAGACCTGGCTTTTAGTTGGTGGCCACTGTAAATATTACTTTCTGCATCTTTTCTGTTTATTTTTCTCTGTAGAGCTCAGAATCAGCAACAACTGCCGTGGCTCATGCGATGTGATCACTGCTTTGTGTCGATGCCAATTAAAGCAAGGGAACCGGCTCAGCTTACCGAACCCGCGTCTACCCTTCCACCAAAAAAGGAACACCTTCTGCTTTCAGTAAAGTTAAAGTAGCACTCCGGTGACAAAGAAAGCCTGGAACCCAACACAAAGCCTACCTGTTCAGGACTCCTTGCATAGCTTTTGCTAGTGGTGATCCGGGAATGGAAGGTTAGGATTCAGCTTCTAACAACTGGCGTTGTATTTGGTGTTTCAGCACTAGGAATTTCCTGTATGAAAACGTTTACTATGTGTGCGTTGCATATTTAGCACAACTCCCAAACCTTGGCTTGAAATCATATCTTTATGTAAAATGTAAAGTTTGGCTGTCTATGTGCTTTGATCTCTGAACAGCGATTTGTATTTGGATCACTTTTCAGAAAGCATTTGACAGGTAGTGAGGAGGCTTTGTATCTACTCCTCACCACCACCTGCTTTAACCCATTAAAGGCTGCACTAGTGCTTGCACAGTGGCCCCATTCACTTTAATGGGATGTGTCCAGTAAGCACAACACCAACTTAAAATGACAGGGGGCCAGATTCTCGTAGATCAGCGTATCTACGAGCGGGGCGTAGCGTACGCCATTAACACTACGCCGCCGCAACTTACTGGAGCAAGCGCCGGATTCTCCAAGCACTTGCTCCGTAATTTGCGGCGGCGTAGTCTAAATGGCCCGGCGTATCCCCGCGTAAATCAAAGGGGGCGGCTTGTATTTAAATTAAGCGCGCCCCCGTGCCGAACGAACTGCGCAATGCGCCGGCCTTAAACGTAGGCCACTGCGCATGCTCCGTAGTACGTCGCAAATACATTGGTTGCGACGTGAACGTAATTAACGCACAGCCCTATTGGCGACGATTTACGTAAACGACGTAAACAACGGAAAAACCTGACGCTGTCCCGACGGCCATACTTAACATGGCATACGGCGGACCGACGTAAGGTTACCCCTCATATAGCAGGGGTAACCTTACGCTTACGGAAACAACGTAAACTATGGCGAAGAGGCGCAAAAACGTTCGGGAATCGGCGTATTCGGCTTATTTGCATATGCGACCCTGAAATCTACGTAAAAGTCACCTAGCGGCCAGTATTGCATTTAGGATCCGACGGTGTAAGTGACTTACACCAGTCGGATCCTAGCCTAATTCTGGCGTATCTTGTTTTGAGAATACAAAACAATGATACGCCGGCAGGATTTTCGAATTACGCCGGTGTATCTGTAGATACACCGGCGTAATTCTTTTGAGAATCTGGCCCATGGTGTTTAATTCTCGCTGCGGCTTCAGCATGTGTACACCCCCAGCCTCTGCAGCTAAAGGGGGTAGTGTTTTAGGGGCAATAAAAGTGCATCTTCACCACAGGTTTTTAACCCCCACCACCACCCTTTGCTTTTCTGTGTAGTGATGTAGTACACCCCCCCCCCCCCCTCTCAGAATAGCCGCTGGTAAATTTGGTCCTATTTCCCCCTCGGAGCACATACAGCCAAGCACACAGCATTTTCCACATTCTTCTGATGGCTCAAAGGGTTTACTTGTGTTTTTTTTATTTATGGGGAACAATGAACTTGGACAGGGACGGCGGGGAGCATGGGATACCCCAGAACTGCAAATCTGTACAACTTGAAGACTGTTTAACTTCTGACTGCAATGCAAAAATTCTAGCTGTATTGCACAGCCTCTGGCTGCACTGAACTGCATAAGAAATGCCCCACTGGATCTAGTTTTAAGATGGGGGGTCGCCAGACCCTGCCCTTGCTTTTTGACCCCTCCCACTTATCTTAAGCCACACCCCTTGTATAATCCACCCACTCCGTCCCCTGTATTTCACTTGCTTCCACCCATAGTGTCAGGAGTATACAGCTCAGCATCATGGGACAAAGTATACAGCTCAGAATCACAGGATAGAGTATACAGCTTAGCATCACAGATCAGGGTATATAGGTCACATTTCAGATCAGGGTATATAGGTCGCATTACAAATAGGGTATATAGATCAGCATTACAGATAGGGTATATAGGTCGCATTACAAATAGGGTATATAGATCAGCATTACAGATAGGGTATGTAGGTCGCATTACAGAGGGTATATAGGGTATAGGGTATATAGGGTATAGGGTATACAGATCAGTATTACAGATAGGATATATAGAACAGCATTACAGATAGGGTATATAGATCAGCATTACTGGTAGGTGTATATAGAACAGCATTACAGATAGGGTATATAGGTTGCATTACAGATAGGACTGAAGGGCATTGATAGGTGCCACTGGTGTACACTGAGATGTGGCACTATTAGGTGGCATTGATAGCTGGCAGTGATGGGTGGCAGTGATGGGCACTGATGGGTGGCAATAATGGGCACTGATGGGTGGCAATAATGGGCACTGATAGGCAGCAATGCTAGGTGGCACTGATGAGGCACTAATTGGCACCAATGGTGGTGGGCATTGATAGGTGGCACTTGTGGGCATTGATAGGTGACCCTGGTGGGCACTGTGAACGCTGGCAGGTGGTACTGGCAGGGGGTTTAGATTGGCAGAGGAGGCAGTTGTGCCTCCTTCCTCTTCAGGACCGATGTCCATTGCACCTAAGCCGGTGATCGGCTTTTGTTTTTTAATGAATAATTTACAGAGCTTTGTTTACATCACGTGATCAGCTCTCATTGGCTGACAGCTGATCACATGGTAAGGGACCGGGACCGGCCCCTTACTCCGATCTGTGATCACTCGAGTCTCAGTGACTCGGGTGATCACAGCGCGCGCCGAGCGAAGATCACGCAAAGGGGAGTACATCAATAGCAATTGGGGTCTACACTGTAGCCGTCATTCGGCTATATTTTGCGGATGGGAAGTGGTTAAAGAAGAATCCCAGGTATGGATATTTTTTGTACATAGTTACATTGGTCCAGCTTGGACCAATGTAACTATGTATATACCATACCCAGCCAATACCTCTGGAATCTGGAAATCACTAGATATGACAACTCCAGTGATCTCCACTTGCTTTAGTGTCCTGTGCTGAGCGGCCAGCCTGATGCATTGTGTACACACCTGAGGGTGGCCACTCAGCACAGGCATCATATAGGGAATGCTTTGCATTGGACAAGGTGGAGATGCGGGATTATGATGACCTCCCAAGTTTGTATAAGGCAGGCTGCTCATCACAGGACCCAGAAGCAAGTGTGGATCACTGTGGTGCCTGCTTCAGTGATTTCCAGCTTCCAGGGGCATCAGACAGGTATAATATATATATACAGCTGTGCTCATAAGTTTACATACCCTACCCTGGCAAAATGTATGATTTCTTGGCCATTTTTCAGAGAATATGAATGATAACACAAAAACTTTTCTTTTCACTCATGGTTAGTGCTTGGCTGAAGCCATGTTTTATCAATCAACTGTGCTTACTCTTTTTAAATCATAATAACAACAGAAACTACCCAAATGACCCTGATCAAAAGTTTACATACCCCAGTTCTTAAAGCGGAGGTTCACCCAAATAACATGTATATAAGATCATATTCTTTATACTTCCACCATGTACAGTATGCCCTTTTTTTTGGCTCTACATACCTTATTATGGCTATTTTCCACCCGGCTTCCGGGTACTGACTCCCGGGGAAGTAGGCGTTTCTATGCAGAGGTGCAATGTCACCTGGGACTTCGCCCAGATGATTGATGTCCTTGAGAAAAAGTTCCCCCCCGCGCCCCCGCCTATTGCGTAGGCGCGTCACGAGAGTCACAGAGTTTCCGAAAGTAGCCGAACAGCGAATCAGCTCTACAAGGCGCCTGTGCACCGACTAGGAGCTGTGTAGAGCTGACTACGCAGGCGCCGTATAGAGCTGACTCGGAGTACGGCTACTTTCGGAAACTCCATGACTCTCGTGACGCGCCTACGCAATAGGCGGGGGGAACCTTTTCTCAAGGACGTCAATCATCTGGGCGAAGTCCCAGGTGACATTGCGCCTCTGCATAGAAACGCCTACTCCCGCGGGAGTCAGTACCCGGAAGCCAGTGGAAAATAGCCATAATAAGGTATAAAGGGCACATGGTGGAAGTATAAAGAATATGATCTTATATGCATGTTATTTGGGTGAACCTCCACTTTAATATCGTGTATTGCCACCTTTAACACCAATGACAGCTTGAAGTCTTTTGTGGTATTTGTAGATGAGGCTCTTTATCTTCTCAGATGGTAAAGCTGCCCATTCCTCTTGGCAAAAAGCCTCCAGTTCCTGTAAATTCTTGGGCTGTCTTGCATGAATGGCACGTTTAAGATCGTTTAAGATCCCCCAGAGTGGCTCAATGATATTGAGGTGACCACTCCAGAACCTTCACTTTATTCTGCTGTAGCCAATGACAGGTCGATAACAGATTCTCTTCCCATCCAAAGCACTTCAAAGTCTTCAAATTCTCAAACCCAATCCAGAAATACCAAAACTTAGAGAGAGTTGAAAAAAAAACACCTTTCAACTTTCAGAATCAATATTGCGGAGCCCCATATTCTGCAAATGTATATATGCAAATTCTCTCTACTTCCCTGTACACAGTGGCAGGATCTCTTACTTTCACCGCCATCTAATAAAGCAATGTTTCTGAGCCACTATGGCCCCTTCCTCAGGTCTTACTGTTGGGCTGTACAGTAAATATCACCGGATCAGGCAGGAAGGTAAGTATTTTACAGCAGGCTGCATTAATCAAAGGACACTTGTAATAAAGTTAGATTTGATTTAAATTGTCTTTAAAATAGGTAAAGTAGTAAAATAATATGTTGCTTTTCAAATAGACCAGTGTGTGTTGATAGCTCTCAAAGGACAGATGTGTTTTTTTCTTTTCGAAACTGACATTTTTTTTACTTGCTCACTTTCTAGAAACCTTGGCTTCTGCTGACACTGGATTATCAGGATTAGAGGGAATATACTTCTACACATAAAGCCTGCGTTATCCCAGGACATCCCAATCTGCTTATATTGAGCCATGTTAGACTAATTTATACTTGGAAAAGAGATTAGCAAATGATTCCAGAGATAACCATGGAGAACACACTAGGTGGGTTTAACTGCATTTCAAAATTCAGAATGCTGCTACTTTCAAGCAAATCTATAGTTTTTAGATATGTTCTTGTTTGTTATGTTCACAAGTAAAAAGAATTACATTTCATATTTTGTAAATGTATTTTTAGTCAGGTAAAACTGGAATGTTGCATGTGAATATTGTATATGCATTTTCAAGCCGATTTACTACTATACTATGAGTAGCCTGTGAAATTTGGTCCTTGCTCCGCCCATATGATAGAGCCGGAAGGTAATTTCTCACACAAGCTTCTGAGCAGGGGTGGCGCCAGGTGAGTCTGTATACCCTAGCCTGTCTGTATATACCCTAGCCTGTCTGTATACCCTAGCCTGTCTGTATATACCCTAGCTTATCTGCATATACATTAGCCTGTCTGTATACCCTAGCTAGCCTATCTGCACATACCCTAGCCTGTCTGTATACCCTAGCCTGTCTGTATATACCCTAGCCTGTCTGTATACACCCTAGCCTGTTTGTATATACTCTAGCCTGTCTGTATACCCTAGCCTGTCTGTATAAACCCTAGCCTGTCTGTATATACCCTAGCCTGTCTCATTACCCTAGCTTGTCTCTATACCCTAGCCTGTCTCTAAATACCCTAGTCTGTCTATATAGTACTCTAGCCTGTCTGTATATACCCTAGCGTGTCTGTATATGCCCTAGCCTGTCTGTATATATACCCTAGCCAGTCTGTATATACCATATCTTATCTGTATATACCCTATCCTATCTGTATAAACCCTAGCCTGTCTGAATACAGTATACCCTAGCCTGTCTGTATACTCTAGCCTATCTGTATATACCCTATCGTGTCTGTATACACTAGCCTGTCTTTATATACCCTAGCCTGTCTATATACCCTAGCCTCTCTATATACTCTAACCTGTCTGTATACTACATTAGCCTGTCTGTACATACCATAGCCTGTCTGTATATACCCTAACCTGTCTATATAGTACACTAGCCTGTCTATATATACCCTAGCCTGTTTGTATACTACACTAGACTGTCTGTATATACCTTAGCCTGTCTACATACTACACTAGCCTGTCTGTATATGCGCTAGCCTGTCTGTATACTACACTAACCTGTCTGTATACAGCCTAGTCTGCCTGTATACTACACTAGCCTGTCTGTATATACCCTAGTATGTATATATACTACCCTAGCCTGTCTATATACACTAGTCTGTCTATATAATACACTAGCCTGTCTATATACCACACTAGTCTGTCTATATACTACCCTAGCCTGTCTATATACATTAGCCCTTAACCTAGGTTCACACTTATGTGTTTAGTGCAAAATCTGACTTTCTGATAAATGTAATTTTAGTTTTATTTATCATGATATAAAATAATGGATGTGGGGGCCTTTTTGTGGGTGTGAATCTTTTTTTTCATTCTTGGATCCAGGCAGCACAATGTCTTGGGCCAGACCTTGTGAGGTGGCATCTGTAAATGCGAGCTCCAATATGTTATAACTTCAGTTCCACACCAAGACCAGTTAAGCTATCTACACTCGGTTAGATTTTTATTCAAATGTTCATGTGAAGATCTCATAAGATCATTGGCCAGTACATTTGATGATGCCATCATTGAGTCAATTAACATAACTGGAGGACCCTTTAAAATTTCATCCAGACCTGCTACTTGAATGAATTCCCAGACATATCAAATGGGTTTCTTTTATTCCTTATAAAATCAAGAAAAGAATAATGCAAGTTTATTGAAATGTATAAGTATATTTCATACTTAGAAGTATATTTATATATACAATAAATGTTCATCAATCAATTGGATTAAAGTAGATACACATACATACATACAGTATAATCCAAAAGACAGAACGTCACTCATGGGTCTTGAAAGGTGAACATACAGTGATGAAATTTTGTTTTAACGTTTTTTAACAAGGTACGAGACCCTGTCCTGAGGAAGACAAGCATGTGTCTCATCAAACTAAAATCTCATCACTGTGTTTTCGCCTTTCAAGACCCATGAGTGCCGCTTTGTCTTTTGGATGACATGTACTTCATGCTTCACTGAGCACCTGGCCCTATTTTCACTTATATACAGTATGTGTGCAGGGGAAACTACTGGATAATACCGTACTTACAGCATAATATGCCAATTTTTCATACACTACACAGAAACTTTTGTTTGTACTGTTATTTCTTATACCTCTATCTAAACCATACATAACATACGCCAACACACATTTTGTTGCCTCGAATGTTAGACCTGTTCCTGGATATATTTGGCCCACTGATTTAAAAAATGGCACCAATTTTCCCTATCAGCTCTAGTTTTTAAAATACAGCATAAATGATATATACCACTCTTCACCTTGGTTGCCCATTAAAAATCAGTATATAAATACAGCAAAATAAGTGGGGATGATTCGGGCAGGTGAGGCAGCCGTCATCCTGAAGTAGCTATAACCTCTACAGTGCTCTATCTGCAAAAATATACACACGTAGTATACAATCATAACTATAATATTGTTGATAACGTACACTTTAGAATCCAATGTTACCAATGTAAAATTACAGTTGGAAGTACAATAACACTCTCACTATACATTGTGACTTGTAGGCAAAAAACACAAACTAGGTAACAAATAACGAGTTGATCTGTAAAAAATTTAAAAAAATTTACAAAAAAATTATATAAATTTTACCATATTTAACCACTTTCTTCCTGACATACGACTATAAACGTCCTCTCTTTGAAGAGGAATACCGTTGTTATGGTTGCAGCTAGCTACCATAACCCAGGTATCCTCTTCAAGAGCCGGCGGTTCTCTTTTAGATAAAAGTGGTTTCTGTGGCTGATTCACAGCAAGATCACTTTTATCGGCGGCGGGAGAGGGCTCCCGCCGTGGCCTGGTGCCCTCCGTTGCTTACCGTTTGCTTAGCTAAGAAAGTAGATATTTTTTTCATCCTTTGCCTTAATTTTTTTTTGACCCTACAATCAAAAATGACCATCAATTTGTTCCCAGTAACCATCAGAAAATCTCTAAGCAATGATGAGATGACCATAGAGCAAATTTCAAGCTCTGGAACCTCCTTGGTAGTGCAATGAAATTAAATTGAAACTCAGACTGCCAAGTGCGTCTTTGCGCTACATCCTCTTTTTGTACAGCCTAAAGCACTGCAAAATTATTGTAGTTTTAGTAATAAAAAAAAAGCTTTTTAATTTTCTCCAAAAAAATAGTACTTGAATGAATGAATGAAAACTTATATAGCGCAGCACATGCGAACTTAATCGCCTCTGGGCGCTTGTTGTTCCTGTCTCCTTTGGTATCAAAGGGGTCTTGATCTTTCTCCTGAACGCCAAGTGGTTCTCCTCCAACCGAATGCTGGTTGGTAAAGCGTTCCATAGTCTAGCCCCTTGGACCACGAATCTCCTTTCTCCTTTGGACTTGTAGTTGGCTTTCGGTATCTGGAGGAGATTTTGATTGGTGGATCGCAGAACGCGATTGGGATTATGAGCTTTTATTTTTTTGCATAGATAATGGGGAGCATTCCCATAGATACATCTATGCGTTAGACAGAGTGCTTTAAAAGTGATTCTGTCTTTTACTGGTAACCAGTGAAGGGTTCTCAGTGAAGGTGAGATTGATTCCCAAGGTTTTTTCCCAGTCACAAGTCTAGCGGCCGTATTTTGAACGACTTGTAGACGAGCGATTTGGTACTTGGGGAGTCCGAGGTAAAGGGCATTTGCATAGTCCAATCTTGAGTTTACAATAGCTCCCACCACGACCGCTATGTCTTCCTTGGGAATAAAAGGAGTAAGTCTGCGTAGTAGGCGCAGCAGATGGTGAGATCCGCTGACTACTGACCCTATTTGTGCATCCATTGTCATGTAGGAGTCGAAGATGACCCCAAGACTTTTGACTTTGGCGCTAGGGGTGATGATTTTGCCCAGAATGGGCGGGGGGCCCAAGTTGTTGCAGGTTGATTCATACGCTTGGCGTGAAACAGGAGAAGTTCTGTTTTCGCTCCGTTGAGTTTAAGATAACTGTTTGTCATCCAGTCCTCTATCAAAGAGAGGCATGTCTCTAGATTGAGGTGATGATCCTTTTTATTGCAAATGCGGAAATATAGTTGCGTGTCGTCTGCATATGAGTGGTAGAGCAGTTTTTGACTGTTAATAATCTCAACTTGAATTCTAAAATATAATTCTTTTTTTTTTTTTTGCGTGTGCCAGATTTTAAATTTACACCCTAGTATGTTTAAATATGAAATAGATCTGAATCCATGAAGCACAAATGAATTTATAAACTAACAATTCTTTTCTATAGTTTAAAGCTGCTGTCATCACGTTTAATGCCTTTAATTACATTGAATCGACTTCAGCTTCAAACTTTACAACACGTCTCCAGTTTTGGCTACAGTGGTTTACGCGTAATGCAAAACACATGTTTATATTTGCTGAAAACCCGTTTCCATGATTTAATTAGTTTTATCAATCATGCCTCCGTTGATTAAAAGCATACAAATAAATATTTCCCATTCGTGGAATGTAAGACGATAACAGAGTAATGTGATAACTTAATAACATCGGACTCCGGGTCCACCAGGATTATATTCTTGGCTTTCAAAGGTCATTTTATTTAATATTCCACATTTCCGAAAGTCCGCAAAATGGAAGGGACGTGTTGTATGCCATAACTCCCACACATATTCAGAAAATGGCAAGGAACAGTATGAAGGATTCCCATATCTTTACCCCAAAGGATAATATATACAGTATTTTAATAGTAATTGCTAAACACAAACTAGTACTGCTTAGATTTTAGTAGGGCAATATATTAAACTTTCAGATGAAATACATACTGTAAATGGGAGCTGTTAATCCGACTATAGGAATTGTATTGCTGTCTATACAGTCCTGAGATTAAAAAAGCTCTGTCACACACAACAGCCCTGTCCGGCAGGTAATGCGAGGATGACACTGCATGCTAGAGAGGGAGATGTTGTGAAAATTGATGTGCCTGCCCCTCAACACAGCTTAGCAGCTTAGCCTCTCCAGGGTGAAGTGATAGTCCGCCTCTGTTGCCGCGGCCTCGCCCCCCCCCCCCCTAAAGTGCCGCCTGGGACCCATGGACCCACCAGGACCCATGGTAGGGCCGGCCTTGGGTAGAAGACCTGATTTTATTTCTGCTGTATTTGAATAACCTTACAGTCGTATGACTGGACAGTGAATGGAGATGCAGAAGAATGATGAGATCACCTCTCTTTCACTTTTCTCTTTTTTTCTATCAACATGTTACTTAGGCTGGCCATAGATGGAGCACATTTCTATCCTGCAACCATGGTTGCAGGACAGAAATTTGCTTAATTCCCCCATCAACACAGACAGTGCTGACAGGGGAATCTCTCCCACCAAGTCCTTGTGTTCATCTGGCGGAGGGGCATGAGAAGCCATACCCACCAGGAGAACACAGTGACTGTTGCTATCGGTTACAACATTCGGCAGGTTGGTTGTACCTAAGTTGATCTATCGGTCATCTTGGGTACATTCAGCTTATCCATACATGGTTCCTGTTGAACCAGCTGAGATTTGAACCGTCTATGGCCAGATTGAGTTAGCACATGAGCACTACAGCACAGCTTATTGGCTCCTTATTCCACTGCTTCCTCTCCAAGTGTGAAAGTATAAGACTGCAAGAACCTAGTACCAGGTCATATCCAGGCTCGTTCTTTTTTAAAAAAAAATACAGCTGCATTTACATCTTTTTTATCTGCTTCTAATTATAATTAAAATTGGATCTTTTATATCTGCTTTAGGCTGGGTTCACACCGCAGCACGCTCCGGCTCACAGCAGGAGTCCGGTGCGTCTCCATTCACTGTTTCAGGTCTGATTTCTGCTGGAATTTTCGTCTGAATTCTGACCTGAAACAGACCAAAATACACACAGAACTCCTGTGCAATTTGCACCGGAGCTGCTGCAGAGATGTGTGAACCGGCTCCATAGAGAACCGGTCACAATCTGCTATGCGAATAGGACGCAGATGGAAACTCGCATCCAGTTCTCAGTAGTGTGAACTCAGCCTCAAGGTCAGTTTGAACTATAAGGCACATGTGTTCCAATGCTTAGGGTAGCAACAGGATTGGAAAGGCCAGCACCACAACAGAATATGTTCAGAATATTGTGAATTTTTATTTTTCATAAAAACATTTTTTATGTCTGGCTGCGCTTGAATATCTTTGAATAACTCTAGAAAAAAAAGTCAGTAGGAGAAAGACAATGAAGGAGAAGTAAAGTAGACTATAAAGTTCTCGAAATAATTTTCTCTGTGGGCTGTCCCTTTTTTGGGCCCACCATGAAGGGACATTATCCTGGGCGCAGAGGTGGTTTTACTACTGGACATCCACATATGAAGACCCTACCTCCTTTACAGTATATTATACCTGAGAACCCAATTGTTTTCTGTCTGCTTAGTTTATATTACCATACCCAGTATGTATTTTGTTAATGGCTGCAATGAGGAGTGTTTTTTTTTTCCTCTTTCTATATGCTTTGACCAAATGTTGTGGGTCTTACTGGTCTTAAAGGAGTTGTAAAGGAAAAAATGTGTTTTGCTCAAATGACTGTTTACAGGGTATAGAGACATAATAGTTAACTGATTCCTTTTAACCACTTGCTTACTGGGCACATATACCCCCCTCCTGCCCAGGTGAAATTTCAGCTTCCGGCACTGTGTCGCTTTAACTGACAATTGCGCGGTCGTGCGACATGGCTCCCAAAACAAAATTGACGTCCTTTTTTCCCCACAAGTAGAGCTTTCTTTTGGTGGTATTTGATCACCTCTGCGGTTTTTATTTTTTGCGCTATAAACAAAAAAGGACGACAATTTTGAAAAAAAATACAATATTTTTTACTTGTTGCTATAATAAATAGCCCAATTAAAAAAAAAAAAAAATTCAGTCTAGGCCGATACGTATTCTTCTACATATTTTTGGTAAAAAAAAAAAATCGCAATAAGCGACTGGTTTGCGCAAAAGTTATAGCGCCTACAAAATAAGGGACAGAATTATTTTTTATTATTTTTTTTTACTAGTTATGGCGGCGATCTGCGATTTTTATTGCGACTGCGACATTATGGCGGACACATCGGACACTTTTGACACATTTTTGGCACCATTCACATTTATACTGCGATCAGTGCTATAAATATGCACTAATTACTGTATAAATGTGACTGGCAGGGAAAGGGTTAACACTAGGGGGTGAGGAAGGGGTTAAATGTGTACCCTATATAGTGTTCTAACTGTGGGGGAAGGGGGGTGACTGGGGGAGGTGACCGATCTGTGTCCCTATGTACAAGAGACACAGATCGGTCTCCTCTCTCCCTGACAGCACCGCTGTCTGCGAGAGCCGGGAATGAGAGATGATCTCTCATTGGCCGCACAGATCGCCTACCAAACGGCCACTCCGATTGGCCGTTCACGGCGATCTGTGATTGGCTGTGTCCAAGGGACACGGCCAGCACAGAAGTTCCCCGGTGCGCGCTCGGGACCATGCACGGGGAACGTGGAAAGGGGCGGCCGTAAAAAGATGGCGCCCCAGAGAAGTAGAACCGCCCTGCGGCCGTATATAGTCGTAGGGCCGTCGGGAAGTGGTTAAGAACGATTAAAAATAGATAAAAAAAACAATCATATAATGTACCTTTAGTTTCAGTTTCGTTTTTGCATGTTATGCTGCCCCTGTGCTGTATAGAGGCATAGAGAAGTGAGGGTTTGGAAAATGAAACTAGAAGCTCCCAGTACTGTGGTCCAAAGGAAACAGACAACCAGGAAGTGTCCAGAACAGAGCAGAATTACAGCAACATAAGAGCAAAAACGAACAATGAGGACATGAAACCAGGACTGCAGTAAGGTAAAGGAAGCTATTTTGCAAAAAAATTCCTTTAGTGACCCATTAATGCATATTACTTGAATATACAGGTATGCATATGTTTATCTTTTATGACTATGACTTCCATCCTCGGACAAGAGGACGTCCGTGATTGGCGGAACACTGAACACAGTGTCTGCTGGGAAACTGAGTCAAAGAATGAGGGAACGTCCGTGATTGGCGGAACTGTGTCTGCTGAGAAATGCCTATCACGGAAGGGACCAGGAGGAGACTGCGACTTTTAAACAATGAATGGACGCCCGCAGCCTGTCAATAATTTCAGGTACACTGACTCGGGCACAGTAAGGCATGCAAATGGGCATTGTTGACCCTCTTTTCCGCTTACAGTAGATGCTGCATTTCTTACCCTAGGCTTATACTCGAGTCAATACGTTTTCCCATTTTTTTTGTGGTAAAATTAGGTACCTCGGCTTATACTCCAGTATATACGGTATATACATTTCAGTGAAGTTGCACTAAAGAAGTATATACAACTTTTTTTTTTAAACAATAGACATCATTAATGTAGATCTCCTTCCTGCTCTTTGTATCCTAATTTGATTATGAGTAATTTCTTTTTCTTTCAGGTTTATTGGTTAAAATGAGACAAGAAATCAATATGTGCCTACAGTATGGAACTAGAGCTACAAATAGACTTTTGTAATTGCTGTTCTCAATGCTGCTGAAATATTCATGTGTTCATCAAACTGGAGAGAAGATTTAAAATCTGCCAAATCATGTTATGGTTGTGACGCTCTGGATACACTGGATTGTGTACACTGAGATACTATACTTTGCTTCACAGAGTGTCATTTGTACAGTGAAAACTATCTCTGTTTTTCCTCTCTTAGAGAAGATCACTGATGCTGCAAAAAGATTAATTGCTTCTTCACTTGTTGCTATAATGACAAATTATTTAACAGCAAACCAATAGTTTAAGATTGTGGTAAATGTCCTACAAATATTTATAGTGTGTGTGACCCAAAACCAGTCATTAAAATGTAGTAAATTTTATCCGTGATAAACAAGAGTTATAGTCACCTCCTGACTATTAGACCATATAAGAAAAATATTCCAAGGCGTTCTCTTGCATCCCACTAAACTTGCCTACAGTTTGTGCTATGGGAACTGACCTAAGAGAAACCATACTGGTTTGGGGTTCAATGTGTTTTTTACTTTTTTTAAAGTTTTTCAAATAGACTTTTAATGTATTCAAAATATATTTTACTATATATTTAGGATTTACATTAAACTTTTTATTATTGAATGAATGAGTAATTTGTATAGCGATATAAAAGTTAACTAAATCGCCTCAAAGTGCAAGAAAAAAAGTGATAACTGCACCAACTCTATTGGCCAGATTCAAGTAGGGCGCTGCATCTTTAAGTCGACGTAGCGTATCGTAACTATTTACGCTATGCCGCCTTAAGTCAGAGAGGCAAGTACTGTATTCAGAAAGTACTTGCCTCCTAACTTACGGCGGCGTAGCGTAAATGTGGCCGGCGTAAGCGCGCCTAATTCAAATGAGGATGGGGGGGCGTGTTTTATGTAAATTACTCGTGACCCGACGTGATTGACGTTTTTTACGAATGGCGCATGCGCCGTCCATGTACATATCCCAGTGTGCATTGCTCCAAAGTACGCCGCAAGGACGTATTGGTTTTGACGTGAACGTAAATTACGTCCAGCCCCATTCACAGACAACTTACGCAAACGACGTAAAGTTTTCAAATTTCGACGCGGGAACGCCGCCCATACTTAACATTGACTACGCCTCCTAGGGGGCAGCTTTATCTTTACGCGGCGTATCTGTTCCGGAAACGGCGTATCTTTACTGCAACGGGCACATGTACGTTCGTGAATCGGCGTATCCAGTCATTTACATAGTCTACGCCGAACTCAACGGAAGCGCCACCTAGCGGCTAGCCTAGCAATTACACTTTAAGATACGCCGCTCGTATCTTAGCCTAATTTAAGCGTATCTGGTTTCCAGAATACGCTTAAATTAACGCCGGTGTAGATTCAGAGTTACGACGGCGTATCTACTGATACGCCGGCGTAACTCTCTATGAATCCGGCTATTAATTACTATATATATTACCACTCCTACTTCAACAGTGAATATTCTATATTGATAAGGTGCCATCATGTGCTTAAAAAATGTACAAATATAACAAATATTCTACACTAAAAATAAATAACAATGACAAAATCAGGAAAATTAAAAAAAAAATATAAGAAAATATAAAAAATATGGAAAATACAGTCCCATCAATCAACTATTTCCCATGTGCTCAATTCCACATCTGTGACTGGACAAAGCAATTTATCCACCAACTTGTGAAGACACTAGGGTTGTCCAGATACCGATACCAGTATCGGTATCGGGACCGATACCGAGTATTTGCGGGAGTACTCGTACTCGCGCAAATACCCCCGATACCTAAATAGAATACTTTCCCCCCCTCCCCCCCCGCCGCCGCATCAAGGGACATGGCTGCATATGTGAGGGACATGGCTAGAGGGACATTACTGCATATGTGAGGGACATGGCTAGAGGGACATTACTGCATATGTGAGGGACATGGCTGCATATGTGAGGGACATGGCTAGAGGGACATGGCTGCATATGTGAGGGACATGGCTAGAGGGACATTGCTGCATATGTGAGGGACATGGCTAGAGGGACATGGCTGCATATGTGAGGGACATGGCTAGAGGGACATGGCTGCATATGTGAGGGACATGGCTGCATATGTGAGGGACATGGCTAGAGGGACATGGCTGCATATGTGGGGGACATGGCTGCATATGGGGGGCATATGGGGGGACATGGCTGCATTTGGGGACACATTTAAAAAAAGTATCGGTATTCGCTATCGTTGACTACTTGAAAAAAAGTATCGGTACTTGTACTCGGTCCTAAAAAAGTGGTATCGGGACAACCCTAGAAGACACCACCACCTTCTGAAATGATCACTCACCAGAAGCAAGCTATATATGCGCCTTTGGTTTATGTAAGGGATAACCACTCCACTCATAAGGATCGATCTGAAACTTTTCCAATCTGTATGCCAATATTCACTTCTTAAGCTTCCTAAAGATGCAAGACTGATTGAGAAACGCATAGAGGCTTCTGGGTAACGCTGGGTAACGTCACTTCCTGCCGATACCCGCACGATAGTGAGGCTTGGACCGCACGCCAGCCACAGGGGAACGCACACTGATGTATCAGCCCCATAAGCACTGCTGGAAAAGCTCTCTGCCGGCCTCCAGGCACTGAAATTTGTGAGTGAGAATTTTTTTACCTTATTTTGGATGTTTAAGAAGTGAATATTTTTTTTTTCTTTTGAAAAGCCTATGGCGTGTGAACACACCCAAAAAACTCCACCCGGTGCAGAAAAAATGTGCACACACATAAAGAGTGTTCACAAAAACGTGCAGACGGGTGCAACGTCAAGTGGTCCTCCTGTGAAGAGGGACCCAAACCCTGATCCCCCGGGGCGTTAGGCTCCAGACGGGGACTGAGGTACTGTGGTCCGAGCAACCGAAGCCGACACGGACCCAACTTCCTCGGAGGGACTGCCGAAACAGAACCCTCCCAGTACTAGGTGGGGCTCCCCCGAAGGGAGACCCCATGAGAGCAGGCGAACTAAACCAGAAGGCCATGTCCACCCACTCCCAAGACGTTCAGGGCTGGCCCGAGGACCCGCACCCTACTAATCACACAGTGACAAAACGTGCACAACAAAAAAAGACAAAAAAGTGACAAACACAGGCTTAAATAAAATAAAGTGGGGGAAGGGATAGTGGAGAGGAGAGTGAAAGAAGTGAAGAAGTGAATATTGGCATACCGATTGGAAAAGTTTCAGATTGATCCCTATGAGTGGAGTGGTTATCCCTTACATAAACCAAAGGCGCATATGTAGCTTGCTTCTGGTGAGTGAATTAACAAATTCAATAGAAATTACTTAGCACCACAAAATGATACTTGGTTCTGTATTTTCTAAAAGGGGCGGTACTGGGAGGGGGGTAGGGGGTGGGACCAAGGTACGAAGCTTGACTTGGAAGGGCGGGAGTACCTGCACCTATTCTTTGGGAAAAAAGTCCTTCTCCTATTAATGTTTTTTTCTCATCATTTCTTTTTTCTGTTCCTTTAACTCATTTTATTTAGTTATTTATTGGCACAGAATGAGAACGACAAACCTCCGTCCAAGAATGTTATCTAAACTGACTACAAATATAATAAAGTCATAAAGCTGATAAGAACAGTATTAGTTTGCTGAGTGCCCTAATAACATAAGGCAGAGTAAGAGAAGAAGAATTCAAGAATTAAGAATGTTGAAGTTGTTCTTGTATTTCCGAAAATGTAAAAAATTTCAACTTTTCATTTAAATATATGACCAATAATTGTTAACCACTTGCCGACCACCACGCGACTATTTACGTCGACAACATGGCACGGGCAGGCAGGTTGGCGTACAGGTACGTCCCTTTAAATCTGCCGCCCAGCGGGCGTGCGCACGCTCGTCGCGTGCTTCGCAAGTGCGGCCCCCGGGTCCAGGGAACTTGATGTTCCCGGGAGTCTTGCGATTGCAGTCGGCAAAGGCAGAACAGGGGAATGCCTTTGTAAACAAGGCATTCCCCTATTCTGCCTAATGACACTATCGCTGATGGCCGTTCCCCGTGAACGGGAACGGTCATCAGTTACGTGTCACCTGTAGCCATGCCCCCCAGTAAGAATCACTTCCTAGGGAACACTTAACCCCTGCAGCACCACCTAGTGTTTAACCCCTTCACTGTCAGTGTAATTTTTACAGTAACCAGTGCATTTTTATAGCACTAATCGCTGTCAAAAGTGAATATTGAATTTTTTTCAAAATTGTCACTTTTTTTTGTTTACAGCGCAAAAAAATAAAAATCGCAGAGGAGATAAAATACCACCAAAAGAAAGCTCTATTTGTGGGGAAAAAAGGACGTCAATTTTGTTTGGGAGCCACGTCACACGACCACGCAATTGTCAGTTAAAGCGACGCAGTGCCGAATCGCAAAAAGTGGCCAGGTCTTTGACCACCAAAATGGTTCGAGGCTGAAGCGGGTAAATAGTGTGCTTACTGGGGATTGCATGTCTTAAATTACACCTTTGTATATATTTATTTATACTGTGTATTATATATATTAATTTTATGTTATTCCATTTATTAAGGTAGAAAATAAACTTTGCGTATTAATGCCTAATGCCTAGTAGTAGTTAGTGAGGCCCGGAGCGAGAGTAAAAAAGAGGAGCTAGTGAAGAACCTCTACCAATTATATATCTCAATTAAAACGAATACACCAGTTAAAATAAATATCTCATATTTACCACTTGCAGCCAGCAGATGGTAATCCCCAAACCAGTGGCGGCAGCCACTTCTTTTGAAGGATCAGGACGACACTGGATGTAAAAGCACCTTGAGGCAATTCAGTTTGCATTTGTAGCGCTATACAAGTTACGCACTCACTCATTCACTCACCCACCCCCACAGCCCACACCATCTGTGTGGCCCTGTACCAGGGATGGACTGGCCATTGGGACTACAGGGAGTTTCCCGGTGGGCTGATGGCTCAGTGGGCCGGCTTCAGTGACAGCGGACTGCCGCCCCCCTCCGCTCCTCTGTCTCTCCATTCCCACAGCACTCACCTCCTCTCCCTCCCCGTAGCATTCACCGGGGGGGAACAGAGAAGCAGGGGGGGGGACGACAGAGGAGCATGGGGGAGGGGACAGACAGCCGACTCAACAGCTATGGCCTGGGAGTTTCTCACTTCTGCCTAATCTTGTCCCATAAGGGGGGCACAGAACTGATTCTTTGCCCCGGGTGAAATAATGTCTAGCTTCCCCACTGATACTGCCTATAAGAGTACCAGTACCAGCCGTTCTACTCTAATAAAAGTAGAACGGCTAGTAGCTAGTGAAGGGGGAGAGGGGGCTTGGGTGGCTGGGGTGGGGGGGGGGTTTGCGGGAGTTGCCCAGCTGCCATGGGAGAGACCTGTTAAAGTGGGCCAGTCTGGATGAAGTCCAGGGCCAAATTTCTGTCCCAGTCCAGCCCTGCCCTGTACTGTGCGGGGCGCCAGACCAACAGGCTCTACCAGGTCTGTCACCCCCCCCCCAGTCGCGTGACTACATCCCAAGGCCACAATTGGCCAGATTCGTATTGTCCTCCCACCCTGCAAATACCAGCGAAATCCTGCGGCTTCTGGCTTCCCGGACAATCAGAACAGGAAGACCCAGAACCCGGAAAGAAGACCAGGTCAAGACAGAAGCCTTTAGGCTGCATTCACACCTAGGCGTTTTCACGCCAGACGCTCGCCGCTATTGCAGCCTGCAATACGCTGGAGGGGTGATTTTACATTGTCGGCTATGAAGATGGTTCACATCTCCGCGCCGAACGCCGAAACGCGGGTAACGCACCGTAACGAAGGTATTTGGCACAATTATATTACAGAAACACACACATTGTACATTATATAATACTGTAATAGAGTGAATTATGGGATTTTACTAATATTTTAACTTGGTTCACACTGGAGAGAGAGGGTGAGAGAAGACAGCACATTACATGGTAAGACCTACCCCGAAAATAAGCCCTACTGTGTCTTTTGTTGCCAAAATATATATAAGACCCGGGCTTATTTTCGGAGAAACGCGGTATTGTATGCACAACTGATTACAGATTGTTTTGTTTCTTAGGAGAAAAATAGCGTTGTCTGCCCATCTGTGGGTACCATAAAATTGGCCGTACGTGAGAACTTTCATATCTAAATGATGGAAGTGAATGGACCAAAATACCATCCATCTTTATGTGATTTCTTGGGCTTCATACGAAGTCTGGCTGTTTGGTTGGTTCCAGTCATTTGCATTGCGATTAGTAGCATACTGGATATCTTTTAACCATTACAGGCAATTTAAAACAAAAATATTGTCTGAAGATCTACTTTAAATATTCTTTAGTGGAACAGATTTAACCATTCTATACATATACTGGTCCCCAGACACAGCAGTCAGCTTCATACAATCTACCACCTCCATCCTCTACAGTCTACTATCAACAGTCTAACACATTTGCTTTTCATTCATGTCTTTTGATGTCCTCTTTAGTTATCACCTTCAAAGATATTCAATGTTGCAGCTCCCTTTGAAAGCTGTTGATTAAAATCGGAGTCTTAGTAAGATCTTAACTTGTTACTTCCTCGTTCTTCTATTCAACACAAGTTTTTTTTTTTAAATGATAGTCTTTTGAGGACAGCTTAGCCATATACCATTATACACATACCTCCCAACTTTCTATAACGGGGGGACAAGGGACACGTTATACCACAAAGGGTTTGGGTAAAGGACACACCTCTACCATGAATCCAACTATGCTGATTTATGATGAATTAAAATGCAAAAAATCATTGTATGAAATCCAAGAGGGCTTTCATTAGTTCAATTTCTTTATATACTCATTTAAATTAATAAATACATTCATCTGAGCAAGAATCTCCAAACTGCTGGCTCACTACAAATAAGTGTCTGGCCTTCAACTAGGGTCAGTGGCATATTCTCAATGTGCACTGATTGAAGATTAAGGTCAAAAGTTAAGGTTAAATCGGTGTTCCAGCCTAAAAAAATAAATTAAAAGACAGCAGCTACACCTGTCCTGGAGTGCCTCGATGTCGGCACCACAGCTGATGTTTCCATCAGCTGTCAGGGGCTACCGCCGCCATTGCAGGTAAGGGAACCTGGCAGTCTATGCTTTCGGCTTCACGCCGGGAACCCTACTGCACATGTTCGAGGCCCCGCTCCTCTCTCCTATTTGCCTGGCAGCCGTGAGAGGAGGAGGGAGCCCCGCGGTGACGTCACGGGTCGCGGCCTGGACTCCCGGAGGTGGCAAAGAATACCTGTTAAAGACAGGTATCCTGTCCCCCCCCTCCCCCCGAAAGGTACCAATTGTGGTGCCGGAGAGGGGGAGGAATCCTATGATTTAGGGTGGAACTTCGTTTTAAGCCCGGTCATACATGGCGAGAATTCTTTCCTGCAATCCTGAGTTGCAGGAAATTAAATTTGCTCAATTCCCCCGTCAACACAGACAGTGTTGATGCAGGAATCCCCCCTCCTGCCAGGCCATTCTCTTCTCTCGGTGGGAAGCCATGTCCTCTGGGAGAAGACAGTGATTATCGCTATAACATAGATAATTGCAAAACAATGGTTGTACCCAAGTTGATCAATCATTCTGTACATTTAGCCTGCCCATTAACGGTTCAAATCTCAGCCGGTTTCTGCTGAAATTCGAACCGTCTATGGCCAACCTAAGAGGCAGCCTATGGTCTCTGCTTCTGATGTAATTCTGAGGGAATCTAATTGGGGATCCTGATGTAAGGGGGAAACCTAAAGGGAACCTTGATAGAAGGGGGACTCTAAGGCCCCGTACACACGACCGAGTTTCTCGGCAGAATTCAGCCAGAAACTCGATCGGAGCTGAATTCTGCCGAGAAACCCGGCGTGTGTACACTTTCGGCCGAGGAAGCCGACGAATTCCTCGTCGAGCCAAAAAGAGAACATGTTCTCTATTTCCTCGTTGTTCAATGAGGAAAGTTGGCTCGCCGAGATCCTCGGCGGCTTCACACAGAACTCGACGAGCAAAACGATGAGTTTTGCCCGTCGAGTTCCTCGGACGTGTGTACGGGGCCTTATGGGGAACTAGATGTAAGGTGGGTGTCAGGGTCCGGATCTGCACCTGGGACCTCTGCAGTGTTTGGTTGTAGCTCTTCCCACTGTGCTACCTGAGATGCTGGACAGTTCCCTGCCTGATCTCTTGGACAACCTTGCCTTGTATCTTGTTTCTGGTGATCTTTGAACCCATACATTTCCAATTTAAGCCAAGTCTCTGCACTTCCTATTGACCCTTGGCTTGTTCATCGACTACGCTTCCATCTGATCCCATTCAGCTACAACTCGTTACTAAACCTTGGCTTGTTTTGTTGTTTTGGTAGTTGAATAAAACATTTCCAGAGGGGTCTGTACATCATACCATAAATAGGAACAGTTGAGGAAAGAAGGACAGAGGCATTTGGTTCCAAAGAGGGCCAGTCACTCCAAAATAGGGACAGTTGTGAGCTATACATACACAGAATTAACATTTATAGCTATAGTACCTATAAAGCACAATCCTTCCTCTCTGTCCAAAACTAAAAAAGAAAAAAAATGGATAGACTTTAGTGCATTTTAAACATGACGGCCCGGATTCAGAAAGAAGATATGACGGCGTATCTCCTGATACGCCGTCGTATCTCTGAGTCCGGCCGTCGTATCTATGCGCCTGATTCATAGAATCAGGTTACGCATAGATATCCCTAAGATCCGATAGGTGTAAGTGACTTACACTGTCGGATCTTAGGCTGCAATTCCAGGCCGGCCGCTAGGTGGCACTTCCGTATTATTACGCGAGGAATATGCAAATGAGGAGTTATGCCGATTCAGAAGCGAACGACCGCCCGGCGCTTTTTTTTTACGTCGTTTGCGTTTGGCTTTTTCCGGCGTATAGTTACCCCTGCTATATGAGGCGTAGCTAATGTTAAGTATGGCCGTCGTTCCCGCGCCGAGTTTTGAATTTTTTACGTCATTTGCGTAAGTTGTTCGCGAATACGGATGGACGTAATTTACGTTCACGTTGAAACCAATGACGTCCTAGCGACGTCATTTAGAGCAATGCACGCTGGGAAATTTTACGGATGGCGCATGCGCAGTTCGTTCGGCGCAGGGACGCACCTGATTTAAATTTTATAAGCCCCCTACCCGCGGAATTTGAATTCCGCCGGGGGATTTAAGTTTACAGGCAAGTGCTTTTTGAATAAAGCACTTGCCTCAAAAACTTGCGGCGGCGTAACGTAAATCAGATAGGTAACGCGGATCTAAAGATCCGCTCACCTATCTGAATCTAGCCCGACGTGTTTTTTAGGGTTTGTTCACAGTACATTACCTGTGTATATGTTGCCATTCGTTGTTAATTGCATATATACAGTAGAACACTCTGCAGCCCCTCTATTTTTAAATTAATTAATTTTCTATTTTTTAATCATATTTTTTATTTTTCTCCCTGCGGACTCAAAACCGCTTTATTTGCTGTTGGGAGCCACCATCTTGAGTGCACACAATAGATTATTATACTAGGGACAATTTTAGACAGGAGACAATTACCTACCAGCCTGTCCTTAAAGTTTCGGAAGAAAGAGTAGTAACTGGAGAAAACCCTTGTGCTGCCATCTATGCACCGCAATGTACAGATGCAAATGTTCTCATTGCCTGCATTTTAAAAAGGAAAAAAAATCTATTATTACAAGCATTGAGGTGTGTCAGCAGCCCACTTAGAATGAATGGGCTCTCTAACACAACACGCCTCAATGCACAGTTGTGGTATTAATGGGCCCTTGAGATTCATACACACGGATGCATTCAATATATTTTAGCCAAAAACTGGTAAATGTATATTAAATTGTGTTTTCAGATGCTGCACTAACACACAATGCCATGTCCTTTTCACAGGCTTTGTGCACAAAAGCTGCTTTCAAAAGCAGAACAATGCAGGAAGAAGCTTCTAAAAGCAAATTGAGTACATTGAATCCATGGATAATAATAATTTACCATAGATGCAAGTCCCCAGGTTCCTGAATTACTCTCCATATGGTACATTTGAAGTTAATTGCCAATAAGGATGCAATCGTTTTTCACCAATAGGAACCAATACATTTTTATGTTATTTTTTTTTGTAGCGCTCACCCCCGAAGGAGCCGCTGAATAGTTTGGGATTGGCGTATTGAGTTACCCTCTTATTCGGTCTAGGGGTGACACTTGTGAGTGTAGGTACAGAGCGAGTGTCCAGACATCAATTGAGTTTTCAATGCTTTATTCCAAGGCCCAACATGGCCAACATCAACATGGCACACAAGATAGAAAGATTGAGGAGTATGGAGAGAACTTTGATATCAGGCCTTGGATATGAAGGAGAGCAAGCCTGCTCTCGGCAATAATCTAGCTCAGCTCGTCGCCACTCCAGCCAGAGTGGGTAAAGTGCCCCCGGACAGGCGGTAGTCACAGGCCTGGCAGCCGGAGCATCACTTGCAAATCACTGGGAGGAACAGACCTCTGCCACAGGCCTGACTCAAGGCCTCTGCCACAGGCTTAACAATTTTAGATATAAAGGATTGAATGGAGTTAATCTCCCCAGTTAGTTCAGATAAGGGTCACCAATTGACAGTTTTAGTGTACCTGTCATGCAACGTAGTGACCGGATCCTCGATGGTTCATCTAGGCCTCCTGGACAACCTCTATCTCTAGGTTCTCCCCGAGCCGTTCCCCCACCGTACAGCTCTCAGCTTAGGATCCTCTCAGCGAAGGTCTGGGACCCAGCAAGTCGCTGGGGCCTCTCTTAACATCAGGGTGAAGCTCTGCGTGGTACGTAACCTCGGCCAGGCAGGGGGGCCCATGAATGCGCGCATCCTGAAGGTGGATGCCGCACCTGGAACTCGGACCCCGTGCAGAACAGAACAGCTAATGGCGGTTGTCACAGATATACCCCCCCCCCCAGCATGCCCAATGAGGGAACCACTCCTCTAATTGGCTGCTGGGGAAGGTGGGTCTGTCAGGACCCCTCTAGCGCCAACTGTCGCCCAGGGGTGGTAACGCACCCCTGGAGCTCAGACTGACCTACAGGACAGTTCTGAATTGACAACAGCCCAAATTTCAATAAATTGTGAATGGGAGTAAACTAACCCTCCCATTCCCCACTAACTTTAGCGTAGTGCCCATACTGAAAGCAAGGGGGCGCTACATTTTTTATATGTGTTTCTGTATGGTTTGTAGGCCAGAATCAGCAAATGTTACCAACTATTGGTCTTCCATGAGTTAAAGTGTATGTAAAGCCAGTTTTGGATAGAGTAGAGAAGGGTTAAGTCCCCGCTTTATTATGTTGCTGCCTGTGTCCCACTGGGGAAATTTTCTTTTAATTCCTGTCCCAGAGCTGCAACAGAAAATTATAGGAAATTTTTGCAGATATCTCTAATGCCTTGTACACACGGTTGGACTTTTGATCGTGCCAAAGTCTGCTGTGAGCCTGTCGGAAGTCTGATGGACAGAAAGAAAACAGGTTCTCTATCTAAGGTCCGTTGGACTACTGACAAAAAAAAGTCAGATGGAGGCTACACACGGCCAGACTTTCCGAGAAAAAAAGCCCGTCTGAGCTCCAGCGATTGGAACTTCTTAGAACAGGTTCTCTGATTGGTGACAATGCAATGTGTATTAAACTTCCAGTTACATCTCCAAGATACGCTTCTTCCTAACCAATGACACCACAAAACGTCTAATTCACTCCCTGGTCATCTCTCGCCTTGACAACTGCAACTCCCTTTTCATTGGCTCATCCTCACATAGGCTATCCCCCCTTCAGTCCGTCATCAATGTTGCTGCCAGGCTCATCCACCTTACCAACCGCACAGTGTCTATTCCCCCTCTTTGCCAATCCCTATACTGTCTTCTGCTCACTCAACAAATTAAATTCAAGATACTAACAATACCTTACAAAGCCATCCACAACTCTGTCCCCAGCCACATCACTAAGCTAGTTTCAAAATACCAATCTAATAGTCCTCTTCAATCATCCCAAGAACTCCTGCTCTCTAGTCTCCTTGTCATCTCCTCCAGGATGTCTCCAGAGCCTCTCCCATCCTCTGGAAATCTCTACCTCAATCTGTCCAACTATCTCCCAATCTGTCCACTTTCAGACGATTCCCTGAAAACTCATCTCTTCAGAGAGGCCTATCCCATACCTCCCAACATTTTGAGATCGGATTGAGGGACACCTACTAACAAATGTGTAGCGCCGGGTTACTTCCAAGGTAACCGGTGCTGTTGAAATTTAGAGTATAATCAAAGTGTAAATTACTCTGATTCCAATTGCAATCATTTTATCAGGGTCTCTGTTCCAGCTTGGCTGTGCTGTGGGCTCATTCTGTTGCGCTGGGGTGTTGTCCCACCCCGGTGCGGTAGGTGGCAGCAGTGGAGTTGAGGTTTGGGTGTTCTCTTCCAGCGGCCAATCAGGAGGCTTGGGCTCTCGCTGGGTATGCTGGGAGAGGGTACTTAGTAAACAGACACCATTTTTGAGCTCTGTCTTCCGGTGTGGCAACCGCCTTCAGGGTGGCCACGTCACAGCGCTCCGGCGTTATGGCCTACCTGGCCGGAGCGGGCGTGCTACGCGGTCTTCCTGGTTTCGGGCCTAAGTTGGTCCGAAGCATTCGAGCAGGAAGGGGACTCAGTGGTCGACTGGGTTCCCACTTTTGAGGATCCCAAGCAAGTGTAGCTGTTTGGTGGGGAGTCCATCTGAGGAACGCCAATGAGAGGCTGGCGGTCCAATAGGATTCTGACGAACCACCGGGGATCGAGGTGACTGGACACTGAAGGATTGACTCCTCTTTCAGTCGGTACCTGGGCAACGTTAAAAAGAGGATCCAGGGTCATCTAACATGGCGCCGTAGGAAGAGCGGCGTGCTACGAGCTCCTGAAAACCCCCCCATGAGACTAAACTGACCGGATGATTTGTGGACGATTTCGGATGGTGTGGTGTCTGTTGCTGGGCGCGTTCTGAACAGCGGAGGTCCCGTGCTGGATATCGGCTCCCACATGTGGTAACGGGCTCTGAAGGAGGCTATCTGCGTTTGGACTTACCCCCCCCCGAGCGGTCTCCCAGAGCGGCGGTTCCCTGACCTGTGCACGGCTGTGGAACGGAGCCTGGCTCCAGCGGTTTAGCTGTCGGCCCCCCCCCCCCCAGGGCTGTAAGGAGGACGCAGCGCTCACCTGCACAGCGGGTTGCTTCCGAGGAGGACGCTGACGAGACGCCGGCCGAGAGTGTGGAGGTGGGTCCATCAGGAGCGGGTGTCCTCAGGCTCCCTGGTTGAGGAGAGCGCGGAGTTGCGTGGACGCGGTGACCAGCAAGTGCATCCAGGATAGAAGGTGTTAGTGACAAAAAAACCTACCCAGCAGTGACACCCGAAGGAAATCACCAGCAATAGCAGCACTCATAAAATGACATAAGAGGGGTGCTCAGCAAAAGAAGCTGGTAAGACTGTTCAAGTTTTTTTTTTTTTTTTTGTGTTTTTTTTTTTTTTTTTCTCATGTATACTGTCTGCTGTTGGCTGTTGGAGAAATCAGGGGCAAAGTAAAGATTTTGGAGGTTGCCAAGTAAAAAATACAGTAAAATACAGAAGAGATAAGTGGACCTGTTATGAAGTGGCTAGTGGTGGCGAATACCCTCTATCGATTTTCCCCCCACTGACTTTAGGAAAAGGATCGCCTATAAAGAGGAGGTGTACCCTGAGTGCCCCATATAGCCCCATATAGCTCCCAGTATAGCTCTCGGTGTATCGATAAACGGTACCATAAATTCTCCATATAATTGGACTCGGCATTTAGCATACGGGAGGAAAAGCAGACAGAGGGAAGCTGAGAGTGCCCCAATATATCTGAATTAAACTGACTATCATCTGACGGTGTTAAACGACTAAAAACAGAAAATAAAGAAGAATGGTGAGGAAGGCGGCCAAAAATAATACAATAACATCTTATCTGGTGGCCGAAGGCCCTAGCCAAGGGGCAGAGAGCCCAAGGAAAAAAGGGACTGTAACCTCCCCAGTAAAGAACACCCCAGACCCAGAAGCGTACCGTGCCTTAGAGGCGACCCCAGGAACAAATAAGGACAAAAGCAAAAAGGGTACGGCACCTGGGGGTAAAGGTATAAATAAGGATCAAAGATCCCCAGAGAAAATGCAACAACTGGACGGCTCCCCTGAAGGGGCACAGGCCCCCCCCACTAGGCAGGATATGACGGAAATGATGGAGATGATATTAAGCTTGGAGCGGACAGTAAAGGGGGAAATGGGAGCAACAAGGAAGGACATACAGAGTGTATTACAGAGGGTAGAAGGTATAGAAGAGCAATTGGAGGAGCACAAAAATGCAATTGACGAATTGAGAGGTCGGGCAGACAATGACTGGATTGAGATAAGGAACACACGATATAGATTAGAAGATCAAGAGAACCGCAGTAGGAGAAAGAACTTGCGTGTAAGGGGTCTTACGGAAGAGGTAAAGGATGTAGAACTTGCCGAGACATTGCGAGAGATATTCAATAAAGCGCTTAAGCGAGAGCCGACAGCTCAGATGCATTTTGTAAGGGCACATAGAATACAAAGGTCATATAATGCCCAGAGGGACTCACCAAGGGACACTATAGTAAGATTTCAGGACTTCGGCCAGAAAGAGTTAGTGTCCCAAAGTACAAGAAACTCTGCCTCATTGGACTACAAAGGTACACCGTTGCTTATTTTCTCAGATCTATCCCCAGAAACTTTGGCACGTAAAAGGGCATTGAAACCGGTGACGATCCATCTCCGGGAAAAAAACATTATTTATAGATGGGGGTTTCCCTCATGTCTGGCGGTTAAAAATCAGGGGGTGGCGGCATATATTCGGTTTCCGGAGGATGTAGAAGAATTTTGCAGCAAACTAAACATACAGCATATTAAGGTGGAAAATTGGGAGAGAAGACCCCTTGGATGGAGGAGTTGGAAAGATCAAGATTGGAACAGAGCATAGAGCTCAGAAATATAGGGCATGAATTATAAGGAACTAAGGAATTGGAGAGACTATCCCCCCCTTTTTTTTTTTTTTTTTTTTTTACCCTTTTTGGGGGTGTCAAACTCCTGCTTTTTTTTTTTTTTTTTTTTTTTTTGTGTTTGTTCGTATTTTTGCTGACATTTTCTTTTTTCTGGGGTTGGTGTAAGCTACTGGCTTTTGTGTCTTTTTTTTTTTTTTTTTTCTTTTTTTTTTTTTTTTTTTTTTTTTTTCCCTTGGCTTCTCTCCCCCCCCCCTCCTTGGGAGGGGGGGGATCAGAGAGGGGATGGGAGGGAATGTATTAAGGATTATAGATTAAGTGTCAAATGGGTCCGGTCAGGTCCATGGGGGGGTGGGAGGGGGCACGGAGTAAATGTGTCTCACCCCTAGTCCGGGGAACACCCCTAAGCGGGGGGGGGACCGGTTGAGGGGGAGACATATTTCACGCCCCTAGATAGGCCCGCTCGGCAAGCCGCCTGGATGGGCGCAGATCGAGGGTGTCTAAACATTGTGGTACAATGTGATTTGGGGTGGGGAAGGGGGGGGGAGGGGGGTATATGTGGTATATGTGGTCTCCAAAAGGTATGTTTCCTAGGTTGCTTTGGCTAATGTTGGTGGCTTTAAAATTGGTCGGGAGTCTCTCCTATGTCATGCAGAAGTCTGAGTTAGGATATGAAAAGGAAAGATAGAAAATGGCAGCATTAAAAATTGCCACGTACAATGTACGGGGGTTGAACAACCCAAGTAAGCGATACCAGATACTGCAGGAGATGAGGAGACTCTCGATCAATATAGCGTTTCTACAAGAAACCCACTTAAAAACAACATCTATGACAAGATTGAAGTCAAAAGAGTTCCCTACTTGGTATCATAGTTATTCTCCTGATAAAAAATCGAAAGGTACCGCAATTGGGTTTGATAGAAACACTAACTTTACCCTAGAAGCAATAGAAATGGACCCTGAGGGTAGATATTTATTCATAAAAGGCTCTATGCTTAATTCGAAATATACATTAGCAAATGTGTACTGTCCTAATGTGAGATCGGCAGCATTCTTGAAGAAAATCCTGAATAGATTAGAAAGATTTAGAGATGGTAATGTGATATGTACAGGAGATTTTAATTTTGTTTTCGATCCATTTTTGGATACCCAACCGGTGGCATTGAGATCAGAGGGAAAATATCTTAGTGCAATCAAACAAAAACTTCACCAAATGCAATTAGTAGAAGCTTGGAGAATTTTACACCCAAGGGTGAAAGATTTCACATATTTCTCATCGGTCCATAGGTCATACTCAAGAATCGACCATATCATTCTAGATCATCGGTTATTAGAAGGATTGAGAAGCGTAGACATAAAATCTATAACACTGTCAGATCATGCCCCAGTGGTGATGTCTTTAGATGTTGGCGAGGTCCCTATGGAGCAGAGAACATGGAAATTAGATGAATCTCTCCTAAATAACACTAAGATAGCCGATGATCTGGAAAAGGATATGTGTCTATTCTTCCAGGAAAATGATATAGAAAATGTTGCCCCCTCGACGTTATGGGAAACACATAAGGTATTCATGAGAGGGAGGTTAATCTCTGAAAAAGTTAAAAGAAAGAAAATTAGGCAGGCACAGAAGCAAAGGTTACTAGATGAAATATGGAGTTTAGAACAGTTACATAAAAGATCACAGGTAGAAGAGGTCTATAAATCATTAAGCAGGAAGAGAGAGGACCTTTGTAACCTGTTAGAATTGGAAACAAAATGGGTATTTAATAAAATGAATAATAATTTCTATGCTCTGGGGAACAAACCAGGGAGATTTTTGGCAAGGACTATTAAGCCACGAAACTCAAAAAACTTTATACCAAAAATAAAGGATAAAAAGGGAGAACTGAGACACTCTACGAAGGAAATTATGGGAATATTTCAGGAGTATTATCAAAATCTATATAAGGTTAATCAAGAACAGGGATTAATAGAAACCCAGAATAAGAAAATGAAGATTAAACAATATTTAGAAAAGGTGAAGATCCCGTGCCTGTCGGAGGAAGTGAGTAGTAGACTAGAGGGGGAAATCACAAAAGATGAAATAAGCCAAACAATAAAGAACATTAAGATGGGAAAAAGTCCTGGCCCAGACGGGTATACATCAGCCTACTACAAAAGGTTTGGAGAGATACTAGGGCCCTTCTTCCAGAAGTATATGAACTCCATCGGGGGAGGTATGAGAATAAGGGATGAGGCTCTAGGGGCCCATATAACCCTGATTGGAAAAGAAGATAAGGATCCCTCACTGTGTGCAAGTTATAGGCCTATATCCCTGATCAATGTGGATATAAAAATCTACTCAAAAATCCTGGCTGAGAGAATAAGACCACTCTTACCTGAATTGATAGAAAATGATCAGGCAGGATTTGTACCAGGGAGGGAAACAAGGGACAACACCTTGAGAGCCCTGTTCTTGATACAAAAGGCCAGAAAAAGTAAGAAACCAACACTGTTTTTGTCATTGGATGCTGAAAAGGCGTTTGACAGGGTGGACTGGGACTTTTTGCTAGCCACCCTGTCACATGTCGGATTGGGCCCAAATATGTTGAGATGGATAGGGGCATTATATTCTAGCCCCTCGGCCCAGGTAAGGGTAAACGGTACCCTGTCAGATAGATTCCCACTCCACAACGGTACCCGGCAGGGATGCCCACTTTCCCCCCTCCTGTTTGTTCTGACATTGGAGCCATTAATGGAGACAATAAGAGGGAATCAGGAAATAGAGGGGATAGCAGTGGGGGAGAAGGAGCATAAGATCTCTGCGTTTGCGGACGATATGCTGCTGTATGTATCTAATCCGAAGGAATCACTTCCAAGGATAATAGCCGAATACGAGAGATATGGAGAGATCTCAAATCTAAAAATCAACCAAGAGAAAACAGAGATTTTGAGTATTTCGGTGGGGCGGGGTGAACGCAGAGATCTTGAAGCTTTATATCCATTTAAGTGGAAGCAGAGGGGAATGAGATATCTGGGGGTATTTCTATCAACCAAGGATAGGTATATATATGAAGACAACTATATACTCCTATTAAATATAATAAGATCAGAGTTAAAAGGGTACAGCATAAGTAGAGTGTCGTGGTTAGGAAGAGTAAACACAATAAAAATGATGATATTACCTAAAGTTCTATACATTTTTCAAACCCTCCCGATAGGAATCCCAGAAGCTTTTTTTAGAATTTTAGGAAGGATAGTTGGGGGATTCATATGGAAGGGTAAGAAACCCCGTATAGCAGTAGAAACTTTGAACAGATCCAGACAGGAAGGAGGACTCCTACTGCCCAATTTTAAGCGGTATTACGAGGCTTCGGTACTAAGGAGGATGACAGATTGGTTCCTGAGTGAGGGAAGGGAGAAAAAGAAATGGGTGGAAGTGGAAGAAAGTTTAAGTGCTAACAAACTAGGAGGGAGAATATGGGTACCAAAACAGTACAGGGGGTTGCCCCAAGATGTCCCAACAATTACAAAAGAAACATATAGAGTCTATGATAGAATATGCAAAAGGGAAGAATGGCCATATAACAGTCCACTGATGCCCTTAACGGGCTCAGATTATTTCAAGCCTGGCAGAGAAGGAGGTATATACTTGAGGTGGGGGACGTCAGGAACATTAAAATTGATAGACATGATGAAAGGTGAGGGTCTGTGTTCACTTTTAGAGCTGCGAGAAAGATACGGAGTATCCCCAGGAGATACTTGGAGATACAGGCAAATTAAACATTTTATAAATACTCTGCCGAAACCCTTACGAGGCTCAAGTGAATTAAACCAATGGGAAAAATGTACCCTCAGGGGAGGTATAGGAAAGCAGGGACTCTCCAATATATATAAGATCCTGACACCCAATGGCAAGCTGGAGGCATGTAAAATAGTCGAAAAATGGGAAGTAGAACTGAACCAAACTATATGTATAAAAAAAAAAAGGAAGATACTTGAATACGCCCACTCTATGTCAATGGATTCCAGGGTTAAGGAAATGAATTATAAGCTTCTTTGTAAATGGTATCTTGTTCCAAAAAAAATGCACAAGATAGATAGAGAGATATCGCCCCTGTGCTGGAGAGAGTGCGGGATGGAAGGATCCCACGCTCACATATGGTGGCAATGCCCCCTGATCCAGGATTACTGGAAGGAGGTATTGGCACATATAAAGGAGATCAGTGGATTTGAGGTGAAACAGGACCCCTGGGAATGCCTGTTCCATAACGCCGAAATGTCTAGGAAAAAATATAGAGGGTCAATAGTCCCGCATCTACTAAACGGAGCTAAGATACTTATCCCTAGGAATTGGAAGAAAAAAGAGGCACCAAATATAGAGGAATGGTTCCGTGAGATAGACAGAATTGGAACGATGGAGGAATTGTGGGCCTTCCATGGCAACTCTAGGAGGGGACAGGAGGAGGTATGGGCGGGATGGAGGAGGTTTAGGAGGGGGGGTGGGGGGGAGGGAGGAGGGGTGGGGGGAGATGTGGTAGAGTTTCCCTAAACATGTTCCCCTTCTCCCCATTGATTTTGCCTCTCTTCTCTTTTCTTTAACCTTTTTTTTTTTTTTTTCTCTCTCTCTCTCTTCCTTTTCTCACAAGTCACCAGGGTGGGAGGTAAGGGGCAGGTGCTGCCCCCTTAGAGTTGGGTAGGCTGGGCACCTTTTTTTTTTTTTCTCTCTCTCTCTCTTCCTTTTCTCACAAGTCACCAGGGTGGGAGGTAAGGGGCAGGTGCTGCCCCCTTAGAGTTGGGTAGGCTGGGCACCTTTTTTTTTTTTTTTTTTTTTTTTTTTCTCTCTCTCTCTCTTCCTTTTCTCACAAGTCACCAGGGTGGGAGGTAAGGGGCAGGTGCTGCCCCCTTAGAGTTGGGTAGGCTGGGCACCTTTTTTTTTTTTTTTTTTTTTTTGTTTTGGTTTTTTAGAGTTTAGAGGATATAGCACTTATATATATATAGTAGGAAGGCGAGGGTACTTCCCCTATGGGGTGTTTTTTTTTTTTTTTTTTTTTTTTTTTTTTTTTACTTTCACTAAGCACTAGGGTTGGAGGTATGGGACAGTTGCTGCCCTTTGAGAGTTAGGCAGGTTTAGCACTATAATATATATTTATATATATATAAAAAAAAAAAAAAAAGAAAGAAAAGGAAAGAGGATTTTTTTTTTTTTTCTCTCTTTTCTTTTATCTTTCCCTCTTTTTCACTAAACAATAGGGGTGGAGGTATGGGATAGAAGTTGCCACCTGAGAGTTATGTAGGTTTGGCACTAAATATATATACAAAAAGGGGAAAAAGGAAAAAGGGGATATATTTATTTTTTTTTATTTTTTTTTATTTAATTATTTATTTATTTTTTCTTTTCTCACAATCACTGGGGGGGGGGTGGTAAGGGGCAGGGGTGCCCCCATAGAGATAGTTAGGTTAGCACAAAATATGCATATATATATGTAAAAAAAAAAAAAAAGGGAAGGGGAAAGGGAAGGGGGAAGAGAAGGGGGCTTTTTTTTTTTTTTTTTTTTTTTTTTTTTTTTTCTTTCTTCTCCTCTACTTTCTTTCCCTTTCTCTCTCTCTCTCCTTCTTTCTTTCTTCCTTCTTCCTTGGTGGGTTCCCCGTTTCCTTATATTCTATTCCTCTACAGCCAGTATTAATATGTGGATCAGGAATCATGATGCACCGCGTTGTATATACACAAGAGAGGGGTCACTCTTTCTCTAGAGTGAACTGGTAGAAAGATAGGCCATCATAGAATAATCATTATAAAGGACAACAAGGAGACCATATATGTGTGTGTTTTTATATGTATGTTAACATATAGTCATAATAATGTGTATGTTAATGTTAAGTTATTGTCAAAAATATTTAATAAAAATTTATATGAAAAAAAAAAAAAAAAAAAAGAGGATCCAGGCGTAACTTTACCTAGGAGGGTTATCTCCGTATCTGCAATCAGAGGGGGCCTGTGGCAGAGGTTCCTCTCTGACGTTCATTCAAGAGGGTCTGTGGCAGAGACTTTGTTCTAAAGAGATTCGAGCGGTGTTCCGGCTGCTAGGTCAGTGAGAGAGGCCTATCCGGGCACGCTAAGCCCACTCAATCAGGAGTTGTGTAAGAGTGTTACGCATGGGAACAGGACTGTTCCAGAAACGCCTGAATCTGCTGTTCTCCTTTCCATCTCTATCCCTTTTATCACCTGTTCATTGTTTTTACCCGGCTGGGTAATAAAAAAGCACATAAAAAGAAATTTCTTCGTGGACATTCCTTTACTACTGCTGTGCGCATCTTTCATTCCTAGACATTTGGAAAGAGCCATGAGGTAAATCTGCCATCCCATAAATAACCAGCGGCTCCTTCGGGGGTGAGCGCTACAAATGTGTGCAGGCATAGGACACGCCCCCCTGTCACACCTCCTTAAAGGAGAATTAACCAAAAAAAAGGTTAATTAAATCCACAAGGACTTTTTTTACCACTACTATTCTTTTATATTGGCATTTAAAATGTACAAATGCAGAAATTAAGAAATTGGATGAAAGGTTTAGCACTGGGAAACACTTTTTGAAAGATCAAAAAGTGCATTTTATATACAACTATATGGATCAGACCAAAATGAGGGAGAAATGAGGGGGAAAGAAGGACAGAGGGACATTGCTCCAAATTAGGGACAGTCTCTCGAAATCAGGGACAGTTGGGAGCTATGCTATCCTACCCCCCACCTAACAACTGTACATTTATTTTCTCCATCAGCCTATCCCCCTCAGTTATTACCTTTTGTATCTATTGACTCTATTGACTCTCCCTCTGAGGCCCCGCACACACGACCGGATCTGTCCACTGGGATGTATCCGCGGATCAGTTCCAGCGGATAGATCCGGTCGTGTGTAGGGCCTAGCGGACATTTTCAGGCGGATAAAAATCCAGCCGACGGATTTTCAGCGGATAAAAATTTCTTAGCATGCTAAGAAATCTATCCGCTGGAATCCTGTCCGCCGGACTTATCCGGTCGTCTGTACAGACTCACCGGATAAGTCTGTCCGATCCCATCCCTCGCATGCGTCGTATTGATTCGACGCATGCGTGGAAGTATTTACCTTCCAGGGTCGCGCACGTCGCTGCGTCATCGTCGCGGCGACGGCGCGGCCACGTCACTGCGGATGTATTCCGCAGGGATTTTGATCTGATGGTGTGTACAGCCATCAGATCAAAATCCGCCAGAGGATTTACCCGCTGGAAACGGTCCGACGGACCGTTTCCAGCGGAAATCCTCTCGTCTGTACGAGGCCTTAGATTGTAAGCTCTAACGAGCAGGGCTCTTTGATTTCTCATATATTAAATTGTATTGTAATTGTACTGTCTGCCCTTATGTAGTAAAGCGCTGTGTAAACTTTTGGCGCTATATAAATTATATAAATCCAGTATAAATATAATAATCCAATGAAGGCCCATGTGACAAGGTGGCATTGTAGGTGCACAGTTGGGAGACATGGAGTGAGCACTGTCACCCTATAGCTGGAAGTATCTGAACAAGGACCTTCATAGCAGGACCACCAAGTATACCGTATTTATCGGCGTATACCGCGCACTTTTTTGCCCTGAAAATCGTGGGTACGCAATATAAGCCGATACCCGCTTCCCGCGCTCAGTTTGAACGCCTGCGCCGACATATACCGAGTGCAATACACTCGGCTACATTCGGCCAGGCTCGGCTTCGCTCGTGCTCACGCATAAACGTCACAGAGCATGAGCACGAGCGAAGCCGAGCCTGGCCGAATGTAGCCGAGTGTGCTGCACTCGGTATATGTCGGCGCAGGCGTTCAAACTGAGCGCGGGAAGCGGCGATTCGTCTGGGAGACGCGGGAGAAGCCGGGAGGACACCACCGAAGCCGCAGACGGACGCCGGACCCGACAAGGCCGCCGATGGATTCCGCGCAAGACACCAAAACTGTAAGTACTAAAATGTTTTTTTTTTACAGGAATTGCGGGTCCACATTAGGGGTGCGCGCTATACGCCGGAGCGCGCAATACCCCGATAAATACGGTAATTTTATTGAAAGCTCAAAATCTAAAAAAAATGTAATTGACATTAGTATATTAAAGCTTATATGAGATGTTAATAATTGATTTACATACCCATTTGTCATCAGCAGTATTTATATGGCTCTTGTCACGTCAGCTTTGCTACAAGATGTCGCCATGTAAAGATCTGTGTCATTACCATTCTCCTAGCTGTTTGTCTGACAGCAACATAAAGGTCTGTGACATGCCTGGAGGCCATAGCTGTAGTCACAGGGTTGGGCTCAGGAGTCAGACGGTCAGATAGATGGCTCTGGTGCCAGACAGATGGAGATGGATGTGTTTAGGTCAGACAGGTATGCAGAAATGATCCCCTGAAAGGAAGGGACGGGCCCAGTCAATACAGACGGGCTGAAGTGGCATTTCACACATAAATGATAAGAGATGTCTTGATGCAATGTTATAACATATAAAAAACAGTAAACCGTGAATGTTGCAAAAAAAAAAGCAAAGCAATGGCATAATGTGCTAGTGTGCATCGTATACTAGCACAATATGAAATGTTCACCTTGGAAAAAGGCCTTTCAGTGCTGTAATGTCATGTCCCCCCTGTCCCCCCTGTCTTTCTCCTGGGATCGCGCACTCGGGCTATGTGATTTGCTGGAGCCGTGATGATGTCACTCCCACGCGGGAGCCCTCGCTTCCAGCACACAGCTCTGAAGTTCCGGCAAGGTATGCCAGACCTTCAGCGCGCATGTGCCAGTGACGTCACTGGCTGCATCCAGGGTGAATATCTTCTAAACAGTGCATTTAGGAGAAATTCATTTTACCTACAGGTAAGCCTTATTATAGACTTACCTGTAGGTAATAATGACCAAGCATGGTTTACAACTGCTCCATCATCAGAACACAATCGTTCAGCGGGAGTGAGTTCCCTGTCAACCACGAATGTATGGATGGGGGAATCAGGTTTTTTTTTTCATTTAACCCGTTGGTTTAACGGGAAAAAAAAAAAACGATGAGCTGCTTAATAAAACCAAAATAATAAGACAGCACTTGTAATGTATATTCCAATAATAAATACACTAATAGAAAATGACATCTTACATTAAATTGAGAAGCAAGGGGTGCTGACTTCTTGCCTCTTCTCCCATGCAGTCAGCGAGTTGAGAAGCAGGGTGAGGGGGCAAAAATGACTTCTTACTAGGCAGGGCCTCTAGTTATTTGGGGGGCCCTTCGCAGCTTTGCGGGGCCCTAAGCGGCTTGCATAGCGAGCCTATAGGGCGGATCGGAACATGGGATTTAGATATACAGTATAAGCACAAAGAATATATATCACATGGACATACTGTATATTATAACATTGTTTATTGTTTAATGTTTTCTATTTTTCAATATGTTTGTGCCCCACTCCACCGTGCCCAGGGCCACCATCAGGGGGTACAGGCAGTACACCATGCCCCCCCCACCTCAATTCGTGTCAGCAGCACCCCCCTTCTCAATTCCAGGCACCCCCCGCTTCTCAATTACTGGCACCCCTCCCTGCTTCTCAATTCGCCCCTCCCCCCCCCCCAGTTCTCTGCTCCATGGGGGCCATGCCTGAAGCTGTGTAAGGAGCCCCAAAATTCCTGATGGCAGCCCTGACCGTGCCTTTATAACACACACACACCGCACTCCCCAGACCATATTGACCTCTTGTCAAAACCCCAAAAAATCGAATGCGCCTGTTTATGTTGAATGCACTGTATGGTGGATCAGAATACGCTCTTGTACTCCAACTACATCATACTGTATATTGAATCCTCCACCGATAATGGAAATGCTTCAAGAGCCCTTTAGTTCTCTCAAAGACACCAGATGTATATAGCAGGATCATAAAAAAACAGAAGTGAAGGCCTCCCATAGTGTAATATTTTAATTAAAACGCCAAATAATAAAAAAAATTGCACTTTACAATTAATCACAACAAAGCTAGATAACAAAATGAAACTGGAACAGTCACTGTTTGCACCGGCATACCTTCGAATGTTGCGGAAGTGACATAATCGGAAGCCCTTCCCTACGCGTTTCATCAGTCATGTGCGACGTCCTCAGGAGCAGGAATCCCCTGCTTCACCTCTGCCATTTATACAAACAGTAGCCTGCCCACTATACCCAAAATGATTGGTTTAATAAAGGCAAATAGGCTGTTAATTTTGCAGGGAATTTTTCCCTGTGTTTGTTGAGCGCTAAGAAACCGTGGAAACCACGGAGCACCATCGACTGCAGCACTGGCGTGATGATGTCACAGGAAGGAAGCAACGCATTTCTGAGTATGTGCAATGCCGAATCATTGCATGCACATTCTATTGTCAAGCTTGACAAAGTAGTTT
This sequence comes from Rana temporaria, assembly GCF_905171775.1. Taxonomy (NCBI): domain Eukaryota; kingdom Metazoa; phylum Chordata; class Amphibia; order Anura; family Ranidae; genus Rana; species Rana temporaria. Next base: position 56,813,816 of record NC_053493.1, on the reverse strand, counting down.
GAGAAAGGAGTGCGCATGCCCAGAGTTAGCATTGCACATGCTCAGAAACTAGTTGCTTCCTTCCAGGGACTTCACCACATTAGCGCTGTGGTCCACGGTGCATTCCAGCCTCTGTTCCAGATGTTGGATAGTTCCCAGCTGGCTTCCTCATCCAGGCAGCTGAATATATCAAGATCCTGTGGCGATTCTCCCCATAGAGATGAGCGATTATGTCCTGGTGTTTTTTTAGTGATGAACCTTCTTATCCTTTTAAAAAATGTGAATGGCCAATCTTGTGATTTAATAAACTTGTGCTAAAGTTTGCACTTAGAGGCGCTTCTCTTGTTTCCTTTTTGTTTCTTTGATCATTAGAGCCTGCTTCTTGTTCCAAGGAGTAGCCTGCCCTAGGAAAAGGACTTATGGGACTGTTTTGGACCCTAATTTCAGTACAGTAAATAAGTTGTTTGTATTGCTCCAATTTATTTATCATCACAGTTGTTTTATGGTAAAGGTGTGCTATTTCATTTGCACCTATCATTCTGTGTTTTCCCACTCGACAAGATTCAATCTAACGATCGACTTCTATTGTACAAGAATGTTAAAAATTTCTACTTGCAAACCCTTTCTAAAACGTTTTCTTTACAAGTTTAAATTAGTATTTTTTTGCTCGAAAATGACTTAGAACCCCCAAACACTATATATACTGTATATATATATATATATATATATATATATATATATATATATATATATATATATATATATATATATATATATTAGCAGAGACCCTAGAGAATAAAATGGAAATTGTTGCAATATTTTATGTCACACTGTGTCTGTGCAACGGACTTTCAAACGCAATTGTTTTTGGAAAAAATACACGTTGATTAAAAAAATTGTATAATGTGAAATGTTAAAGGGGTTACAAAGGAAAAAATGTTTTTTCCCTAAATAGCTTCCTTTACCTCAGTGCAATCCTCCTTCACTTACCTCATCCTTCCATTTTGCTTTTAAATGTCCTTATTTCTTCTGAGAAGTCCTCACTTCCTGTTCTTCTGTCTGTAACTCCACACAGTAATTCAAGGCTTTCTCCCTGGTGTGGAGAAAGCCTCTTGAGGGGGGAGGGGGCAAGCAGGCAAGTCAGGACCCTCTCTACTTTGCAGATAGAGAAAGGAGCTGTGTGTTAGTGGGCGTCCTGACACTCCTGCTCGCCCCCTCACGAGGCTTTCTCCACACCAGGGAGAAAGCCTTGCATTACGGTGGTGAGTTACAGACAGAAGAACAGGAAGTGAGGATTTCTCAGAAGAAATAAGGACATTTAAAAGCAAAATGGAAGGATGAGGTAAGTGAAGGACTGCACTAAGGTAAAGGAAGCTATTTAGGGAACAAAAAAAAATTCCTTTACAACACCTTTAAGTTAATAAGTACCTAACATGTCATGCTTTGAAATTGCGCACACTCATGGAATCCCAACAAACTACGGTTCTTAAAAATCTCTATAGGCGACGCTTTAAAAAATCTTTCCAGGTTACCTGTTTAGAGTTACAGCGGAGGTCTTACACTAGAATTATTGTTCTCTATATAACGATTGCGGCAATACCTCACATATGTGATTTGAACTTTGTTTACATATGCAGGCGTGACTTACGTATGCGTTCGCTTCTGCGTGCGTGCATGGAGGGATGGAGTGCTTTACATTTTTATTTTTATTATTTATTTATTTATTTTCACTGTCCCTTCACTTATTTATTTTTTAATGTAAACATTCCTTGTAATAGAAATAAGCATGACAGTTCCTCTTTATGGAGAGATCTGGGGTCAAAAAGACCTCTGAGCTCACATCTACCCTTAAAAGAACAAAAGAACCTGAGAACCAGAAGAGACATTAGAGGTCGCTCCAGTCCTCCAAAGGCATAGAGACGATCTTGCCCTCACTCTACTTCCTGCCCAGCAAATGGCTGCATCAGATCGCTTACGGGTTTACTGACAGCTCCGGTAAGCTCAGAAACGTCCTGGGAAGCGGTGGGGGGGCACCTCTTCTGCTGCCTCTAAAAGTGATCCTGAGGCGAATCGGCCCACGGGACCACTTTTATCCAACACTGAATCGTCCACAGTAAGAAATGATACTGGAGTTTTGGCAGATACATGCTGCCATAACACTGGCATTTAACGTCAAAGTAATGAAGTGTATTTACTGTGAGCGGTCATCAAGTGGTTAAAGCGGAGTTCCACCTATGTTTTCGTTTATTAAAAGTCAGCAGCTACAAAAAGCATAGCTGCTGACTTTTAATAAACCGACACTTATCTGCCTCACGGTCCAACGATGCGGCCGCCCGGAGGCTCTCTCCTCGGCGCTGTCATCACAACTGTGGGCACCCGGCTGTGACAGCTTACGTCTTCACAGGCCGGGCGCGCACTGTGCACTCTCCTATTGGCCAACCGATCTTCTGGGACCTGAGTTGTGTCCCAGAAGAACGCTGGCAGGGAGGGGCTGCCTAGTGCGAGAGGAGGAGTCACCTAGGCGGCTGAAGATAGGAAGGAGGAAGTGGTACAGGAAGTCCCACTAAAAAGATGTTATCCACTCCCCCCCCCCCCCCCAAAAAAAATTACATGCCAAATGTGGCATGTCAGTGGGGCGGGGTGGAACTCCACTTTAAAGCGGGGTTCCAACCACAATTAGCATTTTTTAAATGTATGTCCTTTCATCATGTGTTTTTATAATATAAATCTGGTCACTTACTATTTTACAATCCGCCGCCGCTCCGCATAGTTATTAAAAAAAGATAGTTTATAAAACTATGTCCACACCGTTGTCATTTTGCTTGTGGGCATTGTGAAGCTCACAAGCACTTACTTCATGGAAGTCTTGGATGTGGAGTGATAATTAGACAGCACACTGCATCCTGGGAAATGATGACACACATTTCCCAGGAGCATTAGAGGGAGATGATGTCAGAATCCTAGGTGGATCCAAAGGCAGATTTCGTGGGACCGCATAGCAACAGGCATTTCCAGATGAGTAAAAAAATGTTTTTTTTTCTTTTTTAGGTCTAATGAGCACAATAATGAAAAAATATTTTTGGGATGGAAACTCCACTTTAAATCAGCGGCTGCAGCGGTGATCACTTTATTCTGACAGCGGAGGAGGTCCCACTGTCAGAAAACAACAGCACAGTGGGGATTATTCCTCACTCTTCTTTGCTTGTGTGGATGGGACATTCATGATTTTTTTTGTTTTGTTTTTTGACCAGCCTACTGACTGATTGCAAAAACAAGGACCCGTCTATGGCCAGAACATTGTCGAAACTAGGGTTGTCCCGATACCGATACCAGTATCGGTATCGGGACCGATACCGAGTATTTGCGGGAGTACTCGTACTCCCGCAAATACCCCCGATACTAGAATAGAATACTTGTTCCCCCGCCGCCAACGCCGCCGCAAACCCGTCGCCGCAAAGCTGCCGCCGCCGTTAATCAGCGTGCGGGGAACAGCTTTCGTTTGAATAGCTGTATCCCCGCCGCGTATAGACACTCCCCCTTTGCGCGGGATTGGATGGATGATCTGTTCAATCCCGCACAAGGGGGAGTGTCTATACGCGGTGGGGATACAGCTATTCAAAGGAAAGCTGTTCCCCGCACGCTGATTAACGGCGGCATCAAGGTATGGGGGACAACATGGCTGGAATGTGGGGGACAACATGGCTGGAATGTGGGGGACAACATGGATGGAATGTGGGGGACAACATGGCTGGAATGTGGGGGACATGGCTGGAATGTGGGGGACATGGCTGGAATGTGGAGGACATGGCTGGAATGTGGGGGACATGGCTGGAATGTGGGGGACATGGCTGGAATGTGGGGGACATGGCTGGAATGTGGGGGACATGGCTGCAATATGTGGGGGACATGGCTGCATTTGGGGACACATTTTAAAAAAGTATCGGTATTCGGTATCGGCGAGTACATAAAAAAAAGTATCGGTACTTGTACTCAGTCCTAAAAAAGTGGTATCGGGACAACCCTAGTCGAAACATACCAAGAATGTCCCCAGTGCCCTCACTCCATAGCTCATAAACATGAATGGTTGATCCAAGCGTTCCCATTAGTGACAGTGCCGTCCGATCCCAGTGCCTGAGGAAAGTCGGAATGTCCATACACGTCCAATCGACCTTAGGCACCTATAGGATATTCGATCTCGCCCAGATCGGGGCTAGGCCAGATTCACTGCTGATAGCCATTAAAACAACACAGCCATATAAATTTTCAGGTAATGATGAAAGGCCAGAGCAGACCTCAACCGGCTGGAGCATTTCAAAGCAATGTTCTAGTCCCAGCCCCATTACCACGTAAATACAAACACCTCTCCCTCCCCTGCCGTTTAACAAGGCACTTGAGTCTATTATTCATGTTTTAGTGAGCTTTGCCCTGCTGGTGTCACTGGCCGGTCTGCCTGGGAGATTCCTCTGCTAAGTGACAGGAAGGGATGTGAGGGCAAACAATCCCCAAAACTAACATTCACTAAATAAACTAGCAAACATACTGAACACATTAGTTGTCCAAACTGAGGCACTGCTCCTCTGCTAATGATGATCCCCTGATAGTGCAGGCCCGCTAATGACCCTCAGCAGCCTGAGACTTCCCATTCAGCTGCACAGTGGCACATAAATACATCCACAGAGGCCCATTCCAAACACCTCCGGGGCTATTAGTGCCTCCTGCATGACCATTATTTATTACAAAGCTCTTCCACTGATTTTATTCTGTAATTGCTACTCACTTCCTATCACTTAACATCTCAGCCACCGCCGCTGAGCCATCTCAAACAGCATTTGTTCAAATCACGTTAAATAGAATTATACAACTGAGAAACTGGCAGAAAGATTTCATTAGGGTGGATTTATCGTTTCCTAAAACAAAAACAAAAAAACCTTCTTCAAAAAAAAAAGAAATAAAAAAACTGCAAAGTATCTTTGCAACAGAAAACTAACATATGGGGGGTCTATTGATCAAAAACATGAGCAGCAAGTCATGAATAATACCTGTGATGTTTGTAATATATGTGAAATGTCAGTTGTTACTTGATTCCTTTTGCAGAGCGATTGTAACCATCCCACACATTCGATCATAAAGCCCCGTGTTTCTGCAAACGCACACAAATAGGCAGATTCAGATAGACTTAGGCTGGCTTATCAGTAGATACGCCAGCCTAAGTCAGAATCTGCGCCGACGCAAATTTAAAGCGGTAGTTCACCCTCACTTACATCATTTTTCCATCGAGACAGGCATTGTAGCGCGAGCTACAGTATGCCTGTCCCGATTTTTTTACCCCCGTACTCACTGTGTACATTAAAGATTTCGGCTCCCGCGGGGAATGGGCGTGCCTATGGAGAGGGAGGATGATTGACGGCCGGCCCTGGCACGTCACTCTCCCCGAAGACAGCCGGAGTAGGTCTCGGCTCTTCACGGCGCCTGCGCACAGGCTATGCGCAGGCGCCGTGAAGAGCCAAGCCTATTTCGGCTATTTACGGAGAAGCGTGACGCGCCAGAGCCGGCCGTCAATCATCCTCCGTCTCCATAGGCACGCCCATTCCCCGAGGGGAGTCGGTATCTTCGATCTACGAGTACAAGGTGAGTACGGGGATAAAAAAATCGGGACAGGCATACTGTAGCTCGCGCTACAATGCCTGATTTTATGGTATAAGAAAAAAAAAAAATTTTTTTTGCGTTTATAGGGTGAACCCCCGCTTTAAGCGTATTCTGGTAACCAGATACGCTTAAATTAGGCTAAGATACGAGCAGCGTAAGTGTCTTACACCGTCGTATCTTAAAGTGTAATTTTTAGGCTGGCCGCTAGGTTTCGCTTCCATTGCGGTCAGCGTAGAATATGTAAATCACTAGATACGCCGATTCACGCACGTACGCCCGGCCGACGCAGTACAGATACGCCGTTTACGTAAGGCATTTTCAGGTGTATAGTTATTCCATCAAATAGCTGGACTAGTAATGTTAAGTATGGCCGTCGTTCCCGCGTCGAAATTTGAAAATTTTACGTCGTTTGCGTAAGTCGTCCGTGAATAGGGCTGGACGTAATTTACGTCCACGTTGAAAACAATACGTCCGTGCAGCGTACTTAGCCGCAATGCACACTGGGATATGTACACGGACGGCGCATGCGCCGTTCTTAAATAACATCAATCACGTCGGGTCACACTTCATATACATAAAACACGCCCCCCACATCCTCATTTGAATTAGGCACGCTTGCGCCTGACCCATTTACGCTACGCCGCCGTAACTTAGCAGGCAAGTACTTTGTGAATACAGTACTTGCCTTGCTAACTTACGGCGGCGTAGTGTAAACACGATACGCTACGCCACCGCAAGTATGCGCCAGCCTACCTGAATCCACCTAAAAATGTGCTCAATTGTGTGACGCACTTATTCATTTTATTTCAGGTATTTATATAGCGCCATTAATATACTCAGCGCTTTACATATACATTATGGCCGGGATTCAGAGGGATCGGCGCATCTTTAGATAGGCGTAGCGCATCTGATATGCGCTACGCCAACATAACTTGGAGAGGCTCGTACTGTATTCACAAAGCACTTGCTCCCTTTCTTGCGCCGGCATAATGTAAAATGGCCAACATAAGCCCGCCTAATTCAAAGTAGCAAGGCAGTGGGCGTGTAGTATTATAATGAAGCGTGACCCCATGTAAATGCATGGCCGAACGAACAGCGCATGCGCGCGCATGCTTAGAATCACGTCAAATTTACTCCCTAAGATACGTCGGCTCCATTCATATGACGTGAACGTAACCTACGCCCAGCCCCATTCACGTACGACTTACGTAAACGATGTAAAATACGACGGCTGTTCCGACGTTTCCGACGTCAATACCTTAACATGACTTACCCCTGCTTTATGAGGGGTAAAGTTACGCGGGACGTACGCCTTACGCTAACGGCGTAGCTTTCTGTAACGGGCGCAAGTACGTTCGTGAATCGACGTATCTAGCTCATTTTCATATTTGACGTGTAAATCTACGGAAGCGCCCCTAGCGGCCAGCGTAAATATACACCCAAGATACGACGGCGTAGGAGACTTACGTCGGTTGTATCTTGGCAAAATTCAGGCGTATCTTGTTTCCTGAATACAGCGCATAGATACGACGGCGCATCCTTGAACTTACGCCGTGTATCAACAGATAAGTCGGCGTAAGTTCTTTCTGAATCCCGGCCTATATATTCACATCAGTCCCTACCCACAAAGAGCTTACACTCTAAGGTCCCTAACTCACATTCATACACACACAAGGGACAATTTAGACCAGGTCCAGTTAACCTACCAGTATTTCTTTGGAGTGTGGGAGGAAACCGGAGTACCCAAAGGAAACCCACACAGGCACAGGGAGAACATGCAAACTTCAGGCAGGAAGTGTTGTGGTTGGGATCCGAACAAGCAACCCTTTTTACTGCTAGGTGAAAGTGCTTTCCACTACACCACTGTGCCTCCACTTATGGTGTCATTATTGCTTAACCACTTGCTGCCCGCCATATAGCAAAATGATGTTGGCAAAGTGGCTGCGTTATCCTAATCGGACGTCATATGACATGATCAGGAGGGGCGCGCATTGCGGCGATCGTTGTTGTGGCGTGTCAGTCTGACACATCGCAACTCAGATTTAGATAAAGAGTCTCTGATCACGATGTAAACAGGAAAAGCCGTTGATCTGCTTTTCCTCACTCGCGTCTGACAGATCCGCTGCTCTCCGGACAGGGGGGTCTGTACTGATTGTTTATGACATCCCTGGTGCCCATGGGTGCCAATGTGTGTCCACACATTCCACCAATCAGTGCCCACCAGCAATACCTGCCAGTGCCTCCTAATGAGTGATGCCCATCAGTGTCATCAGACAGTGTCAATCAGTGTCAATCAATGCCACTCATTGGTGTCCATCAGTGCCAACTATTAGTGCCCATCCATGCCCATCAGTGCCCACCTATCAGTGCCCATCAGTGCCACTCAAAAGGTACCCATCAGTGCAGTTTTTCAGTGCCCAGCAGTGTCACCTATCAGTACCCATCAGTGCCACCTATGAGTGCTCATCAGTGCTGCATATCAGTGCCCATCAGTGTCGCCTATCAGTGCCCATCAGTGCCGCATATCAATGACCATCATCAGTGCCACCTCATCCACGCTAATCAGTGCCACCTTATCAGTGACCGTGAGTGCAGCCTCATCAGTGCTCATCAGTGAAGGAGTAATATACTTAATTACAACATTTTATAACAGAAAGAAGAAAAACTTTTAGTTTTTTTCAAAATTTTCGGTCTTTTTTTTATTTGTTTAGCAAAAATAAAAACTGCAGAGGTGATCAAATACCACCAAAAGAAAGCTCTATTTGTGGGAACAAAATGATAAAAATGTTGTTTTGGTATAGTGTAGCATGACCGCGCAATTGTCATTTAAACAGCGACAGCGCTGAAAGCTGAAAATTGGCTTGGGCAGGAAGGGGGGGGGGGGGGGTGGGGGAAGTGCCTGGCATTAAAGTGGTTAAAGTGTTATTAAAGGTTCGGGGCTTTTTTTTTTCAAATACCAATTATGTCATACTTACCTGCTCTGTATAATGTTTTTGCACAGAGCAGCCCCGATCTTCTTCTCGGGTTCACCGCCGGCACGCCTGGAACCTCCCCCTTGAACAGTGCCTGCAATAGCAAGCAGCTTGCTATAGGGGCACTTGTGTGTCCGCTCTATGCATCCATAAGACACATAGAGCCACGGCTCGGCCCCATCCTTTCCATATTAGCTCCTTGGCTGTGATTGACAGCAGTGGGAGCCAATGGCTCCCACTGCTGTCTCAGCCAATGAGAAGAGAGAGACACTGTCAGCCTAGGCTTCAGTGCACATCGCTGGATTGAGAAGGGGCTCGCGTAGGGAGGGCTGGGTTGGAACAGCATATGTAAGATTTTTTTTTACCTTCAGGCATTGAATGCTTAAATGTAAAAAACCTTTAGGGCTCTTTCACACGGAGCGGATCCGTATTGATCCGCCCCGTGTGTGTCCGTCTGCTCAGCGGGGATCATCCGTAAATCCCCGCTGAGCTGTCGGTGGACAGGGCGGTCCCTGCACACTGTGCCGAGACCGCCCTGTCTCTCCTCCGCTCTCCCCTATGGGGAATCGGATGAATACGGACCGTGTGTCCGTATTCATCGGATCCGTTTCGCCAGACGGAAGAAAAATAGGGTTTTCTTCCGTCTGAAAAAGCGGATCTTTGCGGAGGCGGATGTTTGCGGACGTTAGCGGATGCTCAATCTGCTAACGTCTGCAATCCCATAGGGAAGCATTTCAAGTCCGTAAACGGACTTGTAAAAAACGGACCGTTTGTCCGCCCGTGTGAAAGGGCCCTTAGACTTTACAACAACTTTAATCCTCTATTACCCAACAGACAATATCAGTGGCATCTGGTGGTAATTTTTTTGGGGGGGTGGCAAACAGTTACGCCAACCCCACCGTTGGTCGGGTCTGGAGCACTTTCCCAATCTATGGTGGGCATTGCTTTTCCCGGGCTTCACTGGTGGCTTCCCCTTCTCCTGCTCTCCACGAACATCACGGCGGCGGTGGCGGCTTCCGTTTCCTCCCTCCTCCTCGGTGGTCAATCAAGACTCTTCTCTTTTCAGCCAATCGGAATATGTGTCGCAGACACGCTTCTGATTGGCCGGATCGGGGATCAGTCTTTTCAAATTTTGATTCCTCTATGATCATTCCCACTCGACAGAAATCCATCTAATGATCCACTGTTGTCAAGCAGGAATGTTGGGAATTTTTTCTTAGAATTTTTCATTCAATCGGTTTATTCTGACAGTAGCGGAGTTCCAAATGGGATGATACAAATAGCACAGCGGGTAGGATTCCTCCATCCACCTGGCTTGTGTGGATGGGGGAATCTACTGGCTAATTAAAAAAAAGATCCATTTATGGCCAGCCTCACACTGAATGCCGGGGTCGGCAACCTGTTGATTGCGGGCATCTGTCAGGTAGATTTCGAACATGATCCTACATTGCTGGTCCTTCCCCTCTGCAGCCTCCACTGATCTCATTTTCCCTGCAGAGCAGAAAGCGAGAAGCACCACAGTACTAGATGGGCGCCGGGCAGTCCTAGCAGCCAATTTATTACAGGTACTTATATAGCGCCGTCAATTTACGCAGCGCTTTATATATATATACATTTCACATTCACATCAGTCCCTGCTCTCAAGGGCCTTGTACACACGGTCGGACCTGTCCGATGAAAACGGTCCGCGGACCGTTTTCATCGGACATGTCCGCTGGGATCATTTGGTCTGATGGCTGTACACACCATGAGACCAAAATCCCCACGGACATCGAACGCGGTGATGTGGCCGCGACGTGGCCGCGACGATGACGCGGCGACGTGCGCGACCCTGGAAGTTCAATGCTTCCACGCATGCGTCGAATCACTTCGACGCATGCGGGGGATTTCGGCCCAGCGGACATGTCCGATGAGTCGTACAGACCATCGGATATGTCCGACGGACAGGCTTCCAGCGGACATGTTTCTTAGCATGCTAAGAAGCATTTGTCCGCTGGAAACCTGTCCGCTAGGCCGGGAATCCGGTCCGGTCGGCCGTACAGACGACCGAACATGCTGCCCATGTTCGTTCGTGTGTACAAGGCCAAGGAGCTTACAATCCAAGGTCCCTAACGCATATTCATACATACACATACTAGGGCCAATTTAGACAGCAGCCAATTACCCTACCAGCAAGTCTTTGGAGTGTGGAAGGAAACCAGAGTACCTGGAGGAAACCTACACAGGCACAGGGAGAACATACAAACTCCATGCAGCTACTACCCTTTGTCCCTTCTAGATTGTAAGCTCTAACGAGCAGAACCCTCTGATCCCTCCTGTATTGTTTTTTAACTGTACTGTCTTCCCTGATGTTGTAAAGCGCTGCGAAAACTGGCGCTATATAAATCCTGTATAATAATCATAGTGTCGTGGTTGGGATTTGAACCAATGGCCCTAGTGCTGCAAATCACCAGCTTGTTATAGAGGAAGTAAACCCTGATGGGTTTTATTTCTTCTTTATTTCCCTGCAAAGGTAAAGCATAGTAGTCCATTATGTGTCACACACCTGAATAACAAAGCCTGCGATGTCACCGCTGCCCCACTGGTTGTAAGCGTTCATCTTGACCCTCTTCCTTCTGGGGCCGCGGACTCAGGCTCTGTGACTGGCCGGAGTCGCGCGACGTTACTACCGCACATGCGCACGGGAGCTGCCAGCCACGGCATGACCCCTTTAGAAACTACACGATCGTGCCCTTTCTAACGCGTGAATGCGTAGAAGACATTGGCGCACGGGTATTTTGTAAATACAGTGGCGGTGCGTCCATAAGGGGTGCATGGGCGCTGCCCCCTCTCTCCTGGCACCGCTCAATCACCATAGAGAGATTCATGCATTGCCCCCACCCCTTATTCAGGTGTCCAGACCTTTTTCGGGCGCGGGCACCTGAATTACAGAGGTGGGGGTGTTTTTTGGAAGCACCTGATTAGAGCCGTAGGCTCTAATAGGCGCCCAAAAAGGTGAACAGAGGGCGCCATGCTGGGCGCTCGCTGTTCACCCAGTGTTGTGTTAGCAAAGCGAAGGAATTAGCTTTGCTAACACTGAACTGCCTCTCAGCCAATCAGGTGCTCGGGTCTGTTACCTATCATCTTAAAAACGTCAGGCACTGTGATTGGATGCCTGATAGAGAGGACAGAAGAAGACATCGAGGACGTGCAGGACACCGACTCTGACCCACTGAGAGACAGGTAGGTGCTGGGCAATGCACACTGGCAACATTTGATGGGGTACAGTAGCGGCAATTGATGGGCACACTGGCAGCAATTGCTGGGCACAGTGTCAGCAATTGATGGGCATACTGGCAGCAATTGATGGGCACAGTAGTGGCAATTGATGGGCACACTGGCAGCAATTGATAGGCACACTGGCATTAATGCGCTTGATGGGCACAGTGGCTGTGCTTGATGTGCACAGTGGCTGTGCTTGGTTGGCACAGTGCCTGCGTTTTATGGGCACAGTGGCTGCGTTTGATGGCACAGTGGCTGCGCATGATGGGCACAGTGGCTGTGCTTGATGGGCACAGTCACTGTGCTTGATGGGCACAGTAGCTGCGTTTGATGGCACAGTGGCTGCGTTTGATGGACACAGTGGCTGTGTTTGATGGCACAGTGGCTGCGTTTGATGGCACAGTGGCTGCGTTTGATGGCACAGTGGTGGCAATTGATAGGCACAGTAGCTGCATTTAATGGGCACAGTGGCTGTGCTTGATGGGCACAGTAGCTGCATTTGATGGCACAATAGCAGCTACTGATGGGCACAGTGTCAGCAATTAATGGGCATACTGGCAGCAATTGATGGGCACAGTAGTGGCAATTGATGGGCACACTGGCAGCAATTGATGAGTACAGTAGCTGCGTTTGATGGCACAGTAGCAGCATTTGATGGCACTGTGCCTGTGTTTGATGGGCACAGTAGCTGCATTTGATGGGCACAGTGGCTGCGTTTGATGGGCACAGTGGCTGTGCTTGATGGGCACAGTGGCTGTGCTTTATTGGCACAGTGCCTGCATTTGATTGGCACAGTGGCAGCGTTTAATGGGCACAGTGGCTGCGTTTGATGGCACAGTGGCTGCGCATGATGGGCACAGTGGCTGTGCTTGATGGGCACAGTGGCTGCATTTGATGGCACAGTGGCAGCGATTGATGGGCACAGTAGCTGCATTTAATGGCCACAGTGGCTGCGCTTGATGGGCACAGTGACTGTGCTTGATGGGCACAGTAGCTGCGTTTGATGGCACAGTGGCTGCGTTTGATGGACACAGTGGCTGCGTTTGATGGCACAGTAGCTGCGTTTAATGGGCACAGTAGCTGCGTTTGATGGGCACAGTGGCTGTGCTTGATGGGCACAGTAGCTACGTTTGATGGGCACAGTGGCTGCAATTGATGTTTTTTTTTTTTTTTTTTCGTTTGTTTGCTCCCCCCTAAAATTTTGAGCACCAGCCCCCACTGTTTAGGAGATATTTTCAGCACCTACATGTAAGCCTTAATATAGGCTTACCTGTAGGTGAAAGTGGTTGTATAGAGTTTTACAACCACTTTGAGCTGTTATAGGGGCTTGTCCACATCCATACCCCCTGCTCCTTACAGTGCAGTGTTTACCCCACAGTTTTTGTTTACTCCCCAGTTGGTGCTCTATCTCGGGATGTCGGTACAGAGATGGGAGACAGTGTAGCTGAGCAATGTAATATAGTTACGGCGGCGTTACGTATGTGTGGCGGCGTAAGCCCGCCTAATTCAAATGGGGATGTTGTGGGCGTGTTTTATTTAAATTTGGCTTGACCCCGCGTATTTGACGTTTTTTGTGAACAGCGCATGCGTGAAAAAATCCCAGTGGGCATGCTCGAGATTACGCCGCAAAGCCTCATTGGTATCGACGTGAACGTAACTTACGCAAAGCCCTATTTGTGAATGACTTACGCAAACGACGTAAAATTTTAAAAATTCGACGCGGGAACGATGGCCATACTTAACATAGGATAGGCCGCACATACCCCTCATATAGCAGGGGTAACTTTACGCCGGAAAAAGCCTAACGCAAACGACGTAAAAAAAAAGCGCCGGGCAGTCGTTCGTTTCTGAATCGGCGTAAATACCTAATTTGCATATTCCTCGCGTAACTATACGGAAGCGACACCTAGCGGCCAGCGTGAATATGCAGCCTAAGATTCGACGGTGTAAGACACTTACACCAGTCGGATCTTAGGGATATCTATGCGTAACTGATTCTCTGAATCAGGCGCATAGATACGACCACGCACATTTAGAGATACGACGGCGTATCCGGAGATACGCCGTCGTATCTCCGTTCTGAATCTGGCCCAGTGAGTGAGTGTGTTCACTATGTTCATTTAAAAAAGGAAGTGGCTGGTAAATTACATATTTACTAGCCCCTTCCCCTGCTCTCCATCCTGAAACATCCCCCCGCAGCAGCTGGGAAGTCAGCAGTACTGCAGGGCTAGGGGGGGGGGGGCCCAACACAGGAGGAAGTCCGGGCAGTAAGGGGGAATCTGCACTGCACGTAGTGATTAGGGTGTACCCAGGCACGCCTATGCACATACCCATTGTACCAGCACTAACCATCAGCTTACAGTCTACCACCTCTTCCCTCTAACTCCGCCCTGTGGGGATAAGCCCAGAGGGAAAAGTGGGCCACCTACACACTGCACAGAAGCAGCTAGTGGATCATCGAGACCAAAGGAGACCCCCGGTAGTTCTGCCAACACTGTGCAGATGGCTACACAGCAAGATACCCCAGAAGCTGATATAGGGGGGCAGAGGACACTACTGTGGCGAAGGGGGTGCAGAGGACACTACTGTGGGGGGGGGGTGATGTGAAGGGGATAGAGGACACTACTGTGGAGTGGGGTGATGTGAAGGGGGTAGAGGACACTACTGTGGGGTGGGGTGATATGAAGGGGGTAGAGAAAACTACTGTGGGGTGGGGTAACGTGAATGGGGGTAAAGGACACTACTGTGCGGTGATGTAAAGGGGGTAGGGGACACTACTGTGGAGTGGGGTGATATGAAGGGGGTAGAGAAAACTACTGTGGGGTGGGGTGACGTGAAGGGGGTAGAAGACACTACTGTGGGGTGGGGGGGGGGGTGATGTGAAGGGGGCAGAAGACACTACATGCTGCCTTTTTATTGCGGGCTTGACAGTTATCCCCTCATGGGGATCTTTGATTTCCTCCATGTTGTCCTGGTAGATCTCAACCTCTGAAAGGCTGCCTACCCCTGCTATAGGCTAAGGACATTCAACCAGAAGAGGAAATAATACGAGGGAGACCTCTGCACTGCAAACTAAGGCTCTATTTACACTTGCGAATGGGACTATTTGTAAATATTCAGGGGGTCCCCTTGCGACTAGCTGCAGATGGAAAGCTCAATTCAAAGATCCTATTCACATGGTTCCCCCCTTAGTCTCCTACGAGTTATCACAAACAGCCCCATTCGCAAGTGTTAATGGGGCCTAAGGGGAGCATTTATAAAAAATAAAATAAAAAAATGGCATAGCTATTCGTCTTGTGAAACTCCATGTACATTCATTTTGTGCAAATGGTGTTATTGAATAAATGTTATTAGGCTATTTTCTCTCGAGTTCAAATGTTTTTAATTGCTAAGAATAGCGTGAATAGGGAAAATACAGCATTATGGCCACTAGATGGGGCTGAGGATCATATAGTACAGGATGATGAATCAGCTACTGCACAGAGTGAACTGCTATACAGAATTGGTACAATGTTGCAGAGACAAAACTCTGCTTTTTGACAAGTTTACTGAAATGAAACTTTTTACAGGTCAGTGAAGATGTACATTTTGAATCGCGGGCAGATTTTCTGACGATCTGCCCCATGATTTGACAGCGCTGAGGTGTAAATGAAAAATCGTGGGACTCACATTTTGAGATGCCATTAATTTGAATCACACCTCATATCGCGGTGCGCAAAAATGTGCAAAAACTGTAAGGAAGTGCAAAAGTGTAAAATAGCCCTAAGGCTACTTTCACGATGAGAGGCGATGAGAGCATCGGCAGTAAAGCGCCGCTAAAACTACCACTTTACCATAGCTTTAGCGGCGCGCTTTTAACCCCCGCTAGCGGCCAAAGAAGGGGTTAATAGCGCCGTGTAGCACCGCTAGCGAAGCGCTTCAGCAGCGCTGCCCACTCATTTCAATGGGCAGGGGTGGTTTAGGAGCGGCATATACAGCGATCCCAAACCGCCCCAAAGATGCTGCTGTCAGAGGCACAGTGGTGACGGAGGACTGTGTCTGTGTCCTGACTCCCGAATGAATGGAAGCAAACATTCATTGATGGGCACTGTTGAGGCTGCATTGATGGGTGCTGGTAGGCTGCATTTATGGGCGCTGGTGAGGCTGCATTTGCTGGGTGCTGGTGAGGCTGCATTTGATGTGAGCTTTGTTAAAAAGGTGGGGTTTACATGGGCAGGGAAAAGGGGTGGGGTCAGGGGTGGAGTCAAGGGGCGGCAAAATGTGGTTTCGCCTAGGGTGTCAAAAATCCTTGCACCAACCCTGGGCACAGTGGCTGTGTTTGATGGGCACAGTGATGGCAATTGATGCGCACAGCGGCTGCTTTTAATGGGCACAGTAGCTGCGTTTGATGGGCACAGTGAGGCTGCTATTGATGGGGGGGGTTTTTTTTGTTTGTTTGCGCCCCCCAAAAAAATTTGAGCACCAGCCGCCACTGGGTCCTGTGCATCTTCTGGTCTGTTTCAGGCCCGAATTCAGGCAACAATTTGGGCCTGATTCGTCCCTGAAATTTGAAAACAGGGACGCACTCCTGCTCTGAGCCGCATCCGAAGACAGTGTGAACCCAAGAAAAGTGAATACCCTGCGCTGCCTATAGTGCGATAATGGTAGCTGCTAACACAGCTTATTCAAAAAAGCAAAAGTGACAAAAAAGATATGTAAGTGTAGCGCTTAGAGTGATATGTTAAATATCAAAATACCATGATATATGTAAAAAATTACACAAAAGATAAATAAATGTGAAACGTGAATAAACAGTCTGTGCAACCCTTTGGGAAAAGGGTAAAACCAATGAATGGATAATATAATATACTTGATGTGATATCCAGTGAAAACCAAAGTCCAACAAAACTTAGTGTTCAAAATAATTAATAATGTTGAAGTTCATTATCTCCACATTTCATTTAGGTGAGTGAGAAAAAATGAAGAAGATGCGTGACTTCTAAAACGATAAAATCCCACCACCGATAAAAGTGCAGGCTTACCGGAACTTATTGACCGCTAGTGGCGTATGCCAAGAGAGGTCAATCAAGGCTTATTATGACGGATGTCAGAAAACGATCCTTAGCCGGGAATTGTAGACCCAATTGGATGATGTATCCGTGGATGGAATAGGTCCCCAGAGACAGACGGGAAACTGCACTGGTGTAGGACTCTCAAAACCAATTGGTTCGGTAAAATGACGGTGCATAGGAAAGAGAGAAGAGAGGTGGCCACATAGCGTAACTCCGTATGGTAAAAATAGCGAAGTTTATTCACAGCTGACAAACTTACATTTAGCTGATGTAAAGATTTCTTGCATGCAAAAATGGGGCGACAGTGTCGCCCCATTTTTGCATGCAAGAAATCTTTACATCAGCTAAATGTAAGTTTGTCAGCTGTGAATAAACTTCGCTATTTTTACCATACGGAGTTACGCTATGTGGCCACCTCTCTTCTCTCTTTCCTATGCACCGTCATTTTACCGAACCAATTGGTTTTGAGAGTCCTACACCAGTGCAGTTTCCCGTCTGTCTCTGGGGACCTATTCCATCCACGGATACATCATCCAATTGGGTCTACAATTCCCGGCTAAGGATCGTTTTCTGACATCCGTCATAATAAGCCTTGATTGACCTCTCTTGGCATACGCCACTAGCGGTCAATAAGTTCCGGTAAGCCTGCACTTTTATCGGTGGTGGGATTTTATCGTTTTAGAAGTCACGCATCTTCTTCATTTTTTCTCACTCACCTAAATGAAATGTGGAGATAATGAACTTCAACATTATTAATTATTTTGAACACTAAGTTTTGTTGGACTTTGGTTTTCACTGGATATCACATCAAGTATATTATATTATCCATTCATTGGTTTTACCCTTTTCCCAAAGGGTTGCACAGACTGTTTATTCATGTTTCACATTTATTTATCTTTTGTGTAATTTTTTACATATATCATGGTATTTTGATATTTAACATATCACTCTAAGCGCTACACTTACATATCTTTTTTGACAGTGTGAACCCAGCCTGAAAATTAAAGGGTTTGTTACCCCAACATTTCATATTCCTGATATGCGGCTGCTGTACTATGCACTTGTATGAGAAAGTACGCTGGCCATGCAATAGTAGAATTGAATTCAACATTTTTCATTTCAGGAATATTTGTTTGACCTTCTACTCATTAGTAGGGTAAAAATCATCATTGGTTTTTCGACCGCAGTGATGAGAAAATTAAGACCAGGATGGAAAATTCCATCAGTGAATGAGGTTTTCGTCATTCACCATTCATCATTGATTGTAATGAAATATTAGGATAAACATTTGTTTTAAAATCTACTATCAAATGGCCAGCTTTAGCAAAAGCCCATAGACAAATTTAACTTTTTTTTTTATTATTTTTTTTATGAAAGTTGTAAATATTCAGAAATTATAATGAAAATAAATGATTTAGCCCTTTATGAGACAAAGACTTTTTTTTAGCTACATAGCAATGCTGTAGACTGTATTTTAATTAAAATAATCTTTGATGTTCTCTTTTGTCTCTTTCATGTGAGATGAGCCTGGAGCAATGTTTGTTGTCTTCATTCTGTTTGCTGAGTTTTAGCCGGAGAATCCTGGCATCTCCCTGTGGTTGGGTGCCATGTAGTTCCCTTTCATATATTCCACCTTGTTTTCAGATTCAGCCAGTGATTGTAGCATCAGCAAACAATGGTTGTGGAGCCAACAAAGAAAACTACAAGGTTTGTTTATTTTTGGGAGCCAAAATACAGATCGGCAGGAGCCACCAGACTCCACCCAGCTTGAGTCTAGTTCTCACCTTTGTTTGCATTGTTCTGTCAATAGAGAAGCCATCCTAATTGTTCTACATTTCATTGACTTGCTACGTTACATTGCCTTTTATGCCGCGTACACACGATCATTTTCCGGGTTGTAAAAAACTACGCTTTTCAGCCTCTAGAAAAAACTTCGTTTTTTTCAACTTCATCATTAACCCCCCCTGGCGGTATTCCCGAGTCTGGCTCGGGGTAAGATTTTTATACCAAGAGCGGTATCCCCGAGCCAGACTCGGGCTCGCCACGCTGCAGCCAGAGACAAAGTTACTTACCTTGTCCCCGGATCCAGCGATGCCGCCACGCTGTGTGAGCGAGCGTGTGCTCGCTCGATTCACACAGTGTGCCGCCAATCTCCATTCCCTGCGACGTTACGACGCACGGGGGCGGAGAACGGCGCCAAATTCAAAAAAGTAAACAAACACCTTACATACAGTATACTGTAATCTTATAGATTACAGTACTGTATGTAAAAAATACACACCCCCCTTGTCCCTTGTGGTCTGCCCAGTGTCCTACATGTACTTTTATATAATAAAAACGGTTCTTTCTGCCTGCAAACTGTAGATTGTCCATAGCAACCAAAAGTGTCCCTTTATGTCAAAAGTGATTTTAGAGCAGCTAGAAAACAGCGATAATAAATGATAATCACTTGCAGAATTGTGCGATAGCGATTTGTGGGGAAATTCGTCATAAAAAAAAAAATAATGACAGCGACAATTCTGCAACTGAGCAAATTTCAGTGATTTTGAGTTGATTACATTATTGAATAATTTTTATTATAATTATATTATTATTTGTTATAATTATTTATAATTATTTATTATACTATAATTTATAATTTTGTTTTTCAAAATTTTCATACCCGGGATGCCTACTAGACTCTTGTTTGGTCAGATTTAAGTGAGTTATTCCTAAGAATTACAGGCCTACAGTATAAAACGCCAAATTTCCTTGCAAAATAATGGTACCGCTTTCAGCACCTAAAATCTGAAATAATCATACCGCTAGGGAGATTAAAACGACGTTACCTACACACGATAGTGACAAAAAATGCTCTAGCAAAGCGCGGTGACGTACAACACGTACGACGGCACTATAAAGGTAATCTTCCAGATTTTAAACTCTAACGAGCAGGGCCCTCTTATCCTTCCTGTATTGAATTGTATTGTAACTATAATGTCTTCCCTGATGTTGTAAAGCGCTGCGTAAACTGTTGGCGCTATATAAATCCTGTATAATAATAATAATAGTAAAGGGGAAGTTCCATGCGGATGACGCCACCCTTGGGGCTGCTTTTGCTGATTTTGTGTTTGTAAAAGACGATTCGCGCTTTTCTGTCTGTTACAGCGTGATGAATGTGCTTACTCCATTACGAACAGTAGTTTTACCAGAACGAGCGCTCACGTCTCATAACTTGCTTCTGAGCATGCGCAGGTTTTTCACGTCGTTAAAGCCCACACACGATCATTTTTTACAACCCGAAAAATAACATTGTTTAAAACGTCGTTAAAAAATAGAGCATGTTCAAATATTTTTTTGGTCGTTTTTCAGAAACCGGAAAATGCTCTTAAGCCCACACACGATAGTTTTAAATGACATTTTTAAAAAAACTTTTGGGTAGATTCACATACAAAGGCCTAAAATTAGGACGGCCTAGCCTAGTCTTTTTAGGCTACACCGCCGTAAATTATTTAGGCAATTAGTGATTCTCAAACCACTTACCTTCAAATTTTCGGCGGCGTAGCCTAAAATGAGCGGGCGTAAGCGCGCCTAATTCAAATGACTGGGATGGGGGCGTGTAGTATGGAAATGAGGCTTGACCTCACGTTTTTTGACGTTTTTTACACTGCGCATGCGCCGGGCGACTACATTTCCCAGTGCGCATTGCGGCCAAGTAGGCCGTACGGGCCTATTTATTTTGACGCGGATGTAAACGACATAACTCCCGATTCGCGGACGACTTACGCAAACGACGTTAACATTTGCGGCGGGAACGGCGGCCATACTTAACATTGGCTAGGCCACTAGAGCATAGCTCTAACTTTAGGCGGCCTATCCCTTACGGAAACTACGTAATTCGATGGCGTAGGCCTGGCGTACGCTTGCTTTCGGTCGTGAATCGGCGTATCCCCTCATTTAAATAAACTACGCCGGCCGCAATGGAAGCGCCATCTAGCGGCCAAAAGATACATTGCAATCTAAGATAGAATGGCGCAAGCCGTCCTATCTTAGATATGTTTAAGTGTATCTCTGTTAGAGAATACACTTAAACATAGGTCGGCTTAGATTCAGAGTTAGGTCGGCTTATCTGTAGATAAGCCGGCCTAACTCTTTGTGAATCTACCTATTTGTTTTTTTTACAACCCGAAAAATGATCGTGTGTACGCGGCATGACACTTAAACCTGGCCAGTGCCCAGTACTGGTGGCCTTGTCACATATTTATCAATCAATATCAATAATGAGAGCGCCTGCAGGTAGTACATGGTCCCATCATAGAAGTTAGGTAGAAAACTGCGGAGGGTCCAGGTGCAGGTCTTTCACTGGTATCAGCAGAAGATATTGGCTTGATTGTTAATAAGTTAACCATTGGCAACAACGATTGACAACTGTTTACGAGTTTGTAGACTGTCATAAAAGTGTGCCAAAATCACCTGTATTGTGCAACAATCTTTCTCTAGGTGGTCAGCTACCAATAAGCTGGCCATAGACAGTAGACAATAGTTTTATTTTTTTCTAAACAAAAGAACCTCATGTGTGTACCTGTAGTTTTCATGGAAGAATGAGGCAGAACCCTGCACAGATTGTGCTGGTAGCAGAGAAGACAATTGCAGCCAGGCAAAGGCTTCTAAACCCAAGCTGATGATTTGGCAGCAAGGCTTCATTCACACGAATGCTAAAGAGAAGAATTTTCAACATTTGTGTTTGCAATATTAGAATGTATCTGTTACTTAGAAAGTAGAGAAGTGTTGGGTGAGCACTAGGCCTCATCAGAGCTATGAGCCCAGCAATGGTCCTCCCCAGAGCCATGTGACCACCATGGGCCTCACCTGAGCCAGTATCCTAGCACAGGGCCTCCTCAGAGCCATGTTACCAGCACTTTGCCTCCCTAGATTAAAGAACCTTGCACAAGGTCTCCCTAGAGCCATGTGACCAGTACTGAGCCTCCCCAAAGCCATGAACCCACCACTGGGCCTCCCTGAAGCCATGAACCCACCACTGGGCCTCCCTGAAGCCATGAACACAGCACTGGGCCTCCCTGAAGCCATGAACCCAGCACTGGGACTCTCCAAAACCATGTGACTAGCACTCAGCCTCGCCAGAGCTATTATCCTAGCACAGGGCCTCCTCAGAGCCATGTTACCAGCACTTTGCCTCCCTATAGTAAAGAACCTTGCACAGGGTCTCCCTAGAGCCATGTGACCAGTACTGAGCCTCCTCAAAACCATGAACCCAGCACTGGGCCTCCCTGAAGCCATGAACCCAGAACTGGGCCTCCCCAGAGCAATGGGAACCACACTAGGCTTCTCCAGAGTCATGATCCCATCATAGGGCCTTCCCAGGACAATTAATTCAGCACTGGGCATCCCCAAAACAAGATGACCAGCACTGGGCATCCCAAAAACCACAGACCCAGCACAGGGCCTCCCCAGAACCATGAACCTAGAACAGGGTTTCCCCAGAGTCATGTGACAAGCACTGAACCTCCCCAGAATGATGTACCCAGTGCATGAGAACAGCACTGGGCCTCCCCAGAGCCATGGGAACCACACTAGGCTTCCCCAGAGTACGGCCTTCCCGGGACTATGAATTCAGCACTGGGCCTCCCCAAAACCAGGTGACCAGCACTAAGCATCCCCAGAACCACAGACTCAGCATAGGGCCTCCCCAGAACCATGAACCTAAAACTGGGTTTCCCCAGAGTCATGTGACAACCACTGAACCTCCCAGTGCATGAGAACAGCACTGGACTCCCCAGAGCCATGTGATCAGCACCAAGCCTCTCCAGATCCATGACACAGCATCTTGCCTCCCAAGAGCTCTGGTAAGCACTGAGCCTCACCAGAGCCATGTGACCAGCACTGCTATGGTAAAGGACACATGGGGGAGAGATAAAAGCACTGCAAACCCCGAAATGGTAGAAAAAGAATGGTAAGGTTCCCCAGTAGGGCTTTGGACAGCAGTGTAATATAGTTGAAAAAATAGCAAATGGATAGCAAAAAGGGGTACATTTATTGAAATTGTACCGGTATCACAATGAATGAGATTACAACATTTAAAAGGCTGGCCAATAGGTAAAATACATAATCCACAATGTAGCTTATATTCAAGTTTACACAATACTGTGCACATTGTTACACATCAGATTACTGAACGTGGTAGAATCCCCGACGAGTTTCGACCTCTGTAGCAGTCATCATCAGGGGGAAATTAGCTCTATATTACATAATTTCAGATATAGGAAAACATCATCATAAGTCCCATTTGGGGTCTAACATGGTGAGATATTTACGGCTGAAGTGGAGTGGATGGTCCCATGGCCAGATGGGTTGTGAATCGCCGGGTAATGAGGAGGACCTAGAACCATGGGAACAGCACTGAGCCTCCCCTAATCTATTCTTATTTTATTTTATAGTCTATTCTATTTGAATTCTAAATGTATTCTATTTGAAATTCAAATATCGAAAATGGTTATATTATTACTATTTTATTCTATTCTTTTATTTTCTAGTCTCTTATTTTCTATTCTATTCAAATTTGAATTTTTGCAAATCAAAATAAAAATTTTGGAAAATTGTTATATTTTTTCTATTTTAGTCTATTTTATTTATTTTTTCTATCCTATTCTATTCTTTTCTTTTCTAATATTCTCTTTTCTATTCTATTTGAATTTGGGAAATGGTTTTATTCTTTCCATTTTATTATATAACTTTTTTCTATTCTATTCCTTTATTTTCTATTCTATTTTATTCCGTTTTTTTTATTTCCTAATCTATTTTGTTCTGTTTTACTCAATTCTATTTTATTCACTTTATTTTCTATTATTTTCTTTTCTATTGTATTCCTTTATTTTATATTCTATTTTATTCTATTCGGAAATTTGTATCAAATTAGAAAACAATTCAAAAACAAATCGAATTCAAATTCCGTCCGAAATTTGGTTTCATTATTTTGGATTTGAATTAGTTTCCATTGTAATTCACACATTTGGATACATCCGAATTTCCGAATAATGAAAAATGTGTCCAAATTTTGATTCAGAAAGAAAAAAAAAACGCACATGTCTAGTGAGATTCTTCCTGTTGTCACTGGGACTAAAAGTGAGGAAAAATTTTACATTTTTCACTGGAACAAGAGTAGAGGGAAATTGAGGAAATAGGTGCACTTGTACCAGCGGTCTAATGCCTCGTACACACAACTGGGATTCCTGATGGGAAAAGATCCACCGGAAATCCCGGGGGAAAACCGAAAACCTCCTCTGTAACTTTTCCACCGTACACGCGAGAGGTTTTCCCGTCTGGAAAATTCTGATGAGAGTTTTGGTCGGTAATCCCGACCGTGTGTATGCTCCATCGCAGTTTTTCCCATAGGTAAACTGCCGGGGAAAAGTCCGCCGGGAATCCCAGTGGGAAAAGAGAGCGCAGGTTCTTTTGTCCGGCGGTTTTTGGCAGTTTTCCCGTCTGAAAAACTGCGAGGAGCATGCCCACAGCCAGGAAGCTCTCCTCGCAGTTTTCCCGTCGGGAAACCCGGCCGTGTGTACGAGGCTTGAGAGGGATTTTCTCTCACTTCCTGTTGCATCTATATCACAGAAAGTGAAGGTAGTTCTCTCCCATTTGGCCTTAGATACACGTTACTGCCTTGTGGTCACTTCAGGATCCTGGCTATATGGAAAAAAAAATAACCTCTGGTTTTGTTTATCCCTAATTCCTGGTAAGAAACATCAGTCTTTTATTTATCTTAATTTTCTAATAAAATGGGATTCACCTCTTAGTAAAGTACTACCGCTAGGCTCTTGTTATGTCACTTCTTACCGGCCCCTCTTCCTCTTATTCTGATTGCTGAATCCAGGACTCCCTCTAAACCTCTGGGATCAGTCCCTAATCACCAGCTATTGAAACCACATTTACAGGCTTTTCATGGCAGCATTTAGCCATTTCAAAAGCAGACGTTTGGTATTTTAAGGCAAGGTCAGAACCCCTGTGGTCTCCAGTTGTAAATAGAAGAAGTTCAGATGGCTTCCAGGACCCTTGCTAAAAACTTCTACCATACAAGATGTTTAGTTTCTGTGTTCAGATCTCAAATAAAGCTTGTTGGCCATTGGTACACAATCAGTCTCTTATTTACAAAGGAAATATAGCCGGCGTGTAACAAGAGGAACCAGAACACATTTTTTTCCCAGGACTTTTTGAGAAGAGAAATTAATTGAAAACCATGTGTGATAACTATGGATGAGGGAATCTGCCCAGGTTCAGTTCCAAGGGGGGGGGGGGGGTCGTTGAATAATGTTTTAAATTTAAAGGGGTTGTGAAAGTTCATTTTTTATTTTCTAAATAGGTTCCTTTTTTATTTTTTGCGCTATAAACAAAAATAGAGCGACGATTTTGAAAAAAAAAAAAATTTTTTTCCTTTTTGCTATAATAAATATCCCCCAAAAATATATAAAAAAACGGTTTTTTTCCTCAGTTTAGGCCGATACGTATTCTTCTACCTATTTTTGGTAAAAAAAATCGCAATACGCGTTTATCGATTGGTTTGCGCAAAATGTATAGTGTTTACAAAATAGGGGATAGTTTTATTGCATTTGTATTATTAATTTTTTTTTTACTACTAATGGCGGCGACCGTGACATTATGGCGGACACATCGGACAATTTTGAATTTTTTTGGGGACAATTGTCATTTTCACAGAAAAAAATGCTATAAAAATGCATTTACCGTGAAAATGACAATTGCAGTTTGGGAGTTAACCACTAGGGGGCGCTGAAGGGGTTAAGTGTGACCTCATTTGTATTTCTAACCGTAGGGGGGCGGGGCTGGACGTGTGACGTCATTGATCATGCTTCCCTATATCAGGGAACACACGATCAATGACAACGCCACAGTGAAGAACGGGGAAGCTGTGTTTACACACAGCTCTCCTCGTTCTTCAGCTCCGGGGACCGATCGTGGGACTCCATCGGCGATCGGGTCCGCGGGTCCCGTGGCCGCGGTCACGGAGCTTCGGAAACGGGTCGCGGGCGTGCCCGCGACCCACAGCTGGGCACTTAAAGAGGATGTACAGGTATGTGCTTGTGCCCAGCCGTGCCATTCTGCCGATGTAAATGTGCAGGAGGCGGTCCTTAAGTGGTCAACATGCGATTTGACATGTCAAATTGCACCAGTGTGAAGCAGGGCTTATTGGCAAAGCTTAATTTTACTAGCTGAAGTTGATTGATTACTATGCACAGCTGCGCCAGATTCACACAGAATTTTTTATTCCTACGCCGTAAAACATATCAAGGCAAAATTAAAAAGAAAAAACACAAACATGTGCTGTGTGCACATGTTTGTGTTTTTTCTTTTTAATTTTGCCTTGATATGTTTTACGGCGTAGGAATAAAAATTCTTTGATATCCACTTCCGGAACACTTTTTTTACTGCTACAGTGCGGCCCGGCTGTGCAGGATCATGTAAATATACTTTGCATTTCAGGGTAGGGGACGCAATACACTGTACACAGTTAAAACAGAGCTCCACCCAAAAGGGGAAGTTCCGCTTTAACCACTTCAGCCCCGGATGATTTGGCTGCCCAATGACCGGGCCATTTTTTGCGATAAGGCACTGCGTCGCTTTAACTGACAATTGCGCAGTCATGCAACGCTGTACCCAAACAAATAGAGCTTTCTTTTGGTAGTATTTGAAAAAAGTTTTTATTTTTTGCACTATAAACATAAAAAGCGACAATATTGAAAAAAAAAACACAATATTTTGTACTTTTTCCTATAATAAATACCCCCAATTTATTTTTACTTTTTTTAAAAAAAAGCTAATTCTTTCCTCAGTTTAGGCCGATATATTTTTTTCTACTTATTTTTGGTAAAAAAAATCACAATAAGCGTATATTGATTGGTTTGCGCAAAAGTTATAGCGTCTACAAAATAGGGGAAAGATTTATGTAATTTTTATTATTTTATTTTTTTCCTAGCAATGGCGGTGATCAGCGATTTTTATCAGGACTGCAACATTAACACATGCACTGCAACACTTTTGACACATTTTTGGGACTATTGGCATTTATACGGCGATCAATGCCTGATTACTGTGTAAATGTCACTGACAGAGAAGGGGTTAACAGTAGGGGGCGATCAAGTGGTTAAATGTGTTACCTAGGGAGTGATTCTAACTGTGGGGGGATGGGACTGACTAGGAGGAGAGAGAGATCAGTGTTCATACTTAGTATGAACAACCGTTCGCTCTCCTCACCCCTGACAGCACAGAGATCTGTCTGTTTACATTGACAGATCTTCATTCTGTCTCTTTGTGGAGCGATCACGACCGGCAGGCACGCGCATCAGCTCTGGCGTCGCGCCATGGGCGTGCCCCCTAGTGGTCAAAAGGTGAGCTGACGTATAGCTACGACGATTCACCCGTATAACTGCGGCGGCTGGTCAGGAAGGGGTTAAGCACTCCCCCCCCCCTCCCATGCCACATTTGATATGTAATTTTTTTGGGGGGGGTGGTTACCTAGTTTTGAGAGATACCCGCCCCCACTTACGCTTAGTCCGCCTAGGCGATCCAAGAAGAAGTTCACCTCACCCCCTCCCTCGCCGCAATCTTCTAGGACACGTCACAGGTCCTAGAAGATTGCCTGGCAATTCAGGTTGCGCAGCGCGATTCGCACATGCACAATGCGCACCCGGCTTCAAACTGTCTCAGCCTACCGGCGAGGAGAGGGAGAAAATCAATTGTTTGGAAGGCCACGTCCCTGAATCCTGGGACAGGTGAGTGCGTGTTTATTAAAAGTCAGCAGCTAGACTTTTTGTAGCCGCTGACTTTTAATGATCACAAAAATGACTGGAACTCCGCTATAACATTATTAGGCAAACATTTGATCAGCCTAGATGTTAACACCTTCCCAGCCAATGTCATTAGTAGAGTGACAGTGAACATTATTAGCACTGATCACTGTATTAGTGTCACTGGTGGTGACACTAATTTAAAAAAAAAACAATACATAACATAGTTTGTAGACACTATAACATTCACGCAAACCAATCAATATACACTTAATGTAATTTTTTTTTTTACCAAAGATTTTAGCCTAAAGTTATAAATAAATGTGATTGTTTTTATTGGATATGTTTTATATTGGAAAATAAGAAATATATTTATTTTTAGCCTTCTCTTATCTTATCCCCCCTTTTCCTTCTATGCTTTCTTGTTATGCATACTATCTATGCAAAGTGCAAAGTTACATGTGATATCAGTCCTAAGATACCGTTCACTGGGGCAGATCCACAAAGAAATTACGCCGGCGTATCTACTGATACGCCGGCGTAAATTCAAAATTCCTGCGTTGTATCTTTGTTTTGAATCCTTAAAACAAGATATGACGGGATCTCGGCTAGATCCGTCAGGCGTACATCTTCGTACGCCGTCGGATCTAAGCTGCAATTCTTCGGCGTCCGCTGGGTGGCGTTCCCGTCGTATTCTGCGTCGAGTATGCAAATTTGTTATTTCCGACGATCCACGAACGTAGGAGCGGCTGACGCATTCTTTTACGTCGTTTCCGTTCGGCTTTTTTCGGCGTATAGTTAAAGCTGCTATCTGGTGGCGTACACAATGGCCGTCGTTCCCGCGTCAAATTTTTTTTTTTTTATTTCGTTTGCGTAAGTCGTCCGTGAATCGGGCTGGACGTAATTTACGTCCACGTCAAAACCAATGACGTCCTTGCGATGTCATTTAGCGCAATGCACGGCGGGAAATTTAGGGACGGCGCATGCGCAGTTCGTTCGGCGCGAGGACGCGCTTAATTTAAATGAAACACGTCCCCTACTCGCCGATTTGAATTACGCGCCGTTACGCCGCGAGAGATACACTACGCCGCCATAACTTACGGCGCAAATTCTTTCTGGATTCAAAGCTTTGAAAAGTAAGTTACAGCGGCGTAGCGTATCTCACATACGCTGCGCCCATGCAAATGTACCTGAATCTGCCCCACTATGTTTAGTAGGACTATATATTGCACTATTTCCGCAGAAGGTTCCCCAATTCTCAAAACTGTTGCGTACATATCATTGTCAAGTTCCTGCCTTTGCTTTCACTGACTTCACTTGTATCTGTGTACTGCTAATCTTTTTGAGACAACCAATAAAAAAATTGCTATTTGAAAAAAATATATATATTTTTTTTTTCAAAATTTTCGTTTGTTTTTATGTTTAAATAAAAACAAAACAAAAAAAAAACAGTGGTGATAAAATACTACCAAAGAAAAGCTCTATTTGTGGTAAAAAACGATATAAAATTAATCTGGGTACAGCAATTGCCAGTTAAAGTAGCGCAGTGCTGAATAGCAAAAAATGGCCTGGTCATGAAGGGGATAATATCTTCTGGAGCTGAAGTGGTTAAAAAAAGCCATATGTTATAAATACAGATTCGAAAACACAGAAATGTATTTGTGTATGTACCGGTAAGTATTTAGGGTAGTTTTGGTGTCTTTTGACATTGTAAGACACGGAAACATCGAGGGGTGACACTGAGATTAGAATGAAAGTCACCTCTTTGTAGGAAAATGTCTCTCTCATAATCCCACGATAAAAAGTATTCTTCGGGTCCATATATCTGAAAAGGTACTGATAATTCTTCTAAGCCATGTTGTAATTTAGGTTTACTGGCCCCAGGCCTTACCTCTCTGAAAGCCTGACATTCATTATATGTGGGGTCAGGGTTAGATAAACATGGGTGTTAGATGAGAAAGGGGGAAGCCTCGCTTTCAGCACAGTAACATTTCAAAATGTTTAAAACATAAAAGTACGTGCCACCAAAAAAAACATAAAAGTCACCATTATAATGATAATTTCCTAGACCCAGAAGCAAGAATTGTCCCCGATCCTGGAATGAACAGCAACGTCATTGTGGACCTTGTGGCTTTATCATAGTACTGTGTTGTGTTGTGTTGTTATCGCAGTAGAGCTTGTGTAATATGTTAATGCAAAAGCCACTTGAAGCAGCATGGTGCCATTCAGAAGCAACTTGATGCAACTCTTTAAACGCTTAAGCCCCGGACCATTATGCAGCTTAAAGACCTGGCCACTTTTTGCGATTCGGTACTGCGTCGCTTTAACTGCGCGGTCGTGCGACGTGGCTCCCAAACAAAATTGGCGTCCTTTTTTTCCCACAAATAAAGCTTTCTTTTGGTGGTATTTGATCACCTCTGCGGTTTTTCGTTTTTGCGCTATAAACAAAAATAGAGCGACAATTTTGAAAAAATTCTATATTTTTTACTTTTTGCTATAATAAATATCCCCAAAAAATATATAAAAAAAAAATTTCCTCAGTTTATTTTTTCTACATATTTTTGGTAAAAAAAATCGCAATAAGCGTTTATTGATTGGTTTGCGCAAAAGTTATAGGCCCAGATTCTCGTAGAATGGCGTAACGTATCTCATTTACGTTACGCCGCCGCAAGTTTTTCAGGCAAGTGCTTTATTCACAAAGAACTTGCCTGGAAAGTTGCGGCGGCGTAGCGTAAATCACCCGGCGCAAGCCCGCCTAATTCAAATTAGGCGGGTAGGGGGCGTGTAGCATTTAAATTAAGCGCGTTCCCGCGCCGAACTTACTGCGCATGCGCCTTCCATAAAATATCCCAGGGTGCATTGCTCCAAATGACATCGTAAGGACGTCATTGGTTTCGACGTGAAGCCCCATTCACGGACGACTTACGCAAACAACGTAAATTTATACATTTTGACGCGGGAACGATGGCCATACTTAACATTGGTTGCGCCTCATATAGCAGGGGCAACTTTACGCCGGGACAAGCCTAACGTAAACGTCGTAACTTTACTGTGTCGGCCGCGCGTACGTTCGGGAATTCGCGTATCTAGCTAATTTGCATACTGGACGGGGAAAACGATGGAGGCGACACCTAGCGGACAAAAAAAAATTGCATTTAAGATCCGACGGCGTAAGAGCCTTACGCCTGTCGGATCTAATGGATATCTATGCGTAACTGATTCTAAGACGGCCCAGATTAGGACTTACGACGGCGTACATGGCGTTGCGCCGTCGTAAGCCCTTTGAGAATCTGGGCCATAGCGTCTACAATATAGGGGATAGTTTAATGCTATAAAACTATCCCCTATTTTGTAAACGCTATAACTTTAGCGCAAAACAATCAATAAACGCTTATTGTGATTTTTTTATATCTTTTTTGGGGATATTTATTATCGCAAAAGGTAAAAAATATTGAATTTTTTTAAAAATTATCACTCTATTTTTGTTTGTAGTGCAAAAAATTAAACCACAGAGGTGATCAAATACCATCAAAAGAAAGCTCTATTTGTGGGGGAAAAAGGGCGTCAATTTTGTTTGGAAAGGAGTATCAAGCCTGGGGAATAGGTGTTTGTCAATTTTGTTTGGGGGCCACATTGCACGACCGTGCAATTGTCAGTTAAAGCGATGCAGTGCCGAATCGCAAAAAGTGGCCTGGTCCTTTAGCTATAAAATAGTCTGGGGCTTAGTTAAAGAAAAAACAAAAACAAATTGCGATTCCTGCCTAAAAAAATTGTCCCTAGTATGATATTCTACTGAGCGTGCCCAAGATGGCTGCCCCAACAATGGATAAAGTAGAGAAAATCATTAAATAAGTTCCTGAAATGGATGGTTCAGCATTAGAAGAGACAAGTGCAGGCTACCTACAGGGAGAATAATGCTACAGACACAATGGGGAGACGTCAGCCTAGTGACTGAACAAATGACCGTTTAACAGCCTACAAAGTCTAATATAACATATGTGTCCAGTATTAATGCCAGCAATTCAGCCTAATTCATGTACAAGTAACAAATGGCGTCTGCTGAGGCCAACAATGACCTGTCCTCCCCCATGTACTTAGAATGTCAGTATTAATCAGGAAGGGGGTCGACTAGTCAGGAATCAATAGATAAGCCCAGGAGCCAGCAGGCTGGAGCATCCCTCCACCGGCCTCATTTGCCTACAAATAGAGGCTGTAAACAGACTCCTGTGTATTCTTTGGGAGTAATTAGACCATGCCACACTGAAAATTACCATGAAATGGGATAGGGAAGGAGACACAACTGCAGCTTGTGTCACCGGGCCATAACAAAAGCACCAGTCATTGTCCACCAAAATGAGCAGATAACTGGCAAACGTGCCTGGCTACACAATGAAGCAATATAAAATGTTATAATTGTAGCGCTCACCCCCGAAGGAGCCGCTGGTTATAGATTGGGATGGCAGATTTACCTCATGGCTCTTTCCAAATGTCTAGGAATGAAAGATGCGCACAGCACTTTATTACCCAGCCGGGTAAAAACAGTTAACAGGTGATGAAAGGGATAGAGGTGAAAAGGGAGAACCGCAGATTGAGGCCTCGTACACACGACAAAGTTTCTCGGCAGAATTCGGCGAGAAACTCGGTCAGAGCCTGATTCTGCCGAGAAACTCTGTCGTGTGTACACTTTCGGCCCGATGGAGCCGCCGAGGAACTCGTCGAGAAAATAGAGAACATGTTCTCTATTTTCTCGTTGTTCTATGGGAGCTCTCGGCCCGCCGAGCTCCTCGGCGGCTTCAGGGCTGAACTGGCCGAGGAACTCGATGTGTTTGGCACGTCGAGTTCCTCGGCCGTGTGTACGAGGCCTCAGGCTTAATACTTAGAACAGTCCTGTTCCTATGAATAGCAGCTTTTTCTTACACCACTCCTGCCTGAGTGGGTTTAGCGTGCCCGGGTAGGTCTCTCTCACTAACCTATCAGCCGGGACACCGCTCGAATCTCTTCAGAACAAAGTCTCTGCCACAGACCTTTTTTTAATTGAATGTCAGAACGGAAACCTTTTACCTTAACGTCGCCACAGGTACCGACTGAAAGCGGAGTCAGTCCCTCAGTGTCCGGTCACCTCGATCCCCGGTGGGATTGAGGTTGTGCGACGTGGCTCCCAAACAAAATTTACGTCCTTTTTTCCCCACAAATATAGCTTTCTTTTGGTGGTATTTGATCGCCTCTGCGGTTTTTATTTTTTGCGCTATAAACAAAAATAGAGCGACAATTTTGAAAAAAAAAACAATATTTTTTACTTGTTGCTGTAATAAATAATTTTTAAAATTAAAATTTGTTTTTTTTAAAAAAAAAAAGAAAAATTCTCAGTCTAGGCGATACGTATTCTTCTACATATTTTTGGTAAAAAAAAATCGCAAGAAGCGTCTGGTTTGCGCAAAAGTTATTGCGCTTACAAAATAGGGTACAGAATTATTATTATTTTTTATTATTTTTTTTTACTACTGATGGCTGCGATCAGCATTTTTTTTGTGACTGCGACATTATGGCGGAGACATCGGACACTTTTGACGCCATTCACATTTATACAGCGATCAGTGCTATAAATATGCACTAATTACTGTATAAATGTGACTGGCATTGAAGGGGTTAACACTAGGGGGTGAGGAAGGGGTTAAATGTGTACCCTGAATTGTGTTCTAACTGTGTGTGGAGGGGGGTGACTGTGGGAGGTGATCGATTTATGTCCCTATGTACAAGGGACACAGATCGGTCTCCTCTCTCCCCTGACAGGACATGGATCTCTGTGTTTACACACAGAGCTCCACGTCTTGTCCCTGTAGCCGCCGATCCCGAGTGCCTGGCCGACATCACGGCTTCCAGGCACGCGCATCGGCATCTCAGCGATGCGGCGGGCACACGTGTGCCGCCTACTGTGCGCGCAGGCCGTAAAAACACGGCCAGTCAGAGAAGTAGAACCACCCTGCGGCCTTATAAAGTCGTACGGCCGTCGGGTAGTGGTTAAGGAGAGTAGTTAAAGCGGGAGTTCACCCTAAAAAAAAAATTTAACATTAGATTAATGCTCATTTTGTCAAGGGGAATCGGGTAGTTTTTTTAAAAACGAAGCAGTACTTACCGTTTTAGAGAGCGATCTTCTCCACCGCTTCCGGGTATGGTCTTCGGGACTGGGCGTTCCTATTTGATTGACAGGCTTCCGACGGTCGCATACATCGCGTCACGAGTAGCCGAAAGAAGCCGAACGTTGGTGCGGCTCTATACGGCACCTGCGCACCGACGTTCGACTACTTTCGGAAAATCGTGACGCAATAGATGCGACCGTCGGAAGACTGTCAATCAAATAGGAACGCCCAGTCCCGCAGCCCATACCCGGAAGCGGCGGAGAAGATCGCTCTCTAAAACGGTAAGTACTGCTTCGTTTTTAAAAAAAAATACCCGATTCCCCTTGACAAAATGAGCCTCAATCTAATGTTAAAAATTTACATTTCCGGGGGCGTGGCCAAGACCGGCATGTGAGAAGACGTGTTTCTCACAGCTCCTCCGCAGCACCTGGCATTGATCCTCTCCCAGCAGCGATCCGACGGATTTAAACAGCTGTTCAGCTGGCTACTCACCCGGTCACCCTCCCGGTCCACCCGCCGGCTCTCTGCACCCGCGGAATGGCAAAAAAAAAGGATGATTGGCCGGCGCTCGAGATCCAAGATGGCGCCGCCGCGGCCCAGGCTCTCCGCACTCCACGAGGCGCTGACAGGCCCAAGGGGGAGACCAGCAAAAAAACAGCAAAGGCACAGGGTAAGGACTACCCGAGAGACATGACTTTCTTTACACAAAAGCTGGGGGGTCCCTTGGAGCAGGAAGGAAGGGGGGAAGCTGATCGGGCCCAGGACTCGGGACAGGCCTTACAGGGGCAGGCAGATGGAGGGGCCTGGAGATGTGTAGAACGGGGGAATGCAGTGGAACAGCCACCCTCCATACCCGCAGATACGGAGGCTGAGATGGGGGATACAGAGCAACCGACCCTGGCTGAAATATTGAGAGCGGTACATGTGTGCACTGCTTCTGTAAATACACTCAAGGAACAGTTTGGGGGCCTCAGAGAAGATGTGTCTCTGTTGCGGCAGGACATGCAAAAGATACGGGAGCGAACGACGGCTGTGGAAAGCAGGGTGAGTGAAGTGGAAGACAGGCTGCCCCCAGTTGCTCGAGAGGCCCATACAGCTATACAGATGGCCAGAGACATTAATAACAGGGCTGACGACATTGAGAACCGTTTACGCCGCAACAATGTGCGCATAGTGGGGCTACCGGAGAAGACGGAAGGCCGGGACCCCACCACATTTGTCGAGGGCTGGCTGATAGAAGTATTTGGAAAGGAGGCCTTCTCTCCGTTTTTCACAGTTGAAAGAGCACACCGCACACCGGGTCGCCCACCACAGCCTGGGGCCCCCCCTAGGCCTATCCTGGCCAGAATGCTTCATTACAGGGACAGGGAAGCAGTGCTGAGACATGCTAGAGAGAAGGCCAACGTCCAGGTTAATGGGGTCCGGGTGTCATTCTACCCGGACTTCTCTGCTGAGGTGCAACGCCGCCGGGCAAAATTTTTGGATGTGAAGAGGCGCCTGAGGGCACTACAATTGCCATATGCTATGCTTTACCCCGCCAAGCTGAGAGTTACCGCTAACCGACAAGCCCAATTCTTTGAATCAGCCCAGGATGCGGCAATGTGGCTGGATCGCAACGAGCAGGCCCTGAGACACCGGGAGAGAGAGGAGGAAGGAGAATGACCCTACGGAAGCTGGAGCAGGTTATTATGTTTTAAGTTCTAGTTCTGCTTTTTGGTGCAATACGTGCACTCTTTGACACGGAGGGGTTGATTTTGGTCCCCTCTTCCCCCTTCCCCGGACTGTGGAAGATGATCTGCTGCTATTAATCATTGATCTTTGCACAGAGGACCCCTTTCAATTTCAATTTCAATTTTGCTTCACTTCCTTTACCTGAGTGACTAAAGTTTCTCTTTTTTACTATGTTCTGCTGGGAGACATTATATTAGGATGTGAACTCTGAGTCATCTTGTAAAGTTGCAAGGAAAATGCGGTTACTCCACAATCTACGTGGAGCAAAAGTGCCTTATTACAGTTTGCTCCCCGTTGGAGCCAAGGGGCCAGCTCTGTTGGCGGCCTGGACTTGTTTTCTTTCTTTTCTTACACTGCAGTGTTGTTTTTGGAGCACAGGCCATGAATACGGGCACGTTCTGTTGACGGCCCAGGCCTATTACTTTTATTTTTTGCACCTTTACCACCTACATCGAGAACTTTGCGAACGAATGGCCACATCGAGATACCAGGTCCGTTCTGTCCTGACCGCACCCGGGACCCTAGGTACCAACTGGAGGCTGATGTTTTTATTTATATCGCATTTACCCTTTCATTTATGCATGCTATATCCCAATGGCTGAGCTGCCAGTGGTATCGTGGAATGTGAGGGGCCTAGGCTCCCCACTGAAGCGTATGATGGTATCCACCTGTCTGAAAAAATATCATCCAATGATTTTATGTATGCAAGAAACGCACCTAACCACTGAAACGCAATGCTGTCTTAAATATGCATGGGTGGGTAGGGCCTATCATTCCACTCACACGTCGTACTCTAGAGGTGTGAGCGTAATGATACACGCTGCTATTGATTTTCAGGAGATGGATGTGTGTATTGATACGGAGGGACGGTTTATTTTTCTACATTGCCGGGTGGGAAAACTGAACTGTATATTGGCATGTGTTTATATACCCCCGCCGTTTACGGTGGCAGTGCTCCGGTTACTGCTATCCTACTTGGAGGGTAGGCCGGACCTCCCGCTGCTGATAGTGGGGGACTTTAATTGTTGGTTGGGCCCCTCGATGGACCGACACCCCGCATCTGGGGTTTCGCCCCCTCTGAGGGACTCTCCATTGCTAAGATTGCTCACCGAGGTAGGATGGATAGATGTATGGAGGTCTAGAAACCCAGTGGAGAGGCAGTTTTCCTGCTTTTCCAAGACCCACGGGACATTGTCTAGGATAGACCTGGTAGTGTGTAACCCCGCCATGCTCCCATCCATTTCAGGTGTGACGTACAAACCCCGTAGCGTCTCAGATCATTCACATTTGGTAACCAGCTTAATTACTTCCCCACCCTCTACACTTCCCAGATCCCCATGGAAATTTAATGCCTTTTGGTTGGAACTCTTCCTGTCGCACGAGGAGGTGGAGCGGAGCATGCAGGAGTTTTTGAATAGAGAGTGCTTTGTTGAATTCCCGGCTGAACAGTGGGACGCCTTTAAAGCCTATGTGAGGGGGTTACTTATCCGGGAAATTACCAGGGTGAAGAGGGATTCTTCGGGGCTCACTGAGGACCTTGAAAAACAGGTAACGGCCCTGGAGGAAGCCTTCGTGCAAACCCCAACGGAGGCTGCTAAGGAGGCATGGCAGTCGGCTCAATCAGCATATGAGCGGCTGCTGTCCTCTAAGGCAGAAAAAAAAACTATTTTTCTCTAGGTTGGCTTTCTTTGAGGAGGGTGAAAGTACAGGGCGTATGCTTGCCAGGATCGCTAATTCCCAGCAGAGGTCTCCCAGTATTGGGGCAATCAGAAATAGAGAGGGCAAAATAGTGAATTCCCCGGACGTGGTCCTGGCAGAACTGGCTAGATTTTACGAGACATTGTACCTCCCGACGGAGCTATTCACCCGGACAGAACTGTTGACCTACATGCAGGACATTGACTTCCCCCGACTGAGTCAGGCGCAGCGGAGGACCTTGGACGCCCCTTTCACGTTAGAGGAGCTGCAAATAGCGCTAGCCGCGTTTCCAAACTGTAAGGCGCCGGGGGCAGACGGACTGCCCATTGAGGTGTATAAACAATACGCGGGTATACTCCTACCGAAACTCCTGGCGGTGTTTAATGCGGCCAGGGAACGACAGACTTTGCCCACTTCCATGACTACTGCTAATATTGTACTGATTCTAAAACCTGGTAAGGATCCGTTGGATCCGGGCTCCTATAGGCCGATATCGCTGCTACAGAGTGACATTAAGCTGCTGGCTAAAATGCTAGCGATCAGACTGAACGGGGTCATCACTAGCCTGGTCCATCCGGACCAGGCAGGATTTATGCCTGACAAGTCGACGGCTGTCAACTTGCGTAGGCTATACCTTAATATGCAATCCTCAGCAGACAATGTGGGACAAAGGGCCCTGCTCTCACTGGACGCTATGAAGGCGTTTGATAGCGTTGAGTGGGAGTATTTATGGGAGGTTCTAGAGAGGTTCGGCTTCGGGGAATCTTTTGTTTCCTGGGTCCGGCTATTATACTATGACCCAAAAGCGGCCATTCGGTCCTCAGGGGCGGTTTCACGCACCTTCACTTTGGGGAGAGGCACGCGACAGGGATGCCCACTGTCGCCTCTACTATTCGCCTTGGCGATAGAACCTCTTGCAATTAAAATCAGAGCCAGCTCAGAGGTAGTGGGATTCCGATACGGAGACAGACAGGAAAAAATAATGCTATATGCAGATGATACCATGATCTTGTTGGGGGATGTGGAGAGCTCACTGACGGGGGCCATGACTGTAATACAGGAGTTCGGCAAGTTCTCGGGACTACAGATAAACTGGACTAAGTCCTCATTAATGCTTATTGACGAAGGGGGGGCTCCCCCGACGTCATCTACGGTCCCCCTGACTACCTCATTTAGATATCTGGGAATCCAGGTGACACCCAAGATATGCGAGTATGGCAGACTGAATATATCCCCGCTGCTGCAGAAATTTCGTGACCGTATTAAAACATGGAATTCCCTGTCCTTGTCAGTGGCTGGTAGGGTGAACTTGATTAAAATGATTCTAATGCCCCAGTTGCTTTATGTACTTCATAATGCCCCCACAGTAGTGACCCTGAAGATATTTAGGATTGTTAACTCCCTGTTCCGCTCACTCATTTGGAAAAACCGTACCCCCAGGATAAAGTTAGAACATCTTCAGTGCCCGAAGGATGAGGGGGGGCTTGCCCTCCCTAATCCCTGGTTATACTACATAGCAGCTCAGCTGCAACAGCTGGTGGGGGTTGTTAACACAGGGGAGAGGAGGGAGGGGGAGGGAAGGGGCTCCTCGGAGATGGTGATGCTCCATACAGTTGGGAGGGAGTCGGTAGCACCTGCCCTTGAGGCACTCGCCTTCGGGAAGCCGAACAAGCAGTACCCCACTTATAACCTTATACAAAAAGTATGGAACAAAGCTAGGTACCTGCAGGGAGTGACAGGATACACGGACTATAGCCCCATCTGGTCAAATGACTCATACCCTGAATTGGCCAAGTTACAACATGGGGCACTCTGGAGGAGGTATGGGATAGTTCATCTGAAACAGATATTTCGCAACGGGAAACTTCTCCCGTTTGCAGATCTGCGGGATCTTTTTAAGTTACCACAATCCATGCAGTTCTATTATATGCAACTCAGTCATGCGGTGAAGGCCCAGGGGGAAGCCTTGGACTGGCTACCCTCTCCTACTCCTTTGTTTAATCTGATAGCGGGGGCAGTCTCTACCAAGGGGTTCATATCGCAGTGTTACAATATGCTGTTACACAGCTTCATGTCCAAGCATCCGCTGAGAGTGAAGGCCAAGTGGGAGGGCGATGTGGGCCCAATGGATGGTGAGCAGTGGGATGAAGCCTTACAGGCAGTACCACTCTGCTCCTTGAATGTGTCCCAGAAGGTGTCGCAATTATACTTATTACTGAGGGTGTATTACACCCCCCATAGGCTTTTTGCTATGGGGCTCAGGCCCACCCCGCTATGCACTAGGTGTAAGAGAGATCATGGCGACCTGATCCACCTACTATGGAGATGCCCGAAGCTCCACCCCTACTGGGTGGGAATAGTGGACACCATTAATAGGGTGTTCCAAGTCCTGCTCCCTACTGACCCTAAACGATGTTTGCTCCTTATATTAGATGAGCTGGAGTGGGAGGAAGGTACCAAGATAGCGGTTGCTCGATCCCTATTCCAAGCTCGCAAACTCATAATGTCGCACTGGATAGAGGAGGAACCTCCCAGCCTGAAAGAGTGGACCAACATTATGGGGGAGATGCTCCGAAAGGAAAAGGTGATATACCAACACAGAGGGTGCTCCCAGAAATTTGAGAAGCTGTGGGGCAGGTGGCTGGATGTACCGGGCTTGGCCCCGGTGGACCTGGTCACGGGTAGGATACTCGGCCTGAGCAATTCAACCTGATCTGTGAAATGTAAATGAGATGGGATGGAGGGGTGTGGAAATGCCATTGTTCTTGGTCTTTTTTCTTTTCATAATTTTTCTTTTCAATTTACTATGGGAGGGGGCCGGGAGGGGGTCAGGGACGGATCGGATTTTGACATATACGTGGATGGTGGAGTGATAAGATGTACCACTGTTGAAAAATGTTATGGAATGTAGCCTATTGTTTTATACCTGAATGCATTCTCGATGTATGTAAATTTATATGTGTGCTTCAATAAACTTGTTTTCTGGATAAAAAAAAAAAAATTTACATTTCCGGGTGAACCTCCACTTTGAATTAAACAAGGTCAGTCTGTCCCCCAGTACAGTGCCCTCCCAGGTCACTCTGTCCTTCAGTATAATCCCCCCAGGTCAGCCTGTACCCCAGTCAAAGTGATACTAAAGTTTTTTTTAAATAACAAACATGTCATACTTACCTCCACTGTGCAGTTCGTTTTGCACCGAGTGGCCCTGAACGCCCTCTTCTGGGCTCCTCCCTGCATTAGCTAACCCCCCTAGGAGAAGCGGTCTCCCCGGGGGTTACCTTGCGGACGTGCTCCCGAGTCCAGCATTCGGTGTCCATAGCTGCTGAATGCAGGACTCGGCCCCACCCCCCGGTGCCCACATCATTGGATTTGATTGACAGCAGCGGGAGCCAATGGCTGCGCTGCTATTAATGTATCCAATCAAGAGCCGAGAACCCCGGACAGAGAGACTTTGCGTCCTCGACGTGGGACATTCCAGGGCTCAGGTAAATAAAACTGGGGGCCTGGGGGGCCCAGGGGCCGGTGATTAAAAGCACTGGAAACTGAAAAGAGGGGAGAGGGGGGATAAGAGGACTGGTTCTGCAGGGTTGTCACTGATGTGTCCGGGTTTCAGGTGGACTGAAACCTTGGCACAGGATCTAAAACCCACAGGATCTAAGATGAGGCATGTGTCATTAGAACTAACGTTTTTACTGAGCAAATGGCAAAAAAAATCTTTACATGTTCAGCTTTAAAGTATAACCAAAGGTTTCAGTTATAGATAAGAGAGGGATTGGAACACCTGTCAGATTTTTATTGCTGTCTGTAGCTCTGTTAGGGAGATTCACCCTCTCTATTTGTCATGTATACTTTTATTATTATCATTATACAGGATTTACATAGCGCCAACATTTTATGTTGGCATTTTACAACATGAGAGCAGACAGTACACCTACAATACAATTTCCTACAGGAGAAATCAGAGGGCCCTGCTTGTTAGAGCTTATCTGTTATTACTGCAAGTGAAAGAAAATCCAAAATGTGTTTTTTTTGCCAGAACAGAAAAAGAGGGGAAATCTTCCAAAGGGGACACAAGTTCTGGTGACCCTGATTACAGCCAAGAATTTCATCACTTTGGGGGGATTTCCTCTAACTTCCTGTTGTGGCCATGAGACAGAAAGTTTCCCCAATGATACAATGATGGGCAAAAAAAAAAAAAAAATGACAGAGGTTATAAATCTCCCTTACTCTATCCAAAATGAAAAAAAGTTTTGCCTTTAGTTTTACTTTGAAGGTTCCTTTTTTATTTTTTTTAAATAGCAAACATGTCATACTTACCTTCACTGTGCAGCTCGTTTTGCCCTGATCCATGTCTTCTGGGTGGCCCTGATCCATGTCTTCTGGGGTCCCTCGGCGGCTCCTCCCCACATTAGATAACCCCCTTGAAGAAGAGCTCTCCCGAGGGGGTTGCCTTGCGGGCACACTCCCGAGTCATACACTTGGCGTCCATAGACGCCGAGTGTATGACTCAGCCCCTCTCCCGGAATATTTGAATTTGATTGACAGCAGCGGCCGCCAATGGCTGAGCTGTTATCAATCTATCCATTAATGCCAGGACTCCGTGGAGAAGAGGATGCCGGGGACGCGCCGAGCAGGTGACCTGGCTCAGGTAAGTAAAATGAGGGGCTGGGGGGCCGGTGATTGCCAGGTGTTTTTTCACCTTAATGCATAAGGCCCCTTTCAGATATGCGGATCATATGTCCGGTTTTTAATCCATCCATGTACGGATGAAAAAGGGACATACATTGATCCCTATGAGATAGCGGGTGTCAGCGGATGAACATACGCTAAAATCCGATCTCATGCGGGTCCGCAATCCTCCGATTCTGCAGACGGAGGAAAATCCTATTTTTCCATCCGTCTGCAGAGCGGATCGTGCGAATACGGACAGACGGTCCGTGTTCATCCGATCCCCCCATAGGGGAGAGCGGAGAAAGGGCAGGGCGGTCCCTGGACAGTGTGCGGGGAACGCCCTGACTCAGCAGGGATCATCGGCGCGATCCCCGCTGAGCAAGCAAAGGTTCACGGGGCGGATCATCACGGTTCCATCCCATGTGAAAGGGCCCTTAAGGTGAAAAAACAAAAATCTTTACAACCCCTTTAAAGGGACACTAAAGGTGCATGTTTTTTCACCTTAATGCATCCTATGCATTAAGGTGAAAAAACATCCGTCAATACTGCCCCCCCCCCCCCCAGCCACCGCGTTTTACTTATCTGAGCCCGTTTACCTGCGGCGCTCGCCCCCGACATCCTCTTCGCCGCACAGCCTGGTCGTTGATTGGCTAGAGTGGATGGATTGAAAGCAGCGCAGCCATTGGCTCGCGCTGCTGTCAATCACATCCAATGACGCGGCGCGCCGGGGGGGTTGGGCCCGAGTGATACAGTGAGCGGCTATAGCCACTGGCTGTAACACGGGAGCGCGCCCGCAAGAACTTACCACCATGCAACATTCCTTGCATGAAGGTGGAAAGTTTGTGCGGGCAGGACCAGAGACAGCCACCGAGGGACCCCAGAACATGTGGATCGGGGCCACTCTGTGCAAAATGAGCTGCACAGTAAAGGTAAGTATAACATGTTTGTTTTTTTTGTTTTTTATTATTTCTCTTTACAACCCCTTTAAGAAAAGCACCAGCCATTCTTAACCAACCGAGTTTACTGCCTGGCGCCACAATAAAGTAATATGATGTTGTATAAAATTTTATAGTAAATGAGTGTTGTCCCTTCAAGCGTAATAACATTCTTTCCATGTTTTATACATCTATCCAACTCACTGATTCACTTAAATATATAGTTCCTTAC
The DNA here is from genome assembly GCF_905171775.1 of Rana temporaria. Classification (NCBI taxonomy): domain Eukaryota; kingdom Metazoa; phylum Chordata; class Amphibia; order Anura; family Ranidae; genus Rana; species Rana temporaria. The sequence goes on along the minus strand of NC_053493.1, from coordinate 56,770,710 downwards.
AAGGAACAGAACAATCTATATACAAGTGTTTACACAAATAAACCTTACACGCTACTAGGGCATAAGCGATCCCACCATTAGTCGAGTTCCATCCATTTAAAAGTCAGCAGCTACAAAAAGTATAGCTGCTGTCTTTTTAGGTCTCTTGCAGTGAGTTTTTAAATTTTCAACATTTTTCCGCATTTTTTAGCATTTTTTTTTCAATGGATCAATAAGGCATCATGCACACTGGGCGTTTTTTTACGTTTTTACAGCAGCTATAAAGCTATACTTTTTTTTAAGAGTCATGAATGCAGCCTCACTATTGCCATGAGTGCAGCCTGATCGATGCCCAGCCTCGGAGGGGACAGGGAGGGGGCGGGACAAGCGCCAACGGATTACATACAGAAGAATCTCCTGCTTACTTGGCGGCCTTCCTATTACAGAGGCCGCCAAGTAAACAGGAGATTCTCATGTATGTTATCTGACAGCACTCGTCCCACCCCCTCCCTGTGCCCTCCGAGGCTGCCAGAATGATAAATATGGTATATATCTTTTGTGGCGCTCCAACGAATCCCCGAGTGCCACGTGGTGCTCTGGGATTCATTGGGAGCCACAAAAGATATATATATATATATCCAAATTGCCAGTTGGGCCGCATTAAACCAAAACGCGGGCCGTATTTGGCCCCCGGGCCAGACTTCGAACATGCCTGTGTTATCCTATGTGTCCATGCACCCATAGTCTGTTATCAGCAGTTTTGGGCAGTGGCGTTTTTGAGCAGTAAAAAAAACCCAAAGCTAGTGGGTTCTGAGAAACGTTTTTAAGCTGTAAAAAACGCTCTAACGCTGATAAACATTGATAAATGCAACATTTTTAATCCAATGATTGCAAAAATGAAAAAAGTTGAAAAACTCACTGCAAAGCTACTGGCATTTTTATGACGTTATTTTATCGTCCTGTGTGTATGAGGCCTAATAATCAGACACCCACCTGTCCCATGGTTCAGCGATGTGGGGGGGCACGTAGCCCTGCTCCTCTGCCCGGCGCCGGCGTTCTAATGCTGGCCATACCCTATACGAAAAATCAGCCAAAATTCGTCATTTAGACAGCTCGTTCGTTTTTCGGACAGTTAATGGGCACAAAATCGATAATCGTTGGGACGTTTTTGAGACAAAAAACAAAGGACAAGTTTGGAAATGTTCTGCCGAACAAACGATAAATTTAAGGTTAATGCGCTTCCAGTCCGAACTGCCTGCACCAGGTATATGTAAAAAACGAACAAAAAAATGTATTAATTTATGTCCACCGAACGATTTATCGGTCATTAAATGATGGCACTATCGTTTGCTCTCGCGGCTGAATGTTCGTTTTTCGAAAATAGGTTTAGCCAATTTTTCATATAGTGTATGGCCAACATAACTCTGGTCGCCCGGCTGTGGCTTCACAGCCAGGCGTGCACTTGCGCATGCGTTTGCATGACCGGGCAATCTTCTGGGACCTGTGACACAACTAGAACAAACATTTAACTGAAGTTACATTTTAACGCACCAAAAAAATTATGCTTGCCACCAACATCAACCAAATGCTGTTAGATTTTGCATTTTTTTCCATGAAAAAGCTGTTACCGTATTTATCGGCGTATACCGCGCACTATTTTGCCCTGAAAATCAGGGCAAAATCGTGGGTGCGCGATATACGCCGATACCCGCTTTCCCGCCATGAGTTTGAATACTGCGCCCGCATATAGCGAGCGCAGTACACTCGTGAATCTTCGGCCAGTCTCGGCGCCTCTCGTACTGACGTCCTGACGTCCTGAGCGTACAGGACGTCAGTGCGAGAGGCGCCCGAGCCTGCCCGAAGATTCACGAGTGTACTGCGCTCGCTATATGCGGGCGCAGTATTCAAAGTCGTGGCGGGAAACGAGCGAGAGGACGCCGCCGAAGATGGACGCCGGACCCGCCGAAGATGGACGCCGGACCCGCCGAAGATGGACACCGGACCCGCCGAAGATGGACACCGGACCCGCCGAAGATGGACACCCGACCCGCCAAAGACAGACGCCGGACCCGCCGAAGAGGACACCCGAAGCCGCAGAAGGACGCCGGACCCGACGAGGCCGCAGATGGACGCCGCGCAAGACATCAAAACTGTAAGTACAAAAAAACTAAAAATCTTTTTTTCCCACAGGATTGGGGGCCAAATTGGGGGTGCGCGGTATACGCCAGAGCGCGTTATACCGCGATAAATACGGTATTTATTGACCCAACCCAAAGGCCCCGGATGCAGCATCAGCGGGAGAGATGCCAAAGATGTGGGACTGTCCTGGCAAATCCAGGACAGTTTTCAACTATGGAAATGTAGACTCTTCCCCTCTACCTAATCCTCAAGAAAAAAAATCTTTTTTTACAGCAGCTGTTTTTGGCAGTAGATGTTTTTTTCTAGTCATTAAACTCTCCATCATGTTATCCTGTGTCCATGCACACATAGGCTGTTATCAGCAGTTTTGGGCAGTGGCGTTTTTGAGCAGTAAAAATAAAAAATAAACTAGTGGGTTCTGAGACATGTTTTTCAGCTGTTAAAACGTTCTAACGCTGATAAACACAGATTAACACTCAAAAACGTAAATTTGCCAGCGTTTTTTTTATGTTTTTGATCCATTGGAAAAAAAAAATCTTCAAAAAAGCTAAAAAAAACACTAACGCAGAAAAAAGCTTCAAAAACGCTATTGCAAAAATGTTGAAAAACTCACTGCAAAGCTACTGGAGTTTTTATAACGTTATTTTAACGTCCAGTGTGCATGTGGCCGTAAAAGCAAAACTTGCCTAAGGCAGACCAAATATGATGCAATCTTTTTTTCCTGCAATGAAAGAAAATCGCTCCATTTCCCCATTGACACATCCGGTGTTGATGGGGGAATCCCTCCCGCTGAGCCATTGTTTTCTCCCGCCGGGGTTTGGGGAGACTTAAAACCCGGCCATAGATGGTTTGCATCTCGGCTGGTTCAGCAGGGACCGGCTGAGATTCAAACCATCTATGGTCAGGCTGATTGTACCCAAGTAGATCCATCGACTGACTTGGGTACAACTAGCATGTTGTATTTTTACATGCGATTATTGCCAGCGGGCAGGGCCAGATTAAGAACATCATGGGCCTGGTGCTGAGGATTTTGGTGGGGCCTTTTAGGCTGCATTCACACCTCCGCGACAAGTTACGCCGCGTATTTTGCCGCGAATAGTGTAACTTTTTTTTTTACAAATCCTTCCTATTGCTTTGAATGGCCGAACGCCAATGCTGCCTGAAAAAAAGGGTCCGGGACTTTTTTTCATGCCGCAGGAGTACGGCGTCTATGAGATGTGAACCATCTCATAGACAGCAATGGGAATTCTCCCCTTCAGCGGCACGAGCGGCCGGCGTCGGGCGTTTTGTTGCGGAGGTGTGAATGGGGTGTAATAAATAATAAATAAATGCGTGGGAATGACATGAACGCAGCCCAGCCAAGGCAAGTGACCAATGGCACAGAGCCCAGAAGGAAGACCGGGTGAAGATGTAAGCGCCCAGGCCCCGCCTGATTCATCACAGCGCAGCACTGGAGGGCTCAGTCTGAAAATGTAAGTGTACACTAATGTGCTAATATGCTGTGCATACTTGTACGTTGTGGCATAACCTACCCCAGGGCCTCTAAAAAGTAGTAATGTCAGGAAAGTTTACTACCGCTTTATTATCACAGGATCCCAGGAGCCTCTCATGGGGCCCCCTACTGACCCGGTGGACGGTGGCCCTTGGGCAGTGCCTAAGTGCATAGTTGCCAACATTTAAAAAATATTTTCAGGGCCACTTTTTTATATAAGTGCTATATTTAGAGTAGCTGAGATCCCTGATGTTCCTCTATACATCATAGTAGTAATCACAAAATTAAATGAGTACTAATAATGGGGCAGAACAAATATGAGAACTGAGATTTCCTTTAGTTGAACTAACAAAAGTGTGTCCATTCTAGAGCTGGTAACATTGAGGATATTCAGTATAATTTTAAAAAACTGTTTTTGTGGGTAAGCGACATAGGGGAGGAGTATGGACGGTATATAAGTGGGAAGTATGTGCAGGTGAGGGAGAGGAATGTGGAGGGTCTAACAGTGGGCACTATGTACAGGAGAGGAGTACAAAGGGTATGGAAAAAAGCACTATGTACAGGAGAGGAGTGTGAAGGGTATAACAATAAGCAGTATGTACAGGAAGAGTGAGGGGGTATGACAGAGGGTAGTACGTACCAGAGAGAAGTGTGGAGGGTATGATGGGGCAGTATGTACAGGAGAGGAGTGTGGAGGGTATGACAGTGGGCAGTATGTACAGGAGAGGAATGTAGACGGTATGATAGTGGGCTCTATGTATAGGAGAGGAGTGTGGAGGGTATGACAGTGAACACTATGTATAGGAGAGGAGTGTGGAGGGTATGACAGTGGGCACTATGTATAGGAGAGGAGTGTGGAGGGTATGACAGTGAGCAGTATGTACAGGAGAGGAGTGTGGAGGGTGCGACAGTGGGCACTAAGTACAGGAGAGAAGTGTATGACAGCAGGCACTATGTACAGGAGAGGAGTGTGAAGGGTATGACAGTGGGCGCTATGTATAGGAGAGGAGTGTGGAGGGTATGACAGTGGGCACTATGTACAGGAGAGGAGTGTGTAGGGTATGACAGTGGGTACTATGTATAGGAGAGAAGTGTGGAGAGTATGACAGTGGGCACTATGTACAGGAGAGGAGTGTGGAGAGTATGACAGTGAGCACTATGTACAGGAGTGGAAGGATATTTAGGGACTGAGTAGTGGTTAAGCGGGTCATACATGGATTGAAATTACGCCAATTATGCAGAGACCAGCCATAGTCAATCTATGTATGGGCTAGCTGGTTTTACACAAGTCAATCTATTAATCAACTTGAGTACAACCAGCCTGTTTTTTTTTCTTAAAACAATCAGTGCTGCCAGCTAAAGTTAGCAACACTGATCATTGTACGCACTGGCAGAACACAATAACACTGCAGGAGTGATTCCCCCACAGGTCAGCAGGTGAGAGGGTGTGTGGGGACAGGCTGCGGAGAGATACTAGTCAGTGGCTGGGTAGGCACTGGCTAGTATCAGAGCCAGATACACACAGGTTACATACGCCACGATCGTTAGAGCGAGAACAATAATTCTAGTACTAGACCTCCTCTGTAACTCTAAACATGTAACCTAAAAAAATGTAAAGCATCGCTTAGGATACCAAAAAAAATTGTGCTAACTTAACTAATTAACTGTTTTTTTTAATGAATGAAACATTTTTTTCCAAAAAAACATGTTTGAAAAATTGCTGCGCAAATACCGTGCTAGAGCTGCACAATTAATCGTTAAAAAAAACGTGATCTCGATTCAACCCCCCTGACGATCTTCAATGCAGAGTTTGCTGATTCTTTCATATAACAAGTGGAGAGACTTTCATCTATGAAAAGAAAATATCTGGGCAGTCTGCCAAGTTTATAACAGGAAACATTGTAACTGACACTTCCTTCTTAGATCAAAGGGATACACTTCTGTGTGTAAAGAAAAAATCTGGGCAGTCTGCGAAGTTTGTAAACAAAATGAAACATTGTAACTAACTAACATTGTAACTAAATTTAACCACTTAAAGTCCAACACTTGTTTCTTAAGTTAGAAAGCAATATTATTTGCTAGAAAATTACTTGGAACTGCCAAACATTATATATATTTTAGCAGAGACTCTAGGGAATACAATGGCTATTGCTGCAATATTTTATGTCACACTGCATTTGCCCACTTCAATGAATAATAAAAACCATAAAAACTAAATAGTGAAGTTAGCCCATTTATTTTTTTGTTTTAATGTGAAAGATGATGTTACGCCGCAAGAATCGTGAGAGAATCGTGATCTATCTTCTAAGCAAAAAAATTGCAATTCTCATTTTAGCCAGAATCGTGCAGCTCTGTACCCTGCAACATAAAAAGTGCAAAGACCACCATAGAGTAATTTTCTAGCAAAAAACAAATGATGATTTTTACATGTAGTAGAGAAGTGTCAGAATTGGCCTGGGTGGCAAGGGGTTAATTACCATGAGTAATATACAAATAATTATTATAAGCCCTGTGATCCTATCAGTCTGCTGTAGTGTGTCAGCTTGTATTTATATTGGCCGCTCTGAATGTAGCTTCTGACAGGCTGTGCAAGCAGGCCTGTATCTCCGGAACCATAAATGATAGCCGTCCCATATTTTAACCAGTTGTGGGGTAGCTCTTCCCATGCCTACCCCCAAATGTGGGGTTTCTGTGACCTCTGGTCATCGAGCTACAACCCCCCAAATTTGATCTTAAAAAAAAAAAAAATCTTAAAAAGAAATTTTTTTTTTTTTTTTTTTTTTTTGGGCAAATGGGCCTATCTTGAGAAAGGGGCCTGGAGCTGCAGCTCCATCAGCCCCATTGTTAATCCGGCCCTGCCAGCGGGGACAGCTCCCCGCACCCCTTGACCGGAAAAACACAATAGCTCATTTGACACTGACCATGTTGAAGGGGGAATCGAGGGATGAGCAGGCTGATTGAACACAAGCTAATCTATCGCTCATGTTGGGAACAAGCAGCATGTCTGGTTTTTCATGCGATTATTGCTAGCAGCTATAAGCCACTAGCAATAATCAAGGTGTTCTCCTGGCCGGGACAAATCCCTGTCCCCACCACCCCCAGGAGAGCACAATAGCTCTGCGGGAGGGACTCCAGTTGATTGGAATTGGATTGGTTGCTATGGGTCACAGCACTTTATCTTAATCCAGTAAAGTGGTCTCAGATTGGTTGCTATGGGTCACACCAGTTTGCTCATCTGACTCCGTTAAAGTGGAATCAGATTTGGTTACTATGGGTCACAGCATATTCCTCATCTGACTCCATTTAAGTGGGATCGGATTGGTTGCTATGGGTCACAGCACTTTGTTATCTGAAAACAATAAAGTGGACTTGGATTGGTTGCTATGGGTCACAGCACTTTGTTATCTGAAAACAATAAAGTGGACTCGGATTGGTTGCTATGGGTCACAGCACTTTGTTATCTGAAAACAATAAAGTGGACTCGGATTGGTTGCTATGGGTCACAGCACTTTGTTATCTGAAAACAATAAAGTGGACTCAGATTGGTTGCAATGGGTCACACCAGTTTGCTCATCTGAAAAAAGTAAGGTGAACTCAGGTGGGTTGCTGTGGGTCACACCAGTTTGCTCATCTGACTCCAGTAAAGTGGAATATTGGTTGGTGAACTTTGCCCACATGCCTTTCGTGAAAAAGTTGAAACATTTGATCCCGGGCAGACCCGTCATATACGTGTACTTTTCATGGCAGCGGTTTGCTTTCTCCGCTAGTCTGAATAATTTACTCGATCTTCTAGTGAGCTTTTGATGTGTGTCAACTGACATGAGGCCCTTCCTGATGCTGACAGAGGAGGCCGTGACTCATGCCGTCTACTGTGCAGCATTTCTCTTTGACGGACACAACCCGGTATTATTTTCAACGTGAATAAACTGGTCACTGAGTGGGATTTTTCAGCAAAGTGATGGTAATAGCAGCAACAATATGAAAAGTAGAGAAGCCCATAAGCAATCATTTTCCACTTACACAAGTAATGGAAACCCCGCCAAATGTTTTTTTTTTCCAGTTTGGGGTGGTGTGGGGTTAGAACCACTGCCATTGTCCCACTGAGGAGACTTCCTTTTGGTTTATGTCCTTATTTTTTTAGAGGGTTGTTGACAGACTGCAGGGAAGCAATATTTGGCCTCCACATCACCTGCTTTTAAAGTGGTTGTAAACCCCACTTTTTGACTTTTACCTACAGGTAAGCCTATAATAAATAATATCTATAAAGAATATCTCCTAAACCTGCACTGATTGCAGCGGCGCATGCGCAGGGGGGATCCTCAGCTAAAGGGCCGGCCCTTGCCGGAATGAAATCTCTCGCACGCATGCGCGGGGGTGACGACATCGCCGCTCCAGCCAATCACAGCGCTGGAGCGGCGATACCCGGAAGACACGCCGGAGCACGATAACATCTCGCTCGGCGTGGACCAGGTAAGTTCCCTACACCTCGTTTTAAGGTAAGTATTTCATAATGAGCTAATATGCGGTGCATACTAGCTCATTATGGCTTTTACTTTTCAGGTGTAAAAAAAAAAAGTGCGGGTATACAACCGATTTAACCCTAAAAATCATGCACCACTATGGATTGCACTTGGTAGCAGAGTGGCCCCTTTTGCTTGAATGGGTCAACAGATGATGCAACAGGGAAAGTATTTTTTTTTGCCACGGCATGTGCACAACCCCCTTCCGCTGCTGTGTTATGGTGTTAAGTAAAACTTTGTCCGAACGAACCATCTGCCGATTTTGCCATCATTAGTATGGTGCTTTTAACAGCCGATTCTAATTTTTCGTCTGACAAAAGCTGGATGTGCAGACTATAAAACACTTTTGTCGTACGTGAACTCAACATCCGGTTTTCATTTAATTAGTACGATTTTCGTCCGAAAAAAATCGTCAGAGCAAGACTACGCATGCTCAGAAACGAAAAAATACATACAAAACTATTCAACACAAGACATCACTTCTGATGTTGTATTCGGTCGCACGAGAATTTTCATATGGTGAGTAACGTCTTCACTTTCGACATGAGACTAGCATGCAATAAAATACTGCCGCAATTTTGACGGTATAGTGGCGCTATACCGCCTCCGCACATCCTGCCCCAGTGTGAAAGGGGCCTTAAGGAGAGGCTAACAAGCATTCAGGAGGCGCTCCTGCTGCCTTCTTTTAATGCAGGACCATGTCATAACTGTGAGCCAACAGTTTGTATCTTACAAAAGTGAAAACCAACTAGGTTTTGGCGTACAGGGTGAGAAACCAGCACAGAAATTGTTTTACAAAAGTGTCTCGTGTGCATTCTAAAATTGGTGCAGCATGTGCTAAATTCAAATACAATTTCTAGACAGGTACATAAATTTGTTGCATTCTGCACCACTTTTAAAATGGATGAAAGACACTTCCACAAAATTTGCCAGCACCAGTCTTTATGAATCCAGTCCAGGGACTGCGTGCAAAAGTGTCCATATGGAGGTCTAAAGCCCCGTACACACGATCTGAAAGTCAGACAGGGCGTTTTTGCATGCTAGTCACATATCAAACATAATTTTCGTACAACAGAATAAAAAAGAAAATTGGAAGTGATGTCATGTATTGTAGTGTATTTGTACTGTTTCGACTACCGATGAAACGAAAATCGTACAATCTGGCAACATAAATGAAAGATTTTTATTCTGGTCCCATCGGATGAACTGTTCTGATCAGCTCTTAAAAGCTGTGTACCAACAATTCGATCACTTCGAAAGGGGTATTAGTCTTACGGTTTTCAGAGCGTGTGTATGGACCTTTAGGCTGGCCATAAAAGTGTAACCCTTGTCAGGCCAAATTGCTTATATTTTTTATTGATAGCACAGAGAAAACCTTGTCAAGAGGCAGGCTTCTGTTTCTGAAACAAGTCCAAACGTTCCATTCTCATGTGAGAAGCAGGCTTTTGTTTCTGTAGTAGGCCCAAATGTATCTAAAAAGCACACGTCAATAGCTTAGTCACCTCACGTGTTTTATAATAGTGTTCTCTTAGATCTCTTGAGCCTCCATAATGGCTGAGACACAATTACCAAAGACAAACACTTGCCTTTTCCTTATCTGGAATTCCTAAAGAACTGATACAAGTTACATGGAAAGCGTCAGATTCAAGACTGGGCAACTTTCAGTCCTGACAGGATAAACCATCATCCTATAATCTGGATGAAAAACCCTTCTTAGGTAATTAGAGACGAATGTCAGATCTTCGGTTATGACATACATGATCAGCGAGACATAAGAAAGCCTTAAATTGGAAGGACAGCCTGAATTCCAAGCCTTGTAAAGATCCCCTCCCTTTATTTCGGAGGCTTTGATAAAAGACACAGAGGGTGTGCTCCGCACATAAGAGACAGTAGCATCACAATGGCAGGCGTGTTTGTACAACAGGACAATAAGCTGATTTCAGGGAGGGGGGTTCAATTACAGATAAGTGCAACAAAAGGTTACTTCTGGAGCTATAGGGGAACTATATGCACTAAGCAAAGTTTCTATTTATAGGTTTTTAGTGGCCAGACACAATATACAAAAAAAAATTTAAAAAAAACTCTGTAGCGAAAACTAGTCAATGTGCCGCTGTCTCCGAAAAATGGATATTATACACAATGCACCCCCTGTATCAAAGTAGCTATATATTATGAGCAATAGGCATATACTGGGGTTGATTTATTAAAACTGGAGTATGCATAATCTGGTGCAGCTCTACATAGAAACCAATCAGCTTCAGCGTTTTTTTTTTTTGTCAAAGCTTAATCGAGCAAGCTGAAGTTACAAAACGATTGGCTAAATCGCGGCAGTGTGAAACCAGGGATAAGAGGGTTTATCTGGTCACGAGAGACAAACTAATTTTATATATATATATATATATATATATATATATATATATATATATATATATATATATATAAAATAAAATAAATAAAAACTGTGCAATAAGATTGACTGCCTGAATGTCTTAGGACCCAATTGGGTTTTAAAAACTGCACAATGGCAGAAACCCACCTTTGCTAGGCAGTTCATTAACACATGCATTTCCACAACACATTAAGCGCACTAGCTTGTTTGCAGTACCTTTATTTTTAATGGCACGCCAACTCACTAAAGCAATGCAGCCAATCAAAATGCATAGTAACCCTGCATGTATCAGGATTTATTGTATATATATATATATATATATATATATATATATATATATATATATATATATATATATATATATATATATATATATATATATATATATATATATATATATATATATATATATATATATATATATATATATATATATATATACATACATATACACACACACACACACACTTTTTATTTTATAAATTACAGCTTCCTATGTACCAATGCAAAAATAAAAACAGCTTTCCATTTATTCTACACAAGCTTTTTAAAAACTTAAATTACTCCTGCCTTACTTCCTGGACAGACTTTAGGTCATGACACAGGAAGGAGTTGACCAGCTGTGGGTTAAGATGCAGGCATTTGTCAGAATCGGCAATGAAAGCGATGTTCCGTCAGCTGCACATGCGTACACCGCTACCAGGTTTGCTAATCTGACAAAACATCGCAGTCAGAAGATGGCAGCGGACATCTTACTACACCCAGCTACATCTTGAATTTAACAGCATCTTTAGCAATAAAGTGAGCATATATAAATATAGCAATTTGACATCTGTGAGATGCTTTTTTGATGTTCCATTTTGAAAGAAGCTGGATGCCAGCAGTAGGAAGGCGGCGGAGGCCACGTTGGTACACCCCACACTGCTCAGCGCTAAACCTTTAGGCTTTCAGAATTTTCCTTGTAAAAGTTTGTCTGAATTTCTCACTTCCTGTTTCTCCTCAGTAAACTTGCCACCATCACCCGAGCGGTGGTTAGTCAGCCAGAAGAGCTTACTGAGGAAAAGGAAGTGAGAAATTCAGACCAAAAAAAAAAAATTAGAAGGCAAAGTAAAAGGAAAAAAGGTAAGTGAACCAACAATGCACTAGCTTAAAAATGAACCCATTTAGAAAAAAAAAAAAAAAAAAAAAAAAAAATTTTTACAACCCCTTTAAACATGCAAACAGCATAACAGATGTCAACATACTATATTTATATATGCTCACTTTATTGCAAAAAATACTGGTAAATTTAAAGTGGTTGTAAACCCACTTTTTTGACTTTTACCTACAGGTAAGCCTAGAACAAGGCTTACCTGTAGGTAAGGAGAATATCTCCTAAACCTGCACGGTTTAGGAGATATTCCCCTCGCAATGCGCCACTGATTGCAGCGGCGCAGGGGGGGGGGGATCTACGGTGAAAGGACCGGCAGCCGCCAGACCTTACAGAAATTTAAATCTCCCACGTGACGTCATCGCCGCTCCAGCCAATCAATCACAGCGCTGGAGCGGCGATACCCGGAAGACACGGCAAGTCAAGATGATATCTTGACTTGGTAGCGGTGTACACATGCACAGCTGATGGAACGTCACATCCATTACTTATGCTCACAGTTTGCAGATTCTGATGGAACACTGGTCAACTCCTTCCTGTGTCATGACCCAAAGTCTGAACAGGAAGTAAGGCAGAAGTTATGGATAAGTGTTTTTGAACAAGAGAGCGAGGCAAGTGTGTGTAGAATGGAAAGCGGTTTTATGTTTTCAAAAAGTACATCATCGGTACATTGGGGAGCTAGTTCCAACACAAAGGCACTTTCACACTGGAGCGGTTGTCAGTGGTAAAGTGCCGCTAGTTTTAGCGTGGCTTTTCAGCCACTAGCGGGGCACTTTTAACCACCACTAGCATCCAAAAAAAGGGTTAAAAGCACCCACAAAAGCACCTCCTACCATTGACTTCACCAAGCCAAAGATGCTTCTTGCAGGGTTAACCCCACCCCATTGTCCTGCCAGCGCACCGCTCCAGTGTTAGAGCCCTCAGGCTCTGGGTTGTAGAGGTGGCGTTTTTCCCCCAAGCGCTATTTAGCACCTGAAAACACCTCAGTGTTAAAGTAGCCCAAGAGCAATAGCATGGTGTAAAATCAAAAAGCAGCAAAGGAGGTTTTACCTGGGGAGGGCTAAATAAAGTTTTGCTTCAATTGGGCCCATTATTTGAGTGCATCTAAAACCCAAGCTTTTTTTGCTTTGGAAAGGGCGATGTTAGAAATCTAGATGGCAGGGGTTCTTTCTCAATTTGTTCTGTTGACCACGGTCCTTTAAAGCCTAACATTTTGAGTTGTGCCAAACAGGAGCAGAGGGAATAAAATACATCTTTGCAACATGAAAAGTATTGCACCCACAACCAACTAATCGTGGGTGCAATGCCAGGATCCTGCAAACTGTCAGCTGCTGAAGTCTAGGAAGAGTCAATTTAACTACAAGAACGCTCACCAGAAACCTCGCAGTTTGAGAACTACAAGCCATCTGTCGCAATGACACACGGTAATTGTAGCTCATTCACAAGAAACTGAATAGAAAATAAAACGTATCCTTGAACCCCTCCCAGCGTTATCAAAGTTTTTGCTTTGGATAATTTAAAGGGGAGGTTCACCCTAAAAACGACTTACTATTATTACATTGGCCCCCCATATTACAATGCAATTATGCCCATTATGTTTTTTTTTATGCTGTACATACCTTGGTACAGCCAATTCATCCGTGGCATCCGGGTTGCGAGTCCCGCGGGAGTGGGCGTTCCCAACATGCTGGTGATTGACGTGATAACCAAAAACGAGCTCCCCCCGTCGCGTAAGCTGCGTCACGATTGCCGAAAGGAGCCGAACGGCGGTGCGCAGGCGCAGTATAGCGCCGACTCGCCTTTCGGCTCCTTTCGCCAATCGTGACGCAGCTTACGCGACGGGGGGAGCTCGTTTTTTGTCATCACGTCAATCACCAGCATGTTAGGAACGCCCACTCCCGCGGGACTTGCAACCCGCAAGCCACGGGTGAATTAGCTGTACCAAGGTATGTACAGCATAAAAAAAAAAACATAATAGGCATAATTGTATTGTAATGTGGGGGGCCAATGTAATAATAGAAAGTCGTTTTTAGGGTGAACCTCCCCTTTAATCTTGTATAACCATTTGTAAAAACAAAAAATAGCCAAGATAAGGAATTTTTTAAAGGAATATAAATATAAATAAGTACACTGGAAAAATCCACACTGCCCAACACACATCTGTAAATATTTAATGGAGGGCTGTTTCCACCTAAATCATCAAGTGCAACAAGCTAAATCTTTACATCTCCCATTTCAATGGCTAGCGCATTAGAAACTAGTACAAGCCAATATGCAAAAAGTACCTATGAATAAAAATAAAACACAAAACCAAAAACGGTTTCAGACAAAATATATATTTAAAAATTCTTTACATTAAACATAGAAATGTGTACAGTTTATTTTAATGACCAGTATTGGCTCCCTAAAAAGTTAGAAAACCTTGGTGACAGTGTGTACAACTCTTCTACATCTGGCGTCTCATCAATAAACCCACATAGTACAAAAGAGTCCCCTCCCCCCCCCCTTCAAACTCTTCTCGATCTGTGCAAATAAAATATCTTTTGGAACCTTCCACCAGAAACATCAAGCATCCTGCTGTGCGGAAGATTCCAACTTCCTCCTCTTAGGATAACAGTTTGTGTTCAAAGATAAAGTGCTTCTACCCAGCAGAGACTCTACCGGACCAAGATGTCCAACGTGGTCATACAAACTCCAGCTTGCCATGTCCACTGTACATCCCCCAGTGAACCAGGGAAATTAGTTTGTCATTGCTGAGGTCTGTATGCCTCATTTTATCACAGGTCAAGCAACAGTTTTCATGCCCGGTCACGGGCACCATGCACTCCAAGTCCAACTTGGCTACTTGTCCTTTCTTCGAGTGGTGCCCATGAAAACTGTAGTGTAGTCTGGACAGCATCTGCTGCCTCTGATCTTGTAGTCTCTTGTTCTCGCTGCGGAGCATACGGAGTGCAAGCATTATAAGAAGCACCAATATTAGTCCACCGGCTATAGGGACAGCAATGACCGCTGCTCTGAACCACAGTTCCTTGGAGGAATTAAGCTCCTGGACCTTTGTGATAAGGTTTCTTGTGCTTTCATGTTGATACCTGCCACCAGAACCTGCAAGAGAAGGAAAGATAATTAGTATACAAAAGCAGCAAAAAGAAAATTATTAAAATGGCTGTCGTTAATCTGTTAATTTGTGAATTGAGCCTAAAGTGCCCTGTAAACACCATCAGTTCAAGACCTTCGTTAGCATCACTAAACATCATAATATTGGTCCATCCTTGTGATGGACAAGTTTATAAAAAAAAAAAAAAAAAAAAAAAAAAAAAAAAAAAAGGGATATAGAGCCAGACAAATTTTAATATAAAGTCTATTTGTATATTCCCTGGGCTCCTGGGAGGAAACTCTTGTTGGCAAAGCACAGTTGAAAACCAAGCCCCATTTTGTTTTTTAGCCGGAAGCTAGTCAACCGAGTATCTGCCAAGGCCTGCAGTAAGCCTTAAAATCCAGTGCTGCCACTGTTGGTAGTAGCCCTAAAGTCCTCAACAGTTGCCGCTAGGGTTGCTTTTAAGTAAACCTGCATTTTGTCCATACAGGGCAACACAACAGGTTTGCTTAGCTGCCACCATTTCCCAACTGTACATCCCTACCTTCCTTTCGGCACCTCATCACCGGGAATGGCGATGCCATGTGAAGATTACTAATATATGGATCTACTCTTCACCCCTGTTGTGATATCAGGCTCCTGAGTAACCAAACAGCAGTGCCATCATGAAGATGGGTTACATGTCCCCCATACCCAGAAGTAATCAAGTAAGTGAAGCCAAATGTGTACTGTGGAGGTGCATGGCCCAGCATTGGCAGAGCACAAGGTCACTTTAAAAGGCCAATGTATTAAAATTATCAGTAGCTATTGTCCGTCTAAAATATTTGGAAATTTAACATTTTGGCACAAGTCTTTAGTAAAAACTCCCAACATTGCGACGTACTTCATCTCTGTTTTCCCATTGACTCCTGGGATATTGATGTCAATCCCAGGAGTCAGCGGGCATCCTCCGTTGCCCCGCATAGTGTAAACATGCCATGCTGGGTAGCCAGCTACACAAAATAAAATAGCACGAGGCCTCAGATGCCAGTAGCCAATATGGCAGCCGCCAGCCATTCAAGAGTACCAGTTCGGGTAAGGATTTCAATTTTTGAAAGACAATACCCAATGTAGCAAGAACATTTTTTTTATTCTTCTGTATCCCCTCTAAAGATTTATTAACATGCTCAGACATCCGTATTGAGCAATACCTATGGGCTGCCATTGCAGAAATGCCCTACAAAATGCTAACTGCCGGGCCATTTTACTGCTACTTTGTTTTAATCTATTCTGAGAGATGGGGACTTAAAAGATCTGTTGCATGCTACTTATAGTTTTTGACAATGCAATTCAAATTTTTAGAAATAGACCAGTAATGAAGAACCCATATTTCTCAAGTGACAGGTACACTTTTTTTTTTTTAAAGGGAAATTTAATATATATTTTTATTTTGTTTGTTTTCACATACCCATATAAAACCAACCTTCAAACATTAAACACCAAAAAGGGAAATAAAATCAATTTCCACTAGCGTTAAACAATTAAACGTTTCAAAATGTCAATTGCCGTGACATGCCTTTATACCGCGCACGGTGGTTTGTTTGCAGATGCCTGTAGGTTAGCATGCTCTGTGCTTTTGTAGACAAGCTTTGTTTGCAAGAGGCAAAAAAAGATAAAACCTCGAGAAGTGCAGCGTCCACACAAATAATGGAACATTCTTCGCAAGGCTGGGAAGAAATGCCTGCTAACGGGCACTAAAAGCCAGACAGGAGCCAAAGGCTCAGACAGACATCAAAGCTAGAAATACATCTTTAACTCTAACCATTCTTTTCCCACTGGTATCTCTAATTACATTAACAACAAAATCAATACCAGACACACAGGGTCTTGGCAGCCATTGGCCTATACATCAAGGAAATGGGGAGAAAAAAAAAAAAAAAAAAAAAAAAGTCATGCTGTACCTGATGTTTCACTTTTAGGATGAGAAAGTACATCGTGCAGGCCTCTGTAGTTGCACATGTCTTCATGACAGCACTCCAGCTTGGGTATAGATGCCCCACTCTTGTTCTCAGAGCTTTTGGCCTTGCACACATCTGCTGTGTTTGCGATAGAGTCCAAGCAGCCATGTGTGAGCGGTGAATTGATGTTCTGCGGGTCAAGCAACCTGGAAAAGCAGGCATTTAATTCCGACTTGCACATGTATCCAGTTGCAACACAGTGCGGGGCGTCACAGTAGCATCTAATTTCACCTGGAAGAAAAAAAAAAAAAAAAAAGGCGGTTTAGTAAAATGCAAGAGACACAAATGCCAAAGAAAGGTGTAAAATTATTGTTGCAATAGCTAAGGTCAAAGGTTAGAAATCAGTCTTTTTAGAGAGACTTCTCTTAATATGCATCAATAATAAAAAAAAGCTGTCACTGGAACAAAGACTACAGGAAAATATTTTCACGGTGACACTTTGAGACCACTGTCAGATTTTCTCACCCTCTTTCCTGTTGGTGTCTCGAGACAGGACATAAAATATCCCCCAATGGGACCCAGAGAATATATATATATATATATATAATCAATTAACCTGGCCATACATTACACAATTTTCCCATTCAATTTCCTTTAGATTTACCTTCAACTTTGTAGCGCAAGGGCCTTCCTGATTGCATACAATTCAAAAGTGTTTAGGTTTCACTTTAGATTATATGGTTTTGGTAAATCTAAAGAAAAATTGTACAATGTATGGCCAGCCTCGGTTGCAGATTTTATATGCATTCAGCACAAAGGCCATCAGCCGTGGCCCCTGCAATTGCCAGGGTATTATGTGACCTCTGTACTGTCATAAGAGGGACATATCACAAAAGTCCTCAGTCAAAAAATAAAAAAACTGGAATTGTACACTTTACAATTCCTGGCGTATTTGCCAAAGTCAATTCCTTTCAGCTGACATGGAAAGCCATAAAAGTTGGCCAAAAAACTACAACACGGGCTTCTCTGCCCTGGACTTGCACGCGATCAGCAGTGTGGTTAAGAAAGGAAGGGGGGGGGGGGGTGGAGAGAGAAAAAGAAACCCACACTAAAATAAGGGGGTAAAACACTGAAAATTCAATACTGCAACTCAAAGAAAAAAATAAATTCAGGAAACCTCAGGGAGGGAAAAAAATAAAATGCTAAAGGAAACGATAAAAGGTTCCCTTCATAAAACTCTCCCCTCAGCGGGCCCCTGAAATCTGATGAACACAAATTCATGTTCCAAGGCATAAAGGCTTTAATTAACATAGCTTCCATATCACAAGAATGCCACATTTCAAAGCTCACCAGGTTTGTTTTTTTTGTGCACATGGAAGAAAAAAAAAATTGCTCAAACATTAAGGAAGCAACTGAGAAATATCAAAAGTAAGCAAACTCCACATCCCCTAAAAGTACAATTTACACATAGAAGGCCTAGAAGGAAGGAAGAAAAAAATAAAAATAAAAAAAATAAAATAAAAAGGGGGGGGGGGTTTAAATAAGATTCAAAGAGCAAAACAAGACTCTTTGCAGCAACTGCCCAAGAAAGAACTAAACCCTATATAATTTAATATGTATAGCTGTTAATATGAAGATGTACAAATATTAATATGTATACATGTACAAAACAGTACACATCAATTGCATTTATTACCACCAATAGGATAGCCCCCCCGCTATGCCATGCCTACTGCTGAAAGCAGATCTCTGATTGGGTTACTGCAAAGGGTAGCCAATGTTCTTAAAATTACAGCCAGCAGCAAAAAATAAAAATTCTGCAGACTTCTGAATTCTATATACTGTAAATTTGCCCACCTCTGCTATAAAGCACCAGCCCTTGTATTTTTCTATCAAAAATGTAATCAAGTCCTCATACAGTCTCCTATGCATCCAAAATGTCAGTTCACTCCTGAAAAAGATCAGTTCCGTGATCATCTTTGTCAGAATGAATAAGCCCAAAAATATGTATATTTAGTGTGAACATGTGAGAATGCCCACAGATTATTAAAAGGATGGCATCAGAAATAAGGTTACAAGGAGGGAAGGACAATGATCGACTGGAGATTATATACACAGCGTAAAAAAAAAAAAAAAATATATAGACAATGATCTTTTGACATCTACGTTCAATCATATTCAAGTTGATCACTGGCATTCATTCATGCACCTTTATTTCGGATATATTCAGTTGGTCACTGTTCTGCCTTATAACCTGCTGAACATATTAGAAATAAAGCTATAAGAAAAGCCAATAGTCAATTTACGAGATTAGAATTAGGGTTAAGGAGGAAAGCCAACTGAATATAGTAGAAGTAGGGTTCCAAGCAGGAAGGCCAACTAAAAGATATTAGTAGGGTTCTAAGAAGAAATGCCAACTGAAGATATTGAAAGGGTTCCAAGGAGGAAGGCCAACTGAAGATATTAGAAGGGTTCCAAGGAGGAAGGCCAACTGAAGATATTAGAAGGGTTACAAGCAGGAAGGCCAACTAAAAGATATTATAAGTAGGTTTCTAAGAAGAAATGCCAACTGAAGATTTAAGAAGGGTTCCAAGAAGGAAGGCCAACCGAAGATATTAAAAGTTAGTAGGAAGGCCAATTGAAGATATAATTAGAAGGGTTATAAGGAGGAAGGCCAATGGTCAACTGAAGATAGTAGAAGTAGGGGGGTTCCCAGAAGGAAGGCCAACTGAAGATAGTAGAAGTGGGGTTATAAGAAGGAAGGCCAATAGTCAACTGACGATATTAGAATTAAGTTTATAAGATACCAATATTTAGCAGAAGATATTAGAAATAAGGTTATAAAAAAAGGATTGACAATGATCAACCGAAGATGTCCAAAATGAGGTTTTAAGGAAAAAGTCAACGTATCTTTAGGCTAAAATGGTTCAAACTGTAAACTCCAAATGACATGAAGCCAATGTTGAAGAAGGTAAGCATTTTAGATTTTCTCAATATGGTGTAAATTTTATGAAGACATTTTTGCAAGGCAGATGGGCAAAGTAGCCTACGCCAACCAATCCGCAATTAAATTTGGTTTGAACAGAAACTTTCTACAGACTTTACCTGCACACTGTCAGCATTTGCTCCTTTTTACCAAATAAGCCTGCACATGCGTTTAGTTCCTGCAGATTTAAAACGCTTTTAGATTGTTTAGCCTTCCTGGAGTTCCCAGATTCAGCAGAACAGCCTTATCTAGAAAGCAAGAGAGTGCTTACAATGCACGGCCAGGCCGAGATGTTATTACAGCGCGGCCCACCTCAAGATCACATTTCACCTCTGTGCACCGAGCTCTGGCTCCCCTGCTTTAATAGCTTAGTTAATGGAAGCCAAATGACAGGAGCGCCTGGGTAACAGAAGGCATTGCATTAGCACTGACCAGATCTCCCTCAGGCTTTCAAAGGCCAAAGTGCTCCAGGGGAAGTCAACTTTTATCCTACTCTTTTAAAAGAAGTCAAACAAATCTACAACTGCCCAAAAAAAAAAAAAAAAAAAGAAACCGCCGTTACAGTTCTACCATTTTGCTGGAAAGAAATCTAAAAAGATAGATAAATTAAAAGGAAAAAAAAAAAAAACGCATTTACAAATATAAACTGTCTGATATAAAGCAAGCTTATCAGTGACAGATTGACGGATGAGGGGAGGAGGGCTGTAGTTGAGTCTTTGCAGCCCTCCTGTACCTCCAAGATGTATATGTTGTCTGTTTATGTGTATAAAGTTTCTTTCAATGTTTTGTAAAAGGCTAGTGGAACGCCGAGAAAAGCGAACAATGCCGTTTCTGTTCTCCGGCTCCCCCCCTCTTTATAATGTTATGTAGCTATTAACCAAAAATGCCTGGTTCCAGTCAAAGATGGCTACAGGAGACGCTGAGGGTTTTTTATCCCCCGACCCCCCCCCACCCTCGGCTGTTCAAAAGCTTTTGAAGTCAACAGCAGCCAGAAGTTATGCGAGCCTCTAATTATATCATTATCAGGCACATAGTTTCAGTATCTCAGACCTCACATCAGTCCTAGTCACCGCCGGATCTGCTTCCCCTTGAATTGAGCCAGGAGGATAAGCTCTGAAGCAACAAGACCTGGGATTTGAGGACGGCACACCCCCCCCCCCCCCTCTTTACCTAAGGGAAAGAAAATTACTACACTTTTGCAAGTCTAAAAAAAAATAGGATTAGTTACCCTAATGTCAGGACTGGTAGTACGGGCAATGACCAGAGGAGTAATGATCAACTCCAGGAGCCTCCACTACATCGTTAGTTACCCTCATGCCTGGACTGGTAGTCCGATGCCCTTCTGGCTTGTGCCAGCGTTAATTATAAGCTCTAGGAGCCTCCACTATATTATTAATTTACTCTCCTGCCTAAACTGGAGGTTCAACAACTTTGGCAAGGGCCAGAAGGTCCATTCTAAAACACAAGCAACTTCCACGACAATAGTTACCCTCATGCATGGTCTGGAGATTTGGCAATGGCCAGAAGGGCACTTACAAGCTCACATAACCTCCAAAATGTTGGGTTACACTCATGCCCAATGTCTAGTGACCCTGGCAATGGTAAGGGCAATTTTAAGCTCAAGTAACCTTAAATGTTGGGTTATCCTCATGCCTGGGCTAGATGTCTAGCAACCCTGGCAACGGCAATTATAAACTCAAGTAACCTCCAAAACATTGGGTTACTCCCATGCCTGGGCTGGATGTCTAGCAAGGGCAATTAGAAGCTCCATTGCAATGCTCCTCATGCCTGGACGGCTCACAATTTTGGAATTGGCCAAAAGGGCAGTTTTAAGCTCCAGTAGCCTTCACCACGTGAATAATTAGCCTTCAGCCTATATGGGCATGCTGACAAGCTTGGTTCTGGCCAGAATGGCAGAGATAAGACCCTGTAGATTCCATTGAATCAATGGTTAGGCTTGTGTCTGGACTAGCCAATTAAATGTTCTGGTAGACTCCATTGCATTAATGATTACCCTTCATGCCTGGACAGACAAGCCTATAACTGCCCTTCTGGCTACAACCAGAGATCCAAAGTTGCCAGTCCAGGCACAAGGGTACACTAATGCAATGAAGTCTACTCACCAGAACCAGATGAAAGTTCTAGGTGCCCACTTTGTAGCAATGGATACCCCATGCCTGGATTGGCAACTCTGGTTCCAGCTAGAAGAGCAGTTGTAAGTTCTAGGGGACTAAACTGCATTAATAGTAACCCTCCCACCTAGTTTGATGTTACAACGCAAACTCTGGTTACAGGGGCAATTAGGAATTAACGTAGACTACAAAGCATCAATGGTTACCAATCATGCCTGGACTGGCAACTCCAGTACTGGCCAGAAGGGCCATTATAAGCTCTAGCAGGGGTATTGTACCAATAACAGTCACGGTATAAACAAATACCATTTCAAAGCAGGTTTAACCAGCCTATTATACCCTTCATACAATAAAGAACTACTACAACTATCTACCCATTTCAGTGTAACAATTTCCAAGCACAAAAAAATAAAAAGTGCTGCTGCAGAACATCTTTGCAATAAATGATGTGCATGATTTTCCTCCGATCAAGGGAGACCAAGTGATAAAAATGTAAACCGTAGCAGGATGCGCTGCAGTATCTTTATAGCAAAACCGAAAATGTGTTGTCAAGTGATGTGGTGGCTGCATTTTTCTAAGGTTTTTTTTTTTTTTCCCCCACCTGGTGATTGGGCTGGTAACACACCAGTATTAGAGTGCCAACACTCTGGATGAATGAGCAGCAGAACTGACAGCTTGGGGGGGGGGGGGGTGTAGTGTTAGCTGTACTAGCAGATTTAGATACAGTGACAAATTGAAGCCAAACTCCAGCTAACACTTTCTAGGCAGTTTTTCCCCCTTTTAGGGATAACGTTTTTACATAAATAAATGCTGACCAGTGCAAGCACCCCTGCTATGGGTAAATGGGTTTGTCTCAACCATGTAACTGCTACATTTACAAGACAGCTTGTTCTTTTGAAAAAGAAACAGACTAACTGGCCAGCCCAGGAAAAAAAAAACACCCTACACCCATCATATCCAAGAATTGGTACACTGCAATATATAAAAAGGGTTTCAAACTGCTTTAAAGCCCATCCAAACACTATATACACTGTACAGGATCAGCATTTCATTCATAAGAGCAGGCTGTGACCCCCATGGGCAGAGCGCCCCCTGGTGTCATTGTCCTGGCAGAGCACAGCTCTGGTTGGGATCCTTTAAAACAATTCAGAATTTCTTACAGGACCACAATGTATCATTATGTGTGTCTATGGAGGATATAATACAATGCATCATTATCAGTGAGATCTCTATGTATCATTCTGTGTATGGAATACATAGTGACTTCCATAAATACAATGTATCATTACCTGGCTGACCTGGCTCCAGGGATCCTCTCTGCCCTGACCTGCCCCTCCAGGGATCCTCTCTGCCCTGACCTGCCCCTCCAGGGACCCTCTCTGCCCTGACCCTCCAGGGACCCTCTCTGCCCTGACCCTCCAGGGACCCTCTCTGCCCTGACCCTCCAGGGATCCTCTCTGCCCTGACCCTCCAGGGATCCTCTCTGCCCTGACCCTCCAGGGATCCTCTCTGCCCTGACCCCCCCCCCCCCCCTAGGGATCTCTGTCTATGGAGGATGCAGTGATAATCAGTAGATCCCCCCCAGGTGTATGCATGCTGGTAGTTGTAGTTCCCCCCACTCCTGTGACTCACCTTTAGTAAGCAGGACGGCCATAGCACAGAGCTCTAGTTGTAGCCAGATGGAGATTAGCCGATCCATTGACAAGCCCCCTGCTCTCCCCGGCTCCGCTGAACGTCTTTCACCACGGGCTGCTCCAAGAAAGTGTCACCATCCAAGCCACAGGACATGCGGGATCCGGGAACCACAAGCAACCGTGTCCAGTGCAAACACCGCCGAGCCCTCCGATCACCGATAATCCGCCCGATACAATCCGAGCGCCGAGCCAGCCATGCAACACACTGAGCCCGCTGCGACCGGAGCTCTGCATAAGAACGGTGCACGCGCTGCGACACGCCCACTCCGCCCCCCGTTGGCGGCTGGGCTGGTGAGCCACGCCCAGACGCCTTGCTAAACAGCTTGGCTGGGCCGTCTGGCTGTCAATCACAGAATGGGAGGGACGAGGGCGGGGCAGGTCTCATGTGGGAGGGGCTAAAGGTAGACTGTCTTCCTAAAATTCATGTGTTTTAACCTGCAACAGTAATCTGAACATTGAGAGCCTCTGAGATCCTCATCAGACCCAGTGTGTGCACCCCTCATCATACCCAGTGTGTGCACCCCTCATCCCATCCCATACAGTGTGTGCACCCCTCATCATACCCAGTGTGTGCACCCCTCATCCCATCCCATACAGTGTGTGCACCCCTCATCATCACATACAGTGTGTGCACCCCTCATCTCATACAGTGTGTGCACCCCTCATCATACCCAGTGTGTGCACCCCTCATCCCATCCCATACAGTGTGTGCACCCCTCATCATCACATACAGTGTGTGCACCCCTCATTCTCCCATACAGTGTGTGCACCCCTCATCTCATACAGTGTGTGCACCCCTCATCCTCACATACAGTGTGTGCACCCCTCATCCTCCCATACAGTGTGTGCACCCCTCATCATCCCCAGTGTGTGCACCCCTCATCATCCCCAGTGTGTGCACCCCTCATCATCCCATACAGTGTGTGCACCCCTCATCCTCCCATACAGTGTGTGCACCCCTCATCATCCCCAGTGTGTGCACCCCTCATCATCCCCAGTGTGTGCACCCCTCATCATCCCCAGTGTGTGCACCCCTCATCATCCCATACAGTGTGTGCACCCCTCATCCTCCCATACAGTGTGTGCACCCCTCATCCTCCCATACAGTGTGTGCACCCCTCATCCTCCCATACAGTGTGTGCACCCCTCATCCTCCCATACAGTGTGTGCACCCCTCATCCTCCCATACAGTGTGTGCACCCCTCATCCTCCCATACAGTGTGTGCACCCCTCATCATCCCCAGTGTGTGCACCCCTCATCATACCCAGTGTGTGCACCCCTCATCTCATACAGTGTGTGCACCCCTCATCCTCCCATACAGTGTGTGTACCCCTCATCCTCCCATACAGTGTGTGCACCCCTCATCTCATACAGTGTGTGCACCCCTCATCTCATCCCATACAGTGTATGCACCCCTCATCATCCCATACAGTGTGTGCCCCCCTCATCCCATCCCATGCAGTGTGTTCACCCCTCATCATCCCATACAGTGTGTGCACCCCTCATCTCATACAGTGTGTGCACCCCTCATCATCCCATACAGTGTGTGCACCCCTCATCCCATCCCATGCAGTGTGTGCACCCCTCATCCCATCCCATGCAGTGTGTGCACCCCTCATCATCCCATACAGTGTGTGCCCCCCTCATCCCATCCCATGCAGTGTGTTCACCCCTCATCATCCCATACAGTGTGTGCACCCCTCATCTCACGCAGTGTGTGCGCCCCTCATCTCATAGCGTGTACACCCCTCATCCTATCCCATACAGTGTGTGCACCCCCTCATCTCATACAGTGTGTGCACCCCTCATCCCTTCCCATACAGTGTGTGCACCCCTCACATGACATCCCATACAGTGTGTGCACCCCTCATCCCATCCCATACAGTGTGTGCACCCCTCATCTCATACAGTGTGTGCACCCCTCACATCCCATACAGTGTGTGCACCCCTCATACCATCCAAATCAGTGTGTGCACCCCTCATCCCATACAGTGTGTGCACCCCTCATCTCATAGAGTGTGTGCACCCCTCATCTCATAGAGTGTGTGCACCCCTCATCTCATACAGTGTGTGCACCCCTCATCATCCCATACATTGTGTGCACCCCTCATCAATTCCCATACAGTGTGTGTACCCCTCATCTCATACAGTGTGTGCACCCCTCATTACATACAGTGTCTACACCCCTCATCTTATACCATGCACCCCCATTACATACACTGCACCCCCTCATCCCATTCACTGCACCCCTCATCCCATATACTGCACCCCTCATTACATAAACTCTACCCCTCATTACATACACTCAACCCCTCATCTCATACCATGCACCCCTCATCTCATACACTGTCTGCACCCCTCATCTCATACACTGTCTGCACCCCTCATCTCATACACTGTCTGCACCCCTCACCCCATACAGTGTCTGCACCCCTCACCCAATACACTGCACCCCTCACCCCATACACTGCACCCATCATCCCATACATTGCACCCCTCATCTCATACCATGCGCCCCTCATCCCATATACTGCACCCCTCATCTCATACACTGAACCCCCCCACCCCATACTTACCCCTGCTATATGAGGCGTAGCTAATGTTAAGTATGGCCGTCGTTCCCGCGCCGAGTTTTGAAATTTTACGTCGTTTGCGTAAGTCGTTCGCGAATGGGGCTGTACGTCATTTACGTTCACGTCGAATCCAATAAGTCCTTGCGGTGTACTTTAGAGCAATGCACACTGGGATATTTTACGGACGGCGCATGCGCTGTTCAAAAAAAACGTAAAAAACGCGGGGTCAAGTAAAATTTAAATAAAACACACCCCCAACATCCCGGTTTGAATTAGGCGGGCTTACGCCGCCACACATACGTTACGCCGCCGTAACTAAGGGAGCAACGTATCTTTCCGATACGTTACGCCGCTGTAACTTTGGGCGCAAGTTCTTTCTGAATACAGAACTTGCGCCCAAAGTTACAGCGGCGTAACGTATCGGAGATACGTTACGCCGGAAGAAAGATGCGCTCATCTTTCTGAATCCGGCCCCCTGTGTCTTTTATATACAACTTTACAGATCAGACCAAAATGAGGGACACATGAGGAGGAAAGAGGGACTTTCTTCCAAATCAGGGACAGTGCCTTTAAATCGGGACAGTTGGGAGCTATGCTGCTTGCTGCGCCTAATTCATGTCTATGCAGCTTTATATGACTGGTGGGGTGGTCTGTATGTATGGGATTCACAGGCAGACCTCCAGTGATACTAAAGGCCGGTATTTATTTTCCCGTGATGTGTGCGCAGGATTCCAGCCGGGCTCTTTACCATACAACACCCCATACAAGACTTCCAGTGTTGTGCCCAGAACTGAATACCATGCAGTGTCTCAGCCGGGACCCATACAGGCATCCTTCTATCTGCAGACAGGACTCTGTCCCTACACCCAGCATGTCCTCTGCAATGAGACCCCCAGCTGTCTGCTTTACTTATAGAGACATCCCAGTATATACATAATAGAGCGCTCTCATTAAACCCTATCAGCTGCATTACCAGCAGGCAGAGATGGAATGGCGCGGGTTATGGGATGCGCAGGGAGCGCACATTAAGGAACATGCAGATCAAATTCACTGTGTATGTTGGAATTAGCCCTTGGAAATCCAATGCCATAATGGCTGCATGGACAGGGGAGGCTTAATGCCTCCTCATTAGGTTCAGCGTTTAAAAGCTTAGAGCCTACAATAGTGTCTGGTAGTATCTCCCACCATTAGATCATCTCCCACATTTACATATTTTATATTATATTCAGGGAAGAACACATCTGTATCAGCCAAGGAAGATCAAGGGAACCCCGATTATCCTCCCTCTGTACTCATATCATCAGATGGCAGATCTCTGCCCATGCCTTCCGCCTTGTACCGTAGTACAGGCTCGCTGCTGTGCTGAAATCACTTACTCTGATTTCATCGCAGGCTGTGAGCTTCTCTCAGTGTGCATTAAAAGCTGCGTCAAGTCAGAGCTTGGCTCATGTCCTGGCTGGAGGACATGAAGCATCATCTAGTCCCGTGGTCTCCAAACTGTGGCCCTGGGGCCGAATGCAGCCCTCTGCTCAACTTTATCCGGCCCTTGTGGTATTATTCCTGCCACTGACACCAACAATGGGGCACTATTCCTCCCACTGACACCAGTGCTGGGGCACTATTCCTCCCACTGACACCAGTGCTGGGGCACTATTTCTCCCACTGACACCAGTGCTGGGGCACTATTCCTCCCACTGACACCAATGCTGGGGAACTATTCCTCCCACTGACAGTTTTGATGGGGCGCCATTCCTCCCACTGACACCAGTGATGGGACACTATTCCTCCCACTGACACCAGTGATGGGGAACTATTCCTCCCACTGACACCAATGATAGGGCACTATTCCTCCCACTGACACCAGTGATGGGGCACTATTCCTCCCACTGACACCAATGATGGGGAACTATTCCTCCCACTGACACCAATGATTGGGCACTATTCCTCCCACTGACACCAGTGATGGGGCACTATTCCTCCCACTGACACCAGTGATAGGCACTATTCCTCCCACTGACACCAGTGATAGGCACTATTCCTCCCACTGACACCAGTGATAGGCACTATTCCTCCCACTGACACCAGTGATAGGCACTATTCCTCCCACTGACACCAGTGATGGGGTATTATTTCTCCCCCTAATTCCAAAGACGGGGCATTGTTTACTCCAACAGGTCACAGTCAAGCCCCCCTAAAGTCTGAAGGACGGTAAACTCGCCCTTTGTTTAGAACGTTTGGAGACCCCTGATCTAGTATGTTCTCCCAGCCTTACTGTCCCTGACCTACCACTTTAATTCCTTGGATTCCAGTACTTTCAATCATAGAGGTTCAGCATCACATGTGGGCGTTACAACAGCTTCCTGCTTTCAGGAGCTTATCTATGTACAGCATCCCTTTGTCCCGTGATGATGCCACTGGGTCTAAAATGTGGTGTGTAATGAGAACAGAAAGGGTGACAACACAGGAGCAGAAGTGGGAAACAGAGGAGTGTTGTCACTCTTTACTATGAAAATGAACTTTTATGGCAGGGTTAAAATATATTTATTTTAATAAAAGAAATAATGATCATCCAATAGCATCTCTAGAAGAGAAAGTGACATAAAAAGATAGGTAATTCTGGGATACATAGCAAAGGATGTTCAGACACAAACTGAACACCCCAAGACACATTGATCTGCGCACAATGGCTGACCGAGCATTCATGTTTATTGATCATGGTAAGCAAGGGGAGTGGTGCAGACCTGTGTCCCCCTCCCCCAACCCTACAGCAGTCTCCAGCCTCATCTGTCATTATAATTATATATATATATATATATATATATATATATATATATATATATATATATATATATATATATATATATATATATATATATATTATTTTTTTTTATTTTTTTATTTATAAATTTATATTAGGAGAACACATGTATTATAATTTATTGAGACATACATATTTTATATGTATTATATATTCAGGGGAAAACGTCTGTATAAGCCAAGAAAGATCAAATAAAATAAGCACATAATTTATAATGGTATTTAATATTTATTCTAAGGGAAAAATTATTATAATTTATTATACATTTATATTAGGGGAACATATGTATTATAATGTATTGAGCGTTACGTATTTTATATTTATGATATATTCAGGGAAAAACACATCTCTATCAGCTAAGAAGGATCAATGAAAATTAGCACAATATTTTTTATGATTTTAAGGGAAATGTGTATTATAATATATTATGTTTTATATTTATGTTAAGGGAACATATGTATTGTAATTTATTATGTTTTATATTTATTGGTAAGGGAACATATGTATTGTAATTTATTATGATTTATATTTATGTTAAGGGAACATATGTGTTGTAATTTATTATGTTTTATATTTATGATAAGGGAACATAAGTGTTGTAATTTATTATGTTTTATATTTATGGTAAGGGAGCATATGTATTGTAATTTATTATGATTTATATTTATGTTAAGGGGACATATGTATTGTAATTTATTATGTTTTATATTTATGATAAGGGAACATAAGTGTTGTAATTTATTATGTTTTAGATTTATATTAGAGGAACATATGTATTGTAATGTATTATGTTTTATTATTTATTATGGTAAGGGAACATATGTGTTGTCATTTATTATGTTTTATATTTATTTTAAAGGAAGATATGTATTGTAATTATGTTTTATATTTATGGTAAGGGAACATATGTATTGTAATTATGTTTTATATTTATGGTAAGGGGACATATGTATTGTAATTTATTATTTTTTGTTATTTATGGTACGGGAACATATGTATTGTAATTTATTATGGTTTATTATTTATTATGGTAAGGGAACATATATATTATCATTTATTATGTTTTATATTTATATAATTGTAGTGTCATTTATTATGTTTTATTTTATGGTAAGGGAACATATGTATTGTAATTTATTATTTTTTGTTATTTATGGTACAGGAACATATGTATTGTAATGTATTATGTTTTATTATTTATTATGGTAAGGGAGCATATATATTATCATTTATTATGTTTTATATTTATATAATTGTATTGTCATTTATTATGTTTTATATTTATGGTAAGGGAACATATGTATTGTCATTTATTATGTTTTATTATTTATTATGGTAAGGGAATATATATATTATCATTTATTATGTTTAATATTTATATAATTGTATTGTCATTTATTATGTTTTATATTTATGGTAAGGGAACATATGTATTGTCATTTATGTTTTATATTTATGGTAAGGGGACATATGTATTGTAATTTATTATTTTTTGTTATTTATGGTAAGAGGACTAATGTATTGTCATTTATTATGTTTTATATTTATGGTAAGGGGACATATGTATTGTCATTTATTATGTTTTATATTTATGGTAAGGGGACATATGTATTGTCATTTATTATGTTTTATATTTATGGTAAGGGGACATATGTATTGTCATTTATGATGTTTTATATTTATGGTAAGGGGACATATGTATTGTCATTTATTATGTTTTATATTTATGGTAAGGGGACATATGTATTGTCATTTATTAAGATTTGTATTTTATTTGTAATAAGAAAACCTAGAAATCGATAAATGAACTCCTCTGGTGTCTGGCTGTAGGTATATTTGCAGATCCCAGTGACAAGGTTGGCTGGCACACAGGGAGTTAATGATTGTCGGGGGCAGTAGCGGCGTCAGTGGCAGTAGCGCAGTCTGCTCATGTCGTTGGACTGGATGGGACAGGACTAGGCAGGCGGTTAGTAAAATTAGCAAACCAAAAACTCCATGGCGCCACCGAGGCGACACAGACAGAGGCTGACACTCAATTATCCCAACACACAGCTCAGGCCGATCAATATCAGAGCCGGGGATCTCTGCTCACATGATAATGAGCTGTCTGCTCTCATCAAAGGGAGGCCGGGAGGAAGGGGTTAATGGGGGGAGGACACAACTATTTACTGTCCCGGGCTGAGAGCACATTCATAGTACATAGCCCCCCCATCCCCCACCCAACCCCCTCCTCCTCTGCAGGGCTCGTCTGTTGTCACCTGCCCCTGGGTGACAATGGAAGGCCACCAGATCTTGTCATTTACATGGAGACAGGAAAACGTCTGCTGTAAATAAAACACCTGAGAGAATGAGCCTGGAATGTGACAGCCAGGAGGATCACAGCATGTCCCCTATGTGTACACATGATGGAGGAGATACCTGGCGTGTCATCAGAGATACAGCAAGGTGTGTGATCGGATCTATAATACAGCAAGGTGTGTGATCGGATCTATAATACAGCAAGGTGTGTGATCGGATCTATAATACAGCAAGGTGTATGATCGGATCTATAATACAGCATGGTGTATGATCGGATCTATAATACAGCAAGGTGTATGATCGGATCTATAATACAGCAAGGTGTGTGATCGGATCTATAATACAGCAAGGTGTATGATCGGATCTATAATACAGCAAGGTGTATGATCGGATCTATAATACAGCAAGGTGTGTGATAGGATCTATAATACAGCAAGGTGTGTGATCGGATCTATAATACAGCAAGGTGTATGATCGGATCTATAATACAGCAAGGTGTGTGATCGGATCTATAATACAGCAAGGTGTGTGATCGGATCTATAATACAGCAAGGTGTGTGATAGGATCTATAATACAGCAAGGTGTGTGATCGGATCTATAATACAGCACGGTGTATGATCGGATCTATAATACAGCAAGGTGTGTGATCGGATCTATAATACAGCAAGGTGTGTGATCGGATCTATAATACAGCAAGGTGTGTGATAGGATCTATAATACAGCAAGGTGTAGGATAGGATCTATAATACAGCAAGGTGTGTGATCGGATCTATAATACAGCAAGGTGTGTGATAGGATCTATAATACAGCAAGGTGTGTGATAGGATCTATAATACAGCAAGGTGTAGGATAGGATCTATAATACAGCAAGGTGTGTGATCGGATCTATAATACAGCACGGTGTAGGATCGGATCTATAATACAGCAAGGTGTAGGATCAGATCTATAATACAGCAAGGTGTGTGATCGGATCTATAATACAGCAAGGTGTAGGATAGGATCTATAATACAGCAAGGTGTGTGATCGGATCTATAATACAGCAAGGTGTAGGATAGGATCTATAATACAGCAAGGTGTGTGATAGGATCTATAATACAGCAAGGTGTAGGATCGGATCTATAATACAGCAAGGTGTATGATCGGATCTATAATACAGCAAGGTGTATGATCGGATCTATAATACAGCAAGGTGTGTGATCGGATCTATAATACAGCAAGGTGTGTGATAGGATCTATAATACAGCAAGGTGTGTGATCGGATCTATAATACAGCAAGGTGTGTGATCGGATCTATAATACAGCAAGGTGTGTGATCGGATCTATAATACAGCAAGGTGTATGATCGGATCTATAATACAGCAAGGTGTGTGATCGGATCTATAATACAGCAAGGTGTGTGATCGGATCTATAATACAGCAAGGTGTATGATCGGATCTATAATACAGCAAGGTGTGTGATCGGATCTATAATACAGCAAGGTGTAGGATCGGATCTATAATACAGCAAGGTGTGTGATCGGATCTATAATACAGCAAGGTGTATGATCGGATCTATAATACAGCAAGGTGTGTGATCGGATCTATAATACAGCAAGGTGTGTGATCGGATCTATAATACAGCAAGGTGTATGATAGGATCTATAATACAGCAAGGTGTGTGATCGGATCTATAATACAGCAAGGTGTGTGATCGGATCTATAATACAGCAAGGTGTGTGATCGGATCTATAATACAGCAAGGTGTGTGATAGGATCTATAATACAGCAAGGTGTAGGATAGGATCTATAATACAGCAAGGTGTGTGATCGGATCTATAATACAGAAAGGTGTATGATCGGATCTATAATACAGCAAGGTGTGTGATAGGATCTATAATACAGCAAGGTGTATGATCGGATCTATAATACAGCAAGGTGTGTGATCGGATCTATAATACAGCAAGGTGTAGGATCGGATCTATAATACAGCAAGGTGTGTGATCGGATCTATAATACAGCAAGGTGTAGGATAGGATCTATAATACAGCAAGGTGTATGATCGGATCTATAATACAGCAAGGTGTATGATCGGATCTATAATACAGCAAGGTGTAGGATCGGATCTATAATACAGCAAGGTGTGTGATAGGATCTATAATACAGCAAGGTGTATGATCGGATCTATAATACAG
Source organism: Rana temporaria (assembly GCF_905171775.1). Taxonomy (NCBI): domain Eukaryota; kingdom Metazoa; phylum Chordata; class Amphibia; order Anura; family Ranidae; genus Rana; species Rana temporaria. The sequence goes on along the minus strand of NC_053493.1, from coordinate 56,737,335 downwards.
CAAGGTGTGTGATCGGATCTATAATACAGCAAGGTGTAGGATCGGATCTATAATACAGCAAGGTGTGTGATCGGATCTATAATACAGCAAGGTGTGTGATCGGATCTATAATACAGCAAGGTGTATGATCGGATCTATAATACAGCAAGGTGTATGATCGGATCTATAATACAGCAAGGTGTATGATCGGATCTATAATACAGCAAGGTGTATGATCGGATCTATAATACAGCAAGGTGTGTGATAGGATCTATAATACAGCAAGGTGTGTGATCGGATCTATAATACAGCAAGGTGTATGATCGGATCTATAATACAGCAAGGTGTAGGATCGGATCTATAATACAGCAAGGTGTAGGATCGGATCTATAATACAGCAAGGTGTGTGATCGGATCTATAATACAGCAAGGTGTAGGATAGGATCTATAATACAGCAAGGTGTATGATCGGATCTATAATACAGCAAGGTGTATGATCGGATCTATAATACAGCAAGGTGTAGGATAGGATCTATAATACAGCAAGGTGTATGATCGGATCTATAATACAGCAAGGTGTATGATCGGATCTATAATACAGCAAGGTGTGTGATCGGATCTATAATACAGCAAGGTGTAGGATCGGATCTATAATACAGCAAGGTGTATGATCGGATCTATAATACAGCAAGGTGTGTGATCGGATCTATAATACAGCAAGGTGTGTGATCGGATCTATAATACAGCAAGGTGTATGATCGGATCTATAATACAGCAAGGTGTATGATCGGATCTATAATACAGCAAGGTGTGTGATCGGATCTATAATACAGCAAGGTGTGTGATCGGATCTATAATACAGCAAGGTGTAGGATCGGATCTATAATACAGCAAGGTGTATGATCGGATCTATAATACAGCAAGGTGTGTGATCGGATCTATAATACAGCAAGGTGTGTCATAGGATCTATAATACAGCAAGGTGTATGATCGGATCTATAATACAGCAAGGTGTGTGATCGGATCTATAATACAGCAAGGTGTGTGATCGGATCTATAATACAGCAAGGTGTAGGATCGGATCTATAATACAGCAAGGTGTGTGATCGGATCTATAATACAGCAAGGTGTATGATCGGATCTATAATACAGCAAGGTGTATGATCGGATCTATAATACAGCAAGGTGTGTGATAGGATCTATAATACAGCAAGGTGTGTGATAGGATCTATAATACAGCAAGGTGTGTGATCGGATCTATAATACAGCAAGGTGTAGGATCGGATCTATAATACAGCAAGGTGTATGATCGGATCTATAATACAGCAAGGTGTGTGATTGGATCTATAATACAGCAAGGTGTATGATCGGATCTATAATACAGCAAGGTGTAGGATCGGATCTATAATACAGCAAGGTGTAGGATCGGATCTATAATACAGCAAGGTGTATGATCGGATCTATAATACAGCAAGGTGTGTGATCGGATCTATAATACAGCAAGGTGTAGGATCGGATCTATAATACAGCAAGGTGTATGATCGGATCTATAATACAGCAAGGTGTAGGATAGGATCTATAATACAGCAAGGTGTGTGATTGGATCTATAATACAGCAAGGTGTGTGATCGGATCTATAATACAGCAAGGTGTATGATCGGATCTATAATACAGCAAGGTGTAGGATCGGATCTATAATACAGCAAGGTGTAGGATCGGATCTATAATACAGCAAGGTGTATGATCGGATCTATAATACAGCAAGGTGTAGGATCGGATCTATAATACAGCAAGGTGTAGGATAGGATCTATAATACAGCAAGGTGTATGATCGGATCTATAATACAGCAAGGTGTAGGATCGGATCTATAATACAGCAAGGTGTATGATCGGATCTATAATACAGCAAGGTGTAGGATCGGATCTATAATACAGCAAGGTGTGTGATCGGATCTATAATACAGCAAGGTGTGTGATCGGATCTATAATACAGCAAGGTGTGTGATATGATCTATAATACAGCAAGGTGTAGGATCGGATCTATAATACAGCAAGGTGTATGATCGGATCTATAATACAGCAAGGTGTAGGATAGGATCTATAATACAGCAAGGTGTGTGATTGGATCTATAATACAGCAAGGTGTAGGATCGGATCTATAATACAGCAAGGTGTGTGATCGGATCTATAATACAGCAAGGTGTAGGATCGGATCTATAATACAGCAAGGTGTATGATCGGATCTATAATACAGCAAGGTGTAGGATAGGATCTATAATACAGCAAGGTGTGTGATCGGATCTATAATACAGCAAGGTGTGTGATCGGATCTATAATACAGCAAGGTGTATGATCGGATCTATAATACAGCAAGGTGTGTGATTGGATCTATAATACAGCAAGGTGTATGATCGGATCTATAATACAGCAAGGTGTGTGATATGATCTATAATAGAACAAGGTGTGTGATATATATAATGGAATGATATACAATGTAAGACAGAACAAGGTGTATATGATATAAAATAGAACAAGGTTCTATCTATATGACTGATGTGGAATGATATACAATGTAAGAGAGAGCAAGTGATATGATATGTGATACATTGTATAATAGAGCGAGGTGCATGATATGATATTTGATATGATATACAATGTAAGATATGATACAAGATACAACAAGGTTCTATCTATATGAATGACATATAATGTAAGATAATAAAAGGTGTATGATATCTGATGTGATGTGATAATGGAATAATATGCAATGCAAGGTGTATGATTTAATATAAAATAGAACAAGGTTCTATCTACAGTGGAGCCTTGGATTACGAGAATAATCCATCCCAGGAGAATGCTTGTAATCCAAGGCACTCGCATATCAAAGCGAGTTTTCCCATAGTCAATAGAAAGATAATTCATTCCACATTGACTTCTATGGCATGCAATATTGCATGTGGCCAAAGGGGGGGGGGGTGCCAGAGAGCCTCGGAAATACTCGGGGACAGCTCAGCTGATCTCGGAAACCCTCAGAAAGGTTCGGAAACACTCTGGAACGCAGTATTTGCAAGTATTTCTGAATGGCTCGGAACGGCTCCGAACCGTGCTGTGTGTTAGGAAAGTGAATGAATATTTACTTTCCTAACACTGAACCGCCTCTCCGCCAATCAGGTGCTCAGGTCTATCACCTGTCACCTGATTGGCTGAAACGACAGGCGCTGTGATTGGACGCCTATCAGGTGTCCGATCATAGGAGAGAACGTGAAGAGCGGGTGGCAGAAAACATTGCCGCTGCCCCACTGAGACAGGGTAAGTGCCAGGCAGATGGCGGGGGGTACAATGGCAGCATTCGATGGGCACAGTAGCAGTATTTGGGGCACAGTGGCAGTATTTGATGGGCACAGTAGCAGTATTTGGGGCACAGTGGCAGTATTTGATGGTCACAGTAGCAGTATTTGGGGCACAGTGGCAGTATTTGATGGGCTCAGTGGCTGCGTTTGGAGGGCACAATAAGGCTGCAATTGATGTTTTTTTTGCAGTTTGTTTGCGCCCCCCCCCCCCCTCCCAAAGATTTTTAGCACCAGCCACAACTAGTGAAATCACTGATCATCAACACAGGATCTTCTTGCCAGAAAGAGTAAAAAATGGTCCTCACAGTGCTTGCGTTTACATGCACATAGACACAGAACATCCGTACAATGCATCCATACAATGCTTGGACATGCAACATTTTACTTGCAGTCTATTAAATATTGGCGCGCACCCATTTACATGATTTTAGGCTTCATGCATGTGGCTGCAAGAGGTCACTTTTGTTAGTGAATTTATTAATGTGGGCCCTTATTCGGGTGACCACGTGTCCCGGATTGCAGGTCTGTCCCGGGCACCTTCATTCCAGCACAATACAGTGTCCCGGAATGAAACTGACACAGCCACCCCCCGTTCCAATCTGATACCCCCCAAAAATGGCCGCCACATCACCGCTTTACTCACTGACAGTACTTGTCCTTGCCGGGAATGCCTGGAGGAGCACATTGCCACCCCCTGCTTGTGATTGGAGAAATCATAAATCCCGCCTCTTGCGTCCAATCACTGTGCTGTGATTCGTTACAGCACAAGCTGATTTTTGGGAAGGGAGGGTGTCCCTGAACGGTAGTTTGGAAATGTGGTCACCCTTAGCCCTTATCTATTACATGAACCTGCTCTCCCTTGGTTCCCACCCCTCCCTATTACAGAACTGGGAAATGTTTTGTTATTGGTAACATATTGCACAGCTTCTGTGCTGCAAGGCCACACTTCCTGCTTTTTCACCTAGGCGAGAATTACATACAGACCTCCTGGGATCACCACATCACACATCCCTAAGAGGCAGGTTTATAGAGAGTATGAATGCCATGAGATTCTGTGCCTATAAAGACATGGCACCGCACTCTGCCAGGTATTTAGTGTCCCCCCATGTGCGTTAAACCCCAGCACCTGTGGAAGTCTCTGCCAGCTGCTGAATACCCTTGCATTGGATTTTTAAAAATGAAGGCAAGGAATAGCAGTAGGGTGAGGTTAATAAAACTGGGTGAATCCCCATTTAAAGTTTTTTGCAAAAGGTAGAATTAGCTTTTGAAGATATAACCCCCCCCCCCCCATTTCCTATCCCTCACTTCCTGTCCCTCACTTCCTGTCCCTCACTTCCTGTCTAGCGAAACCATTGTCTCCAGAAGAGGAAGTGAGCGGACTCTCTCTGACCGTCAAAACCTAACCTGGGTTCTAATCTTTCATCACTCTATCCAAAACCGAAAACATTTTTGCCTTGACATAAAACATCTATAACTGGCTTTTGCAACAAGGAGCACATGGAAGGGCAACATATACAAAACAAAACCAGAGAACTTCCCGGGTAGACTTACCGACCAACTAAATTTTCCAGTCTTACCGTATGTGTTAAAAGCAGGGGTTTAGTCTGCACACATTTGCAAATACATGCGTAAGCTACAGAGCCCCATCAAGGCACCCCAATATTTTCTGTCAAAATCTTGAGAGCCTCCAAAGTGAAAGCACATTCATTATAATGGTAAGGCCGAGGACAGGTGAGCCTGGAGGTAGCCCACTCCTCCTTAAAGAGGAAGTAAAGCCTGTTAAAAAAAAAAAACTGCAAGGCAAAGACATAATGAGCTAGTATGATTAGCATACTAGCTCATTATGAATTATTTATCTTAGATTGAAGCCCCCCAAAGCCGTCCTCGTCTCCCCCTTCAGCCGCAGACATCTCTCCCGGAGGTTACTTGATTGGCCGGGGGCGTGATGACGTCACTCCCGCACATGCGCGTGGGAGCTGCCAGTAACGGCACACGCTAGGGAAGAAACGGCACAGAGTTTCGTTTCTTCCTAGCGCATGCGCCATTTACATCATCGGCACACTACAAGTGAAACATCTCCTAAACGGCGGACGTTTAGGAGATATTTCCACTACGTATAGGTAAAAGTCAACAAAAAGGGTTTACAACCACTTTAAAGGCACATGGGTGCACAGGACACCCAACATATAGCACTATGGCAGGGTGTCCAGTGCGCCCCCTCACCAAGGTGTCCAGTGCATCCCCTCACCAAGGTGTCCAGTACATCCCCTCACCAAGTTGTCCAGTGTGTCCCCTCACCAAGTTGTCCAGTGTGTCCCCTTACCAAGGTGTCCAGTGCGTCCCCTCACCAAGGTGTCCAGTGCGTCCCCTCACTAAGGTGTCCAGTGCGTCCCCTCACCAAGGTGTCCAGTGCGTCCCCTCACCAAGGTGTCCAGTGCGCCCCCTCACCAAGGTGTCCAGTGCGTCCCCTCACCAAGGTGTCCAGTGCGTCCCCTCACCAAGGTGTCCAGTACGTCCCCTCACCAAGGTGTCCAGTGCGTCCCCTCACCAAGGTGTCCAGTGCGTCCCCTCACCAAGGTGTCCAGTATGTCCCCTCACCAAGGTATTCAGTGCGCCCCCTCACCAAGGTGTCCAGTGCGCCCCCTCACCAAGGTGTCCAGTGCATCCCCTCACCAAGGTGTCCAGTGCATCCCCTCAACAAGGTGTCCAGTGCATCCCCTCACCAAGGTGTCCAGTGTGCCCCCTCACCAAGGTGTCCAGTGCGTCCCCTCACCAAGGTGTCCAGTGCGTCCCCTCACCAAGGTGTCCAGTGCGCCCCCTCACCAAGGTGTCCAGTGCGTCCCCTCACCAAGGTGTCCAGTGCTTCCCCTCACCAAGGTGTCCAGTGCGTCCCCTCACCAAGGTGTCCAGTGCGTCCCCTCACCAAGGTGTCCAGTGCGCCCCCTCACCAAGGTGTCCAGTGCGTCCCCTCACCAAGGTGTCCAGTGCTTCCCCTCACCAAGGTGTCCAGTGCGTGCCCTCACCAAGGTGTCCAGTGCGTGCCCTCACCAAGGTGTCCAGTGCGTCCCCTCACCAAGGTGTCCAGTGCGTCCCCTCAACAAGGTGTCCAGTGCGTCCCCTCAACAAGGTGTCCAGTGCGTCCCCTCAACAAGGTGTCCAGTGCGTCCCCTCACCAAGGTGTCCAGTGCGCCCCCTTACCTAGGTGTCCAGTACATCCCCTCACCAATTTGTCCAGTGTGTCCCCTCACCAAGTTGTCCAGTGTGTCCCCTCACCAAGGTGTCCAGTGCGTGCCCTCACCAAGGTGTCCAGTGCGTCCCCTCACCAAGGTGTCCAGTGTGTCCCCTCACCAAGGTGTCCAGTGTGTCCCCTCACCAAGGTGTCCAGTGCGTCCCCTCACCAAGGTGTCCAGTACGTCCCCTCACCAAGTTGTCCAGTGCGTCCCCTCACCACGGTGTCCAGTGTGTCCCCTCACCAATATTCCAACTGTACAAGCAAATGGCCACTGCCCTCACCTATAACTGGACATTACAGCAAAGAGCACATGGAAGGGCAATGCATACAAAACAAAATCATAGAAATTTCTCAAAAACCAACCAGGCCGCAAACAATTGAATTGTGAGGGCAGTGGCCGTTTCTTTGTACTGTTGAAATATTGGTGAGGGGACGCACTGGACACTTTTGCTGCCACAGTGCTATGTGCTGGGTGTCCAGTCACCCCTGTGCCTTTAAGGAAGGGTGGGCTCCTTCCAGGCTCACCTGCCCTCTGCCTATCCATTATAATAGGGGTTGGGTAACGCATTCCTGAACTTTGCACTCTGTACATAGGGCACTCCTGAACTTTGCACTCTGTAAGTAGTGCACCCAAGATATAACTAGCCCTGAGGACAAGCATACTGCTGGTGCAGCCCCTTGATGAAATTGAGTTTGACACCCCTGCTCCAAAGGATTTGATTTCCTCATTAAAAAAGTATCCTTTTATCCTTTTCCTTGAGGCTGGGTTGCCTATCACAATCCCATACAGACCAGGAGGGAAGAGTGCATTCAGTGAGGAGTATAAGTGATCCTTTGACCCCACGCTGTATAGGTGATTCCTGAACTATTTTTACATTGTGTGACCGTTGGAATGAGTGCTCCCTGAAGCAAATGTATGAGGACACAAAATCAACATTTATTTTGAGCCAGGTAATTCTTGGTCAAACAGCCAGAGATTTCACAACCACTTTGTTGTCCTTGTAGGTTTTATCTCATTACATAAGGGTGGGGGTAGCAGGCGAGTAATGCAGACAGACGCCATGGGTGCCGGATATCTTGGTGGAAGATAAAAAGGGAAGGGTTTTCTAACCTGTCAGATCTATGTTCCTCCCAAAAATCATTGGTCAATGGGTGTCTAACGGTGGGATTTCCATCCAATCCAGACCCAAAAATGCTGATTCTGACAAGTGTCATCTAGTGCAGTGGTTCTCCATCACTAGGCAGCCTCTTTCCACTTTGGCCTTTAGCCAACTAAAGATCACTTAACCTCCCATCGTGCTTCCCAGCTCCCATGTTGTCACCCAGCTTCTCATTGTGGCCCACAGTGCCCCCCAACCTCTAACAGTGCCACCCATCCCCTTAGAGTACCCTCTAGCTTGCTGCAGAGCACCCGTCCCCCATATTGCCCCCAACCTCCAATAGTGTCCCCTAGTATCTCATAGTGCCCTGGAAAAGCCCCCAGCTTTCTCCAGAGACCCCATCCCCCACAACTGCTCCTATCTCCTTCCATACCCTTTAAAGTCACCTGTCTGCTGCAGAGTCCCCTAACCCCCTCCTCAACCCCACCCCCCCCCCACAGTGATACCCAGCATTTCATATTGCATTACATATTCTTTATTCCCATACTTTTATTGTACGAGTATAAACTTTTTTAGTTCTTTTACTGTTAGAAAATGGAAGGTTTTCGAAGAATTTACCAGGCCTCAATAAGGTTGAGAACCAGTGATCTCAAAATGGAAGTTTCCCCCAATAAGGGGTTTTCTCGGCAGCAGAGGTTGAAAAAATAATAATGGTAGTTGGTTGTAGTTTATAAAAATATGACATTTTATTGATGACATCCGTAACAGAATGACGTTGACAATTAAAATATGAGCTCTGGTACAAAGGGCTAAAAAATCAATACATATGCAAACACAATGTAATACACAGCATTAGGGGTCAAAAATGCCAGTGAACACATAAATGCTGACGCGTTACGACCCATCTGGGTCTTCTTCAGAAGGTAAGTTTGCTGTAAAGGAATTGCATTCAATGAATCAAATTTATAATCTAAAATTCCTGATGGGTCGAAAACTACAACTACCATTATTATATTTTCAACCTCTGCTGCCGAGAAACCCCCTCATTGGGGCAAACTTCCCTTTTGATATTACTCGGGTGTGCAGCGCCTTCTTCTTTTCTCCCTCTTCCTCCTTACCGAGAACCAGTGATCTAATGTCTTGGAGCAGCTTCAGATAAAGGACAGAGCTGAGGATGCCTGGGCACTTTACCATGCATGGACATGCATCTTCAGGTATATGGAGTGGTATGATTGAATTATTGTTTAAAGTAGACCTGTCATAAGAAAAAGATGTAGGTTTAATCCCCCAATCATCATTAGCCATAGATTTTGAAAGGCTGCAGGCAGTGGGGCTGGACGCTACACTTCACCCTAAAATGCCAGGCGGGACACTCTGCAGCTAGATGGCCCAGTGTGCAAGGGGTCTTTAGTGTATGTACAAAATGACAGGAGATGGCGGGGAGAAGAACCCCTGCATTCTAGAAGAAGGAACAACAGTTTGGGGTGCGGATTGTAACCATGTTTAATGTTACATCCTAAATATGACGGTAACGTGTAACATAGTAAGAAAGGTGGAAGTAAGCTGGCCATACACTAGTGGAAATTCCTTAAAAATATCTCTGTATATTCCATGACTTGCAAAATGTTGCTCCAAAGTACTTCTAAATATTTATTTGTATTTAACATTCTATTGTGGAATGAATGGACTTTCTGGAAGGAAAACCACATTCAGTGTTAAGCCTCATACACACGATCAGACTTCCAACGCACTTTATTTTGGTCAGAAGGGGCGCTGGCCGCGAACTTGGTATGCATACACACGGCAGAACTTTTTCAGCCAACATTCACCAAATCACGTGTTTTTTCAGCTCTTTACTGCCACCCTTTGGGCAACTTCTGCAATTGTTGTCTGATCTTTATCATTGGTTCTGAGAATGTGTGTTTGTACTTTGGACTTTAGTCCGATGGACTTGTGTACACACTATCGGATAATACTCCATCGGACATTTGTTGCCGGAAAGTTTTAGAGCATGCACAGCGAACATTTGTCTTTTTGGAAAACCAAAAACAATTCTCCGATGAAGCATACACACGGTCGGATTGTCCGATAAAACACCTCCCTCGGACTGTTGTTGTCACAGGGCCAGATTCGGGTAGGAGATACGACGGTGTATCTCCAGATACGTCGTCGTATCTCTGAGTGTGCGGCGTCGTATCTATACGCCTGATTCTTAGAATCAGTTACGCATAGATTTGACTAAGATCCGACCGACGTAAGTCTCTTACGCGCTGTATATTAGTTGCAATTTTACGCTGGCCGCTAGGTGGCGCTTCCATATATTTACGCGTCGAATATGAAAATTAGGTAGATACGCCGATTCAGAAACGTACGTTTGCCCGGCACATTTTTTTACGTCGTTTACGTTAGGCTTTTTCCAGCGTATAGTTACCCCTGCTATAGGAGGCGCAGCCAATGTTAAAGCGGGGGTTCACCCTTAGAGGGCACTTTTCCCCCTTAGATTCCTGCTCGTTATTACTAGGGGAATCGGCTATTTATTTTAAAATATGTGCAGTACTTACCCGTTTACGAGACGCATCCTCTCCGTCGCTTCCGGGTATGGGCTTCGGGAATGGGCGTTCCTTCTTGATTGACAGGTTTCCGAGAGGCTTCCGACGGTCGCATCCATCGCGTCACGATTTTCCGAAAGAAGCCGAACGTCGGTGCGCAGGCGCAGTATAGAGCCGCACCGACGTTCGGCTTCTTTCGGCTACGAGTGACGCGATGGATGCGACCGTCGGAAGCCTTTCGGAAGAATGTCAATCAAGAAGGAACGCCCGCTCCCGAAGACCCATACCCGGAAGCGACGGAAGAAGATGCAGCTCGAAAACGGGTAAGTACTGCTCATATTTTAATATAAATAGCCGATTCCCCTAGACCGAACGAGCAGGAAGCTAAGGGGAGATTTTTTTTTTTTTTTTTAAATGGGTGAACTCCCGCTTTAAGTATAATAGTCGGGCCAGCGGCGAATTTTCCGTTGATTGCTTCGTTTGCGTAAGTCGTTCGCGAATAGGGCTGTGCGTAATTTAGGTTCACGTCGAAAGCATTGGCTTTTTGCGGGTTAATTTGGAGCATGCGCACTGGGATACTTTCACGGACGGCGCATGCGCCGTTCGGAAAAAGCGTCATTTACGTGGGGTCACAATAAATTTACATAAAACACGCCCACATCTTACACCCTTCTCCTTCAAATTTTCCTGTCACTGTGGTAGAAAATGAATGTTGACCTGCCCCTGCTACCAATTCGAAAATTGAACAAACGAGCCAGCTTTAATTTGGCTATTGTCTACTTTTGGCTGGTATTTTGAGACGATTCAGTGGGAATGGAAATTCGAGCCTTCTATGGCCGTCTTTAGACTTGCTTGTCCATATTTGCATGTCTACGGGTGTGAGAGCCGACTGCGTCTTTGTGGGTTGTGCTGTGCTGGAGCCATGGTTAGGTGGCAGCACGCAGCTATTGTTTGAAGCGATTACCATCACAATGGCCAATTACCGGGGACAATGCGTCTACTTGTTGTATGAATGCTCCTTACTAGCCCCTTGCTGGGAGAATCTGCTGCTTGTAAAAACATTATTTTTCTTTTTATGGAGATTTATTGGCCTGGAAGTCAGGAACAGTATCTGAGTTTAGAACAATGACATGAAGACAAGGGTGTGAACGCACAGACAAGTGTCTCTGTACTAGTTACAAATCCAAGGAGCCTCCAAGTTTGGTGAAGCCAAGCCTCAGATTTCATTTGCCCCGTAATTCTGGCGGCTCCAGCTCAATTTTCTTTTGAAAATGTATGGAAAACAATGATCAGATCAGATCCGCCAAAATGGTACAATTTTGAATATTTTTTTTCTCAAGTCTGGCTTCTTTACGAACTGGTTTACATCTATACATTTTGACAAGGCACGACAGCGTTCGTCGGGCTTAAGCCTGGTACACACGATCGGATTTTCCGCAGACAAAGCGTAGGACTTTTGTCAGAAGGGCGTTGGCCAGTAATTTGTCTTGCATACAATTGGCACAGAAATGTTGGCCAACAAACACAAAACGACGTGTTTTTTTTCAGCTCTTTAGCGCCACCCTTTGGTGCAACTTCTGCTAATGTTGTGTTATGGTTAGCATTGCTTCTGAGAATGTGTGTTTGTACTTTGGAATTTTGTCCGATGGTTTTCGGTACACACGATCAGATAATCCGACAACACACATTTGTTGTGGGAAAATCTTAAAGCATGCTATCCCACATTTGTTGGCGGAAAATCCGACAACAACTGTCCGATGGAGCATACAAAAGGTCGAATCAGATGTTTTTTCGCTTTAATGCATAAATTGCATTAAGGTAAACACATTTTTTCCTTTACAACTCCTTTAAGTTTTAGGCATGTCGGTAACCTGCTCAAAATCGCATGCTTTCCTGCACAGAAATGCACTGCTTTTTAGCAGACACACAGGGGAGCCATTAATTTCTGGTAGCACCCCCACGTGTTGGCAAATTTTTTTTCAAGCGCTTTTGGTGCAGCATGATTTTTAAAGAAATATTGGAGACATCTTTTCCAGTCATTCTTGCGGGTAATGAGGCCCAGTGAAATGAACAGGCATCCCTACACACAGAACGCATAGACGTGAACGAGCCTCATATTTTGAATAGCACTGCAATTATCAAGGCAATACACAACATGCTGCAATGTATGGCAACACACCATGGTATGTTAAGTGCCTTGCAACAAAAAGTGTGTGATGTAAGATGTTTGGGACATTTCCGTGTGCAGTTGCCCAAGTGGATGTAAACCCTCTCATTCACCCAGTGAAGTGAACAGCCTCAGATGATACACAGAGATTAAACCAATCCTCCTACATAGCTTATACCTGTTTATTTGCAGTCTCCTCTTTTGTAAACCCTTTAAAAGTGCTGATTTTAGATAGAAAACCTTCTGCATTTTTCAGTATCACAGAGGAGGGGGCAGGGAGCTGCAGTTAGAGGTCTGAGACAATGTGGGAGAGCTGATTGGAGAAAGGGAACACCCCTCCTTCACACACAGCGGAGCCCCCCCCCCCCCCCCCCCCCCCCCGACACAAATTTAATCTCATGTGTCAGGAAAACTTCTCAGAAGTGACTCATGCTGATAATAGGGGAACAAAGCACCAGAGAGAAACAACACATAGGCAATTTGAATTTCAGGCGCAATCGGCGTGATTCTGCCCGCAATTCCAGAATCGCAGCAAAATGCGGAAATGTTTGTAATGCCATTATTTCCTAATGGCACCCTAAACTCAGTGGCCCAGATTCAAGAAGCACTTGCGTGGGAGCAAGTGTGATTTGCGCCGCGCAAGTACTGATTTGCTCACAGGCAAATTTGCGGCTGATTCTGTAAACCAGCTAAGCCTGAAATTCTGCCTTTTTCCCGCGCACGCAGCCTCGCTGCTCCGGAGCAATTCTTGCGCAATTTTGCGCAGGGTGTAACTTGCGCAAACATGTTATTCCCTCAGCTAATATGCAAATTAGGTACTGCCGATGATTCAGAAACATGCGCGTGTGAGGCGCATCTTGCGCTGGAAGCGCGCAAGCTTTTTTCCCCGGGCAAACTTGCTCCTTCTAAAAGCAGGAGCAAGTTAGCAATAGATAGGCACATGTCAGCTGCAGGAGCGCGCAACTTCAGCAGCACCTAGACAGACGAGCTGAACAAGCAGAGCACCCACATTTTCGGGACCTCACATCTGTGCACCAACATGCCAGGGGCAGCTATGGTTCTTGATATTCTATTGACTGAGCCGACTCGTAGGAGGGCACGGGAGAGAATTTACAGAGGGCGCTACAACCTTTTTGATATGAGTGATAATGAGATGTATCGCATGTTTCGCTTCAGCCCTGAAGTCATCCTTGAGTTGTTAACAATCCTGCAGGATGACATCAGCAGCCCGACCCATCGGGGACAGGCATTGCAGCCACTGGTGAAGTTAGTGGCAACCCTTCATTTTTTGGCAAGTGGCTCATTTCAGCGCACAGGTGGAATGGTGGCGGGGATGTCCCAATCCAGCATGAGCAGGTGTGTGCACCAAGTGATCCCTGCAATACTCAGACGCATGGGCACACAATTTATCAAACCAACCACGGCTGACCTGCGGCAGAAGGCAATCAGTGATTTTTATGAAATAGCCAGATTCCCACGCACTGTGGGTGCAATAGATTGTACCCATGTGGCACTACGACCCCCCCGGCACCTCGAGCATATCTACTGCAACAGGAAGCATTGGCATTCGATAAATGTGCAGGTGATTGTGGATGCACATGGCCTCATATGGCATGTCCGTGCCAAACACCCAGGGTCAAGCCATGACAGTTTTATTTACCGACACAGCCCCATCCCAACCGAGTTTGACCAGAACATGTATGGAGACAGCTGGCTGATTGGTGAGTGACATGGTCACTGATTGGTGAGTGACAGGTATGCCCATGCACGTACCCGTGCGGTGGTGGAGCGCACATTGCAAAATCATCGGGGCATGTTGTATTCTCCACAATTTTGCTGAGAGAAGGGGCATGCACATTGAGCTACGCAATGACTTTACCCCAGAACCACGCAATCCCCCCCCCCCCCAATAAACACTACCGGATCTTCTGAGGGAAGAGCAATCCAGAATGGTCTTGTGGAACGTCTCTTTGCACATTAAACACACCCTGATCTTGTCACAAGTATAATTCATGTATGCACACCACTGTGGTCCCTAGCACACACACGACACATGCACCCCAAATTGGATTAGACCCAACAATACCACATGGTATTAGGGAGCAGCAACGCCGCGTCAAGGCTCCAATTATGTTGCTGTCCATTCATACACCTTTCACATGGCAGAGGGTGACACCCCTTTTCCAGCAGGAGTGCCACCCCCCCCCCATTCACACACCAGGCATCAACCCCTGCTTCCAGACTCCTCGCAAGTGGTGGTTGCATGCCCTCCATGGCGTTGGCCAGGCGGGCGAGGATGGTGTTGGTCTGGCCCAACATCCGCATTTGGCGGGTGGTGGTGTTCCGCTGATGACGGCGGGTAACTCTCCACTCCTCCCGCACAGCAGCGGTGTTGGCCTGCACAGCAGCGGTGTTGGCCTCCACCGCAGCTGCCAACCTGCTGACCTCAGCGGTTAATAAAGCGTGGGCGTTCTGCTGAGCCACCAAGCAGGTGACCATGGCCTTGGAGTTGCCACTTAGTTCATCCAGGCTCCGTGAGACATGTTTGTCCCGGTCTGCATGCAGGGTGAGGGCATGCTGCACAGAGGTGGAGGTGGATGCCATGCTGTCCGCCATACGTCTTACATCTCCCACCATGGCCCCTATATGGCGGCTCTGCAGGGCCTGCTCCTCCAGCAGACCCTGACGGAGGCTGGAGGGTATATCCCTGGTTTTGGACAGAGCCTTCCTGGGAGGAGAGGCTCGGGCACAGACAGAGGGAGAAGGGGAGGGGTCCACAATGGAGGGGCTTGCCCTGGAGGGGCTTGCCCTGGAGGGGGATGACGTGCTGGCCGGGGGGGGTGGTGGGTTGATCAGGGATGGTGGTATCCTCCTGGAGGGAGCCAGAGTCCTCCTGGATGATGAAAAAGGACTCCTCCTCCAAAACCACTTCCTCCACCATACTTGTCCCCGGTAGGATCTCCTCCTGTACCAGCATTGCCATAATGTCCATGGGGCCTGACTGGACCCCTGGCTCAGGTATGGATGGCGTGGGTCGCCCCGCAGCCGAAGACGGCCCAGCTTCATCATCCTCATCACCACCTGTGGATGACACAAAAAAAAAAATGTTGCTGGTGCAACACACTTCTCACATGTTCACTTCTACCCCCAAATATGTTCACTTCTACCCCCTCCCATGATGCACAGTAGATATGAAAAAAAAAACTTACCAGTCCCCAAGTTTCCAACAGTGGAGTCGTACCCTGCAAGTCCCTCCACCTGCTCCTGCACTAGACTTTGGGCAATAATCTCCTCCTCCTGATTTAGTCGTATCTTACATCGTGGTCCACCTCCCGTGCCACCGGTATGTTTGCGGATAAGAGCCAGTTTCTCCCGGACCCTGCGCCTCATGTCATTAAGTTTTTTCTGGATGTCATCCCAGGAACGCTCTTGATTACCCAGGGCATTGATGTCCAGGGTTATGGCTTCATAGATAGCCCTCCTTTGGGCAACGGTGGTGTTTGCCCGCTGGGCACCATATAGGACTTCTTTATGGCGCAGGAGTGCAGCAATTAGGATGTCCATCTCCGCAGCCACGAAGTTGGCCTTCCTTTTATTCGTTCCTTTGGGAGGTGCCATCTCTTCAAAATGGGCTAAATTACCTTGCTCAGGGGGGGTTGGAAAAAGCAGGATGAAATTCAGCAAAGAACCTGCGCAAGTCTGCTCCTATTTATTTGCTCAGTGCAAGCAGCTGAGCAGGATTTGCCCTGAAAGTATGATAGGCGCAGTTTGACGCATGCGCAGACGGAAGCGCCATAACTGCGCATGCGCGCGCCCGGCGCAAACCTCTGCTGAGCCGAAAAATGCTCATTTACATAGGGGAACACCCACTTTCACTTGCGCGGCCTTGCGCCCTCAGCTTTGCCTTAAACAGGAGTAAATTAACTGAACAAACGATTCCTGAATCAGGTGGCAATTTGGCTAAATTGCCCCAGCGCAGAGAAATTCAGCTGAGCAGCTCATGTGTAAGTAATGGGCAAATCTACCTGAATCTGGGCCAGTGCTATTTTGCCACGATTTTCACGTGACAAATCGTCCAAAGTCATGCAATGCGTGTCCCCCAAAATTAAGTTTCAGAACTTCTGTAGCGCCACACGCGTCACGTGATTTCTCGTGCGATGATCACACCACCTTTAGAGTGCCATAAAAGTGGGAGTAAACTCCCATCTCTGACATTTACCAACGGGTAAGCCTATAATAAGGTTTACTTTTAGGTATTGTAAATACCTCCTAAACCTGCATTGTTTAGGAGATAGTTACTGTTCATGCAGATGGTGATGCCACTGTCGCATGCGCTCTGATGGAACGTCCGTCTGTTAACGGAGGCTCCTGCACGCATGCATGAGAATGACGTCATTGCCGCTCTGGCCAGTCACCCAGCTGGAGTCTGCAGGCCCAGAAGGAAGACTGGGTGAAGATTGAAGCGCCTGCAGCGTTGACAGCTCGGCCCTTACCCGCAATTGCAGCGGCAGCACCCGACAGCTGATGGAAACATCAGCTGCGGTGCTGACATCGACGGACTCCAGGACAGGTAAATGTCCATTTATTAAAAGCCAGCAGCTGCATTATATGTAGCTACTGGGGCAGATTCATATACAATGGTGCAGATTTGCACCGGCGTGGTGCATCATTTTTAGACTACACCGGTCCAGCGCGGAGAGGCAGTTAGGTGATTCAAGAAACTTTTTTTGTCTACGATGCCTCAGCGGGGCGGATTTTAGACGGCGTAAGGCGGGGTAAGGCCAACTGGGAGTCACCCTATGCTAATGAAGTGCCGACCTTGGTGCAGGGGTCACGCCGGGGCGCATCTTAGACCGCACATGCTCAGTGACATCCAGGGGTAAATGCCCCAATCTGCACATGCTCAGAACTGCGCCCCGGCGTGATCCCTGAGCTACGCCGGCCCAATACCAAAGCCCAGTCCATGAATCAGCCCAGACTTCCGCCCTGCAGGTGCAAATGTACTGA
This sequence comes from Rana temporaria, assembly GCF_905171775.1. NCBI lineage: Eukaryota > Metazoa > Chordata > Amphibia > Anura > Ranidae > Rana > Rana temporaria. The sequence goes on along the minus strand of NC_053493.1, from coordinate 56,719,951 downwards.
AGCTTTTTTTTTTCTAAGCTAGGTCGTTTGCATTGTGGTGGGGCAGTTATGGCTGATGAGGAATCCTCAGGTGGGCGGATGACCAATTTCAGCCCAGAGGAGAGGGCTGTAATTATTGAGGGCCTCTCCCAACATGGGGACCGCCTCTATGTGTTGTCCAGCAAGTGTTGTTGCTCAGTTCGTTTGTAATGCTGCTGCTTTAGCTGCTCTCCAGCTGACCTCTGCAAGTTTGGTGCAAAGTTACCCCTGCTTTTATGAGGGGTAACTTTGCACCGGAAATTTCAGCTCCGCTCACCGGGAGTAGCCTGCGCCGGACAAGCTTAAGTTGATGAATCGGCCCAAAAACCTAATTTGCATATTTAAAACAAAAAAAACATGGCCACGCCAGATCGGACCAGCGTAAATCTGCACCAACGTCGCACCGGCATGGAAAGGTTACACCGAGGCGATGAAGTCTATTTGGAGGCGTAATCTGGTTCTCTGGGTAAGGCGCAGCGATCCGCCGGCGCAAATCTGCACTTACGCCGTGCATCTACCAAAAAAACGGTGTAAGTGCTTTATGAATCTGCCCCAGTGTCTTTTATTTTTTCGGAACACCGCTTTAAGGGGTTATAACCCTCCCTTACTTAATCCAAAATGAAAAATAAAAATATTTACCCTGTCCTCTGCTCCTCCCTGCCCCAAGACTGACCCCCACGGTTTCTTATCCCCCACACTCCAGGGGTCTAGGGACCACTGGAGAGGCCATAGCCTTGCACTGGACGCAGTGATGTAGAGGGACAGTCCACTACTACAGTAAAGGGGAGCACCATCTGCTGGGGGAGCGGAGGATCAGATAAGTAAAACTGTGTCTCCTCTCCCATAGAGAAAACCCTTGCAGTGTGGGTGCATCCCCACTACAAGGAATATTTTTTTGGGTTGCCTGGAGTTGGGTTAAAGTGTATGTATTTAAAGCTTTTGAATAGTTGTGAAGGGGTAGACTCCCTGTCAGCTTTTTATTGCTGTGTGTGCTAAGGTGACCAGATTTTTAAAATAAAATCCGGGGACATTTTTAATTTTTTTTTACTAGTAAGCGTCTCATAGCTGGACTGCGATATTGTGGGAACCAGTGACACCAATACAGTGATCAGTGCTAAAAATATGCACTGTCACTATAGTAATGACACTGGTTGGGAAGGGGATAACATCTAGGGCAATCAAACAGCTAAATGTGTGCCTAACAAGTGTTTTCTTACTGTGGGGGAGATGCTTTTACTAAGGGAAGGCATAGATCCCTGTACCTGCTTTGCATACTGACAGAACAGCAATCTGTCTTGTTTACATAGCTAGACCACCGTTCTGCCTGTGTACATAATGATCAGCGGGTACCGATGGACATCGAGTCCGCCGGAGCCGATGATTGGCTCCAATACCCAGAAATGCAGGATCACTGCAGCCCCTGTTCAAATCAAATCCGTGGACAAAATCTGGGACAGACTTGGCCCGGGGACATTGTCCTCAATCCGGGGACTGTCCCCGGAAACCGGGGACATCTGGTCACCCTAGTGTGTGCCCCTCCGTTAGGGAGACTCCCTCTACTTGTCCTGGTCTAGTGACCACTGCCATAGAGACTGAAAATGAGGGAAAGGCTAAAAATGTTGAGTTGTCACCAGAACAGGAATAGAGGAGAAATCATTATATTTGGACACTAGCTCTGGTGATCACTGTCTAAGAACACAGGGCCAGATCCACAGCCAGCGGGCTTAACTTAAATCTTCCTATTTAAGTTACACTGCCTTAAAATTTCTACCTAAGTGCCCGATCCACAAAGCACTTACCTAGAAATTTTCGGCTGTGTAACTTAAATCTGTCCGGCGCAAGGCGTGCCCAATCTAATGGGGCGAGTCCCATTTAAATTAGGCACGCTCCCTTGCCGGACGTACTGCGCATGCTCCCGACGCGATTTTCCCGATGTGCTTTGCGCAAAGTTACGTTACGCCGAGTTTTGTGAATCGCGCCGGGTAAAAAAAGTTGCGTCGGGAAAAAAAAGAGATGCGGCGGGAAAAAAAAATGTAAAAAAAATTTTGACAGCGTCGCGGGAAAGAAGGGTCTACTTTTACATGGTGTACTTACTTTACACTTTGTAAAAGTAGCCCTAATTTTGCATTTGCAAACTAACAACTTACGGAGACTTCACGAAGGGAAACCGCTTCGTGGATCTCCGTTAGTTGCTAATTTGCATACCCGACGCGGAATTTCGACGAGAAATGCCCCCAGCGGCGGCCGAGGTACTGCATCCTAAGATCCGACAGTGTAAAACGATTACACCTTCCGGATCTTAGGAATATCTATGCGTAACTGATTCTGTGAATCAGTCGCATAGATAGAAACAGGGATACGACGGCGTATCAGTGGATACGCCGGCGTATCCCTTTTGTGGATCTGGCCCACATTTCTTTTATTTTGGAGAGTTTTCCTCCCACTTCCTGATCGGTCTACAGGACAGGAAGTAAAGGGAAATCACTCTAATGGGACATAGATGGTGGAAAAACCTGATAAGGGTTGATCTACTCCATTCAAAATGAAGGGAAAAAAAAGCTTTGGATATACTTTAAATCTAAGAAAACATATGCATTAAACAAAATCATTTTAAACCTAATGAATTCTTGAGCTTGTTCTTACATACTGATGAATTTCGGGTCACTTCTGGTCTCGCTGTTTCTTTCTCTTCCCCCATCTATAGCACAGAGAGGCCTCCCTGTCTTATCTCTGCCTGTATAAACACTACGTCAAAGGCACTGACCTAGAGGGCTTCACTGACATCCAGGATCTCACTCTCGGTTTTGGAAGTACAAGGCCATCCAAATAATTTACTTATCTTATCGACCTCTCAAGTCTCCAATGTCCAAATAAGTGAAAACAGACAGTTGTCTGGAGTCCTCTGGACTGCGCACTGCCCTTCTAACCTTGTCATTGGGGCCCCCAGCCAGATTCGTAAAAATGGCGCGTACACACGATCATTTTTCAGCATGAAAAAAAACATTGTTTTTCAGCATGTTTAAAAAACAAAGTTTTTCCAACTTCATCATTAAAACGACGTTGCCCATACACCATCGTTTTTAAAAAATGATCTAGCAAAGCGCGGTGACATACAACACGTACAACGGCACTTTAAAGGGGAAGTTCCATTCGCCTTGGGGCTGCTTTAGCTGATTCAGTGTTAGCAAAAGACGATTCGCACTTTTCTGTCTGTTACAGCGTGATGAATGTGCTTACTCCATTACGAACGGTAGTTTTACCAGAACAAGCGCTCCCATTCCATAACTTGCTTCTGAGCATGCGCAGGTTTTTTACGTTGTTTTAGCCCACACACGATCATTTTTTACAACCCGAAAAAAGACATTGTTTAAAACGACGTTAAAAAATGCAGCATGTTCGAATTTTTTTTGTCGTTTTTCAGAACCTGAAAAATGATGTGAAGCCCACACACGATCATTTTAAATTACGTTTTGGAAAAACAACGTTTTTTTCATGCTAAAAAAATGATCGTGTGTACGCGCCATTGGGCCCCGGACTGTTTCATGCATAGCTCATAGGGCCTGTTCTTCTTTCCATCATCTTGTAGGTAAATTCTTCAGAAAGCGTTTTAATAGTAAATATAGTAAATATTGTAACTTCAGCTAATATTATGACTATGTTTGCTGCTATAATCTTATTCAACAAACTGTCTTAATTTTTAAACTGTACCTAATAAAGAGCATCAAACGTTGGGCTCCTTGGTTATAAAAATCTTCCAGCAGGGGGCAGTGCTGTCAGGAGAAGAAATGGAAAGCAATTGGGGGGCTTGGTTCATCCATTGTATCCAAGGCGTAGACCGCTATGATGCAATGTCCAGATCGCTGAGAGCACATGATTATACTTGTACCCATGTCAGGGGTCAGAATGACCTGTGAAGCATTCCAATTTCCGCCACTATGGGAACAAGGCCACAGTGGGTTTTTTTGTGTTTTGTTTTTAGGAAGATGCAACCATTAGCAGATTGAATGTGGTGTCTTGCAATTTTTCTGCTCAGTTTTGCCTATCAGTTTACGGTATTTCAGTTTGACACACCTGAGCCATCTGCCGACTTCTGATACCTCCCCACATCAGGATCTCTCTACCATGGTTTCTGGCATTGTTTCCACCTATTTTTGCGTTTTCAGTCTGATAAAATTCTAGTAATATCTGTAGAAGACCTGGAGGTGAGGGGATTTAAACCAGGCTGGATGGATCTGTGGTTGTTCTTAAAACCATTGCTACATCAAACCCGCCAATCCCAGCAACCCCCCACCAAACTGGCCCAAAATTGGCATACAGGTCATCTCATCTCTGATGGTGGCCCTGACTGGCAATGCACATAGCTTCCATCTGTCCCTCAATACTCCTATTTTAGCTAAATAAGGCCTCTTTTACATCCTATGCACAGGGATGGACTGGCCATTGGGACTACAGGGAGTTTTCCGGTGGGCCGATGGCTCAGTGGGCCGGCTTCAGTGACAGCGGACCGCCGCCCCCCTCTGCTCCTCTGTCTCTCCCTTCCCACAGCGCTCACCTGGGGGGAACAAAGAAGCAAGGGGAGGACCAGAGGAGCAGGGGGGACGACAGAGAAGCATGGGGGTGGGGACAGACAGCTGACTCAACAGCTATGGCCTGGGAGTTTCTCACTTCTGCCTAATCTGGTCCCATAAGGGGGGCACTGAACTGATTATTTTCCCCGGGTGAAATGATGTCTAGCTTCCCCAGTGGTACTGACTATAAGAGTACCAGCCGTTCTACTCTAATAAAGTAGAATGGCTAGTGGCTAGTGAAGGGGGAGAGGGGGCTTGGGTGGCCGGGGGGGTGCGGGAGTTGTCCGGCCACCGTGGGAGAGACCTGTCAAAGTGGGCCAGTCTGGATGAAGTCCAGGGCCAAATTTTTGTCCCAGTCCAGCCCTGCCTATGCATTAAGGTAAAACGCTTACTGTGTGCAGCATCCACCTAATACTTACCTGTCAGGAAAGGGTTCACCCGTTGGTAGCACTATTGGTCCCGTGAATTGCAGTACCGGTGTCCTCTGACACTCAGGATCTGTAGTGAGCTGACTCACCTGCTGGTGGAACTGTTGGATCCTTGGGCCGTAGTACCGGTGTCCACCAGCGGGTGTATCCCGGCAGTGTGGAGCAGACAGCACCTCCTGCGGTCAGGTGTCACCTAAGCCTAATTACAGGCATACACATAAATACCCAGCAAGCCCTCACATGCTTGCCTTGGTATCATCCTCGTGCCCTGACCTGTGATCCTGCTATCCGAACCTGCACCTATCTGACCCTGAGCATGTATCTGACCTGATCCCAATCCCGAGCCAATCCTGGACCTGTCCCTCCTGTTACCCTGTTACCTTGCATCCCTGCCTTGCCATCTGATCCGTCCATCCTCTCCCTGTCCTGTGTTCCTTACCCATCTGCTGCTCTCCCTGTGTATGACCTTGGCCTGGCTAAACGTTTATGTTTCTGGAACATCCCTTGTCCATCTGCTGATCTGCTGTGTATGACCCTGGCCTGGCTTTTGTTTATGATTCTGGTATTTCCAATTTATTGTACATATCTGTCTGTTGTTATTTGTGGGTCTCTGTCTGTTGGTTGGTTTATTGCACTGTGTCATATTGGAGGTGGTTATATTTATATTCACTTACCCTAATAAATTCACTTACCTGCATTTTGGTTCTCTCTGTGCAGTCCACACAGTTCTGGTCACACCTGATACATGACATCAACCCAGCAATGTGCACAAGGGCCTCGGTTCTTCGGGGACTTTCCCTCCTCATTGGCTGAGATTGCAGCGGGAACCATTGTCAATCACAGCCAGCGAGCCAATGAGGAGAAAGAGCGGGCTGGTAAGTATAACAATTTTGTTGACTTTAACCACTTAAGGACCGGACCAATATGCTGCTACATGACCCAAGGGGTTTTTACAATTCGGCACTGCGTCGCTTTAACAGACAATTGCGCGGTCGTGCGACATGGCTCCCAAACAAAATTGGCGTCCTTTTTTCCCCACAAATAGAGCTTTCTTTTGGTGGTATTTGATCACCTCGGCGGTTTTTATTTTTTGCGCTATAAACAAAAATAGAGCAACAATTTTGAAAAAAATGCAATATTATTTACTTTTTGCTATAATAAATATCCCCCAAAAACATATATCAAAATTTTTTTCCCTCAGTTTAGGCCGATACATATTCTTCTACCTATTTTTGGTAAAAAAATTCGCAATAAGCATTTATCAGTTGGTTTGCGCAAAATTTATAGCGTTTACAAAATAGGGGATAGTTTTATTGCATTTTTATAAAAAAAATTATTTTTACTACTAATGGCGGCGATCAGCGATTTTTTTTTTCGTGACTGCGACATTATGGCGGACACTTCGGACAATTTTGACACATTTTTGGGACCATTGTCATTTTCACAGCAAAAAATGCATTTAAATTGCATTCTTTATTGTGAAAATGACAGTTGCAGTTTGGGAGTTAACCACAGGGGGCGCTGTAGGATTTAGTGTTCACATAGTGTGTGTTTACAACTGTAGGGGGGTGTGGCTGTAGGAATGACGTCATCGATCGAGTCTCCCTATATAAGGGATCACTCGATCGATGCAGCGCCATAGTGAAGCACGGGGAAGCCGTGTTTACATACGGCTCTCCACGTTCTTCCGCTCCGGGGAGCGATCGCGACGGAGCGGCTATAAACAAATAGCCGCACCGTCGTCCCGGATCGCTCCCCGAGGGAACCCGACCGGCGCATGTAGCGGGGGGGGGGTCCCGATCAGACCCCCGACCCACGTCTAGGCAGGCTGTACGTTGATGTGCCTGTCCGTGCCATTTTGTCGACGTATATGTACATGCGGCGGTCGGGAAGTGGTTAATATCACTTTAAGCTCAATAATAGTTATATGCTGTTATTTGTAATAGCTTTGGTGTTTAGCACTCCTACAGCACTGGGGTCCTCAGTTCAAATGCCAACCAGGACACTACCTGTATGGAGTTTGCACATTCCCCCTTTGTTTGTGTTGGTTCCATTCTACACCCCAAGAACATGTTGGTAGGTTAACTGGCTCCTCTTAAAATTGGTCCTGGTAATTTAAGCTCCTTGAGGGCAAGGAGTGATGGGAATGTACAATATATGTGAAGCACTGTGTAAATTGTTGGCGCTATTTAAATACCAGTAATAAAAAGCTCTTGCTAAAAGTTTTTTTACACAGGTGAGTTATAATTTTACATAAGAAATTTCTCATACAAGGTACAGTGACAGGTACAGGGACTAGAAGGTTGAGAACCACTGCTCTATGGGGTTCAGGTCAGGCGGGTTTACTGGCCAATCAAGCACAGTAATCCCACAGTCATTGAACCAGGTTTTGGTGCTTTTGGCAGTGTGGGCAGGTGCCAAGTCCTGCTGGAAAATTAAGTCAGCATCCCCATAGAGCTTGTCTGCGGAAGGAAGCATGAAGTGCTCCAAAATCTCCTGGTAGACGACTCCGGTGACCCTGGACTTAATAAAGCACAGTGGACCAACACCAGCAGAGGACATGGCTCCCCAAATCAACACAGACTGTGGAAACTTCACACCGGACTTCTAGGATCTTGCAGTATGTGCCTCTCCATTCTTTCTCCATACTCCGGCTCCTTGGTTTCCAAATGAGATGCAAAATTTGTTGTCATCAGAAAAGAGGACTTTGGACCACTGAGCAACAGACCAGGATTGTTTTTCTTTAGCCCAGGTAAGACGCTTCTGACGTTGTTTGTTGTTGGAGGGTGTCAATGATGGTTTTCTGCACAACTGTCAGGTCAGCAGTCTTTCCCATGATTGTGATTTCTACTGAACCAGACAGAAATCATTTAGAAGCTCAGGAACCCTTTGCAGGTGTGATGGCTTAATTAGCTGATTAGAGTGGGACACTTTGAGCCTAGAATATTGTACCTTTTCACAATATTCAAATTTTCTGAGATTGTGGATTTGGGGTTTTCATGAGCCGTGAGCAATAATCATCACAATTATGACAAATGACGGCTTGAACTCTCTTGCTTTGCATGTAATGAGTCTATCTCATATATTAGTTTCACCTTTTAAGTTGCATTAGTCAAATAAATGAACTTTTGCACGATATTCAAATGTTTTGAGTATCACCTGTAGATAAAATTAGCATAAAGTTTTATGTACCATATAGAGTGTAGTATTATGTCTTAAAAGTTCCATTAGCAAAACCAAGCTTAGGGCCTAGGACTCAGAATACGGCTTCCATCTGAGGCTTCTCCCACAAATGTTTTATTTGACAGCAGAGTCCCTTTAACGCTGTGCAATCTTGTATTTCTGTGAACTCATTTCACATGTGATGTAGCTATTTAGCCATTTCATTGATATGGTAGTTTTGGGCCGTTGCTCATATTACTAGGTCACTGGGCAGGAGTGGAGCAGTATTTGTGGTTTGTGTGACAATGTCTCACTTTCTCCTTCCTCTTCTCTCAGGTTTCCACTATTGTGGTCACTACGTCTCTGGTTCCAAAGCTCTGAAGTTTTCCTCTGCATCCTTTACACGTTCTATTGTCCCTGGGCCTTTCTCACACAGCCGCTGACAGAGCGCTCACCCCTCAGCACTCTATAACCTGATAGATGTCAGCCACGCTGGCACGCACACGGGTCAATTGCTAGGTCACATATATAATGCATCTTATTTTAAAGTGAGTCTGTACCTAGTCGTTGACTTTAGGTATACAGGTTAGTATTAGGCCTCATTCACATCTTATGTTATCTTATCAACATTTGGTAGTCATACCCCAAAAAATTCGAAGAAGTATATTTTTTTATCTCATGAACGAAATGAGAGAAATAACGTATATATCATATAATCCTTCCATAACCATATACACTGAACATATAATTTTGAGGAAAATATGCTTATAAAACAGTTTACCATTTGCCACTAAAAAAAAATATATATCCCCGGATTTAATTTAAAAAATCTGATCACCTTACTGTATTCTGTGAATGGGCCTTGTGTTTATGCATCTTCAGCCACCAGATTTGCAGTGTGGACTATATGCGCTTGGGGCCACTCACCCGCACCCACACACCTTTTAAATTGGGACGTTCAGTCATTGTGTCTGTTCAGCCATTGCGTCCCAATACACTTGAATGGGCTGCCTGCACACAGAACCTGGAGGCTCAATCCGCATAAACACGTGTAGCGCCTGTGTACTTTCAGTCCAGGTGCTATTTTAAATCTAGAGGGGGATGAGAGAGTTAATTAGCTCTCATCCAAGTGATTTGTGCAAATTGGGCCTCTGTTCTAGTTGGGCTGTACTGTCGGTTCATTCTGTGTTCCTGGGGTGCTTTTCCACCCCGGAGCGGCAGGTGGCAGCAGTGGAGTTCAGTCTGGAGCGCCTCTTGCCAGCAGCCAATCAGGAGGGGTTTTCCCTTGCGGGGCATGCTGGGGGAGGGTACTTCTTGAGCAGACGCCATTGGGCGGGGTCTTGTTCTGGGTGTGGCGCCCACCTACAGGGTGGCCACGCATCATGGGCCCCGGCGATATGGCCTACCAGGCCGGGGTGCACGTGCTACGCGGTGTTCTTGGTTCCGGGACCCTGTTGGCCTGGGGCAACTGAAGCTATGGCGGGGCCCCAGTGATTGACTGGGTCCCCAAATTACTAGAAGAGATCCCAAGCGAGTTGGCTGTTCAGGGCCGGCGATCCAACAGGGCCTCGACAATCCATCAGGGATCGAGGTGACCGGACACTGAGAGGTTGGATGTTAGCAACCTGTCAGTCGGTGACCAGTTGAGAACTACGTGAGGGAGATTCAGGCACTAAATTCACTAAGGAAGATTTACTTCATGATCTACGTTCTGGGAAAGGGCCTGTGGCAGAGGTTCCTCCCTGATATTCATTTGCATCAGGTCTGTGGCAGAAACTTGTTCTTCTTCAAGGTTCCGAGTGATACTCTGGCTGCCAGGTCGGTGTGAGAGGCTTTTCCAGGTACACTATAGCCATTCCGGCTGGAGTGGCGACGAAAGCAAAGTGCTGTTAGAAGCAGGACTGCTTCTGTATTGTTTAAGGCTGCATTCACACCTAGGCGTAGGCAATAGCGGCGTTTTCCGGCGTTTTTTTCCGGCGTTTTGTCGCGCGTATTCATGCTAATATGCGCGTTCGCATACAGCGTTGTCCGACGTTTTTGTACTTTGACGGGTTTTTTTTAGCCAATAGGAAAAACTATCATCTTTTCATCACTTGTTGCTATGTTGGTAGATTTTTTTAATCTTCTGCATGGGCGACAAGTTCTATTGACGAAACGCCCGTAGCAAACGCCCGTTGTCGCGCAAGTCGCTTGAATCGAGCGTTTCCATTACTTTCTATGGGAAATGGAAATGCTCAAATACGCGCATATCGCGCGATATGCACGTCAGGCGCATCGGCGTTCAGATGTGAACCATGCCCATAGCCTTACAAGTATTTTGGTCCCTCTGGCGTTTGTGCGCGTCGCGCTACAGGCTACAAAACGCCAAGGTGTGAATGGGCTCTAAGCCTGAATCTGCTGCTTTTCTCCTCTTCATACATCTCTCCTATCTACCTCAAGTTTATCGTTTACCGTGTTGGTATAAATAAAGCACAAGAAAAGACACCTGCTGTTTGGACATTCCATCATTGCTGCTCTCATCAACTACCCTAGACGTCGGTGCTATAGAGGTAACAGGCCATCCCTATTCTATCCAGCGGCTCCTGCGGGGGTATTTCTACACACACTTGCTTGAGTACTTTGAGGTAAAGAAAAATATGCTGCTCCAGATCTATGATCTAAAAAGTATTGATGTAAGAGGCAGTCTCCAAGTTTTTAGGGCCCGTTCACATTATAATGCCCTGAATTGGACAGCCAAGCCCAGCACAGCCCACCACATAGACAAGATAGTGTGCTATGCATTCAGTTTATACCAATATGTCACAGTGGTATGCACTGAAAAAAGTAGGAGATGCACTGTTTTTTTGCAATGCACTTTACCACATTGTTACACTCAGTGATGAATATAGGTGAATGAAGTGTCATTTGTGTAATTTCAATAAAGTTTTAGACAAAAATTACTGTATACAATCGGATGCATTGTAATCAGCACATCAACACTATTCACTTCATAGCACATTCCAGCGGGTACATTATAATGTGGGTTGCTAATGTGAACGAGCCCTAAAGCCCACTACCAACGAGCCCTGTCCCCAGGAACGTGTGCACGCAGGGACGTTTATAGATTGGACCCTGGGCAAACATTTTCTTGCGCCTCCCATGCAATTTCGCTCTCCACCTGCTCTGATTCTACAATAAATAGTAGCTCGACTCAAAATCAGTTTACTGAATCAAATCAGTCAGTGATTGTGATTGGTTGCCAGAAGTTACAGTGTATTATTACCACTCACTGACTGGCTGCTAGAGGTTACAGCACACATTATGGCTCATTTATTATTTGCTAGAGGTTGCAGAACATGATTTCTGCTTGTTGATTGGTTGCTAGAGATTACTGTACATCAATACTGATCACTGATTGGTTGCTAGAGGTTACTGGACATCCTTACCACTCCCAGTTGGTTGCTAGAGGTCACTAAACATTATTACTGATTGGTTGCTAGAGGTTACTGCATATCCTTCCTGCTAAATGATTGGTTGCAAGAGGTTACTGCATATCCTTTCCGCTAAATGATTGGTTGCAAGAGGTTAGTGCACATCATTACTGCTCACTTATTGGTTTCTAAAGGTTACAGCATATCATCTCCTCACTGCCTGCACACCATGGAATGGGGAGGTGAGGGGACCCATCAATAGACAGAAAACTCCAAGGGATCCCAAGACTCCTTGGATCAGTGGCAATGCTGGGGGAGGGCAGGGGTGTATTTAGGTTTTGTGCTGCCCTAGGCCTGACTAAACTTATGCACCCCCTAATTTAAATATGACCCACCCCTTCCTGTCAAGGCCACACCCCTTGCGGTTTAAGACCCACCCTGAAATTTTCAAGTGGGAACACTAGTTCTGATGGCCTGGGGGCGTGGGGAGGCAATGGATTCCCTTAATTTGCATAGATTTCCTCTCACTTCCTGTTTGGCTATGGGACAGGAAGTGAAGGGAAATCTCTGCAATGGGACAGGGATGGTAAAAAATTAGAAGCGACGCCCCCCCCCCCCCCCCACAGTTGCAGAATGCCAACCGCCCATATACTGTAAGCAGTGCGGCCGATTTATGGGGGGCGCTAAACTAATTTGCCCAACAGTGTAGTGCATGCAGGCGGGGACACTGTCCGTGCTGCCCCCCTGCAAAGTGCTGCCCTAGGCCTGGGCCTTGTTGGCCTAGGCCAGGATACAGCATTGGGGGAGGGGTGTGTGTGTCATCAGTGGCAATGTTGGGGGGATATGATTATTTAGGAGGGAGTACACTGGGGCAAATTCTGAATCATGTAGAGCAAAGCTAGAAATCTTTGCGAAGTATATAGTGGGAATTCTACACTGACTACCAATGTAATGGGGAATTTACAATGACCACCGATGTGAAGGGGAATTTACACTGATCACCAATGTGAGGTGAAATTTGCACTGACCACCATGTAACAGGGGATTTTACATCACCCGCCAATATAAAGAGGGATTCCTACACTGACAGGGGGAATATACAATGACCGCCAAGTAAGGGGTAATTTACACTGACAACCATGGTCGAGGAGATTTGTACTGACCACCAATGTGAAGGGGATCTACACTGACCATCAGTGTAAGAGCAATTCTGCGCTTACCACCAATGTAAAGGGAAATGTACACAATGGTAACAATGGTAGCTATGCATGGCTGTTTTTAATGCAGTGCCTTTCTGAGGGCCAAAAGAGCAAAATAATCCAATATTACATTATGGCCTTGTCCCTTGTGCACAGAGATTTCTCCAGATTCTCTGAATCTTTTAATGATATTATGTACTGTAGATAATGAAATATTTAAAGTCTTTGCAATTTAAATTGAGGAACATTATTCTGAAATTGTTCAACAATTTTTAGATGCAGCCCTTCACAGATTGTTGAACCATTGTCCATCTTTACTTATGAGACACTCTTTTTTTTTTTGTAAAATTGTTTTTATTGAGTTTTCAAAACACACATACATTAACAGGCCACATACACGACCAACATTGACCGGTTGAAACACAGAGACCGGTGTACAAAACTAAAACCTAACAAAATTAGGGGGGAGAAAAAAAAAAAAAAAGGGGGGGGGATGGGGAAGGAATGAGGGAACAGAAATGCTCGCATTGTAGATCGTCCATATTCACTGAACGGACTTGGATAAATAGAAGCAAAGTGGAGTTAGAGCATAACCAATCCCCCCCATACAATATACATAAGGCTCTTCCGCCCACACCCAGCTACAGTGCAAAAACCAAATGATATACGGTCTCATTCCCACCCAAGAAACCCATCCATATCTTATGAGACACTCTTAAAGCGGAGTTACACCCAAAAATCGAACTTCCACTTATCTGATTCCCCCCCCCCCTCCGGTGCCACATTTAACACATTTTTGTTTTTTACAGGGACCCTGTCCCCACATCCGGCGGATCGGGCCATGCCGAATTATGCCAGCAGCTTGGCCTCCCTCCCCTTCTGCAGGGCCAGTGAGAGAGCGCAGTGTGCTTCACGCATGCGCAGTAGGGACCCAGCCGTAAACGCGGCTGCGGTGCCGACATCACTGGACACCAGGACAGGTAAGTGTCCTAATGTTAAAAGTCAGCAGCTACAGTATGTGTAGCTGCTGACTTTTAATTTTTAAATGGGTGGGCAGAACTCTGCTTTAAGACTAGTACACAGGGGCCGAATTTTGGGCCATGTGTACAGCAGCCAGTCCAACAGAACACGCTTGTTTGGCCAGCTTCTGTCGAGGGGTCATGACTGGAAAAGGTCTGCTGACCAGCTCCCAATCGGCTCTCTCAGACATTGGCCGGTGTGTCCTGGTGAGGGGGCTGCCCCTCTGTCAGAACACAATAGCACAGAAGGGGAGGTCGCTGTACTAACATTGGATTGTTAGTACAGTGGCTCCGACATGAGCTGTCCGTTTTTTTTAGTAGCGTGTACAAGGCTTTACTCTCTAAGATGCTCGTTTTATTCCCAGTCATGTTACTGACTTGTTGCCAATTGACCTGATTAGTTGCAAAATGTTCTTCCAGCCCTTGTTAGTACCACATACTTTGCCAGCTTTTTGTTGCCCTTTCCCAACTGATTATTTTCATGAAATTGTACATTTTCTCAAACATTTGATGTGTTTTCTATTTTCTATTGTGAATAAAATATGGGTTTATGAGCTCATGTCCATAATGGGGGTGGTAGTGACACAGCCCCAAATGATCCACAATGGCTCAAATGTGATATGGTCCAGAAATATTTGGACAGAATAAAGGTAAATAAAGCACCTGAACTAGATGGCAGTCATCCACGGATTCTAAAAGAATTGAGCTCTGTCATTTCTAGGCCATTGTGTCTAATATTTAGGGACTCGTTAATGACTGGAATAGTACCACTGGATTGGCGCAGGGCCAATGTGGTGCCCATATTTAAAAAGGGGTCAAAGTCTTGCCAAGTATCTATAGACCTGTTAGTTTAACTTCTATAATCGGGAAGATACTGGAGAGTTTAATAAAATACCACGGGCCAGATCCACATAGAAATAGATCAGCGCAGCGTATCAGAGATACGCTACGCCGCCGTACCTTACCTGGCGTTCTTTCGAATTCTCAAAGATTTCGCGCCGTAAGTTACGGCGGTGTAGTGTATTTCTGGCGGCGGAATTCAAATCGGCGATTAGGGGGCGTGTTTCATTTAAATGAAGCGCGTCCCCGCGCTGAATGAACTGCGCATGCTCCGTTTCTAAATTTCCCGCCGCGCATTGCGCTAAATGACGTCACAACAACGTAATTTTTTTTAACTTAGACGTGAATTACGTCCATCCCTATTCACGGACGACTTAAGCACATAAATTCAAATTTCGACGCGGGAACGACGGCCATACTTAACATGGCAAGTCTAACTATACGCCGCAAAATAGCAGCTTTAACTATACGCCGGAAAAAGCCGACTAGAGACGACGTAAGAGAATGCGACGGCCGCGCGTATGTTCGTGGATCGTCGGAAATAGCTAATTTGCATACCCGACGCGGAAAACAACGTGAACGTCACCCAGCGGACGCCGAAGTATTGCATCTTAGATCCGAAGGCGTACGAGGACGTACACCTGTCGGATCTAACCCAGATGCCGTCGTATCTTGGTTTGAGGATTCAAACTAAAGATACAACGCGGGTAATTTGAAAGTACGCCGGCGTATCAGTAGATACGCCGGCGTACTCTGTCTGTGGATCTGGCCCCATATATATATAGCAACAGACAGCATGGATTCATATAAGACAGAAGTTGTCGGACAAACCTGATTTCTTTTTATGAAGAGGTAAGTAAAACCTTGGACAGAAGGATGGCTGTGGACGTGGTGTACTTGGATTTTTCAAAGGCGTTTGACAGAGATCCCCACACACGGCTCATGTGTAAGGTAAAGTCTACAGCAGGGATCTTCAAACTACGGCCCTCCAGCTGTTGCGGAACTACACATCCCATGAGGCATTGCAAGACTCTGACATTCACTGACATGACTAGGCATGATGGGAATTGTAGTTCCTCAACAACTGGAGGGCCGTAGTTTGAGGACCCCTGGTCTACAGGATTGGAAAGATCAGTTTGTAAATAGATAGAAAACTGGCTAAAAGACCGAATTCATAGAGTAGTGGTTAATGATTCTAAAGCCCTGTACACACGATCGGTCCATCCGATGAAAACGGTCAGATGGACCGTTGTCATCGGTTAACCGATGAAGCTGACTGATGGTCAGTCGTGCCTACACACCATCGGTTAAAAAAACGATCATGTCAGAACGCGGTTACGTAAAACACAACGACATGCTGAAAAAAAATAAGTTCAATGCTTCCAAGGATGCGTCGACTTGATTCTGAGCATGCGTGGATTTTTAACCGATGGTCGTGCCTACAAACGATTGTTTTTTTTCTATTGGTTAGGTATCCATCGGTTAAATTTAAAACAAGATTGCTTTTTTTTAACCTATGGATAAAAAACCGATGGGGCCCACACACGATCGGTTTGGTCCGATGAAAACAGTCCATCAGACCGTTCTCATCGGTTTGACCGATCGTGTGTACGCGGCATTACTCTGAATGGTCTTAGGTTATCAGTGGTGTACCCCAAGGTCCAGTGTTGGGGGACCCTTACTTTTTAACAGCTTTATAAATGATATTGGGTCTGGGATTAAATGTTCAATTTCTGTCTTTGCAGATGACACCAAGCTATGCAGTGGAATAACGTCCTTACAGGATGTCTCCGATTTACAAGCCAACCTCAATGCTCTGTCTAATTGGGCAACTAAGTGGCAGATGAGGTTTAATGTTGATAAATGTAAAGTTATGCACTTGGGGGATAAGAATATGCATGCATCATACATACTAGGGGGAGTACAACTGGGGAGATCTGTAGTGGAGAAGGATCTGGGGGTTTTGGTAGATCATAAGCTCAATAATAACATGCAATGCCAAGCTGCGGTTTCCAAAGTGAGCAAAGTCCTTTCTTGTATTAAGAGAGGTATGGACTCCAGAGAGAGAGATATAATTTTGCCCCCCCTGTTCAAATCATTAGTAAGACCTCATCTGGAATATGCAGTTCAGTTTTGGGCACCAGTTCTCAAAAAGGATATGGGGGAAATGGAGAAAGTGCAGAGAAGAGCAACCAAACTGATAAGAGGCATGGAGGAGCTCAGCTATGAGGAAAGATTAGAGAAACTGAATTTATTCACTCTTGAGAAGAGGATCAACATGTACAAATATATAAGTGGTCCATATAGTGAACTTGGTGTTGAGTTATTCACTTTAAAGGGGTTGTAAAGGTACAATTTTGTTCCCTAAATAGCTTCCTTTACCTTAGTGCAGTCCTCCTTCACTTACCTCATCCTTCCATTTTGCTTTTAAATGTCCTTATTTCTTCTTTGAAATCCTCACTTCCTGTTCTTCTGTCTGTAACTCCACACAGTAATGCAAGGCTTTCTCCCTGGTGTGGAGTGTCGTGCTCGCCCCCTCCCTTGGACTACAGCAGAGTCAGGACGCTCTCTACGTTGCAGATAGAGAAAGGAGCTGTGTGTTAGTGGGCGTCCTGACTCTCCCGTAGTCCAAGGGAGGAGGCGAGCACGACACTCCACACCAGGGAGAAAGCCTTGCATTACTGTGTGGAGTTACAGACAGAAGAACAGGAAGTGAGGATTTCTCAGAAGAAATTAGGACATTTAAAAGCAAAATGGAAGGATGAGGTAAGTGAAGGGGGACTGCACTAAGGTAAAGGAAGCTATTTAGGGAAAAAAAATTGTACCTTTACAAACCCTTTAACCCTCCTCTTGTGTTAGGGAAAGAACCGACCCGTTTTCAGGTTTTGAATGTCTATAAGTATCACATAAATTTGTTTATTGCATCAAGATTTTTTTACTTTGTCAGGAACCTCTATTTAAACAATGTAATAGAAAAATAATCCTTTTCACTAAATTATAAAATACTGTGGTGAAAATTAAGACGTTTATGGTGTTAGGGTCAATTCTGACCCAGTTATAATATAGGATTATAGCACACTAATAAGTGCCAAAACTGAAATCATAAACACTCTCTCTGCTTAGTAACACTGACAGCCAATCACCTCTCAACCCTGTGAGCTGTAGTTAGGGAGGGGCCTATCTCTTTGCCTGCTTGTCTGCTTCTCTAAATAAAGTAAAGAAACATAGGACCAATTTATAATATTCTATTAAGGTTTATTTTACCATTTTTTTAATTTGAAAATAAGAGGTATGCTATCAAAAGAAAGGTCTACTCTAAGGGGTCACACCAAAAATATTAAAACCAATCTTTTCAAGGATAAAGAAGCCTAACAAGGTAACCAAGAGGTAAGAAACAAATTGGATGATAAATAATTGTTCAGAGGGTATTTTATGGCTAATTTAAGACACGGGTCAAAACCGACCTGTTAACATCATGGATAGTAACCGAAAGCTAACATAAGAGGAGGGTTCAAGTCATCACAGAGGACAAGGGAGCACTCTTTACGTCTAGAGGAAAAGAGATTTCATCTCCACATATGGAAAGGTTTCTTCACAGTAAGAGCTGTGAAAATGTGGAATAGACTCCCTGCAGACGTGGTTCTGGCCAGCTCAGTAGATTGCTTTAAAAAAGGCCTGGATTCTTTCCTAAATGTACATAATATAACTGAGTACTGACATTTATAGGTAAAGTTGATCCGGGGAAAATCTGATGCCTCTTGGGGATCAGGGAGGAATATTTTCCCCCTGCGGTAGCAAATTGGAACATGCTTTGCTGGGGTTTTTTGCCTCTGGATCAGTGACAGCTGGTGCTCAAAATTTCTGGGGGGGCGCAAACGAAAAAAAAAAAAAAAACAATTGCAGCCTCACTGTACCTATCAATTGTCACCACTGTGCCATGCCATCAAATGCAGTCACTGTGCCATCAAAACGCAACCACTGTGCCATCAAAACGCAACCACTGTGCCATGCCATCAAAACGCAGCCACCGTGCCATCAAAACGCAGCCACTGTGCCATCAAAACGCAGCCACCGTGCCATCAAAACGCAGCCACTGTGCCATGCCATCAAAACGCAGCCACCGTGCCATGCCATCAAAACGCAGCCACTGTGCCATGCCATCAAAACACAGCCACTGTGCCATGCCATCAAAACACAGCCACTGCGCCATCAATTGTCACCACTATGCCATCAAACACAGCCACTGTGCCCCCAATTGTCTCCACTGTGCCCCCAATTGTTGCCACTGTGCCCCAAGTGTTGCCACTGTGCCCCCAATTGTAGCCACTGTGCCCCCAATTGTCACCACTGTGCCCCCACTTGTAGCCACTATGCCCCCACTTGTAGCCACTGTGCCCCCACTTGTAGCCACCGTGCCCAGTACCCCCCCCCCCCTGGCACTTACCTTTATGGCTTCTACGTCCCTTGATGTCCCTCGTCCCGCCCTCGATGATGCTTCAGCCAATCAGGTTACCTGATTGGATGAGACGCCTGTCAGTCTTATACTCGGACGCACGGCCGCTATTCAGCTGAACGGCGTTCAATGTCCGGTCAGCTGAATAGTGGGCGGCAGCAGCGAAAATATACAGATTCATACAGTGTATGAATCTGTATATTTTACTGGCTGTGAGCGAGCCAGAGGGGGCTGCGCTCCTGCGTCCCTATGGACGAACCGCCACTGCTCTGGATCAACTATGGGTTCTAGGTTTGTGTATATGTGATTGTATTTTTTTTTGGGGTTGCACTAGATGCACTAAGTGTCTTTTTTCAACCTGACTAACTATGTAACTATGCAAATCAATGCATTCTTTTGTTATGTCTATTTTACACAGCGTCCCAACCTTTTTGGAATTGGGGTTGTATATTAATTTAATTAGATCTATGCTACAGTGAGACTAGAGCATGTCTTTAACACACACATTATAATTTACAAAGAGCCCTGTCATTTTTTTTGTTCTAGAAATATATATTTTTTTTCATGCAGCCACAGTTTAACAAGGTATATATTTGGACAAATCCCTGTGTATTTCAAAGGCATTTTGACCTAATTATAACTTTAGGCTGTAGTTGCAGATAACCAGTAATAACGTTTCTCTTTGTTGAAATGGCTCAAGGCTTTACTCCTGCACTTTAATTAGCCGGGCTTTCTGCTGTAACATGGCAGCAGGGTTTGGTTATCATAATGTTAAAATAACAATTTACATCAGAAGTGAGTGAAGAAAATGAAAGAAACAATATAAGAGTTTATTAAGAAATCATGCTGAGCGACCTCTGGGCATCTACACATGACATTACACAGGGATACAGGAAACGGTCCATGAACTCTCTCCACTTCTAGGCTCGCTCCATTAACAAGTGTCATTAACCATTTGGAGGCTGTTCTGATCATAGAGGGCTTCAGGCTTGTTCAAGGGAAGCAATGCTGAGGTAAATGATGAAGAGCAACAGAGGCTGAAATGTGTAAGATTGTTACTTACAGTGCAAGATAACGTGGAAAAAAAGCTATTTTGGAAATGCATACATGCCAGGTTTTCTCTGTCTACATTTATTTATTTATTAAATG
Organism: Rana temporaria; assembly: GCF_905171775.1. Taxonomy (NCBI): domain Eukaryota; kingdom Metazoa; phylum Chordata; class Amphibia; order Anura; family Ranidae; genus Rana; species Rana temporaria. The sequence goes on along the minus strand of NC_053493.1, from coordinate 56,699,705 downwards.
GGCAGCACACTGGCTAAGTGGTTAGCACTTCCACCTACCAGCACTAGTCTCGTTGGTTTGAATCCCAACCCTGGGCCAGATTCTCAGAAGAGTTACGACGGTGTATCTCAGGAAACACCGTCGTATCTCTGTTTCTGAGCCCGGGTATCTATGCGAGTGATTCCTAGAATCATTTTCGCATAGATACGGCCAAGATCCGACAGCTGTAAGTCACTTACACCGTCGGATCTTAGATGTAATGCAACGCCGGCCGCTAGGTGGCGTTTACGTTCAGGTCTCATTTGACTATGCAAATGAGCCTGATACACCGATTCCCGAACGAATTCGCGTCGCGTACTCGTCGCTTACGTCGTTTCCGTAAGCGTAAGGTTACCCCTGCTATATGAGGGGTAACCTTACGCCAGTCCGCCGTATGCCATGTTAAGTATGGCGTCGGTTCCGCGTCGTCTTTTTCCGTCGGTTACGTAGTTTTCCTAAGTTGTTCTTGAATACCACTTTACGTCAATGACGCACACGTCGGCGTCATTGACGTTTTCCGTCGTGAGCTGGAGCATGCGCACTGGGCTATTTTTCAGCCCGGCGCATGCGCAGTTTAATCGACGCGGGGGCGTGCTTAATTTAAATACAAGCCGCCCCCTTTGAATTACGCGGGGATACGCCGGGCCATTTACACTACGCCGCTGCAAACTACGGAGCAAGTGCTTGAGGAATACGGCACTTGCTCCAGTAAGTTGCGGCGGCGTAGTGTAAATGGCTTACGCTACGCCGCCGCAGAAAGTACGAGAATCTGGCCCCCTGTCACTATCTGCCTGGAGTTTGCATGTTCTTCCTGTGCCTGTGTTGGTTTTCTCCCACACTTCAAAGACGTGCTGGTAGGTTAATTGGACACTGCCTAAATTGGCTCTAGTGTATGTATGTGAGTTAGGGACCTTAGATTGTAAGCTCCTTGAGAGCAAGGACTAATATGAATGTACAATATACACCGCTATACCGTCGTATTTACTGCAATATTCGGCCGCTAGCAGTGCAGTTTTAACCCCCGCTAGCGGCCAAAAAGGGGTTAATACCGCCGGCAATACGACTCTGCAGAGGTGCATTGCCGGTGGCTTGTCGTTAAGGTTCCCCTATCGAGATGGTTCCTGTAAGGACTGCGCAGGTGCAATCCTTGCCGTCGGAAATCTCCGAACCTCGGCCGGCATCCAGGCTCATTCCTTAACATCCCCGTGGATTGGAGGATGTTAAAAAAAGAGCCAGGAGGCCAAGCGAGCGGAGCGACTGGCCACTTTCCTAAAATTCCACGTTGCCCTGGAACCAACTTGATAGCCGGAACCAAATCGCGGTTTTCCATTGATTTCAATGGGAAGGAGCGGTAAACACACCGCTCCTATACCGCTCCAAAGATGAGGCTAGCAGGATTTTTGGAGCGGTCCTGCTAGCGCACCGCTTCCGTGCACAATTTTTTTAAGGTGGTATAGCAGCATTATTTTTAGCTCTAAACCGCCTGAAAAACGTGTCAGTGTGAAAGGGGCCTAAGTGTAGCAATATGGTTACATTTAATGAAGGTACAACATTTAGAAACTTACATGGTTGATGATTAGAAGAGGCACATCTAAGTATGCAGGGATCCGGGGTAAAGCTGTCCACATAGACCGTCCTCCTCACTGCCGGCTCTTACTGCTGTCAGTCTGCAATCATGAAGTGATGACATCAATGGTGGTGCAGAGGATGGTCTATGTGGACAGCTTTACCCCGGATCCCTGCATACTTAGATGTGCCTGTTTTAATTATCAACCTTGTGAGTTTATAAATGTTGTACCTTCATTAAATGTAACCATATTGCTACACTTATGCCACGTACACACGATCGGTTAAACCGATGAGAATGGTCTGATGGACCGTTTTCATCGGTCAAAACCAATCATGTGTGGGCGCCATCGGTTATTTAACCATCGGTTAAAAAAAAGCCAACTTGTTTTAAATTTAACCGATGGATTCCTAACCGATGGGAAAAAAACGATCGTTAGTAGGCACAACCATTGGTTAAAAATCCATGCATGCTCAGAATCAAGTCGACGCATGCTTGGAAGCATTGAACTTTGTTTTTTCAGCACGTCGTTGGGTTTTACGTCACCGCGTTCTGACACGATCGTTTTTTTAACCGATGGTGTGTAGGCGCGACGGACCATCAGTCAGCTTCATCAGTTAACCTATGACAACGGTCCATCAGACCGTTCTAATCGGATGGACCGATCGTGTGTACGCGGCATGAGAGGCGCCTCTCTTCTATTTTATATTTTGTTGTTACATGACGCTACTCTTATCAAGACATCGCTTGTATATCAAGTCAAAATCTATTAAAAAATGTAGCTTGTCTTGCAAAACGCTCTCAAACCAAGTTACTCTCAAACCAAGGTTTTACTGTATAGGTGAAGCGCTGCATAAATTAAGTAAATCAGCGTACACGCCCCTAGCGGCCAGCGTAAATAGGCAGCTAAGATACAACGTCGTAGGAGACTTACGCCAGTCGTATCTTCGCAATATTTAAGCGTATTTCAGTTTGAGAATACGCTTAAATATACGACGGCGGGGATTCGGACTTACGACGGCATATCTACTGATACGCCCGTCGTAAGTCTTCATGAATCTGGCCCAATGTGTGCAAGTATAGTCAAGTGACGTGACCTAGTGCTGGTGGGCTCCCAAACCCACAGTGTTTTCTCCTTCCTGGGGGGCAAATACCTGGGAGCTCCTTGCACCTTTCAGCCCCTGACCAGATGAATGCAACTCCATCCTTACCATGAAGACATTACCACCCAGGGACAGTCCTGCCTACAACTGGAGACAAGGGGGTAGATTCAGGTAGGGGCGCGCAATGATACGGCGGCGCAGTGTATTGTATTTACGCTACGCCGCCGTAACTTACAGGAGCAAGTGCTGTATTCACAAAGCACTTGCTCCGTAAGTTGCGGCGGCGTAGCGTAAATGGGGCCGGCGTAAGCCTGCGTAATTCAAATGTGGAAGGGGGGGGCGTGTTTTATGTAAATATATGATGACCTGACGTGATTGACGTTTTGTACGGACGGCGCATGCGCCGTCCGTGTACATATCCCAGTGTGCATTGCTCCCAAGTATGGCGCAATGACGTATTGGTTTCAACGTGAACGTAAATTACGTCCAGCCCTATTCGCGAACGACTTACGCAAACGACGTAAAAAATTCAAATTTCAAAGCGGGAACGACGTCCATACTTAACATCGGCTGCGCCTCCTAATAGCAGGAACAACCTTACGCCGAAAAAGCCTAACGTAAACGACATAAATAAGTTGTGCCGGGCGTACGTACGTTTGTAAATCGGCGTATCTAGGTAATTAGCATATTCTACGCCGACAACAACGGAAGCGCCCCTAGCGGCCAACGCTATTTTTAGCGATGTACCGCCTGAAAAACTCCTCAGTTTGAAAGGGGTCTTAGGGGCGGGGGCAGAGAGGGAGCTGTACCTAAAAGGTTGTTTACCTTAATGCAGAGAATGTATTAAGGTAAAAAAAAAAACTTTAGTCTTTACAACCCCTTTAAGCTCTGTTACCTTACACTATTGGCTTGCTGGGTTTTCTTGACAATCTACATGAAGATTTGTATGTCCCCTCAATGTTTGCATACATTTCCTCTAGTTGCTTGGGTGTTCTCCCATTATCTAAAAACATTTTGGTGGTTTAGGCAATTTTTCCCAATTGGTCCAAGAGCCTGTATGCATGGTAGGACCATTGCACTGTAAGCATCTTGATGTGACCAGTTAAAGGCTTATGCCGCGTACACACGATCATTTTTTGGCATGTAAAAAACAACGTTTTGTGTGGGCTTCACATCATTTTTCGGGTTCTGAAAAACGACAAAAAAAAATTCGAACATGCTGCATTTTTTAACAACGTTTTAAACTATGTCGCTTTTCGGGTTGTAAAAAATGATCGTGTGTGAGCTAAAACGACGTTAAAAACCTGCGCATGCTCAGAAGCAAGTTATGAGACAGGAGCGCTCGTTCTGGTAAAACTACTGTTCGTAATGGAGTAAGCACATTCATCACGCTGTAATGGAACTTCCCCTTTAAAGTGCCGTCGTACGTGTTGTACGTCACCACGCTTTGCTAGAGCATTTTTTTTAAACAATAGTGTGTGGGCAATGTCGTTTTATGGATGAAGTTGGAAAAAACGTTGTTTTTTACATGCCAAAAAATGATCGTGTGTACGCGGCATAAAATGCGTTCATAATCATTTTGATGGCGTCAAAGTGCATTTATTGCAGAAGGGTCTTGAGTGGCAGTTAGCGGAGTTGTACAGTAGTTATATAAACCCCTATAAATGCAAGCAAACAGATTTAAATGCAATATGGTGCTTGTCATTACTTCTTGAAAATACAATGCCGAATCATTGTCCTTAAAGCGGAGGTTCACCCATGGAGAACACATTTTCCCCATAGCTGGATGCTCGTTTTGTCTAGGGGAATCGGCTATTTGTTTTAAAATATGATCCGTACTTACCCGGTTACAAGATGCATCTTCTCCGTCGCTTCCGGGTATGGGCTGCGGGACTGGGCGTTCCTTCTTGATTGACAAGTCTTCCGAGAGGCTTGCGACGGTCGCATCCATCGCGTCACAATTTTCCGAAAGAAGCCTAACGTCGGTGCGCAGGCGCAGTATAGAGCCGCACCGACGTTCAGCTTCTTTCGGCTACGAGTGACGCGATGGATGCGACCGTCGGAAGCCTCTCGGAAGACTGTCAATCAGGAAGGAACGCCCGCTCCCGAAGACCCATACCCGGAAGCGACGGAGAAGATGCATCTCGAAAACGGGTAAGTACGGATCATATTTTAAAACAAATAGCCGATTCCCCTAGACAAAACGAGCATCCAGCTATGGGGAAAAGAGAAAAAAAAATACAAATGGGTGAACTCCCGCTTTAAGACTTTCTAAGTCACTGGAACAAGTATGCGGATCAGAAATTTGGATTCACACTTTCCTGATCTGCATGCATGTTCCTGGACAGTGACTCTGAAAGTATTGAAGCCAGAGGATCTAATTAACAGCCAGAATTTCCAGAAAGAGGACAGCAATAGCCACCTCTCTATATTATCCAGTACAGGTTTCCCTTAAATCAATTACTGCCTTGCATGTATGGAGTCCATGTAGCCAAGGCTTTGGTAATTGCTGTCCCAGTGATATATACTTTCTCTACTCAGTAAGTGTGTTTTTAGTTGTGTGACAGTGATAGCCATGTAATGAATTGAAGTGAGCACTATGCTATGTGCTGCTTTTGAAGTTGCCTTGAGGCAAGTGAACATGAAAGACCCCAGATGTGGAGCTGACACACAAACATCTAATAAACAACACACCGGAGAGTACTTATCCGCACTAATTCCAGTAGCTGGAATGTCAAGTCCTGATATAATGAACTGAGCTTCCACTTCAGCTTTGGTCAGGTTAGGGAGCTCTGATATACTCCCCCACAGATTTCCCAATGGAGTATACTGCACGATAAGAAGAGAAATATATAAAATAGAGAGAAAATAGAGGAGAGTATACAACCATTATGTTGTAACTGTGCTAAAATGTATGTTTACAGCACCCCCAAAAATGCAGATTTCATTATAATCTACGGTAACGCACTACAAACACGTCCATGATCTCATGATACATTCTTGGCATCCCGGTGCCAAAGAGACCAGGGCAACTAACCAGGGCAACTACCGCCTCACAAAACTAAATTTACTAGCAACCCTGCCTAAACACCAGGGTGCTACATATGTAATTGCTCATAAAGTGATTACCTGCGAATTATCGGCCCTGGACGCAGACTGTCTGACAGGCTGTTAGTGTACGGTCTGATTTTTTTACTATAGGTATTTATAAAGCACCTTCAATTTACGAGGCACATAGATGTAGCAATGTGGACTACAATTATAAAGTACAGTGTCCCTCCAGTATTTTCATGCGTCGCATGTCCCTCTAGTGCCCAGTGTTATCAACGGACATCCTGTTTGTGAGCCAAGCCAAAGGGATTGTGGGATGATTAGTTCCACAGATTGATAATTGCTTTGGACTACATATCCCAGGGATCTTTGCTACCATCAGGGAGATTGCTGTGAGGAAATATATAAGAAACCAAAGCCCTGCCCTGCACTCTCTTCCTCCTGGACCTGATGCGAGACAGACATCTGCATGCATGGAGAGCGAGAGGTCGTGGCTTACCACGTGGTGTATAACATTCCAACCCAGATGAGAGGGGCCTAGCACTGCTTACTGTTCATCGGACCTCTTTCCAGCACCACTTAGGTCACCTGATAACCTGTGTTCTAAGCTCAACATCGGGAGATTAAACTGGTGGATCCGCTGCACGTACGGTTGCCACCTCACCCCTTTAATCCAGGACACATATTAATTACACATGTTCTGAGGCTGATTTAATGCAGATAAGGCATCAAGTGAGTTTAATTACCACCTTAATCAGCCACAGAACCACAGCCACAGAACGTAATTAATGTGTGTCCTGGATTAAAGGTATGATGTGGCAACCCTAGCTGCACGTGTGTCCCTACAGGGGCTGCTGTCTGGAGGGCATCAGATCAGCCTGGTGGTTGGTGAGAGGGCAATCGCCCACCTTTACAAATGATTTTCCCACGGTTTCACTAAGACACTTTGCACAGACATCTTTACCTTGGGAAGACTTTACTGAGCCTACGGTGTCTTGAACACTGTGCATAGAGACATCTTTATTTACTTCCACTTCAATAAATCTTATTGCTTGCTATTACACCTTACTGGATACAATTGATGAGCTCCTACATGCCGGTGAAGACCATCACATCTGCAACAGGGAAATTGATGTCATAATTGCTATAAGGGTCCATATACCATTGCCATTAATTCTGACCTCTCATTAGGGTTAAAGTTTTGTAGGTCGGCCAAGGATTCCCCCTTTAGAAGTTTGTCAGTATAACCATCCAACTTTGTCTATCCTTTCAGGTGCAAGCAGAACTTCGCTGTACATGTGTATATAATTGACAATAATATAATGTTTTACCGGCAAATATTTAGCTGAGGAGGAATTCCTTTGCTGAGTTGGCGTTGTTGCCTAAAACTCAGCAGATCTATTAACTCCATCATCTTGGAATTGTTCTGATAAACATTATAAGAACATAAACGCACAGAGATGTCTGACTTATTGCTTTAAGGTGGTGCAAAAATGTCTGAACCAGAGTGTCAGGTGGGTTGGAATGTTCATCGGTCATGGCAGTGCAGATGAGCAGGTAAATCCAAGCAGCCCTCATATATACAGTATATGCTGTCACATTTGGCACCTCTTGGGTGGAAAGCGGGTACCTGTTTTTGACAGGTACCTGTCCACACTTTCGGGAAGACCTCGCCGTGGCGAGGAATCCCAGAAGTTCAGTCCTCCAGAAGTTCGGTCCCCCTCCTCCTTCCCCCGCAGTCGGGCCATTCATAAAGCCCAGCACGCTTCACACATGGGAAGTAGGCTTCACTGCCGGTTTCCCTTACAAAGAATGGCAGCGGCAGCACCCCTAGAGCCGATTGAAAAATCATCTGGGGTTCTAACATCGCCACATCCCTAGGCAGGTAAGTGTCCTAATAATAAAAGTCAGCAGCTACAGTACTTGCAGCTGCTGACTTTAATTTTTTTTGGTGGAGGGGCAGAGCTCCAATTTAAGGAGTTTACAATCGAAGGTTCCTAACTCACATATACTAGTTCCAATTTACACAGGAGCCAATTAACCTACAAGCATGTCTTTTGGAGTGTGGGAGGAAACAGAAGAACCCGGAGGTAACCCACACAGTCACGGGGGGGACATGCAAACTCCAGGCAAGGAGTGCCATGGTAGGAATTAGAACCGATGACCCCAGCACTGCTAGGCAGGGGCAGGGCTGGGACAAGGCATTTGGTGCCCAGGGCGAAGATGGCAAACTGCGCCCCCCCCCCCCCGTTTTTAAGAAAGAATCAATGTTGTTTCAAAACTGGCGGCAATTGATGGGGCAAACTGACAACAAGTGATGGTTACCATTGTTGCCAGTTTGCCCCATCAATTGCCGCCCGTGTGTTCTGCCTGTGTGCCCATCAATTGCCGCCAGTGTGCTGCCAGTTTGTCCCATCAATTGCCGCCAGTGTAACCATCAAACGCAGCCACTGTGCCATCAAACACAGCCACCTAGTGGCTGTGTTTGATGGCACAGTGGCTGCGTTTGATGGGCACAGCTGAGTGGCTGCGTGTGATGGGCACGGTGGCTGCGTGTGATGGGCACAGTGGCTCCGTGTGATGGGCACAGTGGCTCCGTGTGATGGGCACAGTGGCTGCGTGTGATGGTCACAGCTGAGTGGCTGCGTGTAATGGGCACAGTGGCTGCGTGTGATGGGCACAGTGGCTGCATTTGATGGGCACATTGGCGACAATTGATGGCACAGTGGCTGCGTGTGTTGGCACAGTGGCTGCATGTGATGGCACAGTGGCTGCATGTGATGGCATAGTGAGGCTGCAATTGATGTTCTTTTTTTTTTTTTGCTAGTCAGAGAAGGCAAGCATGGCTCAAAATAACACAAACACTTTTTTTTTATTTGCCATTTTTTATTAACAAAGTGCTGGTCACCTCAGTCAGCCTCCTCCACCAGCATACTGGTGGCAATTGATCGGGCAAACTGGCAGCACGCTGGCGGCAATTGAGGGGCACAGTGTGGCAAACTGGCAACAATTGATGGTTACAGTGGCTGCGTTTGATGGGCACAGTGGCTGTGTTTGATGGGCACAGTGGCTGTGTTTGATGGGCACAGTGGCTGCGTTTGATGGGCACAGTGGCTGCGTTTGATGGGCAAAGTGGCGAGAATTGACGAGTGGCACAGTGGCTGTGTGTGTTGGCACAGTGGCTGCGTGTGATGGCACAGGGGCTGCATGTGATGGCACAGGGGCTGCGTGTGATGGGCACAGTGGCTGCGTTTGATGGGCACTGTGGCGACAATTGACGAGTGGCACAGTGGCTGCGTGTGATGGAACAGTGGCGACAATTGATGGCACAGTGGCTACGGTTGGTGGGCACAGAGTGGCTGCATGTGATGGCACAGTGAGGCTGCAATTAATGTTTTTTTTTTTTTTACAGAAAAGGCAAGCTCAAAATAACACAAAATCATTTTTTTAAACTGTTTTTTTATATTAAAAAAATTCTAATTTTTTTATTAAAAAAATTATGGTCATCTCAGTCCAATCCCCCCCCCCCCTAGGGGGGGGATTGGACTGAGATGACCATAATTTTTTTAATAAAAAAATGAGTTTGTTATTTGTATTACACTATTTTCTTACTTTTTACAGTCAGTAGTAGCAGGCGCAGCTAGTGAAGGCAGGCGCAGCTCTGCAGCAAGCTCCTCGTGGCTTGTTCTTCACACGCCGACACAGCGAGTCCCTGTAGGCTGCGCAAGTCCTCCTCCCTCTCTCACCTCTCACCTCGCCTCCGGCGTGAGCCGCGTGACGTCACACGGCGCACGCCGGAATCAACCAAATTAATCCTCCATGGGGGGGGGGGGGGGGGGGCGAGGAAACGCAGAGGAGGAAAGGGAGCCCGAGCCAGGAGCGCAGTCAGTCGGCACAAAATTTCTAAAGTGCCATTGCGCTGTCTATGAAACGCACTGCCACTGACACACTGATCCAACTAGTGTGTCGGCCGCGGCTGATTGCGCCCCCCTCTTGTACAAAATGGTAGCGCCAAGGGCACTCGCCCCTCCCGCCCCTGCCTTGTACCGGCTCTGGGCAGAGGTGCTAAGCACTTAGCCACTATGCAACTCGCACAGATGTGCCTGGTGCTTGTAGATAACTATTATTTTGGAGGAGTTCAGGCCTGTACTTTGTAGGCAGCTGAGTCACAGTCGTGTCATGAAGAATGAACTGCCAACTTTGACACAAAGCCTTGTAAAGCAGGGAATAGAGTCAATTATATGTCTGAAAGGCGATTAAGTGTAACTCTTATGCAAAGTGAAGTTCTTCCAGTAAACAGAACTCGTCGCCTCCTCCATTGCACAACTGCACATGATTACTATTATTCCATCTGCAATAGACATCATTTACAAAGGCACCGGTTGCAATACTCCTATATTATGATATATTATCCAGGTAGAGCAGACGCAGGACCAGGACAGATAACCAAACTCATAAGAAGGGTCATTTCATGCATGGAATTTCCACACTAATAACACTGTACCTGGTACAATCAGGCAGAACCCAGGAGTTTTCAAAATGTGGCCATAGCTGTGCGATAAGCATCTGGTTGTTTTTATTGGTCAGATCAGATTGCTATAGTATATATTTTTTTTCCTTTGCGCCTGCAGGCTGGTCTCTAAAACTCGTATGCCGCGTACACACGACCGTTTTTCATGATGAGAAAAATTACATTTTTTTAATTGCCCATTAAAAACGATCATGTGTAGGCTCCAGTGCATTTTTCTTGACGAGAAAAATGGGCATTAAAAATTTAGAACCTGCTCTATTTTTTCTCGACGTTTTCCACGTCATGAAAAACAGACGTGTGTAAGCTTAAACGACGGGGAAAAAAGTTACGAGAAGGGAAATTTGCAGAATCAGCCTAAAGGGTGGCGCCATTCGAATGGAACTTCCCCTTTATCATGCCGTTGTATGTATTGTACGTCACCACGCTTTGCTCAAGCTATTTTTTTTCACGATCGTGTGTGTACAAGGCAAGCTTGACAAGAATCACGTCGAGAAAAACATCGTTTTTTTCCATGACATTAGAAACGGTCGTGTGTATGCAGCATTACAGATTCCTTCATCCATGTTAGACAGTGCAGATAGATGCATCTCCCACTGTAGCTGTTGTATTTTGACAGCCAGTCCTGCCAGCAGTCCCAATACCTGGACAGTGGCTGCATCTGATTAAATGCAGTTGCTGTACAGCCAAACATTTTTATACTGCTTTCTCAGTTTTTCAGTTGAGGAATTTCCCCTTTTTTGTCACTGTAAAAAAGCTGCAAGTTTGGCCTTGTTGTACTTCTCTCTTCTACCACTAGGTCGCCGGGTACTTGGTGGTACTAGATATGAGAAGGGCAACCCAAGGTCAGGTTATGAGTATATGGGGTATCTCAGCCAATAGGCAAGGGTTTTCTTGAATTCCTTCGCCTGCTGGGAGCACCTATATATTTGGGGAGTCAGGTGTTCTGTGCCACCTGGACGGCTGTCTGGGTGGACGTGTGTCATACGTTCCTGCCTCCTATCCCGGGAGGGCATCTGGCTACCAGGCTGTGTGAGGGCCTATTCAGAAGTAAGAGGGCAGCGCATGGTTGGGATTGCGGCTTGCAATCCAACCAAAAGTGACAGTTCTGCCAGCCTGAGAACCTGTCATGCTCGGAGGTAGAAAGGGAGCTGTCGCCACTAAGGGACTAACCACCTTTACCAGGGACCACAGTGAGTAACTGAAGCAAGTACAGGAGCAGTATTCTCACTGAACGGGCACGGTAGAGAAATCGGCAAACTTCAGGCGGTGATCAAGTCAGGGACCCAACCAGCGGAGGTGACGCTTGCAAAGCAGCTTTGTGTGTCAAGCCAGGGACCGAGCCGGTCAGCAGGGGTGAAGCTTGAGAAGCATCTGGAGTGCCAAGCTAGGGATCCAGCAATGAAGCGGGGTGATGCTTGAGGGAGAGACCACTGCAAAGATTGGAGGAGCTCAAGGTATTCAGAGTTAGTGAATCAGCGAGTCTAGTGAGAGACCGGGAGCTCAGTGTTGAAGAACTACAAGAGGTAGTTGTAGTGAAGCTGAAGGAACTGTTATGTTTCTGTTAGGAACTGTTAAAGACTGTTGCCATAGGAGACAGCATTCCTGCATGTGCAGATGTGGCGCCATGCTGGGGCCTTTCCGTGCACGGCTGTCCTCTTACTGAAGTCTCTGAGTCTGCCAATTGAATCTACAACTATTTAAGGGTGTCCTTGCCTTAACCCTCTTTCCCCCAAAAATACAAAAAGGACTGTTAAGAGAAATAAAACCTCTTTTAAATCCGAAAAGTGTCTGGTGCCCAATAACTTTCACCATCTTTGCACCCACTGTGCCTCACAATCCACTACATATGGAAGGATGTCAGCTATATTTGGCCTTAGGCCCCGTACACACGGTCGGACAAAACCGATGAGAATGATCCGACGGACCGTTTTCATCGGTTCACCTCTGAAGTGGCCGTACGGCCTGATATGTGTACACATCGTCGGTCCAAAATCCGATCGGGTCAGAACGCGGTGACGTCAAACACACGACGTGCTGAATAAAACGAAGTTCAATGCTTCCAAGCATGCGTCGACTTGATTCTGAGCATGCGCGGGTTTTAAACCGATGCTTTTCTGTACTAACCATCGGTTTGGTCCGATGGGGCAGCGGTCCATCGGTTCGGTTTTGAAGCATGTTTTAAAATTTTGGACCAAAGGAAAACAGACCGATAGCCTATACACACGGTCGGTTTGGTCCGATGAAAATGAACTTCGGTTCATTCTCATCGGACCAAACCGACCGTGTGTACGGGGCCTTAGAGGTCCTCATTAGACTGGAAGAGAATAAATACTTAGTTACATGAAGGGTATACATTTTTATTCACTTTATTTAGGTAATTTTATATTACAGTATTCTTTAGAAAAGAGCTGCGCTAGTATTTAGAAATTTTTAGGTTTTGATTTGGTGATTAACCACTTGATCTCCAGAAGATTTCACCCCCTTCATGACCAGGCCATGTTTTGCTCTTTGGCACTGCGCTACTATACTGACAAATGCAAGGTCATGCAATACTGTATGCAAATTAAATTTATATATTTTTTTTCACACAGATAGAGCTTTCTTTTGGCGGCATTTGATTCCTTAATAAAAGCACCACATAGTAAACACTTTACACAATGCTAGGCACACAGTTAACCCTTTGATTGCCCCAAATGGAAATCTCAGCTCCCTGTCAGCGTGACTGGAACACACTGAAGAGATACAATACCTCAAAGGAATAATTCAGACGAAGTTACGGTTACCAGCAACATCGAATCCAAAATTGGTCCGATATGTGGATGCTGATTGGGCCGGTGACAGCACAGACCACAAATCCACAAGTGGATTCATTTTCCAGTACTGGGAAGGAACCTTTAGAAAGGGTCAATCCTAGGACCAAACACATCTTTGTCAATTATCACCTACTGAGGGATAATCAAGAGAAAGGTGTTATTGACATTCAGTACTGCCCATCAGAGGAGATGACTGCCGATGCACTCACTAAGCCTTTGTTACATAGTTAGTCAGGTTGAAAAAAGACACAAGTCCATCCAGTTCAACCATAAAAAAATTAATAAAAATAATATATAATATCTTACAATCCCATATACCCAATTCTATAACCACAGTTAATCCAGAGGAAGGCAAACCCCAGCAGAGCATGATCCAATTTGCTACAGCAGGGGAAAAAATTCCTTCCTGATCCCCCGAGAGGCAATCGGATTTTCGGGTCAACTTTACCTATAAATGTTAGTACCCAGTTATATTATGTACATTTAGGAAAGCTTTTGTTAAAGAAACGTCATAGTTATTTCCAGAAGAAGCTGAATATAATTTAACAAACAGCATGCTGTTGAGAAGGAGTGTTGGAAAGAACAACAGCATGGTTGCTAATAAACTGACAATACTGTATGCAGTATACTTATCTATGCAGCAGGTCATGCTGTAGTATGACAGGATGTACCCTCTATCTAAGTTCAGTGCACTTGTTTGTGGTTAGTTCCTATTCCATGCTGAAGACATGCTGTAAGATATGCTCTGCCATTCTTCATGAAAGTAAAGTGGTATTGCTGCAACCAAGAAGCTTCCATCGCATTATTCCAATACTCTGACACCATTCCTATCACTGGAACTAAGGGGCCCAACCCCTGAAAAACAACCCAAAGCCATAATCCCCCCTCCACAAAATGATTTAGACCAGTGCACAAAGCAAGGTCCATAAAGACATGGAAGAGCGAGTTTGGGGTGGAGGAACTTGACTGTCCTGACCTCAACCCAAAGGAGCCCCTTTGGGACGAATTAGAGTGGAGACTGCGAGCCAGGCCTTCACATCCACATCAGTGACTGACCCCACATATGCACTTCTGGAAGAAAGGTCAAATATTCCCATAGACACACTTCTAAACCTTGTGGGCAGCCTTCCCAGGAGATTTGAAGATGTTATAGCTGCAAAGGGTGGGCTAACTCAATATTGAACACTACGGACGAAGACTGGGATTCCATTAAAAAACTTTTGGTAATATAGTGTATATAAATGACTAAACCCACCACTTTCTGCCTCCAACTGAAACACATTTTAGTGGACTGACACTTTAACACCTACAAGAGTCGCTGACAATACGGCCTCCACGCCCGGCCCCGCAGCCTTGAATCCTACTAATGATAGTGATTCACATATAAATATCAAGGCATACTCGGCAGCACTTTGATACTTTTATTGTGTGTTCCAGTTACCATCCCTTCATCATAATAAATCTAACGATCCCTGCTTTGTGGAGCTGAGTGTATAATTTTCTGTCTGGCAGAGAATTAATTTTAGGGCAGTTTAATGCAGGCAAATGTTCAGACCCTCCAGTACAAAAATAATATGTTTCAGTTCCATAGTTACACGTTGGAGGAAAATGAGTAGCAGCAGTGAAAATCACATGTTGTACGCAGTGGAGACAGTCGCTGCATTCACAGGCAGAGCCCGGGGCTGTCTATTGTGGCCAGAACAGACATTAACAATCTGACATGGGACTGGGAGGACAGTTACAGGATTCACTTCTTTAGAAAAGGTTGTAAATTTCATTCTTGTGTCCTCATACAGGTAAGTAATACGCAGACATCAGCTGGCAAACGCTTCATATAGAGTGAAGATAATTAAAAATATATATATATATATTTATATCCAGCAACACATTTCCCCCTATTTGTGGGAGAACATTAAAGCCCCATACACCAACAATCATGTACCATGGGCAATTTGTTAGTGGAAGACATTTGCACTCCAATCAAATTTTTTTTTTACATTTTTAGGCACTGTTCAGATATTACGTTGCGGAAACCATTTTTTTCCATTTGCGATTTAAAAGCACGATTTACATGAATTCCACGTGACGCGCATAGGGCAGCCCATTTACTTTAATGCGACAATTGCGGCACAATTGCACCGCGTTTAGGGTGCCATTAAGAATTAGGATGTTTTGCCATCATGATTTGGAATTTCAGGAAAAATCGCAATGATTCTGCCCATGATTCCAAATCCCCTAATGTGAACGTGTCTTTAGATGAGGGGGGGTTAAGCTGGCCATACACTAGTAGAATTTTTATTTTTGGAACATTCAGTTGATTTTCTAATGGTTATTAGACTTTGATTAACAATCATTTTTGAGGAGGAAATTCGAAAGGGTGGGATAAAAACAAATTCTCAAATGAACGAAATTCTGTGAATGTGTTTATTTCGGAAAAAACATACATATTGTACTAGGTATGTTCTTCCAACTCTGATTTTATTTGAATTTAAATTACATAACAAAACAAAAAAAAAGCATCGTCCACATCCTATAGGTAATGATAAAGAACATACCACATTATAATAATTATAATACTATAAGAAACATAAAACACATTACATAGAAAAAAAAACATATACCAACACACTCCAGGAGTCCCTACTAAAGGGAGACAAGAGAGGAGAAATAGGAACAAATTGATAAAAATAAAAATAAAAAATCAGAATATCTCTGTCTTATCTTCCTTTATCTAATTAAATGAAATATATATTTTCCTATTCCCTATCTTAACCTCCCACAGTAATGTTAGATACATACAACACAGAACACAAAAAAAAAACACAAAAAAAAAAAAAAGGGGAAAGAAAAGAAAATCCCACTAAACAAAAAAATATATACTGTATATATATATATATATATATATATATATATATATATATATATATATATATATATATATATATATATTTAAATAAATAATTTAAACTACCAGAAATAGCTACTCAAACCAAGATCTCCTCACTCATCCCAACTCTGACCCATTTTTACGTTCTCCCTCTAATCCACATATAGATTCTGTAATTCAAGGGATTCCCTTAATACCTTCCAAGGGCGCCAAATTTGACAGCATTGTTCATATGTGTCCAATTCCTGCGACAGGAGAATCTCCATCCTCTCAATATTATCCATCTCTGACACCCACTCAATCAATGGTGGAGCATATGCTGATAACCAATGGTGTGGTATAACCGCTCTTGCAGCTGTCAACCAATGTCTCAGAAGACCTTTTTTAATGCTTTTATACGAGCCGGGTAAAATAGATAGCAAAGTAATTTGTGGTGTGTTGGAAATAGTTATTCCAGTTGCTTGAGTATGGAGTTGAAGTATCGTATGCCAAAAATTATGCACAGAGGGACATTCCCACCAAATATGCAATAGCGACCCCTTAGCAGAGTGACAACGCCAACATAGATCTGAGACATTTGGATATATCCGATGAAGCAACAATGGGCATCTATACCACCGAGAAAGAAGTTTTAAATTCGTCTCATGTGCCTTAGTTGCTAATGACATACTATGTGTAAGGATAAACGCTCTTTCCCATTCCTCTGATTTAATTTGGACCTTCAGATCCATATTCTATTTATTTGTAAACTCCGGGAAACATGGATGGAGTCTCGGAATAAGGACCCTATACACTGCAGACAGAATGTGTTCCGGTACACTTTCCTGCAATAGAAGGGACTCAAAGGTATCTGGCTCTCTATTTGAATACACCCCTGTCAGGGATGGAGGCAAGAAAAGACGAAAGTTGCCGATATTCCAGCCAGTGTTTGATTAATTGCTACTGTATAGGGATCAAATTTGATAACAATGGAAAATGTCCCTGACAAAAAGTCTGAGATATTCGACGATTTGACTCCTTACTCCATACCAAAAAATGTTTCCTTGCCACTGCCGGAGGGAACCCTGGATTACCAAACAGGGGCGTCATTAATCCCACTTTAGGGGAAAGTCCTAGTTGAATTTGTAATTTATCCCAAATACGCAATAAATGTGCTGTAAGAAGAGAAAAAGAAGAGACTGGACCCCGGACAGAGATATCTAACCATGGGAGTGCCTGGAGATCGAAAGGAGCGATTAACTGTTTTATATGTACCCATTGTTTAAGATGGGAATGATGGAACCAGTTTACTAGTCTAGTTAATACCGCTGCAACATGGTAATAATATAGATCTGGTGCCCCTACACCTCCTTTTGCTTTAGGGAGGGATAGAATTCTCCTTTGCAGTCTAGGTCTATTGGAGCCCCAAATAAACCTTGTAAAGGCAGATTGTAAAGTAACAAAAAAGGATTGGGGGACCACTATAGGTATAGTTTGGAAAAGATAAAGAAAGCGCGGTACTATATCCATTTTCAAAATATTGATCCACCCAAACCATGAATACTGGGCTAATTTTCTATATATAGCCTATTAAGATCTTGTGGGATTTTTATACCCAAATACTTGAGTGTCGAAGTACAGATCTTAAATGGGAAATTATTCCCAAGAGCCTAAACTTGATGTGGTGACAGGGGGGTGACTGGGGGAGGTGACCGATGCTGTGTCCCTATGTACAAGGGACACAGATCGGTCTCCTCTCCTCTGACAGCACGTCCCTGCTGTGTTCCCGACGATCGCGTGTACCCGTCGGACATCGCGGCCGCCAGGTACACGCACCGGCTTCCCAGCAATGCGCCGGGACAGTGTTTACCCGCTGCGCGCCCCCCAGAGGCGCACGCAGGTGATGCACTTTAAATTACTTCCAAAGACGTCCAGTTGGCACCTGAGAGCCGTGCTGTTGACGTCTTTTGTCAATAGCGTGGGTCTCAACAGATATGCCATTAAACACCCGAAGCATGAATGCTGCAATAGCATCCTTATAGATCTTATAAAATTTCTATGTAAAACCATAGGGTCCAGGACTTTTACCCGACGGTGTATTAGTGATCATATCCAATAATTCCTCTAATAAAAAAGGGAAATCCAAAGAATTCCTACTCTCTTCAATCTTGTTTTGGGATAGCAGTTTCATGCACATATTCCTTTATACCACGGCCAAGAGAATCTAAGTCCGAGGATAATGGGGGAGTAAGATTGTACAAAGCTGTAAAGTATTCACAGAAGGCCTTTTGGAGAGTTTGTGGATCTGAAGTAATTTCCCCAGAAGGTAACACAATACTAGGTATAAAAGTCGCTGAGGAGCGGGGATGTAATGACCTTGCAAGTGGTCTCCCAGACTTATATCCAAATCGGTACTTTCCTAAGGCATATCTATGTTGACTTTTACTGTGGGACACCTCTAGAGACTGTAATAAAGATGACCGTATCAAAGATATATCCGCCAATAACTCTGGTGTTGGAAATCTTTTATGTGACATCTCCAAAGCCTTGACAGAATTTCCTGTACAGTATATTCGCGGATCTTTCTTTCTTTAAACGGGCTCCATGTTGAATAAACAATCCTCTTAATACCGCTTTCAAGGCTTCCCATTGTATTGGTAATGAGGTCTCGTCATTCTCAT
This sequence comes from Rana temporaria, assembly GCF_905171775.1. Taxonomy (NCBI): domain Eukaryota; kingdom Metazoa; phylum Chordata; class Amphibia; order Anura; family Ranidae; genus Rana; species Rana temporaria. The sequence goes on along the minus strand of NC_053493.1, from coordinate 56,681,075 downwards.
GGTCAGTGATAACATTTTTGATCGCTACCAAATTTGCCTGATGGCATAGTGGGTCTTCTAGCATAAGGGTTTCATTTAAACGGCATGACCAATCGAAACGAGGGGTCTGGGGAGGTTGTATTGTCAAAAAAAGTGGTGAGTGGTCAGACCAAATGAAGGATCCAATATCCATAATTGGATTCCATTCCAATAACTGTGATGCCGTGAAAAAGTAATCTAACCTACTGTAGGATAGGTGAACTGATTTTTAGGATTTAATATACGCCAGAGATCCAACAATCGGTGTTCAAATAACTCTCTTTTAAAAGCTCTCAACTGCCTATAAGAAATATTTGATCGCTTAGATGAGGTATCCATCTGGGGTTCTAATACCATATTAAAGTCTCCTCCCACAAGAATCGTGCCATCTGCAAATTCTGTCAAAAGGTGAAGATATTGTGTAATTGCCGTTATTTGATCATAATTTGGGATATATAATTTGGCGATTGTAAAAACTCTATTCCAAAGCTTAAATTTAAGAACTAGGTATGTTCTAGGCACAAAATAAAATTGCTGAGCATGTGTGGTTTTTAGTCCAGACGAACAGACATTCCGATAGAAATTTTTTTCATCGGAAAAATTGAGAACATGTTCTCTATCTAGTTCCGTCTGAATTTCCGATGGAAAAAGTCTGATGGGGCATACACACGGAGGGAATATCCGATGAAAAGCTTCTGTCTGACTTTTTCCGTCGGAAATTCCGCTCGTGTGTACAAGGCATTAAAGAGATTTTCCATCACTATATGTCCCAAAGGCAACCGTTTTGCAAAAACAGAACAGAGGTAATATCTGGAATGGGGACATAGACAGAAGTATTAATTCCACAGGGGTTCTGGCCTTCCCTTACTCTAGTATGTCTTACTGTTGAGTTTGCTTCACTTCCTGTCAGTTAAAATGTTGCATAGCTCCCAACTGTCCCTGATTTCGAGGGACTGTCCCTGATTTGGAGCAATGTCCTTCTGTTCCTCTTTCCCCCTCATTGGTCCCTCATTTTGGTCTGATCTATATAGTTATATATAAAATGCACTTTTTATCTATAAAAAAAGTGTTTCCCAGTGCTAAATCTTTCATCCAATTTCCTATGTCTACATACGTTTGTTAGTAGGTGTCCCTCATTCCCGTTTTAAAATGTTGGGAGGTATGAATGTTGTCAGCCGAAAATGAGAGGAAATATCTCTAATGCAGCCCTAGCTGTAAAATCCAACAGGAGTTGTAACCTTTAACTACTCCAAAACAAAGTAAAAGGTTTGAACTATACACATTGCAATCCATAAAGGGAATCAAGCATACCTGCTAAATATTTCAGTATTTTTATACAGGCATTGCTGTAATATACCCAGTCCACCCCGGTCTCTGGCCCAGCAGACAGTGGTAGCACTCAACAAGCAAGCTGTGTTCAATTTTATTTATCCAACGGACATTTTTAAACCGGTTACTGTTAAGTTAAATCATTCAGGAGAGGATTTTAAAATGTCCCGTGTACATGAAGCCTAAATCTGACTCTCTTTAATCCACAGCAGCCTGAATTCAAACAGGCTCACTGGAATTGTATTTCATGAACATGTGCTATATGAAGCTGGCTACACACTTACAGATTCAATTTTCAGTCCACCGGCTGAATGAAAGAAACTTAACAGATCCATCCATTCACACTAAGCAGCAATTTTGAACAATAATCAGTCGAGTTTTGTCGAGCCAGGTGGTGCCAACAAAGGCACCCAATGCTCAAATTTTGAGCCATGTATGGCAGCTTTAAAGTGGATGTAAACCCGATTAATGACATTTTAGCTGGGCACCTATATATCTGCAGTATTTTGTTATCTCTTTTCAATGAGCTAAGCTCTCTTCTGAATGGTTTTACCATCTCAGAAAGTTGAGGGACATGATAGACTTATGTGGAGTTGGCAATGTTGATTTGTTTTTTAAGGTGAAAGACCGGGACTGTCATGATCATCTTGGCTTCAGCACCCAGTGGGTCACTGGCCTTAAACAAACTTGCAGCCAGTGAAATCTTGTGTGAAATCTTGAGTATTTCTTTGACTTCAGTAAAGCAGGCCATACTCTATGGTTTCTGATGAACTGTCCAAATAAGTTTCTTGGGTAGATGTGCTGGCCCCCTCCAACCCAACATCCTTCAGTTGAAGGAGCTGGGCAGAAATTTGTAGGCCGAACAGAGGATGTATCCATCTTTTGCTTGGGTATTCTGAAGCCAGCGGTTGGATTAGACCATGCACACCGTATAATGTATATTAAGGAATCTATTAGTGTATGGCCAGCCTAACTCACTGAGCAGTGAATCAGCAATAACCATAACTGCCCAAAGCCTTTCAAACAAGTTAGCCAAGGCAGCTCTGTTACTTTTACTTAGACAATTTCCCTTTAAAACAGTAATAGTGCTTATGACCTATGGTGGGCTTTACAGCCTATTAGCTCATTTCCATTAGTGAAAGCTAAAGCATTTTAAGACCTTCCTACTACTTTAAATTCTTTTCTCCTTTACATCCATTAGCCCTATTCTTCTGATTCAAAGACAGATGGTTAATACAATAATCCCAAAAATAGGCTTCTTGCTGTAGAACTTGACATTGTCATTACAAGTGGGAGCTTCCACGCCTCTAGCATTATCCCGTTGCCTACATGCCTTCAGTGAAAATTACCTAATGTGAGCCCTCAGACCCTCATATTCAGTGCCAGCGTTCTTTAGATGTTGCTAATTAGAACCACTAAAAAGACTCTTCCACTTTAACTGGGCTTTCTGGTGACACGATTCCACCGCTGGAACACTTTGATGGAACAGCTAATTATGATTGTATTATTTTGTTCTTTCTTGCTTGGCTTTTGTTATTTTAATCTCAAGTGGGGAGCAGCCCAGGAAGCCTTCATTAGCTTTGTGTTTACGACGATGTTTTATAGCCTCCTAAAGCGGTTTGCTCTATACAAATTATTTTTATTACATGGCATCATGAGTCAGGCCAGTGGAGTGTGTCATTTCTGAAATATGAAGGGATATGTTCAGTACATGCAACAGCTGGCACTGGACCCAGATCAGTGCTATTAAAGCTTGTACAACACAACTTGGGCAAGCTGAACTTGATGAAATCTAGGTGTGGAGAAATTATTAAGATTCAGAATTGATACAATGCCATCACATTTAAGGCTCTGTTCACATCTGAGCATAGCAGAATCGCGGGCAGAACCGTGATTCTGGAATGTGATAAAATTGCGTATGTGAGTGCCATTTATTGTTAATGGCACCCTAAATGTGCTAAAGAAACAGGCATTGTGTTGTTTGACAAAACACATGAAAATGTGCAAAAACTTTCTAATCAAAAACACGACAAACTCGGCTCCAAAAAGGATACATGGACTACTTTGACATGTTTTTGAAGCAGCCCATTCAAAAAGGATATATGGACTACTTTGGCATGTTTTTGGAGCAGCCCATTCGAAAAGGATACATGGACTACTTTGGCATGTCTTTGGAGGGCAGCCAGTTCAAATAAATGGTGTTGTTTAAAAAATTTGTGAAAAAGGTGATTCTCCTGCATCAATCAGATGTGAATGGGGCCTAATGCCGCGTACACACGATCGGTTAAACCAATGAGAATGGTCTGATGGACCGTTTTCATCGGTCCAAACCAATCGTGTGTGGGCGCCATCAGTTATATAACCATCGGTTAAAAAAAAGCCAACTTGTTTTAAATTTAACCGATGGATTCCTAACCGATGGGAAAAAAACGATCGTTGGTAGGCACAGCCATCGGTTAAAAATCCACGCATGCTCAGAATCAAGTCGACGCGTGCTTGGAAGCATTGAACTTCGTTTTTTTCAGCACGTCGTTGTGTTTTACGTCACCGCGTTCTGACACGATCGTTTTTTTAACCGATGGTGTGTAGGCGCGACGGACCATCAGTCAGCTTCATCGGTTAACCGATGAAACCGGTCCATCGGTCCGTTCTCATCGGATGGACCGATCGTGTGTACGCGACATTAGAGATAGATATTCAATTGACATGCTTTGTACTTGCCATATCATTTTTGAATTTGGACACCACAAATAACCTATATTGTTAGTACTGCTAAGGGACCACTAAGCAAGACCAGTTTTCGGTCAAAACTGATTTTAATAGGTAAAAACACCTATCCACTGTGTATTGACAGATAGCTAAATAAAAGTAAACAACATCCAAGTTTACCTAAATGTGGAAAGGGGTTCCATTATCCATCTGATCTACATATAGTATAAATGAGACTCTAAAGGGCCATTTACACAGGCCGAATATTGGGTGATATCGGACGATTCATTAGAAACTGTCTAAGATTTGGCACCTGCGTACGGCAGCCAGTCTGATAGAAGCAAGCCAAACTTCCAGCTTTTGTCTAAGGGGCATGACCGAAAAAAGTATCCAATCAGCTGACTGGTGTGTTCTGGTGGGGGGCCGCCCCCTGTCGAAACACAACAGCTGAGCAGGGGAGATCACTGTAATAACATTGGATTGTTAATACAGGATCTCATCCCAAGCTCTTAACACTGATAGTGTGTGCTAGGCTTAAAGGGTCACTAAAGGAAAAAAAATGTTTTGTTTAAAATAACAAACATGTTATACTTACCTCCACTGTGCAGTTCGTTTGGCACAGAGTGGCCCTAATCCACGTCTTCTGGGGTCCCTTGGCGGCTGTCTCTGGTCCTTCCCGCACGAACTACACACGTTCATGAGAGAGAGCTTGCATGGTCATTCCAATCAAAAGTATTTTTTTAGTTATAAGTTGGAGCCTAGGTGTGCTCAATCAGGCTCTGTCTTCATGTATATCTTGGATGATCCAACAGTGAGATCTCCCTGCCATCATTTCTGAATGTTCCTGTCCACTTGGAAGTTTTGGGTGTGCTATCCTCCACTGAGGCTTCCAGCTACGCCTTTTGCAATCTATATAATATAAAATACAATATTGGCATCTCAAGTGCAGAAATCGGACTCATAGAATACCCCAGAGACTTATTTTAAACGTAGAAAACATAGGCCAAACATAGACCAAGTGGTCCATCAAGTCTGCCCCTTTTTTTTGAACTTTCTATAGATCTAAGACCGGTCTCCAAATTTTGCTGTCAGTTGAAAGAATAATGGCCTATCCTTAGTGTCAGTAATGCCCCGTACACACGATCAGAATTTACGATGGCCTAAAAGCCAATGGAAATTTTAGTCGGATTTCCGTTCAAGCTGTCTTGCGTATACACTGTCAGACCAAATTCCGACCGTCCAAAACGCGGTGACGTAAAACACTACGACGAGCTGAGAAAAATGAAGTTCAATGCTTCCGAGCATGCATCAACTTGATTCTGAGCATGCATGTTTTTTCTCCGTCGGAGTTGCACACAGACTATAGGAATTTCCTATAGTTTTTTTTCCATTGGAAAAAAATAAAACATGTTATATTTCTAAACCACGACGGAAAAAAGTCTGATGGGGCCCACACACGATCGAAATTCCGATTGTATGTACGCGGCATAAGAGGAACTGTGTCCCGTCATTGGAGTCATTGGGGGGAACTGTGCCCCATCTCTGTTGTCATTGGGAGGAATTGTGCCCCATCTTTGGTGTCATTGGGAGGCATTGTGTGCCCGTCTTAGTGTCCTTGGGAGGAATACTGCCCCTTCATTGATGTCAGTGGGGGAATTATGCCCCATTTTTAGTATCAGTAGATGAAAATAGTGCCCCAAATGCTAGATAAAACCAAGAAAAGGGCTGCATTTGGCCCCTAGGACACAGTTTGGAGACCAATGATCTATTCTAGAGTATAGAGCACTCATTCTCAACCTTTTTACATGGAGGAAAATGCCATTTTTTTAAATGGTCATTTAAAACTATTGTGTGTGCGCTCCAGAGCATTTTTCTTGACGTGAAAAATGGGCATTAAAAATTTAGAACATGCTCAAATTTTTTGCGTCGTTTTCCACATCATCGTTTTTCACGTCGTGAAAAACAGTCGTGTATAGGCTTTAACGACGGGAAAAAAACGCGCAAAACGTCTCTCACCAAACTTTTACTAACATGAAATCAGCAAAAGCAGCTAAAAGGGTGGCACCAATCCAAATGGAACTTCCCCTTTATAGTGTCGTCGTACGTGTTGTACGTCACCGCGCGTTGCTCGAGCATTTTTTTTCATGATGGTGTGTATGCAAGGCAGGCTTGACAAGAATCGCTATGAGAAAAACGTTGTTTTTTCTAGGACATGAAAAACGGTCATGTGTACGCGGCATAAGATTAGTTTTGAACTTTCTGTCTTGCTGGTTTGATGTCCCTGTGTTCTTTATCTTAGCTCCCTGTTGCTAAGTAAAGTGGTGGAGCATTTATCAAAAATGACCGATGGTGCCTCCTAGACGTTAGATCGCCGCCCAGACTGAGATTATTTGATGTCCATAGGCACTTTATAGCAGGTGTCTAGAAATATAATAAAGATGTTCACATGGTATTGCACAGTCACTGCCAGCCGTAGCTTCTAGGTACTACAATCTGAAGCCAAGTCTTTTTAGAGAACTATCTGCACAAAAGTCTACTAGGTTCACATCTGCTGGAGCACTTGTGCTTCAATGGAAGGTATCAGAGCTAACAAAGAATATAACTATTGTTAGGTGACAGAAAGTATAGCATTGCTCAGAGAGCAGACGCTGGGAGGACAGACTCAGCGGCAGAGAGAAGAGAGAGAGAGAGGCAAAGATCCCCCAGGGAAAATACTCAAACTGGATAGGCAACAATTATTGTAATTGAAGGTAATGACGCTCAGGCGCCAGACCAAGAGATCTGCTTTGCATCATTCAATCCACAGGAAAAAAGGCTTCAAAAGGCAGCTCTCTGCAGTCCATGACTGCCCTATGTAACAAGGCAAAAGGAAATCTACTTTTATGAGAATGGATCATGTGTCCTTGTTCATGGGACTCTGAGCCGCTCAGAAAAAGGGGGTGAAAGGAAAATAACAAATGTATTTACATGTAATTTACTGAAACTCCAACTTTTCACACATATGATAAAATATTATAGATGTGATCATAAGCCACAACTATCTATGGCATACACCTTGTTTTAAAATTACCACAAACTATTTGATTTTTTATCCTTATGCCGCGTACACACGGTCGTTTTTCGGCATTAAAAAAATGAAATTTTTCATCATGAAAAAAAACCAACTTCATTATTAAAAACAATGTTGCCCAAACACCATCGTTTTTGAAAAATGATGAACAAAGCGCGGTGACGTACAACACGTACAACGGCACTCTAAAGGGGAAGACGATATAGGGTACTTGGGTCTAAGGCCCCCGAACCAAAGAGCCAAGAGGAATGAAAAGAGGGCCAATTAGGACTATTGCGGTACCAATATAAAATTACACATTAGAATAAAAATATAAAAAAAGAATACATTTTTATTACACAAAAAAAGTGACAGACAATAAACAAAATTAAAATGGTCACAACCAAACAACACCATGAACAGAGGTCCCCGGTAGGGGAAAACATTACGATGAGTTGAGGGTTGTGGCAGTATCTCAACTAGTTTCGCGGGTTAACCCGCTTCGTCAGGAGAAGATCTAGAGACAATTGAACGATATATCAGTAATAGACTAAAACAACAATATATATATATAAACAAAGGGAAAAGACACGGGTATAACTGCTCACCTAAGGCGAGTCCGCCGATGGAATAAAGCGGACGGGGCCAGACACTCTAAAGGGGAAGTTCTATTCGCCTTTGGGCTGCTTTTAGCTGGTTACTTGTTAGTAAAAGACGATTTGCGCTTTTTTGTCTGTTACAGCGTGATAAATGTGCTTACTGCATTATGAATGGTAGTTTTACCAGAACGAGTGCTCCCGTCTCATAGCTCGCTTCTGGGCATGCGCAGGTTTACGTTGTTTTTGCCCACACACGATCATTTTTTACAACACGAAAAACGACATTTTGAAAAACGACATGAAAAAATGCAGCATGTTCGATTTTTTTGGGGCGTTTTTTCAGAAGCCGAAAAATGATGTGAAGCCCACACACGATCATTTTAAATGACGTTTTAAAAAATTTCGTTTTTTTTTTTCATGCCGAAAAACCGTGTGTACGCGGCATTATACTTTTCAGAATTTTCACATTTAATTTTTTTTTTTATGTTGTTGAGTGGGATTAAAAAAAGTAATTTACCTAAATTCACTGCTTCTCCCCTAAGGCCTCGTACACACAATACGAAAATCAGAAAGGAAAATCCGTAAGGCCCCGTACACACGACCGGATCTATCCGCTGAAACTGGTCTGACGGACCAGTTTCATCGGACAGATCCGGTCGTGTGTAGGCCCGAGCGGACAATTGTCCGGCGGATCGGACAGTTTCCAGCGGACAAAAATTGCTTAGCCTGCTAACAAATCTGTCCACTGGAAACCTGTCCGTCGGACGTGTTCGGTCGTCTGTACAGACTCACCGGACACGTCCGACCGACCGCCATCCCTCGCATGCGTCATACTGATTTGACGCATGTGTGGAAGCTTTGAATTTCCAGGGCCGCCCACGTCGCCGCGTCATCGTCGTATTGTTTACGCACGGATTTCTGTCTGATGGTGTGTACAACCATCAGACAGAAATCTCCGGGCGGACATGTCCGCTGAAAACGGTCCGGCGGACCGTTTTCAGCGGATTGTCCATCCGTGTGTACGAAGCCTAAGATGAGCTGTCTGGATTTTCAGATCGTTAGTATGGTGCTTTCGACAGTCGATTTGACTTTTTCGTCAAACAAAAGCTGGATGTGCAGGCTAGAAATTTTTTGTCGGATGTGAACTCAACATCTTATTTTCAGATGGCCAGTACAAAAGTCCGTCACACAAAAGTCGAAAGTACATACACGCATGCTCGGAATCAAGGAACGACTGGGAAGAGTTTGGTCTTGTAAACTACTGTTCGTAGTCTAGAATTACCATTCGTGACGCGGCAATTGATGAAATGTCAAAATTCTCATTATTATTATATAGGATTTATATAGCGCAGTTTACACAGCGTTTTACAATTTAAAAAGGAGACAATACAGTTATAATACAATAAAATACAAGAGGATTAAGGGGGCCCTGCTCAGAAGAGCTTACAATCTAATAGGGTGGGGCAGGTGGTACAAAAGGTTGTAACTAGGGTTGTCCCGATACCGATACTAGTATCAGTATCGGGACCGATACAGAGCATTTGCGCGAGTACTTGTACTTGCGCAAATGCTCCCGATGCCTGATCCGATACCTGGCCAAAGACCGCAATTCCCTTCTCAATGACGCCAATTGTAATGCCTGTGTCATGCTCTTCTCAGACTGCAGCCATCCAGGGTACAAAAGCCGCGCCTCCTCCTCCTCCTCCTCGTCTGTGATAGGGGAACACTCTCAGCAAGTGAGTCAGTGTTCTGCCTTTCACTGACACCCTCTCATCCTCATTCCATGGACGAGGATGAGAGGATGTCTGTGATAGGCGGAACACTAACTCACTGCTGGGAAACTGAGTTCCCCTATCACAGACGAGTAGGAGGAATAGGCGCGGCTTTTGTACACTGGATGGCCGCAGTCTGAGCATTATACAGGGACACAGGAATTACAATTGGCGTCATTGAGAAGGGAATTGCAGTCTTTGGCCTGGCAGACTCTTGGAGGAAAAATGAGAGAGAAGTTTAGTGGGCTGAGCGCTAAAAATATCCATCCAATTCAAACTTCCTCCGACGGGAGAAGAGTGTTGTGTCATGTGCTTTCTATAGATTCTTTTCCATGAAATTCTTTTTAGATTTTACATGAAAAGCCTAAATGTGGCCAATCAGAGAAGTGATAACATTTACTTTCCAGCTATTTGTTGGATGAACAAACCGTCTGTCTGTCTATCTATCTATCTATCCTTTATTGTACTTTAAACCACATTCTACAGTTATGGAAGAGGATGTCAGTGCCATTTGTCAGTGCCAGCCATCAATGCGTCACATGACATAAAAAAAAGTATTGGTAATCAGTATCGGCGAGTACTTGAAAAAAAGTATCAGTATCTTAAAAAAGTGGTATCGGGACAACCCTAGTTGTAACTGTGGGGAATGAGCTGATGGAAGTGGTAAAAGATTAGTTGGAGACGTGATAGGCTTCCCTGAAGAGATGAGTTTTCAGGGATTGCCTGAAGGTAGTAAGAGTAGGGGATAGCCGGACAGGTTGAGGTAGCAAGTTCCAGAGGATGGAAGAGGCTCTGGAGAAATCCTGAAGACGAGCATGGGAGGAGGAGACGAGAGAGCTTGACAGTAGTGGGATAATAATGAAGCTGCATTGCTGGTGATACTGATGTAGTTATGCCAAACGTATTTAAAAAGGCATTTGTTTTGTACGATCTGAAAATCGCGAACTTCTACTAACATGAAACTAGCAGAAGGGGCCCAAAGGGTGGCGCTTGAGAAATTAACTTCCTCTTTCCACTCTCATAGTATGTCACTACGTTCGTGTTTGTCAAAACAAGATCCTGCCCACGTGCTTTTGACAAAAATCTGATGCACGGTTGTCCGACGCACGGTTGTCCAACAATCAAACCGTGTGTACAAGGCCTAAGGCTGCTATAAGGTGCATTGTTCATTGGCTACAGTTACAATTAGTATTGGTTAGATACTAACAGGCATTTTTTTATTTTTATACATGAAGGGCCAAATTTCGACGCGGGAACGACGGCCATACTTAACATGGCAAGTCTATCTATACGCCACAAAATACCAGCTTTAACTATACGCCGGAAAAAGCCGACTACAGACGACGTTAGAAAATGCGACGGCCGCGCGTACGTTTGTGGATCGTCGTAAATCCCTAATTTGCATACCAGATGCGGAAAATGACGCGAACTCCACCCAGCGGGCGCCGAAGTATTGCACCTACGATCCGAAGGCGTAACAAGCCGTACGCCTGTCGGATCGAACCCAGAAGCCATCGTATCTTGGTTTGAGGATTCAAACTAAAGATACGACGTGGGAAATTTGAAAGTACGCCGGCGTACTTGCTCTGTGAATCTGGCCCGAAGGCTCTTTCTTTGCAGTGGCCTTTGACATTTGTGAGAAGACAAAAAGGGTCTGGGAGATTAGCCATAAAAAGGGAACATTTCAGGACTATTCGAGTCAGTACCGAGATATACACTGTATCAGGGTTGCCAACCGCCAGTAAATTTACTGACAGTTTGTAAAAATCAATGATTTTTTTTCAACTGCCAGTAAATATAATTGATAATTTCATGCTGTGTTGACTTTTTCCGTGTAAATCAAGAATATACTTTGTTATAGGTATTGTCAGTGTTCAGATATCATGTTTACACTGTTCAAATATTCACTGTGTTAGTTTTCAATAGGAGTTCTGTAATTTCTCAGGTTACCAGTAAAAAATGTGCTCCGCCAATAAATTTTCCATATTTTGTCAGTAAAAAATGCTGCAGGAGGTTGGCAACCCTGCACTGTATAAGTCAGTACCAAGATAGTCCTTCTAAAATGTTCCCCTTTTCTGGGTGACCAGGTGGGGACCGATCTCCCAGTCCTTTTTTCGCTTTCCAGTTGGATGATGGTACACCGTACTCAGTTTGTATTTAATTTGCATCAATAGAGGCTGCAGCTTTCTAGACATATTTGAGAAGGTGGGAAGGACAAAGCTTATCACTTGACCCACTTCACCACCATTCAATTGCACTATATAAGTGGCTGCAAAATATTCAGTTCTTTCAGGCATTGGGGATCTCGTGGCTTTCCATAATGCAACCAATTACCAGGCCTGAACCCTGTCACATGATGGAGGGGGTCATATCATCAACCCCTTGTAAGCTCCAAATGGAGCTTACACATGGTTAGAACGGCAGAGCTCCTCCAGGAAGCTCAGTGGGCTAACATTTTAACTCTCATGCCCCACCAGTAGTTGTCCCCCACCAGCTCTAAGACCAAAAACTGAGCGATCACATGACTGCTGATCACTCAGTTCTTGGTCTCCACTGAGCAGAGAGTTGTGAGTGTCAATCACCGCTGTCTGCTCTTCCCCTCCAATGCTCAAAGGGCTTAGCTGTGGAGGGGGCGGGTACGGCTGTCTCAGGTTCTCATCATCATGCTGAAAGGCTGAGTCAGCTGCCAGTCAAGCACCTGGGTGGATCCCAACAGGCTCTGTGATGTCAGCTGGCAGCGGGCTTTAGCCCTTTATTTGCTGAATCTGGGTAACACGAGTGCAGAAATGTGTTTTGTGACCCAGAAGATAAGTATGGCCAAAAAAGCTTTCGGTCATACTTCTCGTTTAATGGAGTTCTAAAGTCACAGCATACACTTTCATTTTATTACATCAGCATTATAATAGCAAAACAAACAATAGTTATTTTTGTCAATCCAGTATAAGCTTACTTAAAAAATCTCCTTTAGTGTTGTGATTGCTGCCTGTCTGCTGGCGGTCTCTTTCCACAACTTCCTGGATTCCCTACATTCTCTGCAACTTCTTCTTTGCTGTTTAATTTCCATTTCTAAGGACTACAAATCCCATGGTACATTGCTGCCTGCAAGCAGTGATTCTTTTACTGACTCCGCCTCTTGAAACTCCTCTTCTCAGCACCTTTGTAGTTTAGAAGCCAGGCTCTGTGATGTGTGTGACACAGCAGTGCCTACCCACACGGCATTATGAATACGTGTCACATAATTCAAGAAAGTAAATGTGTGGGGATCTTTACAGAGAAAATTTGCAAACTTCAACATTGTTCAAATCAACAGTATTAGGCTAGAAATAATTGAAATACAATGTGGAAATGAATATATGATTTATTACATTTTAACTATTGATATCCTTAAATTATTTTGGATAGAAAAGGGGAGGGTAAAATTACTGTTTATTTTTTGGCATTTCTGTCCTATTGAAAAAGTGAAAAAAACACGCTAAATGCTAAAACGGTATATAAACTGTAAACCACGTATGTGTTGAGGCGACCTCCAATAAGATCGCTAGCAGACAGTACTCAATAAAGTGTCCTCAATAAAAAGTGCTGGTGCTCAAACAATGTAAACTGGAACAATCCCACAGGTTCAAAGTCCCAAATAAAGTGCTTGTGCTCATATCATTCCGTATTTCTTAGGTGCTCAGACAGGGTGCCCCCACATAGATGTGAACTCACCCCTCAGAGTGGACCAACTATCACTAGTATGGTCAAACGCATTTGTGGGGCAACCTCTGTAGGTATCTTTAAGACTGGCGTTTCCAGGGATAGATAATACTCATGCAGATAAGGGTAAAAAGAAAAGCTTCATTGCGCAGTACCGTTTAATTTTTTTTTTTATATATACAATCATAATAGTTCAACTCACATTTAGTGGTGCCTATATCCTGGCACCCGGGGTAAACAGCAGGCAAATCAGCTGTGAAATCTGCCCATAAATTGTAATGGTCTGCTGCCGGAAGTATGTCGCGAATCAACCTCGACGCATTTCAGCCTATCAGGTTGGCCGTCTTCAGGAAGTTGTGATTCCGCCATTTTTGATAAGGGCATATATACCCTTACTATGGATCACATGTTAGAAACTGTCCAATCATGTTAATTTACCTGCTACTTACTCAGGAAAACTCACAATCTACTTTGTTATTGCTAACAAGCATATAAGTGAGTCAATCAGTTGAAATGCACAATTAAAAAGACAAAGAAAAAACTTATATTTTAAACGATTAAAAGAAAATGACATTGTTAGACACTGGTCACTGTAGGTAAAATTAAATTGAGGAGATGCGAACTCTAGTTGTCAGAATCTATATAAGCTCTACATCCCTAGATGATCCCAAATTAAGAACCACCTAGTGGCCAGATGATAAAAAAAAAAAAAAAATGCATATGACCTCTAGTGGTGAAAATCAGTATTTGAAAGAAATATCAACCTAGAGGTCCTCTAGTGGTTAAAGAGATGTTAATTTGAAGATAATTGGTAAAAAAATTATGTAGAACAATACATATCGGCCTAAACTGATAAAAAAATATGTTTTTTATATATATTTTGGGGATATTTATTGTAGCAAAAAGTAAAAAACATAGAATCTTTTTCAAAATTGTCGCTCTTTTTTTGTTTATAGCACAAAAACAAAAAAACGCAGAGGTGATCAAATACCACCAAAAGAAAGCTCTATTTGTGGGAAAAAAAGGACATCAATTTTGTTTGGGAGCCACATTGCATGACCGCGCAATTGTCAGTTAAAGCAACGCAGTGCCGAATCGCTAAAAGTGCCCTGGTCTTTAACCAGACAAATGGTCCGGGGCTTAAGTGGTTAAAAAAAGAAAAGGCTCTCGGGGCTTGTTCACACCAGCTGTTGCATTTCGACGCATCGGCTGGTGTGTGGTTCAGTGCTGCTGAGATCAGCGCAGTGATGATGCACTGATATCGGCGGAAGCAGCATCTTTGTGGCAGTTTGGTAGCGCTGTATTTAGCTTTTCCAAAATGCCCTGACCATTAAAATGAATGGACATTGCTTCCGAAGTGCCTTAAAAAAAGTGCTTCTGAAGCACTGCAACACGTGAGCGCTGCTTTGGGGTTAAAAGCGCCCCGATAGCGCCCAAAAAGCGTTGCTTAAACATCACTAAAGTGCTGCTAAAGCGAGCAGCGCTTTAGCGCTAAAGCGGCTGTGGCCCCAGTTCGAAAGAAGTCATTGAGCTTTTCATATTCCAATAACAATTATTTTGATATACAAGTAGCGTCATGTCACAATTGAGTATAAAAGAGAAGAGAGGCGCCTCTATATGGTTACATTTAATGAAGGTGCAACATATTGCTACACTTAGGCCCGGTACACACGGGCAAACATGTACGATGAAACCGGTCCGTCGGACCGTTTCACCGTACATGCCTGCCAGAGGGCTTCTGTACGATGGCTGTACTAACCATCGTACAGAAGTCCGCGCGTAAACAATTCGCGGGGCGTGTCCGATTTCGTCGCCGCGACGATGACGCGGCGACGTGGGCGGGCCTGCCATTTAAAGGCTTCCACGCATGCGTCGAAGTCATTCGACGCATGCGAGGGACGGCGGGCGCTCGGACATGTACGGTAGGTCTGTACTGACGACTGTACATGTCCGAGCGGGCAGGATTCCAGCGGACGGTTTTAAAACACGTCCAGGAATATTTGTCTGCTGGGAAAAGGCCCGGCGGGCAAATGTTTGCTGGAATTCGGCCCGCTCGCGCCTACACATGACCGAACATGTATGCTGAAACTGGCCCGCGGACCAGTTTCAGCATACATGTTTGGTCGTGTGTACGGGGCCTTAGAGGCGCCTCTCTTCTCTTTTATACTCTCTGGCTCCTGTTGGATTTTGCTTCTAATCCCCTTGTGGAGTCTTCCGTTTGTGGATGGACATTTTATGGTTACACAACCTGGTCACGTTGCTATAATGTTTTTATATGGACTACAAACTGAAGGATCTATGAATAAATGGTTGTGGAACGAATCATCTGAGTTTCCATTATTTCTTATGGGGAAATTGGCTTTGATATACAAGTGCTTTAGATTACATGTTTCCGGAACGAATTATGCTCGCAATCCAAGGTTTTACTCTACTGTACATACAATGATGATGTCAATCAAACTCAAGAAGATGGAAGCAAAATTATGGAAGCAAAATCAGAACAGACTAAAAGATTTGATCACTTTCAACAAAATTGCTTTCATTTTTGTTCTCATTTATATTCCATTTCAGTTGCATGGACAGACACGTTTATTCAAGCCACTTAGAAGTACAAACAAGTGGAAGTTCAGAAGACACCTGAACTCCCCTCTGTTCACACTCATGGGAGCTAGATTGCCTAGTTTCTGGAGATTTGTTTAAATTGTAATTGTGACTCCCTATAGATCGAAAGCCATTGAAATTGACTGAAAATTGCCCCATGTACAACCATCATCTTATGCCTCGTTTCCACTGAACGGAACGGTTCGGGTCGGTACAGTTTGGAATGCTAATGCCGCGTACACACGGTCGTTCTTTGTGATGAAAAAAAACGTAATTTTTAAAAACGTAATTTAAAATGATAGTGTGTGGGCAAAACAACGTTTAAAACAACGTTTTTAAACCCGCGCATGCTCAGAAGCAAGTTATGATGCGAGCTTTAATGGAACAGAGTGCCGTCGTACGTGCTCAACGTAACCGCGCTTTGCTAGAGCATTTTGAAAAAACTATGGTGTGTAGGCAACGTCGTTTTTTAAAATGAAGTTTGAAAAACGTTGTTTTGTTTCATGATAAAAAACGTTGTTTTATTTCATCACAAAAAACGGGCATTAGAATGGTCCAGTCTATTCTGGTGAGCATTTCCACTGCAAGTCGGACCGTTGGGGGCCATACAGGGTTTAGAAAAAAAGCCTAGCGTGTGCACCAATCAGTGGAATGTATCGTAGCTCCGCCCTAACCGAACCGTTCCATTTTCTATGGCCCCACATCTGAAGCAGGACCCAGAATGCTGCGGTACGGTTCGGTTTTATGGCACGCTTTCATAATGGAAACACCCAAAATAGCGTACCGTACCGAACCGTACCAAACCGATCCACTCAGTGGAAACGAGGCATTATATTTAAGCACTAGAGATATTTTTATTACTTAAAGTGGAGGTTCACCCAAATAATCAATTTTTAACATTAGATTGAGGCTAATTTTACTAAGCAAAATCGGGTGTTTTTTTTTTAAATCAATGCAGTACTTACCGTTTTAGAGATAGATGTTCTCCGCATCTTCCGGGTATGGGCTGCGGGACTGGGCGTTCCTATTTGATTGACAGCTCTTCCGACCATCGCATACAGCGCGTCACGAGTTCCCGAAAGTAGCCGAACGTCGGTGCACAGGCGCCGTATAGAGCCGCACCGACGTTCGGCTTCTTTCGGCAACTGGTGACGCGCTGTATGCGACCGTCGGAAGCCTGTCAATCAAATAGGAACGCCCAGTCCCGAAGATCATACTCGGAAGCCACGGAGAACATTTATCTCTAAAACGGTAAGTACTGCATTGTTTTTTAAAAAAAACACCCAATTCTGCTTAGTAAAATTAGCCTCAATCTAATGTTAAAAAAAAAAAATTCGGGTGGACCCCCGCTTTAAGTGACCTGTATTTGATCATGCATGATCATTTTCATTATGAAAACAGATCATGCAACATTCCAGAAAAGAACAGGACTTGAAAAACCTGATTATCCCAGCCATATCTGTAACCATCACACAGGCCTAGCTGCTAAGATGAATACTTCAGTCATCCCAGTACTGAATCATAAGGAAACTTATTTTATTTCATAACCAGAGGTTTAGGACTATAACAGCGGCTTGTGTTGCTGTGCTTTATGAATGCACTTCAGAATTATGACTTTACCTGGAACAGTACCAAAATCTTGATTAGAAAATATGCGCTGATTTGGCAGGATTATTTTGCTTGGATTTACACGGCCAATCCGGTAACCCTTGTTCAACCCCTGACATATGCAGCAATGTATGTGCTGTTCAGCTCACTGAAATGTAGAAGCTACTGTTCTGGACGGGGCTGGGAAAAACTGTTTGCTAATTTTCCTTTCCAATGACCTTATTAAGGGGTCAGTCTACCCAGAAATGATTTTTCAGCAATAAATACAGAACACAAAGTTCATCAGTGCTGAAATGCAGTCACCATCTACCTGTATTAATCTTCAAATAACTCCCTGTGGAATCTCTTTGGTTGACAGGCCAAGGCTGTACAGTACTTGGGACCTTAACTTCTGTGCAACTCCAGATAAAGTCCCACTATATCTTGGTGCTATGTCCCACCCCTTCATTCAACCGTCAGATGTCATACCTTGACAGTCCTCTTTAGTTCTGGCATTTTACAGTTTAATATTCAGAGTGGGGCTTAGTGCCAGGACTGGAGGTGATGGGGTTTAACCGCTTACTGGGCACATATACCCCCCTCCTGCCCAGGTGAAATTTCAGCTTCCGGCACTGCGTCGCTTTAACTGACAATTGCACGGTCGTGCGACGTGGCCCCCAAACAAAATTGACGTCCATTTTTCCCCACAAGTAGAGCTTTCTTTTGGTGGTATTTGATCACCTCTGCGGTTTTTATTTTTTGCGCTATAAACAAAAAAGAACGACAATTTTGAAAAAAAATACAATATTTTTTACTTGTTGCTATAATAAATATCCCATTTTAAAAAAAAAAGTCTAGGCCGATACGTATTCTTCTACATATTTTTGGTAAAAAAAAAAGAAAAATTATAGCGCCTACAAAATAGGGGACAGAATTATTATTTTTTATTATTTATTTTTTACTAGTAATGGCGGCGATATGCGATTTTTATTGGGACGGCGACATTATGGCGGTACATCGGACACTTTTGACACATTTTTGGCACCATTCACATTTATACTGCGATCAGTGCTATAAATATGCACTAATTACAGTATAAATGTGACTGGCAGGGAAGGGGTTAACACTAAGGGGTGAGGAAGAGGTTAAATGTGTACCCTACATAGTGTTATAACTGTGGGGGAAGGGGGGTGACTGGGGGAGGTGACCGATCTGTGTCCCTATGTACAAGAGACACAGATCGGTCTCCTCTCTCCCTGACAGGATGCTGTCTGTGTGAGCCGGCAATGAGAAATGATCTCATATGTTTACATATGAGATCATCTCTCATTGGCCGCACAGATCGCCTACCGAATGGCCACTCCGATTGGCCGTTCATGGCGATCTGTGATTGGCTGTGTCCCAGGGACACGGGCAGCACAGTTTCCCTGCTGCGCGCTCGTGAGCGCGCGCAGGGAACGAGGAAAGGGGCGGACGTCAATTGACGTCCTGTTGGATTTTCAGGTCCGCGCTGTAGCCGTCATTTGGCTATAGCGCGGGCCTCAGGTGGTTAAAGCAGAACTAAACCAGCCTATCCCTCACAGCAAAAGAAGCTGCCATCTTAGCTTTAGCATGATCTGCAGTTACCATGGTGCTGCATATGTAATCAGTAATGACAATAGGGTTGCCAGTTCATCCATTTAAACCCGAACACTGTAATATTAATTACACAGGTTCTGTGGCTGATTAAGGTGGTAAGTAAACTCACTTGGTGCCTTATCTGCATTAAATTAACCTGAGAACCTGTGTAATTCATATGTGTTCAGGTTTAAAGGGATGAGGTGGCAACCCTAAATGACGCCAACCAATTGATGAGAACTTGGGGTGGCGCTCAAGGCACTACAAAGCCTCCCTGCCGTCCAAAGCACAAAACAGGTGTCGGAGTTCAGATAAGCTCATCCAGGCTAGCAGAAGCAAATCAGAGGACAGAAGGTGGAAACACCGCACATGGGACCTGATTATACTCCTCTGACATGTTTTGCCCTCCTCATGGCACTTAATCAGAGAGATCCCTATGAGTAAGCCCCATGGGTGGAATGAAACATGTCAGAGAAGTGTAGGAGGAGCTTAGGCTGAAGCTGTATCTTCACCTTTCTGTATAGTGACTGGGATCCGGTGTGCAGCGTTTCAAACTTCTGTCTTCTGACCAGCCATTTGATGACTTGACAGTTCTGTGGAGATCACAATCAACTGTGGCAGTTATCATTTATGGCATACCTTGAATGTAAAAAAATGAATGTATACAATGAAAATCTCCATATACAGAACACTATACCCACAGTTGATACAGAAGAAGGCAACAAAAAAACCTTAAAGCATTATCCAATTTGCTGCACCAGGGGGAAAAAACATCCTAGGCCCCTGGATCAACAATCCCTAGTGTTATTACTTGTAAATGTTAATAGCCAGTTACTGTATATTCTGTACATTCAGGAATGCATTCCAAATTTTTTAAATATTGTTATTACAATATAATCCACAAAACTTCGAGTAACAACTGTGCTCTAAGCACCCATATATTGTGATGTCCCACCAGGACAATTTGCAACTTGTTTTAATCCTATGTCTGGGCTGGCTTCCCAAACGTAATAATTTTACATATATATATTTCCTCATAGTGTTCAAACACGGTTCTTAGCTCTGCTCCTCTCACTCTACCCCTTACCAGTCTTCTCCATGCTATACTTCTGGATTGCCACCGATCAGGTGGTCCACACCTCTCAGACACTGTACATCAAAGTAGCTTCTCCTGGTGTATGATAACAATCTTTATTGCCAATTATAAAAATGCACTCACATTTTATTTTCTTTAAGTTATAACTAAAGGCAAACCTTAGCCCGGCCATACACGGTTCGAATCCTGTTGAATTGGCTGAGATTCGATCCATTAGTGGGCAGGCTGAATGTACCAAGTTAATCGATCAATCAACTTGGGTACAACCAGCCTGACAGATTCTCTATCCATTATTGCAAGCTGCTGCTATAGCCGCTAACGACAATCCCTGTCTTCTTCGGGCCAGGACGGCTTCCCCTGCCCTCCCCCACCGGGAGAGGACAATGGTCCAGCAGGAGGGGGTCCCCCAACAACACTGTCTTTGTTGATGGGGGAATCAAGCAAATTTATTTCCTGCAGGGCCGATCCTAGACAGGGTGCACAGGGTGCTTTGCACCCAGGCGCCTGCAGAGGTGGGGACGCCGAAGTGCCAGAGTTCTCCCCTCCCTCCCCCTGCTCTAGATGTTTTATGGCATGATAGATTGCATAGGATACACAGTCCCTGCCCATTCCTGCCGCTCAGTAGTCCATCTACAGATGTGATGTATAATGAGATGTACCAAGAGCCCTTTCATACTGACAGTGCAGGGGCGTCGGTGGGAAAAGCTAGTTTTAGCAGCTCTTTACTGTCATTTTAGAGGTACATTTAACCCCCACTAGTGGCCAAATAAAGGGTTCAAATGCACCATTGCTCAAGCGCTTTGCAGGTACCACTCCTAAAATGCCTCAAAGAAGCTACTAGCAGGAATTTTTTGGACGTCCAGCCAGCGCACTGCCCCAGTGTGAAAGCACTCGGGCTCTCACACTGGGATTGCAGATGAAGCTTTTTTCAGGCGCTATTTTTAACGCTAAAGTTCCGGAAAAATGCCTCCAGTGTGAAAGGGGTCTAATGGACCATCTCCTGTACTATGTCTGAAGTCTCTGATCATCTCCTGTACTAATGTCTGCAGTCTCTGATCGTCTCCTGTACTATGTCTGCAGTCTCTGACCATCGCCTGTACTATTTCTGCAGTCTCTGATCATCTCTTATACCATGTCTGCAGTCTCTGACCATCTCCTGTATCATGTCTGTAGAATGTCTGGGGGCTCTTTCTAACAGACTCTCTAACAAAAGCCCTCTCTGTGTCCATCAGAGAGGCCCCCTCCAGGTCCCAATAAAGTACTCTGCTTCTCTTCCTGTATTTTGTTTATTGTTAAGAGATCATGCAAGGATCACAGGGGGAGGAGTTAGAAAAATGACCACGCCCATGTGGGGGCGCCATAAATATTTCTGCACCCAAGCGCCTGTTACCCTAGGATCGGCCCTGCTTTCCTGCCACCCGTGGTGGCAGGAAAGAAATTTGCTCCGTGTATGGCTGGCCTTAGATTTTAGTTTTGGATAGAGTTGAGAAGGATTAGAACACATGTCAGGTTTTTATTGCCATCTGTGTCCCCGTTAGGAAGTGTCACCCTCTCTATTTGTCCTGGTGACGGTAAATACGGAGAGTGAAAGTGAAGGAAAATCCCAAATTTAGAGTTGTCAACAAGACAGGAGGTGATGGTAAATCTCCCCATAGGTATACTAGTTCTAGTGACAACCAGGCATTACCTTACTTTGGAAGCGATTTACTTGCACTACCTTTTTATGGTATGGAACAGGAAGTGAAGAGAAATCTCCCCAATGGGAGATGCCAAAAAAACTGATGGATTTTAACCCTCTCATTCTCTATTCAAAATGAAAAAATTTAGTTGTACTTTAAAGCAAAAATTCACTATGTATTTTCTTTTTTTCTGGCGACACAATCACTTATAAGCACCAAACTCCCTTCACGCATCCAATGTGTTTTCAAAATTATCCACAAGTTCTACATCAGGAACGTTTTCAAATGGTACAGTAACATAAATACAGTATACAATATATACAGATATGGGAAAAGTGTACCTGTTCAGCAAATGAAAACTACTGCAAATAAACTGCAAAAAAAAAGGCAGGCGCGCCAGTTAGCTTATGGCAATGGGACCAAATGTGAAAAGCAGGAGAACCCTCCAGCAATGGAACAGAAAATTGCAATCTAAGGAATATTTTTTTACTATACATAGTAAATTGAGGATATTGGACTAGCAGAAGTGTTCCACTTGGTTGAACATAGGTAGCAAGAAAAACATGTGCTTCTGTGTACATTTATGCCCACCCACCCCCCCATCCATTATGGCCGATAAATTAGAAGACCTTAGATTGTTGGGCCGTGGAACCAAAAAATACCCCAGTGTCAGATGGGAGAATCTCTTGGAGTCAGTGGTCGCTGGAAAGAAAATGAATCTCCAGGGATCTGTGGAAGAACAAAACGGCCCTGTTGGTGGTGAGGGGAAAGAATACCCTCATGTCAGTTGGGGGGGGGTGGACAATAGTGCCAACCGGAGGAAATAGTGCCTGATTTGGAACAATAGTGTCAGGCAGAGGCTGGGGGAAACAATTGTGCTCAGTTTACTTATTTTTTTTGGGGGGGGGGGGGGGGATAAGTGTTAGGGAGCAACAAGAGTGTCCAGTAGGGGGTGGTAAAGAGCAAAAATGCCCATTGAGTGGCAAAGGGCAACAATAGTGTCCAGTAGGGGTGGGGAGAAATATTACTACTCAGTGGGAGTGGGATGGAACATTAAAGTACTATATGAAAACCTTCACCTTATAAAACAACCCGCAACAAACAAAATTATCATTTGATGGTTTCTTTGTAGTCTCCAAATTCTTCAATTTAGACTAAGACAAAGGACCAGATTCACAAAGACTTACGACGGCGTATCTCCAGATACGCCGGCGTAAGTCCGAATGAGCGCCGTCGTATGTATGGGCCTGATTCATAGAATCAGTTACGCATACATTCTGCCAAGATACGAGCGGCGTAAGTCTCCTACGCCGTCGTATCTTGGGTGCATATTTACGCTGGCCGCTAGGTGGCGCTTCCGTTGATTTCCGCGTAGAATATGCAAATGAGCTAGATACGCCGATTCACGAACGTACATGCGCCCGTCGCATTTAGTTACGCCGTTTACGTAAGACATACGCCGGCATAAAGATAAAGCAGGTCTCTAGGTGGCGCAGCCCATGCAAAGTATGGACGTCGGAACAAGCGTATCTTTTTACGTTGTTTGCGTAAGTCGTACGCGAATAGGGCCGTGCGTAAGTTACGTTCACGTCGTAGGCAGTGTTCGACGTATCTTAGGCATTCTATCCGACGCATGCGCACTGGGATACGTCCATGGACGGCGCATGCGCCGTTCGTTCAAAACGTCATTTACGTGGGGTCATGCTTTATTTACATAAAACACGCCCACCTCTTCACAATTTGAATTAGGCGCGCTTACGCCGACACATTTACGCTACGCCGCCGTAACTTAGGAGGCAAGTGCTTTGTGAATACAGCACTTGCCTCTCTAAGTTGCGGCGGCGTAGCGTAAATACGATAAGCTACGCCCGCCCACACTTACGCCGCCCTACGTGAATCTAGGCCTATATCTCTATTATGTGTAGAACAGCATGTAATTGTGGAGTTTTTTTCTTCTTCTTTTAAATGATCCATTTTGCTGAGATTTATATGTTTCTGTGGGACTGTCCATTGTAATTGAAGTAAAGACCTATTTTATGGGTACAAGTTCTGTGGCATATGTGTGCAGTGTATACAGCAGGCAGAAAAATGTTCTATTTAACCGCTTGTCGACCAGCTGAGCGGCAGGTTGGCTCAGCTGCCCCGAAACGCTGTACTGGTACGGCAGTCCCTATAATGGCTATAGCAAGCACGGGCCCGCAGTGCGTCGCTGGAGCCTATGTGTGTGGCCGCGATGTCCGCCGGCCACCCGCGATCGCTCCACAGAGAGCCAGAACGGGGATCTGTCAATGTAAACAAACAGATCCCCGTTCTGTCAGAGTAGAGAGAGATCGCCTGTTCCTAGTGATGAAGAACAGCGATCTGTCTGTACTCTCAGTCAGTACGCTCCCCCCACAGTTAGAAACACCTCCCTAGGGAACACTTAACCCCTTGATCGCCCCCCTAGTGTTAACCCCTTCCCTGCCAGTGTCATTAATACAGTGCCAAGTGGCTATTTTTAGCTATGATCGCTGTATAAATGGCACTGGTCCCAAAAAAGTGTCAAAAGTGTCCGATCTGTCCGCTGCAATGTCACAGTTCCGCTAAAAATTGCTAATAGTAAAAGAAAAAATGGCCATAAATATATCCCCTATTTTGTAGATGCTATAACATTTGCATGTTGGGGGGGTGGAGACACTGCATGTCGGGGGTGAAAACACTGCATGTCTGGGGAGGTGGGGATGGACACTGCTTGTTGGGAGAGGTTGAGCCACTGTATGTCGGGGGGCACTGCATGTTGGGGGAGGTGGGAGACACTGTATGTTGGGAGAGGTTGAGGCACTGCATGTCGAGGGTGGAGACACTGAATGTTGGGGGAGGTTGAGGCCCTGCATTTCGGGGACACACACCGCATTTTGGGGGAGGTGAGGGACATTGTATGGTGGGAGAGGTTGAGGCACTGCATGTCAGGGGTGTAGACACTGCATGTTTGGGGAGGTGGGGAGACTGCATGTTGGGAGAGGTTGAGGCACTGCATGTCAGGGATGGAGACACTGCATGCTGGGGGAGGTGGGGGACACTGCATGTAGTTGGCATGGACTCTGTACTAGGGTAGAGCATGCTTTATGCAGCTATACTGTATATATTGCTAAAAGTAGAATCCGTGTGCAGAACACATGGAATGGTGTACATTGCGAACATACACCGCAATCAGGGTTGGACTGGGACAAAAATTTGGCCCTGGACTTCATCCAGACTGGCCCACTTTGACAGGTCTCTCCCAATGGCGGCCGGACAAATCCGGCACCCCCCCGGCCACCCAAGCCCCCTCTCCCCCTTTACTAGCCACTAGCTGTGCTACTTTATTAGAGTAGATTGGCTGATACTCTTATAGGCAGTACCAGTGGGGAAGCTAGACATTATTTCACCCAGGGCAAAGAATCAGTTCGGTGCCCCCCCTTATGGGACAAGATTAGGCAGAAGTGAGAAACTCCCAGGCCATAGCTGTTGAGTCAGCTGTCTGTCCCCTCCCCCTTGCTCCTCTGTCATCCCCCCTGCTCCTCTGTCGTCCCCCCTGCTTCTCTGTTCCCCCCAGGTGAGCGCTGCGGGAAGGGAGAGACAGAGGAGCGGAGGGGGGCAGCGGTCCGCTGTCACTGAAGAAGGCCCACTGAGCCATCGGCCCTCCCTGTAGTCCCAATGGCCAGTCCATCCCTGACCGCAATGCATTGTTAGGCTGCAAAACAGTACTTGTGTTTACATTTTTTTCCAGCTTCTATGTAATTTTTATGAGCTGCAGCACAGTGCAATGTACAGTATTACAGTGCAATAAATGTAAAATGTCCTATTTTTTTTCTGCATGGCTGCTGATATAACCTAAGAAACAAAGGTGAATGTGGGGCTTATTCACCCCAGCAGCATAGGTGTGAACTGAGCCATAGGACATAATGCACATGGCTTTGTTCTTGTGCTGGGAATGTCTCGGGCAGGGTAACCCAATGCAGTCCTAGTGAAAGAACAAGGCAATTGGCCCTATGTCCTATGGCTTCTGTTCACACCAATTCTCCTGGTGTGAATATCCAGCTTTGATATAGCTCATTTGATATATCAGCAGCCATGCAGAGAAACCCCAAACCTCCATCAGCTTTCTTATTTCATGTACCAATAATTGAACATGCCTTTGTTGAAGGGGGAATCTAGGCACCAGTAAAGTTTTGGCTGGGGACTCTTTAATAACTAAACCTACCAATTATCCTCATTAACAGCTGCAGTGTATACAAGTCCATGCGAGTCAATGTAGTAAAGGAATTCTACCATTTACTGTAATGGGAAATGTTTTTGTGAGCATTCTGCCCCCTAGTGTCAGGAAGACATATAGCATAATTCATCAAATCCTACCAGGAGCGCACAATGTACTGTATAGTGCAATGATGTCACCTTAATAGAGGACAATTAGAACATCAGAGCGATATTTGTCTGTGTCTCCAAAGGAAACTATATTGTATGTTCAGTCCGCACATACTTCAACTTATTTTAAACCTTACATGAAAGTCATTGTGGTATTTACCCTTTTACACTCTATGTATTGCTTATTTACCTAAATAAAAAATATACCACAACACTAACATTAAATTTTTTTAAGTCCAAAATAAATTAGGATAATAGCGCATTGAGTGACTATAAATTTAGGGCCAGATTCTCGTAGTTCTGCGCATCTCTATGGCGGCGTAACGTATCCGATTTACGTTACGCCTCCGCAACTTAGACGGGCAAGTGCTGTATTCTCAAAGCACTTGCTCCGTAAGTTGCGGCGGCGTAGCGTAAATCGGCCGGCGTAAGCCCGCCTAATTCAAATTTGGATCAGGGGGGCGTGTTTTATGTAAATATACTGTGACCCGACGTGATTGACATTTTTCACGAACAACGCATGCGCCGTTCGTGGAAATCTCCCAGTGTGCATTGCTCCTAATACGCCGCAAGGACGTATTGGTTTTGACGTGGATGTAAATTACGTCCAGCCCCATTTACGGACGAGTTACGCAAACGACGCAAAATTTACAAATTTCGACGCGGGAACGACTGCCATACTTAACATTGTTACGCCGCACTTATGCCACCATATAGCAGGGGCAACTATACGCCGGGAAAAGCCTAACGTAAACGGCGTAACTTTACTGCGTCGGCCGGGCGTACGTTCGGGAATTCGCGTATCTACCTAATTTGCATACTCGACGCGGAATTCGACGGAAGCGCCACCTAGCGGCCAGCGTAAAAATGCAGTTACGATCCGACGGCGTAAGAGATTTACGCCTGTCGGATCTAACAGCTATCTATGCGTAACTGATTCTAAGAATCAGGCGCATGGATACGACGGCGCAAAGGAAAGATACGACGGCGTATCTGGAGATACGCCGTCGTATCTCGGTTGTGAATCTGGGCCATAATGTCTAAATCCAGCCAAATGTTTTTTTTATTATTTATCTTTGGATAAAAAGATGTATATTTTTTACTTGTTATGCCGCATAAGAAGTATAAAAACTGGCACTATTTTTTATAATAGATATTATTACAACAATAATAATAAAAATAACATTAATAATCATTATTATTACTAATATTATGTCAGTGCAAAAAATACAGTAAGAATAAAAACACAATTGAAGATGTACATTTTTTACTTGTCATGCTGCACAACAAGTAAAAAATATGGCACTATTTTTATTATAGATATTGTTATTTTTATTATTAATACGTCTTTGTTCATACCAAAGTAAAAATGAATCCCCAATTAAAGTGTAACTAAAGGCAACACGTTATTTTTTAGTTTTGGATGGAGTGGAGAGGGATTAGAACACCTGTCAGGTTTTTATTGCTGTCTGGGCCCCCATTAGGAGATTCACCCTCTCTATTTGTCCTGTTTACCATTATCATGGAAAGTGAAAGTAAAATCCCAAATTTCCAATCTTCCAATGGGGACACTAGTTCCGGTGACCTGGGGGTCTCCAAGAAATTCCCTTAATTTGCAGGGATTTCCTCTCGCTTCCTGTTTTTTCTTTGGGACAGGAAGTGAAAGTAAATCTCGCCAATGGGGCAAAGATGGCAAAAATAAACCTTACAGGGGTTATAACTAGGGTTGCTACCGAACACATATTCATTACACAGGTTCTGTGGCTGATTAAGGTGGTAATTAAACTCACTCAGTGCCTTATCTGTATTAAATTAGCTTCAGAACCTGTGTAATTCATCTGTGTTCAGGTTTAAAGGAATGAGGTGGCAACCCCAGTTATAACCCACCCTGAGGCTGGGTTCACACTATTGTGAATTGGATGTGTCCTGTGATAACTGAGCAGAGTAAACATATTGGGGCAGATCCACAGAGATCTGCACCCGCGCAGCGTATCAGAGATACGCTACGCCGCCGTAACTTACCCGGCTTTAGCTCGAATCCTTAAAGATTTCGTGCCGTAAGTTACGGCGGCGTATTCTATCTCTGGCGGCGTAAGGGCGCGGAATTCAAATTGGCGATTAGGGGGCATGTTTCATTTAAATGAAGCACGTCCCCACGTGAACGATGGCCATACTTAACATATCAGGTTTTACTATACGTGACGAAATACCAGCTTTAACTATAAGCCGGAAAAAGCCGACTAGAGACGCCGTAAAAAGCCGCTCGTACGTTCGTGGATCGTCGGAAATAGCTAATTTGCATACCCGACGCAGAAAACGACGTGAACGCCACCCAGCAGACGCCGAAGAATTGCATCTTAGATCCGAAGGCGTACGAAGACGTACACCTGTCGGATCTAACCCAGATGCCGTTGTATCTTGTTTTGAGGATTCAAAACAACGATACGACGCGGGTAATTTGAAAGTACGCTGGCGTATCAGTAGATACACCGGCGTACTCGCTCTGTGGATCTGCCCCATTCAGTTTATGAATAGAGAGGAGCCTCTGTCTCCTCTCCATTCATCTTTAGTGCTGAGAAAGGGACTGGGGAATCTGTGTCCTCAGTCCCTTTGTCTGTCTCAAAGGGGAGATGTCAGGGGTCTGTTTAGACCCCTGACATCTCACCAAAGCCCCCCAAAAAATATAAAAAAAAAATTGTAAAAAAAAATATAAAAAAAAATGAAAGATTGTAAAAAAAATTACATCAAAAACTGATACCACTCTTCCCTGCCCTACCAACACTGTCCACTGCCCCAATCCCCACCCCTCAAAAAGCATTGTGAATTTTTATTTTAACCACTTAAGGACCACCTCCTGCACATATACGTCGGCAGAATGGCACGGCTGGGCACAAGCACGTACCTGTACGTCTTCTTTAAGTGCCCAGCCGTGGGTCCGAAGCTCCGTGACCGCGGCCGCAATCGGTCACAGGGGCTGAAGAATGGGGAGAGGTGTGTGTAAACACACCTTCCCCGTTCTTCACTGTGGCACTGTCAGTGATCTGTCAGGGAAACACGATCAATGATGTCACAAGTCCAGCCCCGCCCCCCTACAGTTAGAAACACATATGAGGTCACATTAAACCTCTTCAGCGCCCCCTAGTGGTTAACTCCCAAACTGCAATTGTAATTTTCACAGTTAACAATGCATTTTTATGGTCCCAAAAATGTGTCAAAATTGTCCGATGTGTCTGCCATAATGCCGCAGTCACAAAAAAAATCCCTGATCGCCGCAATTAGTAGTTGAAAAAAAAATTATTAATAAAAATGCAATAAAACTATCCCCTATTTTGTAAACTCTATAAATGTTGCGCAAACCAATCGATAAACGCTTTTTGCGATTTTTTTTTTACCAAAAATATGTACTAGAATACGTATCGGCCTAAACTTACAAAAAAATAATTTTTTTTATATATTTTTTGGCGGGTATTTATTATATAAAAAAAAGTTAAAAATATTGTTTTTTTTTTCAAAATTGTCGCTCTATTTTTGTTTATAGCGCAAAAAATAAAAAACGCAGAGGTGATCAAATACCACCAAAAGAAAGCTCTATTTGTGGGAAAAAAAGGACGTCGATTTTGTTTGGGAGCCACATCGCACGACCGCGCAATTGTCAGTTAAAGCGACGCAGTGCCGAATCGCAAAAACTGGCCAGGTCCTTTACCTACGTAATGGTCCGGGTCTTAAGTGGTTAAAACAAATTAAAAATTGTAAAAAAAAATCTATTATTAAAAATAAAAAAATGACTGACACTGTCCACTGAAAATAAAAACACATAAAAAAATTAGGAAGCTGATCATTTGAACGTAAATTTTCCAACATGCTGAAGAATTTTTATCACATAACAAGTGCTTCCAAGACCCCATGGTGCTCTTATCACCCTTATGTGAACCCCCTATGCAGCCTACTTGTCACCAGCAGAGCCTTAAACAGTCGAAACATTTGCAGATACATGACTGGGCATGGCCACCCATCAGTTGTAGAGGACTTTATACTATTATATGTCCAGAGTGTCTGATGATTCTGGATTGGGTTTCTCTATATTATGAACAGAGTTTTAGAGACTTGAGACATCTGCAGTAACAGCTGTTAGGTCATCAGGTTCCCTTCTTACTACATGTTCTGTTGTGCTCAGGATACTAGAAGAGAGAAGGAGACAATGATAAGTGTACATAGACCAGAAGAGCACTTAACAAATGTTTGACATTCCTAGTCATTAAGTGCAGCCTGTCACCACTATACTGTCCTCATACATCCCAGCCTCATTAGTGACTCTTGCTTAGTCAGGTCATGGCTCGCTGTCTATTGATATAATGACATTTAAAGGGGCTTTCCTTTTTTAAATAAAATCTGCAAGCCCCCCCCCCCCCCCCATCTTCCTCCCTGTGCAATTACTCTCAGTTGGGATAATTTTCATTAAGCTGTGCCTGGGCTCCCAGGTATTTATAATATTCCTCCCTTTCATTGTTGGGAATGGATTACAATTACTGGGGCAGATTCATCAAGAGATACGACGGCGGATCTCCTGATCCGCCGTCGTATCTGTGAGAGCCGACGGTCGGATCTGTGAGATCCCACGGTCGGAGCTATGCGACTGATTCATAAGAATCAGTTCCGCATAGATCTCCCTTAGATCCGACTG
Source organism: Rana temporaria (assembly GCF_905171775.1). Classification (NCBI taxonomy): domain Eukaryota; kingdom Metazoa; phylum Chordata; class Amphibia; order Anura; family Ranidae; genus Rana; species Rana temporaria. The sequence goes on along the minus strand of NC_053493.1, from coordinate 56,650,259 downwards.
GTGTAAGTGACTTACACCAGTCGAATCTTAGGCTGTAATCTCCCGCCGGCCGCTAGGTGTCGTCGCTTTTTTTTAAACGTCGCATATGCAAATGAGGAGAACCGCCGATTCACGTCCGTACGTCCGCCCGTCGCTCTTTTTCAACGTCGTTTGCGTTCGGCTTTTTCCGGAGGATAGCTACCCCTGCTAATATGAGGGGTAGCTAATGTTAAGTATGGCCGACATTCCCACGCCGAGTTTTAAATTTGTTACGTCGTTTGCGTAAGTACGTCGGGAATACGGATGGCCGTAAGTAACCTAGCCGCCGAAAACAATGACGTCCTAGCGACGTCATTTGGAGCATGCGCACTGGGCTTTTTCGCCATCGGCGCGGGAACGCGCCTGATTTAAATTGTACACTCCCCTAGCCACGGAATTTGCATTCCGCTGGGGGGAGTTAGGATCCGACGGTGCAATTTGCGAGGTAAGTGCTTTATGAATCATGCACTAGCCTCGCTAAATTGCACAGGCGGATCGTAAAACAGGTAGATCTGGCGGATCTAAACATCCGCTGATCTACATGAATCTGGCCCACTGGATGTAAGAAGAAAGTGATGGAGACTGGTAGTGGGAAGGAGCGTTTTGAGTCATGCAGCCCATATGTAATAGTTGTTGAATAAATAATAAAAGATTTGATCCACTCCCCCAGACAAAATCAGCCATTTAGCTCTGGTTCGCATGTCAAATCGCATGTCAAATAGCCGGCAAAAGCACTGTCCTAATCGGTCCGACGCCGCATCTGCTGTGCTGCACTGATTTCAAAAAGTAGTTCCTGTACTACTTTTTGCGATTTCGGCCTGCGATTTACATTGAAATCTGTGCAGAAACCTGCCCAGATGTCTCTGAAATCGCGGCCGAAATCGGGACTGACATGCGGGAGTGAAATCGTGCGATTTCAGCTGAACTCGCACGGCTTCAGTGTGAACTTGGGCTACATGACAGATCTCAGACGCTCACCTGTAGAATGTCATTCTCAATTAATTCAGATTTTGACTGAGCCCTCGTTCACACTGAGGGTGGGTTTGAAATGGTGCGAGTTCAGCGAAATCGCCCCTGAAGTCGCCAAAAGTAGCACAGGAACAATTTTTGCGAATCGGTGCGGCGCTGCAAAGTTGCAAGATTCAGGCGGTGCCATGACCTGCAATAGGCTCCAATTTGGCATGCGATTTGACATGTCACATCGCATGTGTAGCACTACCCCCGAAGGAGCTGCTGGTTTGTTTTGGGTGGCACATTTACCTCACGGCTCTCCGAATTCCTAGGGTAAATGGTGCATATAGCAGTAGTAAAGGAATGTCCGCAACAAGTGTCTTTGCTGTGCTCTTTATTACCCAGCCGGGTAAAAACAATAAACTGGTGGTGAAAGGATAGAGTTTGGAAGAAGAAGTAGAACAGCAGATTCAGGCCTAGTATTTGGAAACAGTCCTGCTCCCATATGTAACACTTTCCGGACCACTCCTGCCTGAGTGGGCTTAGCGTACCCGGACAGGCCTCTCTCACTGACCTGGCAGCCAGAGTATCACTCAAACTTTTTTCTCTGCCACAGACCCTCCTAGAATGGACTTGAACTTGAGGAAAAGTCTCTGCCACAGACCCTCCTGGAATGGAGTCATGGAGAAACCTCTGCCACAGGCCCTCGCTGATTACAATTACGGAGACAACCCTCTTTGAAGAATTGCGCCTGGATCTCCTTCTTATAGTCGCCCAGGTACCGACTGACAGGTGATCAATCCTTCAGTGTCCAGCTACCTTGATCCCCAGTGGTTTGTCGTAATCCTTTTGGATCGCCAGCCTCTCATTGGCTCTCCGCAGATGGACTCCCCACCGACAGCTATACCGCTTGGGATCTTCAAGAATGAGAACCCAGTCGATCACTGGGTCCCCGTCGCTGCTCAAATTTTCCGGACCAACATGGTCCCGGAACCAAGAACACCGCGTGGCACTCACGCCTCGGCCAGGTAGGCCATAACGCCGGGGCTCAGTGATGTGGTCACCCTAAAGGTGGGTGCCACACTGGAAGAAGACCCAGAACTAATGGCATCTGCCCCATAAATACCCTCCTCAGCATGCACATCAACGCTCAACCCGCCTGATTGGCTGCTGGGGAAAAGCACCGAAACCTTGACTCCACTGCTGCCATCTACTACACTGGGGTGGGAAGAACACCCCAGCCAACAGAATGAGCCCACCGCATAGCCAAGCTGAGACAGAGACCCTGTTTTGAACATAACAATTTGGATCAGAGTCTACTAATACTCTGATCACACTCTAAATTTCAATAGCACCGGTACTTGGAAGTAACCATGCGCTACACATGTCAAATCAGACCGATGTAAACAGGGCTGAATGTTAATCACTTACATAGTGAGGTTGAAAAAAGACACAAGTCCATCCAGTTCAACCAAAAAAAAGGAAAAAAATAATTTGTACACAGTCCTATAACCACACTTGATTCAGAGGAAGGCAAAAAAATAAAAAAATGTGCATGAATCTATGTATTGTTGATTGACGGGTGCAGGAGAGAGGGGACGGCGCTCCTGCGCCCACTATGGACGCACCGTCACTGACAACAACCCTAAACATACAGCCAGAGCTACAATGGAATGGATTAGATCAAAGCATAGTCATGTGTTAGAATGGCCCAGTCAAAGTCCAGACCTAAATCCAATTGGAAATCTGTGGCAAGACTTGAAAATTGCTGTTCACAGACGCTCTCCATCCAATCTAACAGAGCTTGAGCTATTGTGCAAAGAAGAATGGGCAAAAATGTCATTCTCTAGATGTGCAAAGCTGGTAGAGACATCCCCAAAAGACTTGCAGTTGTAATTGTAGCGAAAGGTGGTTCTACAAAGGTGGGCTGAATATAAATGCACGCCACACTTTTCAATATATTTATTTTATAAAAATAAATGGAAAACCATTTATCATTTTCCTTCCACTTCACAATTATGTGCCACTTTGTGTTGGTCTATCGCATAAAATCACAATAAAGTACATTTACGTTTTTGGTTGTGACATGACAAAATGTGGACAATTTCAAGGGGTATGAATACATTTTAAGGGCACTGTACACATTTCTGGATGTCTAAGTCAGACCATACATGATTATTTTCTTCTTTCCTTCAACCAGTGGATTAAATAAAAAAAAAAGGAGGAATTCCCCCATCCACACATTCGATATTGATGGGGCAATCGCTTCTACTGAGCTATTGTATTCTGATGGCGGGAAGACTTCCCCGCTGGCAGAATACAATAACCAGTGTTGCCAGCTGATCGTTCAGGAAAAACCTGACAAGCTAGTTATACACAAATCAATCGATAGCTCGATCCAGATACAACCAGCTAGCCCATACCTGGTTCGAAAATCATCTGGTCCCTGCTGAACTGGCCACATTTCGATCCATATATGGCCCATTTAAGACCAAAGACGGCTCTTTAATTAGGCAAATTAGGCGAGCGCCTAAGGCCCCTCACTCACAGGGGCCTCGAGACTGCCTAATTTGCCTAACGCGTCTCTACAATTTTAAGGGACAGGGGACCTTAAAGCGGAGGTTCACCCTAAAACAATTATATACCATTACATCCAGCATACTTCCGACATCTACAGTATGCTGTTTTTTTTTTTTTTTGCCGTACATACCGTTTTATTGTTATTTTCCCCCCGGCTTCCGGGTTCTGGCTCCCGCGGAACTGGGCGTTCCTATGTAGAGGTTAGATGATTGACGTCTGGTGAAAAACTTCCCCTGGCGCATAAGGCGCGTCACCAGTTTTCCGTAACTAGCCGTCCTGCGACAAAGTTTTTTTTTCATGCTGAAAAATGATCGTGTGTACGCGGCATCAGAGATGGAATCTAAATCCAGAAAATCACATTGCATTTTTAAGTAATTAATTAGAATTGTATTGCATGACATAAGTATTTGATACATCAGAAAAACAGAACTTAATATTTGGTACAGAAACTTTTGTTTGCAATTACAGAGATTATACGTTTCCTGTAGTTCTTGACCAGGTTTGCACACACTGCAGCAGGGATTTTGGCCCACTTCTCCATATAGAGCTTCTCCAGATCCTTCAGGTTCCGGGGCTGTCGCTGGGCAATACAGAATTTCAGCTCCAAAGATTTTCTATTGGGTTCAGGTCTGGAGAATGGCTAGGCCACTCCAGAACCTTGAAATGCTTCTTACGGAGCCACTTCTAAGTTGCCCTGGGTGTGTGTTTCGGGTCATTGTCATGCTGGAAGACCCAGCTACGACCCATCTTCAATACTCTTACTAAGGGAATGAGGTTTTTAGCCAAGATCTTGCGATACATGGCCCCATCCATCCTCCCCTCAATGCAGTCCTGTTCCCTTTGCAGAAAAACATCCCCAAAGAATGATGTTTCCACCTCCATGCTTCACGGTTGGGATGGTGTTCTTGTGGTTGCACTCTGTCATGAATATGCAACAAGTCTGTCTGCTTACCTGATCTCCATGTGTTCATTAGAGGCTGATCCTGTTCTGGTTCCCCTTTTTATCACTTCCTCTTCCTGTATGGCTCCACCCTAGTCCATCCCAGGAAGCCTATATTAACCGTTGCTCTACAGGTCTGCAGTGCTGTTCAACAGTGTTCCTATGCTTAGTTCCTGTCTGCAGTGTAGTTTACTAGTTCCTGTTTGCAGAGTGCACCGTGTACCGTTTTGGCTTGTTCCCGACTTCCTTGTCTGCCTGTGCCCCTGACTATTTGCATGTCCCACAGTTATCCTTGTCTGCCTGTTGCGCTGACCTCGGCCTGCCCATCACCGCTGCTTGTCCTTTCTTCCTGCGGAGTGTGACTTAAGGCATCTCGGGAACGCGACCTGGACCCTGTTGCTGCCAAGACCATCCTTACCATCAAAGGCTCTGGTGAATACAAAACTGGGTCTTAGACTCCGCGCCCTGGGTGATCTTGGGTTACGCTTCCTCCCTGCTAGTAGTAGTCGGCTATAGGGTTCACTTCCCTGTGGTGCATCCCTGACCCCTACGGGGTGCACTTGTCACCTGGCCACGGATGACCTGACACACTCATCCTTCTTCCTCCAAACATGGCAAGTGGAGTTTAGACCAAAAAGCTCTATTTTTGTCTTATCAGACCACATGACCTTCTCCCATTCCTCCTCTGGATCATCCAGATGGTCATTGGCAAACTTCAGAACGGCCTGGACATGTGCTGGCTTGAGCAGGGGGACCTTGCATGCACTGCAGGATTTTAATCCATGACGGCGTAGTGTGTTACTAATGGTTTTCTTTGAGACTGTGGTCCCAGCTCTCTTCAGGTCATTGACCAGGTCCTGTCGTGTATTTCTGGGCTGATCCCTCACCTTCCCCATGATAGTTGATGCCCCACGAGGTGAGATCTTGCATGGAGCCCCAGACCGAGGGAGATTGACCATCATCTTGAACTTCTTCCATTTTCTAATAATTGCGCCAACAGTTGTTGCCTTCTCACCAAGCTGCTTGCCTATTGTCCTGTAGCCAATCCCAGCCTTGTGCAGGTCTACAATTTTATCCCTAATGTTCTTACACAGCTCTCTGGTCTTGGTCACTGTGAAGTGTTTGGAGTCTGTTTGAGTGTGGACAGGTGTCTTTTATACAGGTAACAAGTTCAAACAGGTGCAGTTAATACAGATAATGAGTGGAGAACAGGAGGGCTTCTTAACCACATGCTGACCGCCGTACGCAGATATACGTCGGCAGAATGGCACGGGCAAGCAAAAGGACGTATATATACGTCCCCTTTAAGAAGCGGAATTGTGGAATGCGCGCCCCCGCCGCGAGCTCCGTGACTCCGACCGCGGGTCCCAATTTCCGCGGGCATACTCGCGATCGTGTCACGGTGAGGAAGAAGGGGGAAATGCTGATGTAAACAAGCATTTCCCCAGTCTTCCTAGCGACAGGCAGTGAACACTGCCACCTAGTGGTTAACCCCTTCACTGCCGGTGTCCTTTTCACAGTAATCGGTGCATTTTTATAGCACTGATCGCTGTAAAAATGGTCCCAAAAATGTGTCAAAAGTGTCCAATGTGTCCGCCATAATGTCGCAGTCACGATAAAAATCACAGATCGCCGCCATTACTAGCAAAAAAATATATATTAATAAAAATGCCATAAAACTATCCCAAAAAATAAAAACCGCAGAGGTGATCAAATACCATCGTGCTCTCCTCCACCTGTATCTTAGGCTGCTCACCTCACACTTTGACCCCTGTTTTACCAGGGGGTCAAAGACAGCAATTCCCCTCTGGGGATATCAAATGAAACTGGCGTGGTGCTGGCACTTGTAGTCCTCCGTCTCTTACACTTCCTCTATCCCAGTGCCGGGACAAGGTCATCCAGCACCCAGGGCAAAGATGCCAAACTGCGCCCCCCTCTTCCCTTAGGGTTAGGTCAGGGCACCCCCATCCCTACAATAAACCATTGCCCCCAGGGCAGCTTCCCCTCCTGCCCACCTCTTGTCCCGGTCCTGTTCTATCCGGCTTAATGAGCCCTGATGTCTTTTTAATGGTCAACAGATATATGGGAAATAATGGCAGAATCTAGTGCTCTTCGTATAATAAATACTTATTCCCATAAAAACGAATAAGATACTCACAAGTATAGCGCTAAAAGCCGTGCTAGCATAAAATCATAAGGTACGAGATATGGTCGTGTCCCAGGAAGCATCCCAGAACCTATATTATGCCCTCCTGACCCCTCCCGCCCTTCTGTATTCCCCCGTGTACTGTGCCCTTTGTATTGACTAGACTTTGATTTATGGAATGTTTTCCTTTTGTAAAATCGATTTTATTGAAAGTACTAATGAATAAATGTTTAATTCTATCAACTATTTAAACTTTATTTCTTGAAAGGAGGTGTGTAAATTGGGGCAAGCTAGTAGGGGGCCCATAATGCCCACTTTGCCCAGGGGCCCATAATGCTATTAAGATCGCCCCGACGTCAGCACATAGGCTCTGCCCGCTATACACGCTACATCATGGCATAGACTTCTTCAGTAGGGGTCAGTAGGAAATGTTAATTTCCTATTTTTTGTCTCTGCTAAGACATACGCACATAAAAATATATGGGAAATAAGGAGCAGTCTGCCACTACAGGAATCGTCCTATGTTGGCTTTCCACAAATCCAGGTATGACTATATTAGATCATTGGATTTAATTCAACGTACATTCAGTGTGGATAGTTTCAAACCTGGATGAAAGTTTGTTTTCAGTGGGGTAGGAGTTTCCTTGCAACACCTTAGTTAATTTAGAGGGAAAGCATTCACAATAGCCTCAGGAGGTGCACATTCTATAAAGCCATACTTCTAATAATATAAATGCCTTTGAACATTCTTGAGTGGCATCAGTTATCTGAAATGTCTGCGGCACCAGACGTCCAGTTAGCACAGCGGGTGTATTGCCGCCACTTTAGAATTCTCAAAATTAAGGGAAACCACGGTTTGGAATGTGAAATGTGTTAAACTATTCCTACAATCTACATCCCACCAGGGTCTTCAGCAGACCATGAAAGTTCTTTGTGTGACTCTGTGCACCGGAGCTCATCACACTAGAACCTAATAAAATATTTTATATATTATACCAAACATACAATAAAAATGTAATTCTTACCCACCATTCCAATAATGTAAGCATAATAGATATAGACCATGCTAACCATTACATTGCATATATTACGTTGGCTAACTATGGTTAATAATTTAACAGTATTTTTAATCAACCTATAACAACTTTTGTTTATAGCTTGAAATTCAAGAATAAATTCATTTAAAACTGAAAGCTGAATTATATGGATCAGTTCAGTGATGGGCACATTTGTATTGTTGGTCAAATGTTAAACAAAGCAAGTGTATAATCTGGTGTGTCAGGACTATCCAATCAGTCTTCAAAGTTTACTTAGCCCAACCAGTCCACAAAGGCTAATCAGCCCAACTCCCTGTTAGACAGGTTAATTGGTGGTTGTTCTGCAGGCTGGTCGGTAAGGAGGCTTGGTTTTTCCCTGGGCATTCCCCAGGTTTTGTTGTTATCTGCTTTAGCCTTCCAATGCCACTTACTGCGATTGCCAGCTATAGATGGGGGCGGTGGACACGTTTATGTTTCACCTGTGGTGCTTGTATTGGTCCAGCAGTGCACCAACACCTTTGCAGCAATTGTGCTACATGCTGGGTGCTTGGTGTGCTCCTGTACCTTTAAGGAGGGGTGGCTCCCCTTCAGTCCACCTGCCCCTATCTATCCATTAGAATGCATGTGCCTCCACGGGGTCACAGAGCTAAAGAACGGGGAGAGGTAAGTGTAAACAAACCTTCCCCGTTCTTCCTAGTGTGAGTGTCACTGATCGTCTGTTCCCGATCAGTGACGTCACGTGCCAAGCCACGCCCCCACACAGTAGTAATCACTCCCTAGGAAACAGCGCCCCCTACAGGTTAACCCCTTCACTGCCGGTGTAATTTTCACAGTAATTAGTGCATTTTTATAGCACTGATCGCTATAAAAATGACAATGGCCAAAAATAGTGTCAAACAAGTCTGATATGTCCGCCATAATGTCGCAGTCACAATAAAAATTGCTGATCGCCGCCATTACTAGTAAAAAAAAAAATATTAATAAAAATGCCATAAAACTATCCCCTATTTTGTAGACGCTATAACGCTTTTGCGCATACCAATCAATAAATGCTTATTGAGTTTTTTTTTACCAAAAATATTTAGAAGAATACGTATCGTCCTAAACTGAGGAAGAAATTTTTTTATATATATATTTTTGGGGGGTATTATAGCAAAAAGTAAAAAATATTGAATTTTTTTCAAAATTTACTCTCTATTTTTGTTTATAGCGCAAAAAATAAAAACCGTAGAGGTGATCAAATACCACCAAAAGAAAGCCCTGTTTGTGGGAAAAAAAGGAAATCAATCTTGTTTGGGAGCCACGTCGCACGGCCGCGCAATTGTCAGTTAAAGCGAAGCAGGGCCGAATCGCAAAAAGGGGCCTGGTCCTTTAGCTACAAAATGGTCTGGGGCTTAAGTGGTTAAAGGAGTTTGCTGAAATGACTGTTTACAGGGTATAGAGACATAATAGTTAACTGATTCCTTTTAAAAATGATTAAAAATAGATAAAAATCAATCATATAATGTACCTGTAGTTTCTAGTTTCGTTTTTGCATGTTGTTTCCTGCTTCTGTGATGTACAGAGCCACAGAGCCAATACAGGGCAGTGATGGTTTGGAAAACGAAACTGATTGGTGCTGTGGGGTTTTAGACACACAATAATCACACCTCCTTGATTAGTGACCACAGAGAGAAAGCTCCCAGTACTGTGGTTATCAGGAAACAGACAACTAGGAAGTGTGGAGATCAGAGAAGAATTACAGCAACTTGAGAGCAAAAACAACGAGGACATGAAAACAGCACTGCATTAAGGTAAAGGAAGCTATTTAGATTAAAAAAAATCCTTTACAAACCCTTTAAGCTTTAAAAAAAACTGATCTAGCTCAATGTTAATTGCACATTGGGCCAGATTCACAAAGAGTTACGCCGGCGTATCAGTAGATACGCCGACGTAACTCCGAATCTAAGCCCATTGTATGTTTAAGTGTATTCTCAAACTGAGATACACTTAAACATGCCTAAGATACGACGGCCTGCGCCGTCGTATCTTAGGGTGCAATATTTACGCTGGCCGCTAGGTGGCGCTTCCATTGCGGTCGGCGTAGAATATGCAAATGAGTCGTTACGCCGATTCACGAACGTACGCTTGACCGTCGCAGTAAATTTACGCCATTTCCGTAAAAGATACGCGGCGTAAAGATAAACATGCCCCCTAGGTGGCGTATCCAATGTTAAGTATGGCCGTCGTTCCCGCGTCGCAATTTGAAAATTTTACGTTGTTTGCGTAAGTCATCCGTGAATGGGGCTGAACGCCAATTATGTTCATGTCGAAACCAATGACATCCTTGCGACGTCATTTACCGCAATGCACGTCGGAAAATTTTAGGGACGGCGCATGCGCAGTACGTTCGGTGCGGGAACGCGCCTAATTTAAATGATCCACACCCCCTACCCGGATCATTTGAATTAGGCGGGCTTGCGCCGGGGAATTTACGCTACGCCGCCGCAACTTTACAGGCAAGTGCTTTGTGAATGAAGCACTTGCCCGTAAAACTTGCGGCGGCGTAACATAAATGCCATACGTTACACCGCCGCAGATCTACGTGAATCTGCCCCACTGTATGCATTACTTTTCCTATGTTACCTGCAGTTTATAACATCTTTACTCTGATTGCATACCCTTTATTTGCCATCATATTGGCTAACTGTTTTGTCTTCCTTTGAAAACACAATAAAAACCTATTAAAATGAAAAAAAAAAAAAAGATCTAGAACTGATAATAATTAAACGTAACCCCTAAAATAATCCATAAAACATTAAATGAAAAGCAGCCACTACCAACCCTCATGCCGTGTACACACGACCATTTTTTACGACTTAAAAAACGACAACGTTAAAAACGTTGTGAAAAATTAGAGCATGTTCGAAATTTTTAATGGCCATGTTTTACATTGTGAAAAATGCTCTGGAGCCCACACACGATCGTTTTTAGTGACATTAAATTTATTTTTATTTTTTTACAACCCGAAAAACGGTCGTGTGTACGCGGCATCACAGTTTTTTGCCTAAAGCAGTGTCAAGCGCTAATGAATCAGGCTATCACGCCTTCATTCCTCCATTGAAGTGATGAGGTTCTTCTAAACTAATAGCTAGATTCAGAGACAGTTACGCCGGCGTATCAGTAGATACACCGTCGTAACTCTGAATCTACGCCGTCGTAAATTTAAGCGTATTCTGGAAACCAGATACGCTTAAATTAGGCTAAGATACGAGCGGCGTAAGTCTCCTACGCTGACGTATCTTAGGGTGCATATTTACGCTGGCCGCTAGGTGGCGCTTCTGTTGATTTCGGCGTAGAATATGCAAATGAGCTAGATACGCCGATTCAGAATTGTACGTGCGCCCGGCGCATTTTTTTACCGCGTTTACGTAAGGCTTTTTCCGGCGTAAAGTTAGTCGAACAGATAGCTGGCCTAGACAATGTTAAAGCGGGAGTTCACCCAAAAATGAACTTTCTGCAGTTAGATGCAGCATACTGCTGACATCTGCAGTATGCTGGTCTTTTTTATTTTTTTTGTGGTACTTATCGTTTTAGCAGTATTTCTTCTATCGCTCCGAGCGGGGATTGCTTTCTGGTATAGGCGTTCCTGAAGACAAGTAAGTTGATTGACAGCCTTCGATAGCGCGTCACGGCTTCCGAAAATCCACACGAGTGACACTCTGCAATTTACGGCGCCTGCGCAGTCAGCTCTACACGGCAGGCGTAGGCGCCGTAAACAGCCAAGTGTCACCTTGGCTGTTTTCGGAAGCCGTGACGCGCTATCGAAGGCCGTCAATCAACTTGCTTGCCTTCGGGAACGCCCATTCCCCGCAGGATTCCCCGCTCGGAGCCATAGAAGAAATACTGCTAAAACGATAAGTACCAAAATAAAAAAAAAAGACCAGCATACTGCAGATGTCAGCAGTATGCTGGATCTAACTGCAGAAAGTTCATTTTTGGGTGAACTCCCGCTTTAAGTATGGACGTCGTTCCCGCGTCAAATTTAAAATTTTTTACGTCGTTTGCGTAAGTCGTCCGTGAATGGGGCTGGAGGTAATTTACGTTCACGACGAAACCAATACGTCCTTGCGGCGTACTTTGGAGCAATGCACACTGGGATATGTCCACGAACGGTGCCGCCTCTCTGACTAACGGCGGCGTAGCGTATATGCGATACGCTACGCCGCCTCAAAATTAAGCCAGTCTATCTGAATCTGGCTATATTTCTTCTCTAAAGTCTCCAGTCCTGTGAAGAAGAGACTCTGTTAGAAAGTGTTTTTCAGTTGTGTGTCTCGCTGAATAGCTCCAAGGAAGATTTAATGCTGAGTCAGGGGCAGAGCAGAGCAGAAAAGAGGTTTGTTTTGGCAATCTGAAAGTGAGGATTCAAATAGACTGGAAAGTTATTGATACAAACATCCCTTTTGGTTACAGAGGTGTGTGTGGTCTGCTGGAACACGGAGAATGGAGCTCTTCTAGATGAAGTGAGATAAAATTCCGATCAGCACCCGGCACACAATCCTGAGATTAGCACAAATTAGAAGTGACTTCAGTTCTATGTGTACAATTATTTGTACTTCTTCTAAATAACATGCAGGAGGCAGGAGGGAAACGGTAGCAATATTTAATTATTATGAGAAGGCTACACGATGAATCTGGACTGAAGACAAATGGGTGGTGTAAAAGATACCAATAAAACTTCTCTCCAGACTGTTTTTTTTTTAAGATGATATCTTTTTATAATGTGGGCCACTTGTGACCTTTTTTCACTAATGATGTGATTGATGATGTGTTGAAATAATTGCAAAAATCAAGCCAGGATAGCCATATATGGTGGAATTGACCCAAAAGCAAACAATTTTGGCAGCATATACACCACATTATGTCAACTCTGCTAGGCTGCCTCCTAATGATGGATCCCGGGAGGTCCTCTTGAACAATAAAACCAATCGCCAAACATTGAAACCCGCCTGGTTAGACATATCTTCAAAACAACTAATAGCTAGATTCACAAAGAGTTACGCCGGCGTATCAGTAGATACGCCGTCGGAACTCGGAATCTAAGCCGTCGTATGTTTAAGTGTATTCTCAAACTGAGATACACTTAAACCTAGCTAAGATAGGACGGACCGTCGTATCTTAGCTGTCTAGTTCCGCCGGCCGCTAGGGGCGTGAACGCTGATTTACGCCTAGAATGCGTAAATCAGCGAAATAAGCCGATTCACGAATGTACGCTTGCCCGTCGCAGTAAAGATACGCCGTTTACGTAAGGCGATTCACGGCGTAAAGTTAGTCGAACAAATAGCTGGCCTAGTCAATGTTAAGTATGGCCGTCGTTCCCGCGTCAAAATTTGAAAATTTTACGACGTTTGCGTAAGTCGTCCGTGAATGGGGCTGGACGTAATTTACGTCCACGCCGAAACCAATACGTCCTTGCGGCGTACTTTGGAGCAATGCACACTGGGATATGTCCACAAAAAACGTCAATCACGTTGGGTCATGAGTAATTTACATAAAACACGCCCCCCTCATCCTCATTTGAATTAGGCGCGCTTACGCCGGCCCATTTACGCTACGCTGCCGTAACTTCGGAGGCAAGTGATTTGTGAATACAGCACTTGCCTCTCTGACTTACGGCGGCGTAGCGTAAATACGATACGCTACGCCGACTCAGTAATACACCGCCGTACCTGAATCCACCTATAAGAAGACAATTGCTATGGCCTGGAAGCCATAGCAACCCATTCATTGTATTCAAATCAATCCAGGTTCTATGAACAAGTGCCCACTATTCAACACAATGGATTACCTACAACATTCCACAACACCTGGGACCCTTGATTGCAAACTATTTGCCCACAATGTTTGACCACTCCCTGAAGAATATTTAATTCTAGCTAGACACTTATGCCAGCCATACATGGATCGAAACTCGGCTGGTTGGGCATGGACCGGTGTCCTGCCGAAAAAGGTCCCCCGTCGGATAATGACCCCCCTGTACTGCGCAGGCGCAGTACGAACCACAACGGAGCTGCCGAGTCAGCTGTACACGGCGCCTGCAAGGGGTGGGTGTATTACTGTTATATCGTGTAAGGGGCGGATGGGTACAAAAGAGGCCGCAGAGCTGATAACTTGGGGGTGGTTTTAGCAATAAACTACACGTCTTTGCGGGGCGTGTTTAAACGAATGAAAGTTGGATAGTTCAATGTTGATGGGCGATTTCAATACCTGTAACAGTATATTGTTATTATGCTTTTGTCTTAACCCCTTCACCACAGAATGGCTACAGGGGATGCATTTAAACATGTATTATGGATCCGCCTCTTATATGATATAACAGTAATACACCACCCCTGGCAGAGTAGCACAAGCATCGGGAGCCTGCGGCAGCGTCTGGCACAATGTCGTGGTCATTGCGCAGGCGCCATGTCCAGTTCACTCACAGCTGTACATCTTTTGGCAGCTCCGTTGTGGCTCGTACTGCACAAGTGCTGCGCCTGTGAAGTACAGGGGGGTCATTATCCGCCGAGGGGACCTTTATTGGTAGAACAGCGGCCGTCATTCGATCCATATATGGGCAGGCTGATTGTATCCAAGTCGTTCCATCAATCAACTTGGGTACAACCAGCCTATTACGATTTTTATACATGTAATTACTGCCGGTGGCAATAGCCGCTAGTAATCTTTGTGTTCTGCTGGCCAGTAAAAGCTCCCGGCAACCTCCCGCCGGCAGAACACAATAATGCTGTGGGAGGCATTTCCCCATTAATACTGACTATGTTAATGGAGGAATCTAGTGATTTTCGTTCCTTCCACCCATGGTCGAAGGAAAGACAATTGAATTGTCTATGGGCTGCTTTTTTTACTAACCCTTTTCTCCCTTCCTAACCTATGTATTACTGTTATTTCCAACTTTTCCTTACATCCTTTGCTCTTACCTTTCTCTTACTTTTCTCCCCATGCGCTAGTTTCCTTCCCCCTTTACCAGCTTTCTCTCATTTCCTTCCACCTTATACTGTCCTCCCAATCAGTATGCCATTCAATTACTCTCACCCTGCTCACCTTGGTCCCTGCTACTGATTTTTTTTTTCTAAACCCCCAGGACCATGGAGACACTGACCTGGTACTTGACTTCTCTCAAGCTATATTCCCATTGCTCTCATTGGGAACAACTTACCACAGGGTTTCTCAACCAGGGTTCTTCCAGAAAGTGCTAGAAGTTCCTTGAGCAATTGCTGCCTCTCAGATAAGTTCCCACTGACACCATTGATCTTGTTTGCTATCTCTAAGGGGGTAATTCTTCCCAATGACCACAAGTGTAAGGAGTTTTCTTCCCACTGTCCATAATACTAATGTATCATGAGTTGTAAATATAGTAATGTTTTGCAGAGGTTCCCTGAGACTGGAATGTTATTTCCAGGGTTCATCTGTTTTGAAAAGGTTGAGAAAGGCTTACTTACACTTTTCTTAAAGTGGTTATAAACCCTCAGGGAGAAGTTACACCTACAGGTAAGCCTAGATTAAGGCATACCTGTAGGTGCTTGCAATATCTCCGAGACCTACACGGTCTCAGAGATATTTGCAATTGCCCCGAGTGACGCCTTCAACGGCGCATGCGCCGTCTTGCCGTTTCAAGCCGGAGTAATGCTGTTAAATGAGTGCCGTCACACGACTCCGGACAGTCGTGGAGCCGGAGTTCGCGGCCCCCAGAAGAAGAGGGGTGAAGATGGACGCTCGATGCCATGGAGAAAGACAGCGACATTGCGGACTTCTCCTGCAGGTAAGTGTCACATAGTAGCCCATTATGCATTACCTTTGCAGGGAAACATAGAGGAAGTAAACCCCATCAGGGTTTACTTCCTCTTTAATATATATAATACAGCAGGGGTCCCCAACAGTGACCTGTTGGGGGCCGGGCCACGCAATGGGGGGTTGGTGGCAGGTGAGCGAGGCCCAATTTGTATTGGCGGCCTCTCACATTGCCACCTGAGTCCCGCATCTTGTATTGTTGGTGGTGCAGGCCCTGCTGTGAGGCTACTATGCAGCGCTATTATCTTCATTTAATGCACAGCAGGTGAGCGAGGGTGAGCGAGTGAATCTTTACCTCCTGTCAATCAGCGGTGGCTACTCTTCTCCGTCAGACACCCCGGGGTGCAATGAACACGTACAGGTCTAGGGAACCCCCCCCCCCTCCCTTCCTCCCAGGTGTTAGCCGGTCCACCCCTAGTCCCTGGAACAATTGGCTGCCACGAAACTGGTCCATGGCACCAAAAAGGTTGGGGACCGCTGTATACAGTATGTACAATTACATTAACCAACATTCTGTTTTTTATATGCACATGTGTATTGCGTTATGTCTTTGTATTCTCTTGTAAAACCTTAAAAAAATGTATTGAAACAGGAAATGCAAATCTTACGCATACTATCTTCCATTTCCCTAAAGCTAAACTCCAACCAGCAAATAATAAAAACCCATTTATAGCTCCGCCTCCGAGTTGTAAAAGATAAATACTAATAGGCCTGCCATACACAACTCAAATTTCAGCCAATTTCTTCTGAATCAGCTGAAAATTCAAGCCATTGGTGACCTTGTCGGCACCATCCGACACCATGAAAATTGTTGGCTGAACAGCATCCAATCAAATCCCTGGGTGCCGGCTGTTAGAATAAAATAGCCTCAAGAACAACATACTCAAAGAGGCGCTGGGAACCTTTAGACTTGTATTTGTAGTCAAATGAAACAAACAAAAGCAATGGAAGCATTGAACTTCGTTTTTTCAGCATATCGTTGTGTTTTACGTCACCGCGTTCTGACACGATCGTTTTTTTAACTGATGGTATGTAGGCACCATGGACCATCAGTCAGCTTCATCGGTTAACCGATCAGACCGTTCTCATCGGATGGACCGATCGTGTGTACAGGGCTTCAGAGAAAACAGTTCAAGATTTCTCCTAAAAGAAGAAGAATCAGCACCGTGGGCATATCATACTAACTTTGAGTTATGTCTCTTGTGCTGATTTTTATGTTTTTTTATTTTAGTTAAACTTAGGCTTTAAGATAAATGATGGGGTACATGGTCAGAAACAAGGTACATTGTCAGAAATAAGGACTAGCTGCCCATAACAAGATTTTTGAAGGTTGTCAGAGGATGTTATAAATTGTTAAAATACTGTATTTTATTTTTTATTTCTTGTCTAAAGTTCCTCAAAAATATACATATTAACCACTTGCCGACTGCCTAACGTACATTTACTTTGGCAGAATGGCACGGGCAGGCAAAGCAACGTACCTGTACGTTCATGGGTGTCCGCTCCATAGGGCAAGGGGGGGCAATGCCCCCCCCCCTGGAATCGTAAGAGAAGACACTTGACTTGCCCCCTGTGTTGCAATGGCCGCCGCAGCCACCTCCGCGGCAGCCGTGAACTTTTTTTTCTTAGTCTGCTGCTGGCCTGGGGGCTGGGGTTGCTCTCAGTCTGTTCCAATATTCTGTCGGTATGGGTCCCCCATCGGATAATGCCCTGGCTGGACTGCGCAGGCGCAAACGGAGACGGCAAAAATCGTTGAGGATGAACAGCTGTTCTGTACCTGTAGACGGTGCATGCTCAATCAACATGCCGCTTGCTCCCGATGCTCGGGGCGGGTTATTCATTGCATACAAGGGACGGAATACAACAAGGGGTGGATGCTTTTCTCAAAGGGACGGATGCTTTTCTCAAAGGGCATCAGCCGGCGCGGCGCCAGCTCCTTCCACAGGTGCGTGGCGTGCAGTGGCCGAGACGAGAGAGAATACGCTGCCAGATTGCTGAAGAACCACAGGAAACAGCAGCACATACACTGTAACACACACACATATATTTTTCCAGCAATAGCTCAGCTCAGCTGTCCAACTTTACAAGCAGCAAATTGCAATATATAATATTCTCCTCCTAACTGGCACAGTGTCCCTGAGTCAAAAAGGGACCGAGCATGGATGACCTTAAAATGATGCCCCCCCCCCTGAAAAAAGTTCAGCGGACGCCCATGTGTACGTTGCTTTGAAACTTCCGCCTAGTGGGCGCGCATCAGAAGCTCCATGACCGTGCCTGTGGGACCCGCGGACTCGATGTCCGCTGGTGTCCCGCAATCGTGTCACGGAGCGTCAGAACGGGGAGATGCCTATGTAAACAAGGCATATCCCATCTAGTGCTCCCTGTGATCGGGAGCAGTGATCACTGACGTGTCACTTGTAGCCCAGCCTCCTCACAGTTAGAATCACTCCCTTGGACACACTTAACCCTTTCCTCGCCCCTAGTGGTTAACCCCTTCACTGCCAGTGTCATTTACACAGTAATCAGTGCATTTTTATAGCACTGATCGCTGTATGGTCCCAAAATAGTGTCAAAAGTGTCCGATGTGTCCGCCGCAATATCGCAGTCATGATAAAAATTGCTGATCGCCACCATTACTAGTAAAAGAAAAAAAATTATAATAAAAATGCCATAAAACTATCCCCTAGTTTGTAGACGCTATGGGCCAGATTCACAAAGGGGATACGACGGCGTATCTCCTGATACGCCGTCATATCTCTGTTTCTATCTATGCGACTGATTCATAGAATCAGTTACGCATAGATATCCCTAAGATCCGACAGGTGTAATTGTTTTACACTGTCGGATCTTAGGATGCAGTACCGCGGCCGCCGCTGGGGGGAGTTTGCGTCGTAAACCAGCGTCGGGTATGCAAATTAGGAGTTACGGCGATCCACGACGGATTTTCGCGTTCGCTACGTCGCCGCTAGTCTAGTTTCCCGTCGCAAATTTAGTCGTCGTTTTGGGTGCCCTAACTTTAGACAGCAATCGTATTGCTGTCTAAAGTATGGCCGTCGTTCCCGCGTCGAAATTTAAAATTTAACGTCGTTTGCGTAACACGTCCGGGAATACGGAAGTACGCTACGCGCGTCGCCGTTCGAAAATCACGACGGGAATTGCGAAATGGAGCATGCGCAGTAGGTCCGGCGCAGGAGCGCGCCTAATTTAAATGGCACACACCCATTTGAATTGGCCTGCCTTGCGACGGAGGCCGCCGGCGTAGTTTTCATCGCAAGTGCTTTGTGAATCAGGCACTTGCGATTAAAACTTGCGGCGGTGTAACGTATCTACGATACGTTACGCTGCCGCGATTCTACGTGAATCTGGCCCTATAACTTTTGCGCAAGCCAATCAATATACGCTTATTGCAATTTTATTTTACCAAAAATATGTAGAAGAATACGTATCGGCCTAAACTGAGGAAAAACATTTTTTTTATATATTTATTATAGCAAAAAGTAAAAAATATTATTTTTTTTCCAAAATGTACTCTTTTTTTTGTTTATAGCACAAAAAATTTAAACCGCAGAGGTGATGAAATACCATGAAAAGAAAGCGGTATTTGTGAGAAAAAAAGGATGGCAATTTTGTTTGGGTGCAACGTCGCACGACTGCGCAATTGTCAGTTGAAGCGACGCAGTGCCGCAAAAAATGGCCAGGTCATTGGGCAGACAATTCTTCCGGGTCTGAAGTATTGTATTGGGCTCAGAACATTTCCTAAGCAAAAAGCAATCGTTTCTAAAACATGTTTTTTAATCTAGTTCATCTTTAGTATAAGTTATTTACATTTAATGGAATTTTGCAAAAGACAAAGTTTCAATAAAACTGTAAAAAAAAAAAATACAGAATGATGTGTTTAGCAGTAATGTGCTGCTTTATCTCAATTTTACTATCCATTTTTACTTTAGCTATCAATTTCATCACGATTTCTCAATTTTTTTTAATCTTGCTTTATTCTGATGACGCAAAAGTAGTAGCAGTAGAGGTGATAATCAGCAAAAAGCTGCCAAAAATATTTTCCTTTCAGATCTCTGTATAGCAGAAAACAACGTCCTCGAGACTCAACAGTGTATCCTATCACCAGCATCATCAGCCAGTGAGAGCGTTTATGTCTTCTTCATCAGAGGCTGGAGATAAACCAACATTTTTATTTAGCAACCAGAACTTTCCACTTCAGGGAACAAATGTATTTTATATGTACATTTATTTTAAAGTGAGACTGACTCAATTATAAACTTTTAAATGACCTGCCTAAGAGCGGACCACACAAGATACCTGCTATTACCTTTATTAGTCCGAAAAGTCTCCTCGGTGCCCAGGCCCGGACTGGGACAAAAATAGGCCCGGGCATTTTAGACTGAGCAGCCCAGGGGGGGCGTGGCAGTGGTTAATAATGGGATGTGGGGGTTCCAGCACCTTGCCCCTCTGGACCCCTTTACATTACACAGCACCCTGGACCCCTTTACATTACACAGCACCCTGGACCCCTTTACATTACACAGCACCACACCTCTGGACCCCTTTACATTACACAGCACCCTGCACCTCTGGACCCCTTTACATTACACAGCACCCTGCACCTCTGGACCCCTTTACATTACACAGCACCACACCTCTGTCTTCGGGGAGAGTGACGTGCCAGGGCCGGCCGTCAATCATCCTCCCTCTCCATAGGCACGGCCATTCCCCGCGGGAGCCGAAATCTACGATGGACGACTACAAGGTGAGTACGGGGTTAAAAAAATCGGGACAGGCATACTGTAGCTCGCGCTACAATGCCTGTCTCGATGGTAAAATGTGTCGGGGGGGGGGGTGAACTACCGCTTTAATGTATAGAAATAAATTTAATTACATTTTATGAAATAGGGGCACTAAATAAACTTTTCTAGGTAAAATGAGCAACAGAAAGTACACTATATTGTCAAAAGGATTGGGACACCTGTCTTTACACGCACATAAACTTTAATGGCATCCAAGTCTGTAGGGTTTAATATTAAGTTGGCCCAACCTTTGCAGCTATAACAGCTTCAACTCTTCATAAAGGTAAAAAAAAACTTTCAGCCTTTATAACCACTACGGTCACTGAAGATTTACCCCCTTAATGACCTGGTCATTCTTTGCGAAACGGCACTGCGTATTTAATTGACAATTGCACGGTCGTGCGACACTGCACCCAAACAAAATGTATGTCTTTTTTTCCCCACAAATAGAGCTTTCTTTGGTGGTATTTGATCACCTCTGCTGTTTTTATTTTTTGCGCTATAAACAAAAAAAAAGACTGACAATTTTGAAAAAAATCTGATGAAACATATCCAATGAAAAAATGTAAATGTAAAGGGTATATCTGCGCTAGGAACTAAAATTTAAGCTATAAGCATCTGTGCACTATAACCCAGACACCAGGCACAGATAATATATGTAAAAAAAAGTGCAGCGCTAAAAAATAAAGTGCATTCGTGCGAATACAAACAAATATCAAATGTACTAATATGCAGACAATCAATTGTATATAAACAATAATAACTGTGAATAAAGTTTGAAGACACATTTGCAAAATGACATCACGTGTGAATAAAGTGCAATTGTGCAAACAACTAAACACAAGAAAATATTGCGCTAAGGAAAAAATATTTAAATTGATATCATATACATAATAAAGTGTTAAATCAATAACTCCAGCTGCAACACCTATATACACGTGATATAAATGTAAATACAACAAAAAACCCAAAGGAAGGGGTTGCGCTAGTAATACCACCTAGTGAATAGGTAATCAGTAAGTTAATAAATAAATAAATAAATATATTAAATCATTAAGGAAATTCTAAATAAATTATTATCAATAAATGGACATAATGGGCCAGATCCACAGACAGAGTACGCTGGCATATCTACTGATACGCCGGCGTACTTTCAAATTACCCGCGTCGTATCTTTGGTTTGAATCCTCAAACCAAGATACAACGGCATCTGGGTTAGATCCGACAGGTATACGTCCTCGTACGCCTTTTCGGATCTAAGATGCAATACTTCGGCATCCGCTGGGTGGCGTTCACGTCGTTTTCCACGTTGGGTATGCAAATTAGCTATTTCCGACGATCCACGAACGTAACAATGCAAAACGTTATGTTTGGCGTAAAAGCAACACAGCTCATCACCCTGAACACACCATCCCCACTGTCAAACATGGTGGTGGCAGCATCATGGTTTGGGCCTGCTTTTCTTCAGCAGGGACAGGGAAGATGGTTAAAATTGATGGGAAGGTAATGGAGCCAAATACAGGACCATTCTGGAAGAAAATATAGGAATAAATACTGCGCTGGTCAATTCAAGCATAAATGGTATGAGACCATCCACGAATGAGTGAAAAACATAAAAATAACGAAATAAAAATAACTGTGAAAAACAAAAAACAAGCTGCTGCAACTCATATGTTAGATGGACATAAATACAAATGGTTTTGAAAAAAGCTGCGCTGCAAGATGTGAGAAAATATCAACGTGACAGTCAAATATAAATGGGTGCTACCTGCACAAACCACTAGTGTAATCTGAAATAAACCAATGAATAGTGCAAAGTCCATATGAGTGGATGAATCGTAGAGAAAAATCAAAAGAAGGCAGAAAATTCTCCAAATGGGTGAAAAGTATCCTGGCAGTATCCCGTGAATCTGTAAGACAGATGAAAGTGTCCTCCACCAGTATATCCTAGCTGCTTACCAGATAAATGAAATAATCAAGCATGTAGCCAAGTAAAACCACCGAGACAGTTTCCAGGATCTCCAGGGTACGTTTTTCACTTTCACAAATCAGACCACTCAATCTCCATAGCATAACCCAAAAGAGAGAAGGCTGACATAGTGTATTACCGTAAAAAAGGGTTTTTAATATTAAAAAGTGTTGCACTTACAATTATGCAGTAAAATCGTGCGTGTAGTGTGTTTAGCCGGCCGGCTGTACTGTCCGCTCGTCCTTCCGGATAGACAGCGCAAATCGTGGTGACGTCAGCACGCCGCTCTTCCCAACGCCGTTTCGTCCAATGACTTCTTCCAGGGGTACGAGCGGCGTGCTGACTCACCACTCTTTTTTTTTTTTTTTTTTTTTTTTTTTCTCATGATTTTATTCATAATTCCGTCTCTATTTCAGGTATAGCATCATTTGTGGTAGTTTATTTATTTATTTATTTTTTTTATTTTTTTTTTTTTTTGCTTGATTCCATATTTGTTATTCTGCTATTTGCAAAAATTTTTTTTTTTTTTTTTTTTTTTTTTTTTTTTTTTTCCAAACATAGCTTCTTTCAACCCTTTAGCAATTTAGACAGGCTAGAGCTTTCCTCATGTAAACGGGGTCCAACATGCTATCATTACGTGGTGACGTGGCGCAACCCCCCCTCCTAATCTCTTCCCTCCCCCCCCCCCCCCCCCCCCCCTCCCCTTCCCCCCCCCTCCCAGACCATCTCCCGACTCCACCTAGCATTTTTATTGACTGTAATGCTGCATTCTTATTCCTCTCTCATATTTTCTGCGTATTTCCGGGACTTTTTGAAATCAATCCATGTTTCCCAAATGTCCTTATTCCCTACCTTGTTCTTTTCGCCACCGTATTTTACTTTCTCCCTCCTATAGGTCCCCTCTACAGAGTCTATCCACTCCCATATTTGCGGACTTGCCGAGTTTCTCCATTTTAGGGGTATCAATCGTTTTGCAGAGTTCAACAGATGCGGAATTAGTGATCCCCTATATTCGTTCACTGGCGTTTCTCCTCCATGAAAGAGGACTATCCAAGGGTTATTTTCCAGTTCTTTTTTAGTTATCTCTTTTATCAAAGCCAAAACTTTTCCCCAGAATGCTTTGATTTTTACGCAGTCCCACCACAGGTGGGCCATCGTTCCTCTTGCCTCACAACCTCTCCAGCATTCCTCTGCCTCCCCTACTCCAAATTTGGCCATTTTATCTGGGGTGATGTACCATCCTGTCAGGCACTTGAAATTCATCTCGGCGGTTTTTACATCAACCGCCGAAGTATGAGTCAGGTTAAGGATTCGCCCTATGGTCGTCTTCCCCCTTGGGACTCCCAGGTCTCTCTCCCATTTCTGTATGTAGTTTAGCGTATCCGACTCGTCTATTTTCTGCAAATATTTATATACTTTGGAGATATTTCCTTTTGAGCTTTCGGTACTACACAACTGTTCCAATATAGTGTACTCCTCTCGTGACCTCAATGGGTGTGGGAGGCACTTAACGAATGACACCAACTGAAGGTATCTCCACTCGCTGAGTGCCTCCATTTCAATCCTGATTTCGTGGAGGGTCATAATTTTGCCCTCTAGTGTTATGTCTTTTAACTGTGTTCTGTTTTTGATCCACTTACCCCCTATCTCTTTAGTCCCAGGTGCAAAATATTCGTTTTCTTTCAAATCCATAAGGGGTGAGTTGAATTTAGTTTTTAATTGTTTGTGTAATCGATCCCATATCCTTAAAGCATTGTGTGTGATTGCGTGTGTTGACGTGTATAGGGTTCTACGGTGTGGAGGATTCCAGATTAATCTCCCTAACTGTGCTCTCGCTAACGTGCATTCAATACTTATCCACCTTTTATCCTGTGACTCTTTAGCCCATTCTATGACACGTGTGAGGACCGAAGCGTTATAGTATAATCTAATGTCAGGTACAGCCAGACCGCCTTTTTTCTTGGTTCGTTTTAGTATTTGGGCAGAGACTCTGTGTTTTTTATTGTTCCATATGTACTTCATTAGGAGGGAATTCATTATTTTAATATATGACGGAGGCAAATAAATTGGGACCATTTGGAATTTATACAGAATTTTGGGGATAAGTACCATTTTTACCACATTTATCCTCCCAAACCACGATATTGGTCTATTATATATAGTTTTAATTTCTCTTTTGATTTCATCGAGAAGGGGGATAAAGTTTATTCTATATATTTTTTTCAAACTATTTGCCATTTTAATCCCCAAATATTTTATCTCTCTTTGCCAGGAGAAGTTGTATTTCTTCCGCAAGTATAGTTCTTCGTCCTTGTGGATATTAATATTCAAAATCTCCGTTTTTGTTATATTCATTTTAAAGTTTGAGACCTCGCCATATTGTTTTAAGGTATCTATTAACTTCGGGAGAGTGACTCTTGGGCTGCTTATGTAGAATAATACATCATCTGCGAAGGCTGACAGTTTATGCTCGTCTTCACCTACTTCTATCCCATAGATTTCTGGGTTTTGTCGGACCATCGCCAGGAGGGGTTCCAATGATAAGACAAAGAGGATGGGAGATAGGGGGCATCCCTGCCTAGTCCCATTTTTCATCTCAAAGGGAGCGGATAAGGATCCGTTAATTTTGATCCTTGCACACGGATGGAAATATAGAGTTTTGATTCTCCTTATCATCCCTGGACCTAATCCTATGAATTCTAGGGTTTGTATCAGGAATCCCCAGTCTACCCTGTCGAAAGCTTTCTCAGCATCAACCGACAGGAATAGACCGGGGGTCCCACTTTCTTTGATCTGCTCCAGGAGAAGAAGCGCCCTCACACCATTGTCTTTTCCCTCCCTCCCAGGTATAAAACCTACCTGGTCTGGGTGGACGATGGCTGTCATCGCTCCCTTCATTCTTTCCGCTAAAATTTTTGCATACAGTTTCGTATCTGCATTCAAGAGTGAAATCGGTCGATAACCCGAGCAAGTCGTATTGTCCTTTCCCTCTTTTTTGATCACTGTAATCGTTGCTGTTAAAGCCTCTCTACTCATTTCATAATCAGTTCCAAGACCATTAAAGTATTGGCAAAGTCTGGGGATTAAGATGGTGCTGAACTTTTGTAGGTAGGCAGATGTAAAGCCATCTGGCCCGGGGCTTTTCCCCTTAGGAGTATTTTTTAAGGCCTCCCTTATTTCCTGTTCCGTTATTGAACCTTCCATCTCTTCTACCTCCTTTTCTTCTAATTTTGGGAGATTGGCTAACTGTAGTATTTCCCTACTCTTATCCATTTTTTCGCGTGGGCACCTGATCTTTTGTTGGATATCGTAAAGTTCTTCGTAGTACCCCCGGAATACTTCTGCTATTTTATTTGTCGCATGTACTAAGTCACCATTCCTGTCTCTGATTTTTTCTATAAAATTCCTAGTTTTCTTTTTTCTTACCATTCTAGCCAAATTTTTACTAGGTTTGTTTCCCCAGACATATCTTTCTCTCTCTGTCCGGTCTATATATTTCTTAGTTTCTTGTTCCGCCAGAGCTCTGTATTCATCCCTACTTATACTCAACTTATGAAATATTTCCCCTTTTTGCCCCTGTGATTTATGCTCCTGTTCTAGCCGATATATCTCCTCCCTTAATATTTTTAATTTACTCGTTCTTATTTTGTTTTTCCTTGCCCCTTCTGCGATGAAGATTCCCCTTATATACGCTTTATGGGCCTCCCAAAGAGATGCTCTGGAGATACCCTCCTTATCGTTCTCCAGAAAATACCATTCCAACTCTTTCTGTATCCTCTCCACTACCTCCTCGTCCCCCAACAGACTCTCATCCAATCTCCATTCTGGTGGTGTGTCTTTTTGTATAGAAGTTTTTATTTTTAAGGTTATAGGAGCGTGATCTGATAACGTCATGATCTCACACTTTGCTTCTATCACACTCTCCAGAAGTCTGTGGTCGACGAGGACGTAGTCTATCCTCGAGTACGTCCCATGCACAGGTGAGAAAAACGTGTAGTCACGGGCCCTCGGATTGAGGATCCGCCATACATCCACCATTTGGTTTTGTGTCATTTGTTTTATCAGTATTTTTAGTTGTTCACTATTTGTCCCCTGTGCACAGGACGTACTATCGAGGCTTGGACTCATACAGAAATTGAAATCTCCCATCAAAACTACATGTCCCTCTTCAAATTCTTTTAGTTTTCTCATAATTTTACTCATATATTTAACCGAGTTTACATTGGGGGCGTACACATTAGCTAGGGTATAGATCTCTCCTCCAAGTTTTATTTTCAGGAACAGAAATCTCCCCTCCGGGTCTGTTTGTCTATCCACCAGTGTAAATCGGATTCTGCGAGCGAATCCAATAGCAACCCCCCGAGATCGCGATGAGATTGTATCCCCATAATACCATATCGGATATTCTGTTGAGTAGAGCTTTATATTGGATTCCAAGGTAATATGGGTCTCTTGAAGGTAGGCAATGTCTGTTTTATACTGTGTTAATTCACAGAGAATTTTGTGTCTTTTAATATGGGAATTTAGTCCCTTTACATTATATGAGAGAAACTTGACATCTGTCATATATCTTTTTTTTTTTTTTTTTAAGTGTTTGGGATATTTTCTTGTGAAGTCGGTCAGATGGTCTCCCTACCTCCCCCCCCCCCCCCCCCTCTTCCCATTCCCTCCTCCTCCCTCCTCCATCCCATCTCCCCTCCCTCCCCCCTCCCCCCTCCCTCCCTCCTTCCCCATCCCCCCTCCCTCCCTCCTCCCCCCTGGCCTATTCTTGGCCTATGAGCCTTGGAAGGGCAATTCCTCGCCTTCACCCTCAACTCCTCTAATAGTGGTGGTGCTCGTGCACTCCCTAGACTCCCCCCCCCCCCCCCCCCCCCCCCCCCCCCGGTCCATGCTCCCGGAAATCCAGACAACTCATAGCCACACTAATCCACCCAAGTCGACAAGTCGGGGGGTTCTAGCTGCATTTTAGAGCAGAAATCATTCAGTTCTTCTGGGAATCTTAATCGAGCCATTTTTCCTCCCTTAATGCCTATTAGGCATGCCGGGAAGCCCCATTGGTACTTTATATTTTGTGCCCGCATCAGCTCTAAGAGTGGTTTCAATTGTCTTCTCCTTGCCAGCGTTTCCTTAGATAGGTCAGAGAATATTTGTAAGTCAGTCTCTCTGTATCTCAGGGGGGGTTTCCCCCTAAGTCTTCTCCAGATTTCTGCTTTATCAACAAAATTCTTGAACCGAACAACAACATCTCTTGGCCCATATCTATCTATCATCTGGGGGTTTCCCACTCGATGCACTCTTTCAATTTTGAGGGGCTTCATTTCTGCTGGTCTCTCAAGTAAAGGGCAAAAAATTGTATTCATGATCTCCATGAGGTCTTCCTCCTTTTCCTCTACTATCGCTCTGACTCTAAGATTCTGTCGCCTGTTGCGATTCTCCTGGTCCTCTATCCTGTAGGCCGCCACTCTCTGGCTCTCGGTCAGGGCCCTAACCTGCCCCTTCAGGGTGTTTATTTCTTGATCTTGTTCCTCTAATCTCCTTTCTGTCTCTACTACCCTTTCTCTAAGTCCTCCGAGGTCCTCTCTCACCTTATTGATCTCTGTCTTTATGACATTTTCCATCCTTAATAGCATAGCATTCATTTCTGCCTTTGTGGGGGGCTGTGTGTCCTGTAAGTCCGAGACCAACACTTCCGTGTTATTATGATCTTGCTCGCTTTCTATTGTAGTTTCACCCTTAGAGCTCTCCGCACTGCTTGCTCCCTTTTTTAATTCATTCTTCTTCTTTTCAGTCTTTTTTGCAAGCCCCGGACTTTTAAGGCTCCCCTCTTGAGTCATATATTGCTGTATGGAGCTATTCCCCAAGTTATTCTTAGTGGGTTTTAAGGTGACCCCTCTCGTCGATCTATTCATTTTATTGGAGGGTCTAATTCTCTTCCCCAGTTTGAATAATGACTTTTTACAGTCTACGCTATATTATTACTTAGCCTAGCCTGAACTCCTCTATGTGGGAATATCTATTCCCCTCTTACTATTCTCTCCTCTCCCTTCAAGGGGAAAAATGAGGCGCAGAGGGGAAAGAGGAGATAAGAAAAACGGAGGAGACGGCCGGGAGCACCAAAAAGGAGAGAGAATACAGGGGAGGGGTCCCCAGTGAAGAGCACAGGGAAAAGGGGAGAAAAGAAAAAAAAACAAAAAAACAAAAGGACCCGGAGTGGGGGTACCTCCACTCCGCCTCCCTATTGAATCCTGTCTATTCCCCGTCCGATACCCAGCTCGATTACTACAATGGTCCAGCCGACTGTAGCTTTATCTTCCTATGTAAGGGCTGTCCGCCGTATGATTTTAGGGTTTGAACTGCGGTATTTTCTCTGGCTTGTCCTCCTTACCCAGGGTAGCCTTTCTCAGGGTTGGACTTCCCAAGCATCCGAAGAGGTTTTATATATGTGTCTGTGCTTTGAGTGAAAGTTTTGCAAACTCCTTAATCTGTTGAGACTTTGATTATCTTCACTTGATTGTACGCTGCATATAATTCTGTGTGTTATAATTTATACGGCCACCTTGCACATAAGGGTTACCCAGTGACTTAATCTGACAAGATGTTGGTATCTTCTAAAGGCAACTGGTGATATAGCTCAATTCAGCGTCTCTTGACGCACTGGTACCTCAGCCCACAGTCACGTTGCCGAGCTAGTTTCTCTGTATGTCCGCGTTAATTGATCAATGTGACCCTTTTACATATAAGGGGAATCCTGCTCCTTCATAAATTAATGTATATATACAATCTTTTTATACGTATATAGAAAATAGAACTCGAACCAGTATAACTTCCCTGGTCTGACTGCCACTCAAGTCGCAAGTAATTAAGTATGAACACCTTACTGGTGGGATACAAAAAAAAAATAAAAAAATCAAGCCAGCTCCGCAACATATAGGATTTCTGCCACGAGTCTCTTCCCTGGAATCAAGGCAGTTTAAGTCCCATATCTTTAGGTACACTTGTCAGCTTAGCACATATTAGTGAATCACCCGTCAACATTCTACCTCATGCTTTGGTAACCGCTAATGACCACCGCATTAATGATAATGATAATAGTCCTGCTATCTCCGTGTTATAAGACTATAGCAGAGTCTTTACTCAAACATGTACAGCATTAGCTCGTTGCACACTAGTTATAACACTTATAATGCTTATTAGAGATTTTCCCTTTTATCTCCTGAGCTGCGTCACCAGCAGAGAGTCCCAGCACAAGAACACAAAACCGGGGGGAGTGGGGGGGGGGGCCCCGGGGAGGAGGGGGGGGGGGGGGCGCGGGATGGCACCCGACCCTGCTCGGCTCCACTGAGCGTCTCACCCAACCTCAGGACCTCCTTGACGACCTATTGCTGCCGCTGCCAATGCTGCTGGGACTCCTGGATCATCCTCATTCGTGGCGCCGCGTCCTCCGTTCCCCAGCTGCTCCCGGCGCGGTGCTGGCCAATGGCTTCATCCAGGGCACGTGGTATCCCTCTGGGTCCCGTCTGTATGGAGGTTCCTTCGTTGGGCCGGACAGGGCAGGGCTGAGTCTCCGACTCGGTCTCCGGGGGTGTCAGCCTCTCACACTGGCATCCACCGGTCCCAGGCTGGTTTCGTCGGCTCTCCGCTCCCGCTACCACACGCCATGGAGCACGCCGCACCTCCCACCTTTCACGTGCACGTGCGTCACGTCCTCATCCCGGTACTGTCTCTCCAAATGCTGATTTTTTTTTTTTAACAATTTTGTCACTCACCACTCTTTTAAAGCGACAACAGCGTCCAGGACCGCCCAGCTCTGAGCTTCGGTGATCGCGGGCGCAAGCCGCCATATTTGAATTGGGATCCTTGCCCTTATTACACGGCAATAGAAAAAACTCAAAGGCAGATCAATTTTTCAGATTTTTATTTGTTAAAAAAGTTTGAAATATCCAATAAATTTCGTTCCACTTCATTATTGTGTCCCACTTGTTGTTGATTCTTCAAAAAAAAAATTACAGTTTTATATCTTTATGTTTGAAGCCTGAAATGTGGCAAAAGGTCGCAAAGTTCAAGGGGGCCGAATACTTTCGCAAGGCACTGTATATTTTTTATTTTGTCCTGGCATACACTTTAAAGGCATTAAATGAACAATCATCCGCTACACCTCTGCAGAAGGACCGAGCGAGGTTTCAAAGAGTTCTTTTTCACCAGAATCCAAAACTCCACTCTCTTATTAAGGAATGTTTGCACAAGCAAAGTGGTTTTGAGTTTTTTTTCCTTTGGACTCCGTAGGTTTTTACGCTTGTAATGGGTGCTCTAAGCTTCTCCTGCTCTGACACAAATAATTACAGCAGCTATTTACCTCGGTTCACAAAGCTCTTTAGAGAAGCCTCCAGGGAAAGTTTGCTCTTGACCTCTCCCCTTTCCTCCCCTCTACTCAGCAGGTAATTAAATTACTTTAACACAAGGCTGCTGGCTTTTAATGGACAGCTAACTGACAGGTAAAGCAGTTGTTATGTTTGCAAACCATCTGGCCACTTTTGCTCGATACAATATCAGTTTTCCCAAATCCTTCTGGGGAATTGCATTATAAACCTCGTTGGCTCACGTTTAATATTGGATCCCATAACTTAATTAGCCTCGTAGCCCCTTAATCAGTAAATAAAACAGTTCCAGCCACTTTCATGTGTGTGATTTTATTTACTTGCCTCTAAAACAACAGCTAAAACCCTGTTTTCTTTTCAGTTAAGTGGGTGCTGGGTGAGGAGTAGCAGTGGAGTGGATTCGTAATGCGCCAAAGTTCCGCGACGGTGTCAGTGGAGGCTGTGACTCGTTTTGTCGTTTTAAGAGCGCATTGCTTTCTTAAATAACATTTACATCAGCTCCCTATGGGGCCACAAGAAGCAGACAATGGCCAGAGGATACGCAAGAACAACATTGCTACTGTAGCTGTCAGTGACCTGTTAATTCTCATAATCCTTGCCTAGTATATTAAGGCAAGACCATAGAGAAGTGAGAGCAAGAGCTGCAAAGATTAGAGGCTTAACATTAATTTATGTGTCGTCAGCATATTTGAGTACAAAGCAGTGGCGGTCCGTCCATAGAGGGCGCACGGACGCCACTTCCCCTATCCATGTGTCCGGCCCCCTGATCTACATATCAGAGCTCCAGACTATGGATTCCACTGCAGGGTGTGTGTTTTTTTGAGGCACCTGATTAGAGCCAGAGGCTCTAATAGGCTTCAAAAAAGGGTGGCCTCAGAGCGCAGAGCATTGCGCTCTGAGGCCACCCAGTTGCGTGTCGATAGGAAATTCATTTTCACTATTTTCACACTAAAGTTCCTCTCCGCCAATTAGGAGGCAGGTCATGAAATCTGTTTCGGTAGAGGAAGCTTGAGGAGCGGACACCGGAGATGCCGCTTCCCTCACTCCAGGAGAGGAGGAGATGACACCACAGCCCCACCACATGAGCGGGTAAGTGCCAGCCGCCACCGGTACAAAGTGAGTCGGAATTTTGTTGGGTCTATGAGGTCTAGAGCCGAAACATAACTGATATCTGTCCTTAATGATAAGCTCTGTGGCCACTGCATAGGATATCCACTTGACCTCCACTTTCGCCCCATCATGACCAGGCCATTTTCTGCGATATGGCACTGCGTTACTTTAACCACTTAAGGACCAGCCACCGTCATTATACTGCGGCAGGTTGGCTCTCCTAGGCGAATCGCTTTAAGAGCGCTAGGGGACGCAAGTGGCCAACAGTCGCGATGTCTGCCGACCACCCGCGATTGCCCCACAGAGAGCCAGTACGGAGATCTGTCAATGTAAACAAACAGATCCCCGTTCTAACTGGGGAGAAGAGACAGATCTGATGTTCCTAGTGATCAGGAACAGCAATATCTCTCCTCCTTCAGCCAGCCCCTCCCCCCACAGTTAGAAACACCTCCCTAGGAACACAGTTAACCCCTTGATCGCCCCTTAGTGTAAACCCCATTGCAACAATGTTTGTTAAAATCCTTGCAATGTACATACATCACCCAGAGGGGAATTATTTTTTTCTCAAAGTATAACTAAAGGCAAAACTTTTTTTTTCAGTTTTGGACAGAGTGGTGAGAGATTGGAACACCTATTGGGTTTTTATTGCCGTCTGTATGCCTATTAGGAAGTAGGGATGAGCTTTATGTTCGAGTCGAACATGAGTTTGACTCGAACATTGGCTGTTCGCCCGTTCAGCAAACAGCGCACAATTTGGGGTGTTCGCGGCAATTTTGAAAAGCCACGCAACACCCTTTAAAAGTCTATGGGAGAAACCAAAAGTGTTCATCTTAAAGGTTAATATGCAAGTTAATGGCATAAAAAGTGTTTGGGGACCCGGGTTCTGCCCCGGGGGACATGTATCAATGCAAAAAAAATGCAGTTTTTCGAGGAGCAGTGATTTTAATAATGCTTAAAGTGAAACATTAGGGAGATTCACATTCTCTATTTGTCTTGTTTATCCTTATCATTGAACATGAAAGTAACAGAAAATCCCAAGTTTTGGGTTTTCCCCAAAAAAGTAATAGAGGAAAAATGTTCCAATGGGGACACTAGGTCTGGTGACAGAGGGATCCCCAAGAATTTCTCTTAAATTGCAGGGATTTCCTATCACTTTCTGTTTGTCTATGGGACAGGAAGTGAAGGTAAATCTCCCCAACAGGACAAAGATGGCAAAAAAATACCTTACAGGGTTTATAATCCTCCCTTACTCTATCCAAAATGAAAAAAAAAAAAGTTTTCCCTATAGTTCTACTTTATGGAAGAGCCGTGGGCCATCATAAAAAAATATAATAATACGAAATTCTGAGTTTGAAACTCAGAATTCTGAGATTAAAAGTCAGAATTCTGAGATTAAACGTCAGAATTCTGAGTTTCATTCTCAGAATTCTGTCTTTGAAACTCAGAATTCTGACTTTAAATCTCAGAATTCTGACTTTGAAACTCAGAATTGTGACTTTTAATCTCAATCTCTTTTAGTTTTAAACTCAGAATTTTGTATTTTTTTTTTTCATGATGGCCCCAGGGCTCTTCCATACTACTTTAACAAAAGTGAAGTTACTTCTTAAAATCAAGTAACAAAGGAATAGGTAACCTTATTTTCGTACCTATACATAGTCAATCCAAAAATAAATGTCGATTAGAAGACCATACATCCTACTTAGCAGAAAAGAGGGACATTGAGTCATCAATCGTATGAAAAAATCTTTCCATTCTTTTCCAAATGTTTTTCTATTATGATGATCATAATAGAAATAAGAATTTCTGAAAAAAGTATTTTATTAAAAATAATAATGGTTACTCCATATTGTCCAGTGGGGAAGATGCCCTACTATTAGTGAAGTGTAAAGTTGTGTAAAGTGTAAAGTAAAGTATTAGTAAAGTGTGTCACACTCACTGACAATGTAAATTTCAACATTTGTATATTCCACGTAGAACAAGACTATTTGATTATAAGAACAATTATTATATTTAGATAAAAGTTGGAATCTAAAGTTCGATCACTCTGTCAACTTGTCACGTGTACTGTATGTTCAACGGAGCCAATTTATTTTTTTCGAATATTGGTGGGGGGGGGGGGGCTTAATTGTATTCCAGGGCACTGAATTTTCATTGCCTCAATTTGCACCCCAATGACCCCAATATACAGTGGAACCTTGGTTTACGAGTATCGTGGTATACCAGCATTTTAAAAGACAAGCAACTTTTCAAAAAAAAGTTCTGACTCGGTTTGTTTCACAAAACAAGCAGAATTCAAGCTAATGGGGTGTACAGTACAGCATTTGGCCAGAGGTGCGGGGGCGCTCGTGACACTCGGTTCGGAGCCAATACTCGGAAATACTCAGTTCCAAGGGTGTTTCCGAGTCTTTCTGAGGGTTTCCAAGGTCATCTGAGCTGCCCCTGAGCATTTCCAAGGTTCTCCGGCGCCCCCCCACCTCTGGCCACATGCGGTATTGCATTCCATTGAAGTCAATGCGGAACAAATTATTTTCATTCCTATTGACTTCTATGGGGAAACTCGCTTTGATATGCGAGTGCTTTGGATTACGAGCATTCTCCTAGAACGGATTATGCTCGTAATCCAAGGTTCCACTGTATGTTCTTTGCCCAGTTTGGTCAAAATGTTGTCCCAACAATGTGTTTTTGCTTTGTGGAAGAACCTTAAAGTGTGAGAAAACAATACGAACTTCAATAGATTGTGTCCTCAGGGATCTGGACCATAACCTTCCCATAAAACTAAACTCTAAAGTCTGAAATAAATTTAGTTTACTAATTGACTGTGCATTATATAAATAATTGTCTTTCTTTTTTATTTTGTAAATGGCCATTTTCACCTTTTTTCCATCCTGTTTTGTATCTCAGTGCAGCTCATTTCCTCCAACCTCTTTCATCTACTTCCTGTCTTCATGCCCTCCTTCCAGCATCTGTTGAACATTATTGCTCTGGGCCGGTTTTGTGATAGTGGAACACGCCTGCACAATGTATGTTGGCAAGGCCACTTGTGACAGAGCGACAATGCAGGGGCACAATAGAGAGACAGTTGTCACTCCATGAGCGGAAGTGTCTGAGAAAGGATCTTCACAACAGGATGACCAGATATTCTTTTACTGATAGCTGCAAACTTAAAAATACTGAAAATGATTTATTATTTACATGTTAAATCTTATCCGAGATGCTAGTGGTTGGGTTTAGATCATTGAATGATTCCCGCCCAGCATATTGACAAATGATGGCCAAGCGAGAGCTTTCTGGTTCTGCAAGGACATCATTTGACTTTTGCGCAACCTAGCGCCCTCACTCTCACTGCTGCAGGATCTGTCACCTGCTGTGTCCCCTGATGACAGATCATTGTATCGGGCAAGTCCTGGTACCATGTGATCACTGTAACCACTCACAACAATCACATGGCATTTGTACACAATGAATGGCTTTAATTCATAGCCATTCATTGTTTACTATTGTTAGGATCTCTGTGATTGGTCACAGTGATCACATGGTACAGACAGGGCCAATCACAATGCATCTGTACTATGTGACAGCTGTGGCCAAGCACAGCTTTCACAATAGTGCATACTGGCTATGAATGGATGACATTCAAAAAACAATTGCTTATTTATTCATTCCAGGCACTTCTATAGAGCTGTCCATTTATGCAGCGCTTTACATATACATTGTACATTCACATTAGTCCCTGTCCTTAAGCACTTACGGACTGCCTGTCGTCGTTATACGTCGGTACTTTGACGTTAAATGCCGGGGTTATGGCAGCATGCAGCTGCCATAACCCCGGTATTTTCCTAAACAACGGGCAGTCTGTTTTAGGATAAAAGTGGTCTCAGTGGCGGATTCGCAACAAGATCACTTTTATCGCTTACCGGAGCCGTTGGAAGTGGCGGAGACAATCCGGTCCATTGGCCTGATGGGCAGAAAGTCGAGTGAGGGCATGATAGCCTCCACTCGACTCTATGCCCAATGTATATAGATACAGTACACTGAATGAGCACTGTCACCATAGCACTGGAAGTGTGTTACTGACAAGATCTCCAGGTAAGATTAAAAAAGAAATGCAGCTATTACATAAAAGGACTGGTAAGCTGCAATATTAAATGTTTGCTCTTGAGTGTATCCACACTCTAAAGTCTCCTGCACACGATCAGATTATCCGATGGGAATTGTGTGATGGCAGGCTGTTGTCGCAAAATCCGACCGTTTGTATGCTCCATCGGACAATTGTTGTCGGATTTTCCGCGGACAAATGTGGGATAGCATGCTTTAAAATTGTCCACCAACAAATGTATGTTGTCGGATTATCCAAGCGTGTGTACACAAGTCCTTTTGGACAAAACTCCAAACATGCTTGCTCTGAAGCAATGCTCACCTTAACACAACATTAGCAGAAGTTGCCCAAAGGATGGCGCTAAAGAGCTGAAAAAAAACATGTAGTTTCGTGTTTGTTGGCCGACAATTCTTTGTCGTTTGTATGCAATACAAGTTCCTGGCCAACCCCCTATAGACAAAAGTGCTACGCTTTGTCCGATGAAAATCCGATCGTGTGTATGAGGCTTTTGATAAAGTTCTCTCTAAACCAAACGCTTAATTTATTATATAATCCTGGTTGCTAGAATAGCTACTGCACTTTGTTGGAACCAGTCAGTAGTAAAATTTGACTATGTTAAACTAAAATGAAATTAGATCATGATCAATGATAAGATGAGTTTCACTTTACATAACCAACAAACCAAATTTAATAATACTTGGCAACCTTGGATACAATACTTATCTATTGATACCTAAAATCTGTGTAGGTAAAATGTTGACTGCTTTTTTCCTACCCGTTCCCCTCTTTTTTTTTATCTTTTCTTAATTTTTAATTTTTTTTATCTTCTTTTATCTGGTTACTTTTTATGTTGACCAGACTGAAAAATTTCAGCATTTGCTTTGTAAAAATCTGAAGAAACTTTGGTTTTATATAACGATCTTCTTACACTTTTACCCAAACAAGATATTAGTTCAATTGTTTATTTTTATTATCACTTTTATATTTTATATTTGATCTCTTTAACAATGGTAATGTCCCTTTATTTAATAGGGATATTACTCATCTTGGGTCATATTAAAGCGGAGCTCCACCCTGAAAAAAATGCTGCAAAATAATTTTAAAAAATGTTTTTTTTTATACATACCTAAAGTGCCTGTTGCTAGGCAGATCGTCCTAATCTGCCGCGTCCTGATCCGCGTTCTGTCTTCTTTCTTCTCCTCCACGGGGTGCCTCCTGGGGAAGCGGTGTCTTCTGGGACCTTGTGTGTGTCCCAGGAGACATCGCCCAAATAACGTAGTGCGGCTCGCGCATGCGCAGTAGGGAATCGGGCGGTGAAGCCGCAACGCTTCACTTCCTGATTCCCTCAACGA
Organism: Rana temporaria; assembly: GCF_905171775.1. NCBI lineage: Eukaryota > Metazoa > Chordata > Amphibia > Anura > Ranidae > Rana > Rana temporaria. The sequence goes on along the minus strand of NC_053493.1, from coordinate 56,613,059 downwards.
GCGATTGCTCGGCTTCGGCTGCCGTCATCGCGGGCATCCTGGACAGGTAAGTGTCCTTATTAAAAGTCAGCAGCTACAGTGTTAGTAGCTGCTGATTTTAATTTTTTTTTTTTTTTTAAACCGGACCTCCTCTTTAACCACTTCAGCCCCCGGAAGATTTTACCCTCTTCCTGACCAGAGCACTTTTTACAATTTGGCACTGCGTCGCTTTAACTGACAATTGCATGGTCATTCAATGCTGTACCCAAACTAAATTTGCGTCTTTTTTTCGCACAAATAGAGCTTTCTTTTGGTGGTATTTCATCACCTCTGCTGTTTTTATTTTTTGCTCTTTAAGCAAAAAAAGAGCGTGAATTAAAAAAATATATATATTTTTTTTTACTTTTTGCTATTATAAATATCCCCAAAAATGTTTTTAAAAAACACATTTCTTTGTCAGTTTAGGCCGATATATATTCTTGTACATATTTTTGGTAAAAAAAAAACACAATAAGCATATATTGATTGGTTTGTGCAAAAGTTATAGCGTCTACAAACTATGGGAACGATTTATGGAATTTTTATTATTTCTTTTTTTTTACTAGTAATGGTGGTGATCTGTGATTTTTAGCGGAACTGCGACATTGCAACAGACAGATCGACACTTTTGACACATTTTTGGGACCACATTTATACAGCGATCAGAGCTATAAACTGATTACTGTGTAAATGTCACTGGCAGGGAAGAATTAACTCTAGGGGGGGATCAAGAGGTTAAATGTGTGTTCCCTGGATGTGTTCTAACTGTATGGGGATAGGACTGACTGGGGGAGGAGACATATCGTTGTTCCTACTTAGTAGGAACAAACAAAATGTCTCCTCTTCCCTGACAGAACAGGGATTTGTGTGTTTACACACACAAATCCCCATGCTGGCTCTCGTGCCTGCGATTGCGCGTAGCCAGCAGCGATCGCGCCATGCGCATCGGGTCCCCCGCCGTGCTTCGGGCACGCGCCTCCAGCAGCTCTTAAAGGCAACAACGTACCCATACGTTGTTTTGCCCAACCGTGCCATTCTGCCGATTGTATATCTGCGTGAGCCAGTTGGCAAGTGGTTAATGAGTATTTTTTTGTTATATGTCAAAGATATGATATACCTTTTATTATTAACAGTATGTCAATTATTTACATATCTGTTTTTTTCATTTTTATGTCTTTATCCTATGACGAAAACAAAACAATTAAAGATTAACACGCAAATATACAGTATAATGAATTTAATTGTACCGTATTTATCGGGATATAGCGCGCTCCCGCGTATAGCGCGCACCCCTAAAGTTGGACGACTTCGGGGGCGACTCTGCAAGTCGTCCTGAGGACAACTTCAGAGGCGATTTGCAAAACGACTTCTGTATAGAAGTCAATGCAGGCCGCCCCCGAAGTCGTACAGGAACCTTTTTCTAAGTCGGAGCGACTTGCGTCGCTCCTATTAGAACGGTTCCATTGCATTGAATGGGACGCGAGACGTCAGGCGACTGAGCCGCCTGACGTGTCCCCCCAGTGTGAACCGGGTCTTACAACCCCTTTAAGCCTGCTGGAAATTGAGAACTAAGCTCCAGCTATTTCACGTATGTTATTCATTATACCAACACAAAGCCCATCGTAAATGTTATTGTCACAAATGTAGTTCCCCTTTATCATCTAAAAGGAATGGAAAGAGCTGAAGCTTTTCCCACACCTAAAATGTCCAGTTTGTGGGGTCTGTGTTTTTTATTGAATTATTTTTCTCTTTTCTTTCCTTTCTATCATGAGCTGCCTGCCAAGATAGACATGACTGGAGCCTAATTCAGAGGCTACAGTATGTATACTCCAGCAGGAGCAGCACCAAGAATAAATATACAGTTAAGATGATCCTTTGCTTGTCTTAGAGATCTTAAAGGAACTCTTCTCTCTAGCAGGCATGTGGTATATTCCGTAATACAAGATAAATAAGTGTTTTCCACTAAGATCTACAAATTATGCATGACCGATGATTATATAACTCACCACTGGAGAGAACTTGACCAACGTAAGAGAGGCCAACATAATTATATAACATTCCTGCTCCCCATTTCATCCCCCAGCTATGTTGTAACCAGTTTTATAGGACACTGATTCCAAAAACGCTATAGGGGGATTTCATAAAGCAGCTGCGCCACTTTTTTTGGCGTTATTACCTATTTTTATTGTATTGCGCCACATTAATGAGGCATTTGCATCACTTTTGGTTCAGACAGCGTCTTGTACGACAAATTCAAATAGATCTAAAATGCGCCGCTTTTACATTTTGTCACATTGAATGTGCCAAACGTAAAAGTGGAGCTAATTAACCACTTCAATACAGGGCATTTTCACCCCCTTCCTGCCCAGACCAATTTTTAGTTTTCAGCACTGTCGCAATTTGAATAAGAATTGCGCAGTTGTGCGACGTGGCTCCCAAACAAAATTGGCGTCCTTTTTTTCCCACAAATAGAGCTTTCTTTTGGTGGTATTTGATCACCTCTGCGGTTTTTATTTTTTGCGCTATAAACAAAAGAAGAGCCCAATTTTGAAAAAAAACACAATGGGGCTGATTTACTAAAGGCAAACAGGCTGTGCATTTTGCAAGTGCAGTTGCTCCAGAGCTTAGTAAATGAATGAAAGATCCCGGTTTACAAAGAATACCCAATTACACTCAAGGAAAATAAAACAAAAAAGGCATTTTGCTTGCACATGTGTAGCCAAATGCTAGCTATATCGCTTTTGCTATCGTGGGACATTCCTTAACAAAGATTACAATGAGCTTTGTTCCCTCTAGTGCCCAGCATGGGGAATATGTCACCATTTCCTGATTGCAGAGTGATGCCGCGTACACATGATCGGTCAAACCGATGAGAACGGTCTGATGGAGCGTTTTCATTGGTTAAAAAAACGATCGTGTCAGAACGCGGTGACGTAAAACACAACGACGTGCTGAAAAAAACAAAGTTCAATGCTTCCAAGCATGCGTCGACTTGATTCTGAGCATGCACGGATTTTTAACCGATGGACGTGCCTACAAACGTGCCTACAAACGATCGGTTTTGTTCTATCGGTTAGGTATCCATCGGTTAAATTTAAAACAAGATTGCTTTTTTTTAACCTATGGATAAATAACCGATGGGGCCCACACACGATCGGTTTGGTCCGATGAAAATGGTCCATCAGACCGTTCTCATCGGTTTGACCGATCGTGTGTACGCGGCATAAGAGAGACCACAACTGAATGCAGAAGACCGTGGGACATGGAGTCAGCAGGTCCAGTCACTGGACCTGCTGCAAACCACAAATTCCAGCTGGCCGGAAAGAGGAGGAATTTCAGGTAAGGAGATAAATAGAATGGTCTAGGGAGAGGCTCGCCCTCCTGGGACCCCAACCTACCGCTGCAGAGCAGGGACCAGGCATCTCCATTGGATATGAGAGGGCGCCATGGCCCGGAAAGCGCGGAATGCTTTCCATGAGTAAGTCTTATGCCTGGAGGCTGTTTTGGACGTCCTCCACCCAAGAGCTTTGCTATCTCCAGGCGGGCAGAAGCCTACCATTAACATTAGAGTCAGAGACCCTGCATGCAGACACATTTACCCTTTCCTTCCTACACCCAAGGCTTTCCCAGAGAGACACCTTGGGGGTTATTTACGAAAGGCAAATCCACTTTGCACTACGAGTGCAAAGTGCACATGAAATTGCACTTAGAAGTCCAGTCACTGTAGATCTTAGGGGGACATAAAAGGAAAATAAAAAACAGCATTTTAGCTTGCAAATGATTGGATAATAAAATTAGCAGAGCTTCCCCTCATTTCAGATCTACCCCTCAGATTTACAGCGACTGCACTTCCAAGTGCACGTTCAAGTGCACTTTGCACTTGTAGTGCAAAGTGGATTTGCCGTTCGTAAATAACCCCTGTTGCTTGTTACATCCACTGTTGCTGGTCGTAAATTCCACAGCAATATCTTGCGCCCCTTCATAGCTAGCTGAAGATCTTGGACACCTTACATCAATGACCCCTCCCTGCCTTTTATTCCGTTTGGCCTGCGGAGTTGTTTGCCAAAAAGTCTTTCTTCTCCCTCTTATACCTGGGGTCATAGGGCCTGTTGGTCATTACTGCCTAAGTTATTGTTATTGTCGTTTCATTGTATTCTCTGTAATCCTGTTTAATGCTAAAGTATGTGCCCTTTGAAAACGTCATGTATGACGAAACATGTCAGGGCGGAGCCACGCACTGACGTCACCGCGTTAACGTGACCCCAGAAGCACGGGTGTACGTTTGTTTGTTTTTTGTTTGTTTTTTCTGCCGGCAATTTTAAACCGTTGAGTGTATATTGGTACACGTTTTTAATAAACCCAGTTTTATGTTACTTCACCATCTCGAGCCCTCGTTTGTTTTCTCCTGGTGATTATTTGGGACATGGAGTTGTAGAGCGGAGTGTTTTTCGAGGAGAGAGTCACCTGCAGGAATCTGGTGAGGATCAGCTGGAAGTCGAGGAGCCCATTACTCCTGTGATCTCCCATCTTTGGATCGAGTGAAGTTACATGCCTGTTTGAGCCCATCTAACAGGGGGTCCTACGTGTCTGGTAAGAGAATATACTTACCTTACTCTTGGTGTGATCCCGAGGAATTCCTCCTTTTCCAATCAACTTCAATCTGAATCGGTGGTGGACTTTTTTCATCTTTACTGTTTTGGATGATCTTGGAATTGGACTATTTGTTCGATTTTTGATGTTTGAACCTATCATCAATTTCATATATAAAAGTTATATTAATTTAGGGATTTTTTAATTTAATTTTTCCTTAATTTATTTATTTATACATTTATTATTTTGTCCATTTATGTGATACTGGTTGTGTATCTGTTCACAATATAATTTTTATATATAATTTATATATTTTCTTTACTTTATTCATTTAATATATTTATAAACTCATTTAATTGGTATTTATCCATACAATGCATACGCACATTTGTCAGGTTGTGCTGTTTTTTCTAGCGCAAACCTTTTTCCTTTTTTGTCTTCATCCTGTTACATGTATATCACGTGTTTTTTAGGTGTTGCAGCTTGAGTTATTAATTTAACATTTTTTTCACTTATTTTCCTTATCAATTTAGTAATTCATTATTTCCATAGCGCAATATATTTACCCCTTGTTGATTGCGGAGTTGTTTGCCAAAAAGTCTTTCTTCTCCCTCTTATACCTGGGGTCATAGGGCCTGTTGGTCATTACTGCCTGAGTTATTGTTATTGTTGTTTCATTGTATATTCTCTGTAATCCTGTTTAATGCTAAAGTACGCAAGAATATTTACATTTACATTCTTCTTTCTTTGGTTGATTCAAAAACATCTAGTAAAATACCCATTTGGCATTTCTATTGTTTGTCTGGTGTCTTTTGCAAGTGCTATAAAACGGATTACTGTAAAAATGACACTGGCAGGGAAGGGGTTAACACTAGGTGGAGATCAAGGGGTTAAGTGTGTCCTAGGGAGTGATTCTAAGGGGGGATGGGACTTACTAGGGGAAATGTCAGATCACTTTTTATACTTTGTATGAACAGACTATCAGTCATTTCTCCCCTGAAAGAACCGGGAGCTGTGTGTTTACACACACAGCTCCCGGTTCTTGCTCTGTCACGAGCAATCGCAGGTGCCAGTCGGTCATCGCACCCCCTGGGCACTCGCATCGGCTCCAGGGGCAAGCAGCGGGTGCCCGCACCCCTAGTGGCCACAGGGCGAAGTGACATAATAAATAACGTTGTTTCGCCCATCAGAGACATGTTGCGGCAGTAAAACTGCGACTGCTTGTCAGCAAGTGGTTAAAAAGACACGCAGCCATTCACTAAAGCTGGAAGAGAAGCGGTTTAAACTTAAACTGCATAGAGGGTTCTTTACTGTCAGAGCGGTAAGGATGTGGAATTCTCTTCCACAAGCAGTGGTATCAGCGGGGAGCATCGATAGTTTAAAAAAACGATTAGACGGGCACCTCAATGACCACAACATACAGGGGTATACAATGTACTATTGACATAAACACACACACACATCATAGGTTAAACTGGATGGACCGATGTTTTTTTTTTTCAACCTCACCAACTATGTAACTATTAGCCAGATTCAGAGAGAGTTACGCCGGCGTATCAGTAGATACGCCGATGTAGCTCGGAATCTGCGCCGTCGTGAGTTTATATGTATGCTCAAACTGAGATACACTTAAACCTATCTAAGATACGACGGCCTGCGCCGTCGTATCTTAGGGTGCAATTTATCCGCTGGCCGCTAGGTGGCGCTTCCGTTGAGTTCGGCGTAGAATATGCAAATGACTAGATATGCCGATTCACAAACGTACGTGCGCCCGTCGCAGTAAAGATAAGCCGTTTCCGTAAGAGGTACGCCGGCGTAAAGATAAAGCTGCCCCCTAGGCGGCGTAGCCAATGTTAAGTATGGCCGTCATTCCCACGTCGAAATTTGAAAATTTTACGTTGTTTGCGTAAGTCGTCCGTGAATGGGGCTGGACGTAATTTACGTTCACGTCAAAACCAATACGTCCTTGCGGCGTACTTTGGAGCAATGCACACTGGGATATGTACACGGACAGCATAAATAAACAAAAAGGCGCGGCTTTTTGTTTATTTATGTTGATTGTGTATTTCGCACGATAGCTGCTGCCTTGAAATCATTGTGTTGTAGCGCAGTTTTTTTTATTTTTTATTTTTTTTATGTACACAGACGGCGCATGCGCCGTTCGTAAAAAACGTCAATCACGTCGGGTCACCAATCATTTCCATAAAACACGCCCCCCCATCCTCATTTGAATTAGGCGCGCTTAAGCCGGCCACATTTATGCTACGCCGCCGTAAGTTAGGAGGCAAGTGCTTTGTGAATACAGTACTTGCCTCTCTGACTTAAAGTGGAGGTTCACCCAAAAACACAATTTTTAACATTAGATTGAGGCTCGTTTTGTGAAGGGGAATCGGGTTGTTGTTTTTTTAAATCAAAGCCGTACTTACCGTTTTAGAGATAGATCTTCTCCGCCACTTCCGGGTATGGGCTGCGGGACTGGGCGTTCCTATTTGATTGACAGGCTTCCAACGGTCGCATACAGCGCGTCACGATTTTCCGAAAGTAGCCGAACGTCGGTGCGCAGGCGCCGTATAGAGCCGCACCGACGTTCGGCTTCTTTCGGCTACTCGTGGCGCGATGTATGCGACCGTCGGAAGCCTGTCAATCAAATAGGAACGCCCAGTCCCGAAGATCATACCCGGAAGCGGTGGAGAAGATCTCTCTCTAAAACGGTAAGTACTGCTTCGATTTAAAAAAAAAACACCCGATTCCTCTTGACAAAACGAGCCTCAACCTAATGTTAAAAATTGTTTTTCGGGTGAACTCCCGCTTTAAGGCGGCGCATCGTAAATACGATACGCTACGGGGCCTTAAAGATGCGGCGTCCTACCTGAATCTGGCTATATATATGTAACTATGTAAGGAGGTAATTATGTAGGTTACATAAGTGATCTAAAGGGTGTTTTGCACATTTGTCTATTAGAATACTTCACAATGAAACCTTATTAGGCAATATGAATAAATAGTACTATCCCGCTGCCCCTGGTTGAGATTCCACTAATGTGCTATTAGTACAAAATCCGATTAGTAGAATAAATAGATGTAATATCTTCCAACTCCAGAAATCAGATCCCTGCTACCTAGACCCACTTACAGTTCTTTCATCTCTCGGAAACTCAGAGACGATTTTTAAGAACTACTTGTTTTAAGCACTTAAAGCAGACTCCTTATCTATCTCCTTCTCTTCGAGGCGCCCACCCTATTTGCTAATGCTGCTGGAGTGATGGCTGAAATGCAGCTTCTCGTCTCAATTATCAGGCTGAGTCCGCTCGACCACTACTGCGCCATTTAGTGTTGTGATGGAAGAAAAGGGTCCATACGGCTGCGGCATCTGTAAGAGCTACTAAAGTACTCAGCTACCCCCATCCACGGTGACCTGTCATCCGAGTCTAGTACACTGCAGACATATGTTTACATCACAAAACCACACTGACATATGGCAGCTCAGAGGAGACCCCAGGAATTGAATAGCAGCAATTGCTGAGCTATCGGCTTACCCATTGCTGGTGGTCTTTCATGGAGAGGGGCCAGCACAGGGAACCCAACTCTGATCTGTGGAGGAAGATCATAACTAATATCTCAGCAAAGCCACCTTTCCCCAGGGCTTCAAGTTCATATGATGTCCTCCGTGTTTGGTGTTAGTTTCATCTGGCTTCTTCTGTTTGCCGTAAGCTACTGTATTTATTGGCGTAGAACACTCACTTTTTTACCCTGAAAATAGAAGGTAAACTGTACCTGCGTGTTATACGCAGGGGGCTGTGGTAGGTTTTTTCCCTGAAACTGTCCTCTTAACCACTTAAGCCCCGGACCAAAATGCAGGTAAAGGACCTTGCCCCTTTTTGCGATTCGGCACTGCGTCGCTTTAACTGACAATTGCGCGGTCGTGCCAAATGGCTCCCAAACAAAATTGGCGTCCTTTTTTCCCCACAAATAGAGCTTTCTTTTGGTGGTATTTGATCACCTCTGCGGTTTTTATTTTTTGCGCTATAAACAAAAATAGAGCGACAATTTTAAAAAACATTCAATATTTTTTAATTTTTGCTATAATAAATATCCCCCAAAAATATAAAAAAAAAAAATTTTCCTCAGTTTAGGCTGATACGTATTCTTCTACCTATTTTTGGTATAAAAAAAATCGCAATAAGCGTTTATCGATTGGTTTGCGCAAAATTTATAGCGTTTTCAAAATATATATAGGGGATAGTTTTATTGCATTTTTATTAATTTTTTTTTTTACTACTAATGGCGGCGATCAGCGATTTTTTTCGTGACTGCGACATTATGGCGGACACATCAGACACTTTTGACACATTTTTGGGACCATTGTCATTTTCACAGCAAAAATGCATTCAAAATGCATTGTTTACTGTGAAAATGACAATTGCAGTTTGTGAGTTAACCACTAGGGGGCTCTGAAGGGGTTAAGTGTGACCTCATCTGTGTTTCTAACTGTAGGGGGGCCGGGGCTGGACGGGTGACGTCATTGATCGTGTTTCCCTATATTAGGGAACACACGATCAATGACAGCGCCACAGTGAAGAACGGGGAAGCTGTGTTTACACACAGCTCTCCCCGTTCTTCAGCTCCGGGGACCGATCGCGGGACTCCAGCAGTGATCGGGTCCGCGAGTCCCGCGGTCACGGAGCTTCGGACCGGGTCGCGGGCGCGCACCCACGGCTGGGCACTTAAAGAGGACGTACATGTACGTGCTTGTGCCCAGCCGTGCCATTCTGCCGACGTAAATGTGCAGGAGGCGGTCCTTAAGTGGTTAAAACAGACCTTTCAGTAACTTTAACATAGCTCTCAACTGTCCCTGATTTGGAGCAATGTCCCTCTTTCCTCCTCATTTGTCCCTCAGGTTGGTCTGATCTATATAGTTGTATATAAAATGCACTTTTTATCTTTCAAATAGTGTTCCCCAGAGCTAAACCTTTCATCCAATTTCTAAATTGCTGCATTTTTTAATTTTAAAAGCCAATATAAAGGAATAGTAGTGGTAAAGAAAAAGCACTTGTGGATTTAATTAACCTTTCTTTTGGGGTTAATTCTCCTTTAACCACTAGCCGACCAGCCGCCACAGTTATACGGCGGCAGGTCGGCTCGGCTGTGCGAAATCACGTAGCTATACGTCACCTCGCATTGCAGCCATTAGGGGCGCGCCCCCTAGTGTTAACCCCTTCCCTGCCACTGGCATTTTTACAGTAATCAGTGCATTTTTATAGCACTGATCGCTATAAAAATGCCAATGGTCCCAAAAATGTGTCAAAAGTGTCCGAAGTGTCCGCCATAAGGTCGCAGTACCGATAAAAATCGCAGATCACCGCCATTACTAGTAAAAAAAAAAATTTTAATAAAAATGCCATAAAACTATCCCCTATATTGTAGACGCTATAATTTTTGCGCAAACCAATCAATAAACGCTAATTGCGATTTTCTTTACGAAAAATATGTAGAAGAATACGTATCGACCTAAACTGAGGAAAAAAAACGTTTTTTATATATTTTTGGGGGATATTTATTACAGCAAAAAGTAAAAAATATTCATTTTTTTTTTCAAAATTGTCGCTCTATTTTTGTTTATAGCGCAAAAAATAAAAACCGCAGAGGTGATAAAATACCACCAAAAGAAAGCTCTATTTGTGGGAAAAAAAGGACACCAATTTTGTTTGGGAGCCACGTTGCACGACCACGCAATTGTCAGTTAAAGCAACGTAGTGCCGAATCGCAAAAAGTGACCCGGTCGTTGACCAGCAAAATGGTCCGGAGCTGAAGTGGTTAAGGGGGGCGTGACAGGGGGTATTTTCTACTCCCACATACGTTTGCTAGTAGGTGTCCCTCATTCCTATTTCAAAATGTTGGGAGGTATGACTTTAATGTTTGCATTAAAAAAACAATAGTACTATCCATCATGAAAGGAGCTCGTGAGTCAGTGACTTTGCCTAGGCTGAGTCGATGTCATCAGTCTGCTGCAGGTAGGAGAATGCATTTTCTCAGCGTTCACCAACTCCTTCTGCCAATCCCACCACTAGCTTCCACTTGCCCAATGGATACAATTTAACCACTTATGGACGGCCGCACGGCAATATACATTGGTTGTTTGAAGAGGGATATCTCTGTTATGGCAGCACCCCTGCCATAACCCAGGTATCCTTGTCTTCAGCCAGCGGTCCGGTTTCTGATAATGGTGGTCTTTGCGGTGGATTCGACTCTCCTGTGCCCTCTGCTGCTTACCAGAGCCGCCGGCAGCGGCAGAGGAGATCGGGTCCTTCCTGTGGTATGGAGAAGAGTGAAGGGAAGATGGCCACCACCCGTCTCCATACAATAGCAGGGCTGAAGCGACGTCAAAATGTCACTTAGGCCCCTTTCACACGGGGCGGATCGGATGAACACGGACCGTCTGTCCGTGTTCACCCGATCCGATCCGCCAGACGGATGGAAAAGTAGGTTTTTCCTCCGTCACACTTTGGCGGATCAGAGCGGGTCGGATGTCAGCAGGCATGTCACCGCTGACATTCGCAGCTCCATAGAGGAGCATGGAGCGCCCGTTCAGGTCCGCCTAAAAAAAACTGGCAGGCGGATCTGAACGGGCCGCCCATGTGAAAAAGCCCTTAAAGGGCCATTTTTGTTTTAGATTTTTTTTTTATGAACATTTTTTTTTTTGTTTTTTTTTTTTTATTGCATTTTTGTGTAAATATGAGATCTGAGGTCTTTTTGACCCCAGATCTCATATTTAAGAGGACCTGTCATGCTTTTTTATATTACAAAGTTTACATTCCTTGTAATAGGAATGAAGGTGAAACATTTTTTGTGTAAAAAATTAAAATAAAAGGTAAAATAAATGAAAACATTTTTTATACGCACTCGTCCAGCGGAGCTCGCGTTCAGAAGGGAACGCAAAGGTGAGTAGCGCCCGCATATGAAAACGGTATTCAAACCACACATGTGAGGTATAGCCACGATCGGTAGAGCAAGAGCAATAATACTAGCCATAGACCTCCTCTGTAGCTCAAAACGTGCAACCTGTAGAATTTTTTAAATGTTGCCTATGGAGATTTTTAAGGGTAAAAGTTTGTCGCCATTCCACGAGCGGGTGAAATTTTTGAAGTGTGACATGTTGGGTATCAATTTACTCGGCGTAACATTATCTTTCACTATATAAAAAAAAATGGGCTAACTTTACTGTTGTCTTATTTTTTAATTAAAAAAAGTGTATTTTTTCCCCCAAAAAATGCGCTCGTAAGGCCGCTGCGCAAATACAGTGTGAAATAAAGTATTGCAACAACGCCATTTTATTCTCTAGGGTGTTAGAAAAAATGTATAATGTTTGGGGGTTCTAAGTAATTTTCGAGCAAAAAAAATTGTTTTTAACAACAAATCTCAAAATAAGGCTTGGTTCTTAAGTGGTTAAAAAGCCATCCACGATTCTGCCCTGAACGTCATCACCAACTTTGTCTCAAAATATCATCAAATCCATCCTCATCACTCATCCCAAGATTACTTGCTGTCTAGATCCCTCGTCATCTTCTCCTATGCTCATCTCCAGGACTTCTATAGAGCCTCTCCCATCCTTTGGAACTCCCTACACCCAATCTGTCATCCATCTGCTTCCCTGTCAAATTTTGTCCCTTTTAAAATTAAATACCACAAACAAAATTTGTATATAAACAGTACAAATAAATAAAAAGAAAAGTAGAAAAGAAAGGATTGATAAGGGTTAACTTTTTTTGGGGGGCTGGTGGTGTCCAGTTCTTTTTCTTAGCCTGTTCAGTTCGGTCAGTTGTAACCCATAGAGGTGAAGAACTTACTCTTAGATTTTTCTCATCACTATTGGGGAACCTTTGTCGTTAGACATCAAACCGCACAGTAATTGTATTTATTGTGTGATTGAAACTGTATTGTATTGTAGTGTATTCATGCTCTGCGTTGCAGTATAGGGTGGAATGTACCCCGAATAGGTATTTTGTTTTTCATTCTTTTTTTAAAGTATCACTTTCTATCCTCGTGCCAACAGTCTACTGGTGGGGACGATGACAGCAATTAAAAGTTAAAGCAGAACTTCACCCCAAAGGGGAAGTTCTGCTTTATGTCCTCCTTCCCCTTTTTTTGAGGGGGTAGCGGGTACGCAGCTTTGGTAGGTACCAGCTCCCACTTCCAGTCGAAATGCCTAGGCGATTCCACCAGGCATTCGGCACCCCTCCTCCCTGTCCATAGCCTTCTGGGACACATTTCAGATCCCAGCAGGCTGCAGGTGACTTACAAAACGCAACGCAGTGTACTCATGCAGAGTGGGAAGCCGGCTGTGAAGCCACAAGGAGTCACAGCCAGCTTCCCACACTAAACATGCCAGTGCCAAGGACCCAAAGACCAGCAAAGAACTGGCCTAGCTGAGGATGGTGCTAGATCGCTTGATAGACAAGTGTCCTTTTTAAAACTCAACAGCCACTGGTGTAGCGTCAGGAGGCCGCAATTGCACCCCGGCCCCATGCTCCAGGCCTCCTTGTCACAGTCAGTACTATACCTGGAAACAGGGCCATTTGAAGGAATTTGGGGGCCCCAAGCAAAATGGGGGCTCCCCCCCGCATGCAAAGCCTACGTTAGCGCTACACTAATTTTTTTTTTCTATTCTTACCTCCCCTTTTTCCCTGTAGGCTGCCACTGTAGCGTGCCCGAGCTCCTCTTCCCCCTGCCTCTTCCCCTGTCCCCTATCAGATAGTGCACTTCCTGTCAGTCTGCCCGGGAACAGGAAACTGAATCTCCTGTACCACGCGCGGTACCCGGCCGGACTGAGAGGACTCCAGGTGGAAGGAAGAGGAGCTCGGCTACATCCTGGGAAGGGACAGTTGGGGGCCCCAGGCCAGCTCGGGCCCCAAGCAATTGTTTGTTTTGCCTGTCCTGTAGCGACGGGCCTGCCTGGAAAGGAGGGGTGGGCATATAGAGGAACCGATCCATGATCCCCAGGGTGGCAGATAGAGGAACCGATCCCCTCCATTTCCCTCCTGCAGCTGCTGAAAGCCAGCTTCTGCTCCTCTCCCTCCTACTGGCATTCAGTGGCTGCAGGAGGAAAATGTAAGGGATTGGTTCCACTATATGCCGCCCCTTCAATCCAGGTTACTGTTTCTTGCTGCCCAGGCACCCCTTCCCACAGCACTGCCAGCCTCCTCCCTCTCCTCTTCTACTGGCTGCTGCGGGGAACATGTCAGGATGGAAAGCGGGGAAGGGCAAGTAATGTCCTTTTCAAAAACTAACTGTCAGTACTGCAAGCTTTTATTTAAAAATGTTGTTAGCATGTTGGTGGGGGGGGGGGGGGGGTACCAGGGGTAGCAAAAGGCAGACTAATTTCCCGCTACAAGTAATTGATGTAACATTGAAGTCTAAAGTGATGAAAGCCAGTATTGTTTTATCAAGCAATATACATTTTGTGCTTCATTCAAATACAATTCTTGAACTGACTTAGCGTTGCATAGATGGAGTAACAGGTCCTTTTGCTGCCCCAAGCCCACCAGTTAGACGTGCAACCCGCTGTATATGTTTACCGTTCCTCTGGGACCGCCGCCTTCTAGTACCAGCTGCGGAGTTCATCTCAGCTCTGAAGGATCCATGAATCATTTTCAGACATGTTCATAACTAATAGAAAAAAAAACTACAAAGAGCGCCCCTTTCACAAGCTCCCTGTATATAACCAGCTGTCAGCAAAATTGGCCATCGACATGAAATCTAATACATCATTGTCAGCGGCATGTGGAAAACGGTTTTCTAGTCAGAATAAACAAGAAAACAGACGCTGACAACCATAAATGCTGAATTGTAAAATACATGAAATGATTGAAGACATACAGTGTATTTTTATTTTACTTCTGTTTCTTCATATGTCTCCATCCTGTTCTCTTTCTCCGTTATTGGAACAAAGAACATATTTCAGTGGAACCTCGGTTTACGTTTTCTGATGGTGATGCCAGTGGTCCATGGCTGGGTAATATGTGTTGAAATGGCCACTTGTAGTCTTTATTGGAAGCCCATGTGGCACAGTGCCAATGCAGGAGTATTGTCACCCTATCACAGGAAGTGCCAGAACATGGACCCTCAATGCAGAATCAACATATATACAGTGGGGCAAAATAGTATTTAGTCAGCCACCAATTGTGCAAGTTCTCCCACTTAAAAAGATGAGAGAGGCCTGTAATTGTCATCATAACAAATCCAGACAATCACATTGTCTGATTTGGAAAGAATTTATTTGCAAATTATGGTGGAAAATAAGGGCCAGATCCACATACACTACGCCGCCGTACCTTACCTGGCGCATTTTAGAATCCTCAGCGATTTGGCGCCGTAAGTTACGGCAGCGTAGGGTATTTCTGGTGGCGGATTTGAAATTGGGCGGGTTGGGGGCGGGTTTCATTTAAATGAAGCGCGTCCCCGCGCCGAATGAACTGCGCATGCGTCGTCCTGAAATTTCCCGCCGTGCATTGCGCTAAATGACGTCGCTAGGACGTCATTTTTTTTTAACTTAGACGTGAGTTACGTCCAACCCTATTCACGGACGACTTACGCAAAAAATATAAAAATTTCAAATTTAGACGCGGGAACGACGGCCATACTTAACATGGCAAGTCTATGTATACGCCGAAAAATACCAGCTTTAACTATACGCCGGAAAAAGCCGACTACAGACGACGTTAGAAAATGCGACGGCCGCGCGAACGTTCGTGGATCGCCGTAAATCGCTAATTTGCATACCCGACACGAAAAATGCCACCCAGCGGATGCCGAAGTATTGCATCTTAGATTCGAAGGCGTACGAAGACGTACACCTGTCGTATCTAACCCAGCTCTCTGCAGGTGATTCACTAGGTCCCCCTGTGTGGTTCTGGGATTTTCGCTCACCGTTCTTGTGATCATTTTGACCCAACGGGGTAAGATCTTGTGTGGAGCCCTTAGATCGAGGGAGATTATCAGTGGTCTTGTATGTCTTCCATTTTTTAATTATTGCTCCCACAGTTGATTTTTTCACACCAAGCTGCTTGCCTATTGCAGATTTAGGGCCAGATCCACGTACAGCGGCGCATCTCTCCGCCGGGCGCAGCATATCTAAGATACACTACGCCGCCGTAATTTTTTTTTTCCGAATCCTCAAAGAATTTGCGCCATAAGTTACGGCAGCGTAGTGTATCTTTGGCGGCGTAATGGCGCGGCATTCAAATCTCTGTGATGGGGGCGTGTTTTATGTAAATACGTTGTGACCCGACGTAAACAACGTTTTTTTTTAACTGCGCATGCGCCGTCCGTGGGGGTATCCCAGTGCGCATGCTCGAAATTAATCCGGAACAAGCCAATGCTCACGACGGTGATGTCATTCTACGCAAATCCCTATTCGCGAACGACTTACGCAAAAGACGTAAAAAATTCAAAATGCGAGGCAGGAACGACGGCCATACTTAACATTGAGTACGCCACCATATAGTTGCTTTAACTATACGCCGGAAAAAGCCGAATGCAAATGACGTAAAAAAATGCGCCGGCCGGACGTATGTTCGTGGATCGCCGTAACTAGCTAATTTGCATACTCGACTCGGAATTCAACGGAAACGCCACCTAGCGGCCGCCGAAAAATTGCAACTAAGATCCAACGGCGTACTAAGACATACGCCTGTCGGATCGATCCGAAATGCCGCCGTATCTTGTTTTGTAGATACAAAACAAAGATACGACGCGCAAAATTTGAAATTATCAAAAGATACGCCGGCGTAATTCTTTTGTGGATCTGCCCCTTAATCTTCCCAGCCTGGTGCAGGTCTACAATTTTGTTTCTGGTGTCCTTCTACAGCTCTTTGGTCTTCACCATAGTGGAGTTTGGAGTGTGACTGTTTGAGGTTGTGGACAGGTGTCTTTTATACTGATAACAAGTTCAAACAGGTGCCATTAATACAGGTAATGAGTGGAGGACAGAGGAGCCTCCTAAAGAAGAAGATACAGGTCTGTGAGAGCCAGAAATCTTGCTTGTTTGTAGAGACCAAGGCCGGGATTCAGATACATTGGCGTATCTTTGAGCGGACGTAGCGCATCTCATATGCTCTACGCCAACGTAACCTAGAGAGGCAAGTACTGTATTCACAAAGCACTTGCTCCCATATGTACGCCGGCGTAACATAAATGGGCCGGCGTAAGCCCACGTAATTCAAAGTAGCAAGGCAGTGGGCGTGTTGTATTATAATGAAGCGTGACCCCATGTAAATGCATGGGCGATCGAACGGCGCATGCTCAGAATCACGTCGCAAATACTCCCTAAGATACGTCGGCTCAATGCTTTTGACGTGAACATAACCTACGCCCAGCCCCATTCACGTACGACTTACGCAAATGACGTAAAATACGACGATGTTCCGACGTTTCCGACGTCCATACCTTAACATAACTTACCCCTGCTTTATGAGGGGTAAACTTACGCCGGACGCAAGCCTTACGTAAACGGCGTAGCTAAATCCGATGAGCGCAAGTATGTTCGTGAATCGACGTATCTAGGTCATTTGCATAATCTACGGAAGCGCCCATTGGGGCCAGCGTAAATATGCACCCAAGATTACGTTGGTCGTATCTTGCAAAATTCAGACATATCTCAGTTCCTGAATAAGCTCATAGATACGACGGCGCACATTTGGACTTACGACGGCGTATCTGGAGATACGCCGTCGTAAGTCCTTTCTGAATCCGGGCCCAAATACTTATTTTCCACCATAATTTGCAAATAAATTCTTTCCAAATCAGACAATGTGATTGTCTGGATTTGTTTCCACATTTTGTCTCTCATAGTTGAGGTATACCTATGATGACAATTACAGGCCTCTCTCATCTTTTTAAGTGGAAGAACTTGCACAATTGGTGGCTGACTAAATAATTTTTTGCCCCACTGTAATATGAAAGCTGCAGATTTAAAAAGATTGAATTTTTTTTTTAATATACATTACCAAGTTAAAGATTATACAAGATTATAGTGATTGGCTTTACATTTATTCCAACAATATTTGATTAAATCCATTGCTGGATGAACAATGGATTTTCTATCTGCATGGAGTTATGCTTACATTTAAAAAATAAGTAATGAACAATATATTAATCCAAAAATGTAAGAAATGGTGACGTTCCGAATCTTCCACTCATCATGATTCCACATCTCCTCGGTAGCTCTGGAACTACCGAAATATTTATTCAGTCTCAACTTCTTCGTTAAATAAACTTTTCCAACACAATTTTTGTTTATTTTCCTATCGCCGGCTAACATACGATCAGACTCCAGGCTGTGACTAGGAAAATAAATCCACCCCTATAAAATGTATCAGTTCAACAACCATTTCACAAGTTAGAAAAGCAAAACGGTGTTATCTCATGGTGTAATAATTACCACTTAAAATACGGTAATGGCAGCCATTCAGACTACAAATTGTTGTATCAAGCATAAGAAAAATAAAGATAACGTTTATGTGTAGAGGGAATTAGCAGGAGGAAAAAGTGCAGATATTGTCCTCAGTGACCAATGAGATTTTGGGGGTTATTTACGAAAAGGCAAATCCACTTTGCACTACAAGTGCAAAGTGCACTTGAAATTGTACTGAAAGTGCACTTGGAAGGGCAGTCGCTGTAAATCTGAAGGGTAGATCTGAAATGAGGGGAAGCTCTGCTGATTTTATTATCCAATCATGTGCAAGCTAAAATGCTGTTTTTTATTTTCCTTTTTCCTTTTTATGTCCCCCTCGGATCTACAGCAACTTCACTTCCAAGTGCACTTTGAGTGCAATTTCAAGTGCACTTTGCACTTGTAGTTTGCACTTGTAGCGCAAAGTGGATTTGCCTTTAGTAAATAACCCCCTTAGGCCCCTTTCACACGGGGCGGATCAATAATGATCCGCTCCGCTTGCTCAGCGAGGATCGCTCCGTTGATCCCCGCTGAGCCGGCGGATGACAGGGCGGTCCCCGCACACTGTGCAGGGACCGCCCTGTCCCCCTATGGGGGGATCGGATGAACACGGACCGTCTGTCCGTGTTCACCCGATCCGATCCACCAGACGGATGGAAAAGTAGGTTTTTCCTCCGTCACACTTTGGCGGATCGGAGCGGGTCGGATGTCAACGGGCATGTCGCCAAAAAACTGGCAGGCGGACCTGAACGGGCCACCCGTGTGAAAGAGCCCTAAGTCTATGTATAAAAAAAGTTGGACAATAAACTTTAAATAAAATGTATCATGCAATGGCTTTTGTGGATGTTGATAACATGTTGTGGTTTAGTGGTTAGCACTTCTGTCTGGCAGCACTAGTGGAAAAGAGTACCGCTCGAAGCCCTGCGACCTATGCTGTGCTCCCGCCCTGTAGTACTGACAGGTGCAGACTCTGCGCTGATCCGTGGAAAAAAGAAATGTTCCTGGACTGCCGCACTCTGATAGGCGATTTATTGAAACAAAATAAACAAAGGATAAAATCCAAAGCTGTATAACATCCAAAAAATCATGCAACACTGCAATCAATGGTAAAAAGTGGACATAGGGGACAAACAAGCTAACATGTTTCACATCATGGATAGATGCTTAGTCATAGCCTATGACTATGGCAGCACTAGTGTCAGCGGTTAAAATCCCAATTATGACAGTACCTGCATGGAGTTTGCATGTTCATGTGTTGGTTTCCTCCCACATGCCAAAGACATGCTGATAGGTTAATTGGCTCCTGTATAAATTGGCCCTAGTGTGCGTATGCATGAATGTGAGCTAGGGACTTTAGATTGTAAGCTCCTTGGGCCAAATCCTCAAAAGAGATACGACGGAGTAACTGCTGTTACTCCGTCGTATCCCTGGTCCTAACTATGGAACTGATCCACAGAATCAGTTTCCCATAGTTAGGACGAAGATCCGACATGTGTAATTGAATTACACTGTCGGATCTTAGGATGCAGTACCGCATCCGCCGCTGGGGGCATTTCGCGTCGAAATGCCGCCTCAGGTATGCAAATTAGGACTTACGGAGATCCACAAAGCTTTTCAGCTTCGTTTTTTCTCCGTAAGTTTTATTTTGCAAACGCAAAATTAGGGCTGCTTTTACAAGGTGTAAACTGTTTACACCTTGTAAAAACAGACCTTTCTTGCTAGCGACGCGTTTTTTTTTTAATTTTAAATGTTTTTTTTGGCGCCGTATCTTTCTTTTTACCCGACGCAACTTTATTGTCCCGTCACGATCCACAAAGCCCGGCGTAACGTAATTTTGCGCTATGCACGTCGGGAAAATGACGTCACGAGCATGCGCAGTACGGCCGGCGCAGCAGCGCGCCTAATTTAAATGGGAATCACCCCCTGGAGAAGAGGAACACCTTGCGCCGGCCGGATTTAAGTTACACCGCTCAAAATTTCTAGGTAAGTGCTTTGTGGATCGGGCACTTAGTTAGAGATTTTGCGCCGGTGTAACTTAAATGGAAAAAGTTACGTTGCGCCGGGTTTTTGAGGATTAGGCCCCTTGAGTGCAGGGAGTGGACTGATGTACAATATATGTAAGGGGTTGCGTAAACTGTCAGCACTATATAAATACCTGTAATAAATAAATAATTAGGGTTGCACCGATACCACTTTTTTAAGACCGAGTATTTCCTGGCAGAAAAAAAATGTTTTACTATCCAATGTTAAAAAAACAAGGGCAGAAGATGTAATAAATGGAAAGACGAAGGAATATCACTGAAGGTTCGCTTTAAAATCCTTTGCCCGGGAAGAAGTCCTTTTGTTGACAAAACCGTCAGACTGAGCTGTATATTCCTGTTGTCGCACATTGTACATATTTGGATGTTCTGTGGCGGCCGCCTTCCTTTTTTTATCATGCAATGCTGTTTTTACCATGGATACGTGTATGTGCAATACTTTATGGTAAATGCAACCCTAAAGAGGTTTTACACTATCCAGTGTTTTATGTTTTACTTGTATCTGACTACACGGTCGTCGTTTGGGTGGAGTCCCCTGGATGCTCTGGAGCTGTTCCTGACATGGTTCCTTTGTACATCCCCTACTGATGACCCCTACTGGGACATATTCACCAAGTCTGGTTGACGCAGGGCCGGCCCTACCATGGGACCCGATGGTACCATTGTACCAGGCGGCACTTTCAGGGGGTGGCAAATTGCTGCCCACCCGCCATCCCATTCCGCCAGCTCCGCTCTCCACTCCACTGTGGGGCTAATTGCCGCCCCACTGCTCCTCCCATTTGGCTCTCCGCTCCACTGTGGGGCTAATTGCATGAATAGAGCCATAACCGGTCCTTTTTATACTCCTATACATGTAAACAACCATAACAGGTCCTCTTTATACTCCTATATACATGTATAGAGCCATAATAGCTCCACTTTAGTTATCATGATATAAAATAATGGATGTGGGGGCATTTCGGTGGGCGTAATTTTTTTTGTTTTGGGGGGCAGCATTTCATTCTTGGTACCAGGCAGCACAATGTCTTGGGCCGGCACTGGGTTGACGCTTCGTAATAAAGGGTCCAGTCTCTCTGGTAAGAGTCCAGCCTATTGTGGTGGTGTATTCACTTGGTGAAGGGATTGGATAACCTTATCATCAGTTGAATCATGGAGTTTGCCATTTGACCATTTTGCTCCATTTGAGAGGCTGATTTTTTCTGGATTGTTTTTTTATTTATAATTTTTTTCAGTATCTTTATATCAATCACTCTAGCGCAACACACCTTTATTTTACTTCTTGTTTTTTGTGGTAATATCTCACATTTGTGGTGCTGCTTTTTTTCACATTGAATCATGTTTTCACATGCGCAGTATTATTATTGTATTTAAAATCCTTTAGACAGGAAGAAATTAACCTCCCAGTAGGCATGTGCATTTCGTTTCGTTCGGAATCGAAATTCGGACGAATTTTTCATTATTCGGACATTCGGATGCATACGAATTCCCGAACTGTAATATTAACGAAATAACCGAATCCGAGCGAACGTTTTCTAATCGAAAACCCGCGTACGAAATTCGATCGAATTCGAAAACAAATTCTATTCGAATCGAATTCGAAAACAATTCGATTCGAAAACAAATTCGAATGAAAATTGAAAGCAAATTTGAATCAAAATCTAAAAAATATAAATCGATTTCTAAAAAAGAATACAATAAAATAGAATATAAAATAATAAAACAATAGAATGAAAATCAAAGAATAGTAAAGAACAGAATGGAATTTAATAGAATGTAATCAAATACAATAGAATATGACCTGGCTTCTTCTATCTATCTTCCATTTTCTGAAATTCGAAATTCATATAGAATGAACTCAAATTTGAATAGAAAAATATTAGAGTAGAATAATAAAATATATATATGAATATATAAATATATTTTATTCTACTCTATTCTAATATTTTTCTATTCGAATTTGCGATTTTTTCTTACCAAAAATATGTAGAAGAATACGTATCGGCCTAAACTGAGGAAAAAAAATGTTTTTTTATATATTTTTGGGGGATATTTATTATAGCAAAAAGTAAAAAATATAAATTATTTTCAAAATTGTCGCTTTTATTTTTGTTTAATAGCGCAAAAACTAAAAACCGCAGAGGTGATCAAATACCACCAAAAGAAAGCTCTATTTGTGGGGGAAAAAAGGACACCAATTTTGTTTGGAAAACACATCACACGACCGCGCAATTGTCAGTTAAAGCGACACAGTGCCGAATCGCAAAAAGTGGCCCGGTCTTTGACCAGCAATATAGTCCGGGGCTGAATTGGTTAAAAACACCACTTGGGTAATGCGCAAGGTTGGTGCGCCCTCTCTTCTTTGTTTTCATGGATTGAAATTTGTCTGGTTCCTGCTAAATTTGCCAAATTTCGATCCTTGTTTGGCCAGCTTTAGACCAACTGCAAATATTTGAAGGTCCTTCCTGAATTCTCCGATATCCCGCAATGTTTGGCTTCTGTTCAGATCTGTTTACAGAACAGGAAATGTTCATGCATGACGCAGTCTTCTAGGAGCCAGTATGCTGTTAGTCTTGTTTGGTCGTCTTTGTTACAAACTGTCTGCCCTGTCCTCAGGAGACGGTATGGGGTCAGGGGTGGACGTGCACCTGCTGGAGAAACAAGAGATGTCTCTGATTTGTGCACTGCCTACAATAATCAAATTATCAAAAGAGTAATAACTAGAACTTGTCCAATGTGCTTGTAATTGCTTGTAGAGGTTGGAGACTGGACATAAAGTGCCTTGCAAAAGTATTCACCCCCCTGGGCTTTTTACATGATTTGTTACATTACAGCCTTTAGTTCAATGTTTTTTAATCTGAATTATACCTGTATGTGATGGATCAGAACACAATAGTCTAAGTGGTAAAGTAAAATTAGAAAAATATATACATAAAACTATTTTTCAGAAATAAAAAACTGATCATTGGCATGTGCGTATATATTCACCCCCTTTGTTATGAAGCCCATAACAAGCTCTGGTGCAACCAATTCCCTTCAGAAGTCACATAATTAGTGAAATGATGTCCATTTGTGTGCAATCTAAGTGTCATCTGTATCTATATCGTTACATATACACACCTTTTTGAAAGGCCCCAGAGGCTGCAACACCTAAACAAGAGACACCACTAACCAAACACTGCCATGAAGACCAAGGAACTCTCCAAACAAGTAAGGGACAATGTTACTGAGAAGTACAAGTCAGGTGTAGATTGTAAAAAAATATCCAAATCTTTGATGATCCCTAGGAGCACCATCAAATCTATCATAACCAAATGGAAAGAACATGGCACAACAGCAAACCTATTGGCTGCTCGGCGAGATGACGTAGATCTACGTGATCTCGCCCAGCAGAGCGACTGTTCGGCAAGCGGTTAATAAAAAGTTAAATATACTCACAAACAAACCAGTGATAAAAGCATATCAGGGTCAATAGAAAACACAAAGCAACCAGGTGACCAAGACTATTCCCAGCAAGCTGGAGGATCTTCCAGATGGCTGACGTGTTTCAAGGGGGGATCCCCTCTTCCTCAGAGCCCTGAAAAACAGGAAGTGAGGGGAAATCTAACCCTAGGAAGGGAAATTCAGTTTGCGTCGCTATGGGGGTGTGGCCCTGCCATAGGGGTGACACCGGGGCTTTTTTCAGCAGGAACAGGACGGAAGAGAGTTCTGCCATTTCCGACGCTGGCCCTGTGCTTTCCGCTCACTACTGTCACTTCTAAACTTCTGTTTTTTAGAAGTGACATCTCTCCTGTCTGGCCGCTGCACTGAACCCTGGGAGCAGCTGGGGTACTTCTAATACTGGCCATGTATCGATTCTTGCCACCCGCAGCATCTCTCGCCGCCGCCTGTCACACCAAGTCTGGGAAGCTTTTGCTAGGCTGCTCCTCCTCGGCTCTGACGTGTCTTATGACTGGTCATGGGGAGGAGCGTGGGAGGAGGGGCATCTGAACTCTGCACCTAGCACCCACCTGAACTCTGCACCTAGCACCCACCTGAACTCTGCACCCTGCACCCACCTGAACTCTGCACCTAGCATCCACCTGAACTCTGCACCCTGCACCCACCTGAACTCTGCACCTAGCACCCACCTGAACTCTGCACCTAGCACCCACCTGAACTCTGCACCCTCTACCCACCTGAACTCTGCACCTAGAACCCATCTGAACTCTGCACCTAGCACCCACCTGAACTCTGCACCTAGCACCCACCTGAACACTGCACCCTGCACCCACCTGAACTCTGCACCTAGCACCCACCTGAACTCTGCACCGGCCTGAACTCTGTACCTAGCACCCTCAGAACCCTACACCCTGTATCAAGCACCCTCCTGAACCCTGTACCTAGCACCCTCCAGATGAGAATTTATAGGACCCTTTCCCACCCAGTTGCTGTGGTACACTCAGCCCCCTGCCCCCCTATTCCAGATTACTTTTTAATAGGTTTGTTTATTTAGTTGCACAGGTGATATTTTACTATAGTATATAGTATCTAGCATGTTTTTTTTCTCTCATTCATTTGTATTGCTGATAAGTGTGTACATTTTTACTTAAAGGGGTTGTAAACCCTTGTGTTTTTTCACCTTAATGCATCCTATGCATTAAGGTGAAAAAACACCTGGTAGTGACCGCCCCCCCAGCCCCCCCGTTTTACTGAGCCCTGGAATTTCCCTCGGCGGAGACGCGCTGTCCCTCTGCCCGGGGGTTCTCGGCTCTTGATTGGATAGATTGATAGCAGCGCAGCCATTGGCTCCCACTGCTGACAATTAAAACCAATGACGCTGGGGGGGTGGGCAAGTCCTACATTCGCCGTCTACGGGAGGAGGGGGGGGGGCAAACTTCCCAGCTGAGTTTGCCCGCTCTCCCCTCCCCCCCCCCGAAAAGGTGCCAAATATGGCAGCAGAGGGGGAGGGGGGAGGCAGACAAGCAGAGCTCCCCCTTTTTCTTTTGTTTGCTTGTAAAAATAAGTATTTTTTGCTAAAAAAAATTGTTACAACTCTCAAATATTATATATTTTTTAAAGCAGACGCCCTTGAGACTAAAGTGGTAGGTTTTGCAATTTTTTTTATGTCATACGGTATTTGTGCAGTGGTTTTTCAAGCGCGATTTGTTCTTAATTTTAATGCAACAAAAACACAATACGTAACCCAATTTTTTTGTAGAATATAAAAGATGATGTTATTAGTAATTAGATACCAAACATGTCACACTTTAAAACTGCCCACGCCTGTGCAACAGCGACACACAACATCAATTTTACTATCCATAGGCAAGGTTTTAAAAGCCTTTACAGGTTACCACTTAGGATTTACAGAGCAGTTCTAGTGCTAGAATTACTGCCCATGATCTGATGTCCGCGATGATACCGAACATGTGTGGGATGACCATTGTTTGCGTGCGAGACTGACGCATGCTTTCGCCTTTGCATGGGGGGACGGGGGTACTTACATTTTTTTTCTTAATTCTTAATTTATTTTATGTTTTGTTTTTTACACTGCTTTTATTTATTTTTTGCTCACTTTTTTTTTGCTGTTACAAGGAATGTAAACATCCTTGTGGCAGTAATAGCTATGTGACAGGTACTCTTTATGGAGAGATCTAGGGTCTATAAGACCCCAAATCCCTCCTCTTCCCTCAAAAGAATTCAGAACACCAAGATCGGTATGTTTGAAAGCTTTCCACTTTTTTAACATGGTGCGGTTGACATCGGGGTAAACTGAAAATTATGTCAGGTCATCGCTTCTGGGTTATCATAGCTGATCCCCCCAGATTTGTTCAGCAGTCCGGCCAGCTAGCAAACATGCTGGCTGGTCACTCGGGTGTCCCGGTGGGATGCCGCAAGTTAGCTACTAGGATTGCTTTTACAAGATCGCTGGCTGTAAGAAAAAGGACTGGGATGATGCCTGCAGCTGCAAGTATCATCCCAGTATAACTGCTTGAAGTCCAGCAACGTACGGGTACATTGCTGGTTGGCAAGTGGTTAAGGCAATTCCTTGGGGACCCCCATGTCACCAGAACCGTGTCCTCATTGGAAGAATTCCCCTCTTTTACTTGGGATTTTCTTTTACCTTCACTTTAATATAATAATGGTAAAAATAATAATAAGGGTAAACAGGACAAATAGAGAAGGGTGAATCTCCTTAATGAGAACACAGACAGCCAGTGGCGTCACTAGGGGGTGGCTATTGGGGCTATAGCCCTGAATCTGGGACCCATAGCCCTGAGTCTCTTACCGCAGGGGTCCCTGCCTAACCAGCAGGCCGTGGCCTCTCTGCAGGTGGGCAGCTGCATGAGAGAGACCCTGGCAGGCGGATGAGAGAAGCAAACAGATGGTATCATCTCTCTCCACCGGCCCTGCATCGCCGCTTACCACCTGCGTGAACCCCCCCCCCCGGGCTGCAAAAGGGTTGGTGATCGCTGCTATGGGCTCTAGCCTCAGATCTTTTGCAGACCTACCAACGCCCCTGCAGACAGCAATAAAAACTGACAGGGGCACTAATCCATCTGCACTCTGTCCAAAACTAAAAACTTTTGCCTTTAGTTATAATTTAACTCTCCAAGATGTTTTTGGATTGTGGGTGAGAATGAACAGGAATGGGAAGGAATGTAAAATCTCTATACAAGTAATATTGCTAAATGGAACTGAAGCCCGCACCCCAGCACTGCAAGGGCACAGTGCCCTCTTCTAAACCAATAAACGGCACTGTATCACTTGGGAGGGGCTCAGTATTATCACTTGGAAGGGGCTCAGTATTATCACTTGGAAGGGGCTCAGTATTCTGCCCGTGGTCAGACCTTCATCTCAGGACAGAAGACATCCTCTTCTGGAAAGTGCATGAGACTCCGTGTCACCATCACTTAGAAGACATGGCCATGTGTCAACATTCAGAAGAGTTCAGTCTGCATAGCAGACACACCGCTGCCTGTCCTGACATGCCTTATGAAGGAGGGAGACAGATGGCAGGCCTGAGCGGGGACATGGGGGAATAGGTTCCAGCAGGACAGACGGCTCCTAACCTCCACCAATGTCCTCAGTCACCTTTATTTACACAGCAATGGCCAAATCACACAGAATCATTATGAAGCATCTGGTCACATCGCAGTGAAAAGGCTGCATGCGCTGTTTACCACAGCTGGTCACTTAATGCGGGGAAGACGAAACATGAAGGAATCCAGAGAAATGTCATTTACCGCGTTCAAGGACAACTACCAAGAGTTGAGTCCGTTTTTAAAAGTACAAATTAAAGCTGAACTTACAGGCTCCTCCCCTGATAATGCTTACACTGATTTCATTGGACACTGTGGGAGTTATTTACTAAAGGAAAAATCCACTTTGCACTACAAGTGCACGTGAAATTGCACTTGGAAGTGCAGTCGCTGTAGATCCGAGGGGGGCATGCAAGGAAAAGAAAAAACAAAATTTTAGCTTGCACATGATTGGATGATAAAATCAGCAGAGCTTCCCCTAATTTCAGATCTACCCCTCAGATTTACAGCGACTGCACTTCCAAGTGCATTTTCAAGTGCACCTGTAGTGCAAAGTGGATTTGCCTTTCGTAAATAACCCCCTGTGAGTCTTTTCAGTGTGCATTATAAGCTTCAGACAGTCACACTGAGCCCACCGCTTTTCTTGGCTGGAGGGCGTCATCATCATCATCTAGCCCTGGGGTCTCCAAACTGTGGCCTGCGGGACAAATGTGGCCCTTTGCTTGCATTCATGCTCTTGGGGCACTATTCCTCCCACTGACACCAATGATGGGGCACTATTCCTCCCACTGACACCAATGATGGGACACAATTACTCCCACTGACACCAATGATGGGGCACTATTCATCCAACTGACACCAATGATGGGACACTATTCCTCCCACTGACACCAATGATGGGGCACTATTCCTCCCCACTGACACCAATGATGGGACACTATTCATCCAACTGACACCAATGATGGGACACAATTACTCCCACTGGCACCAATGATGGGGCACTATTCCTCCCACAAACACCAGAGATAGGGAACTATTCCTCCCACTGACACCAATGATGGAGCACTATTCCTCCCACTGACACCAATGATGGAGCACTATCGCTCATACTAACACCAATGATGGGCCACTATTCCTCCCACTAACACCAATGATAGGTATTCATCCTACTGACACCAATGATGAGTCACTATTCCTCCTATTGACACCGATGATGGGGCACTATTCCTCTTACTGACAATTATGTTTACCCCCACTAACCACCAAGCCATTGTTTACTCCCACTGATGCCACAGCGTTTTCCACTGACACCAATGATGGGGCACTATTCCTCCTACTGACACCAATGATGGGTCACTATTCCTCTTACTGACACCAATGATGGGGTACTAATCCTCCAACTGACACTGATGATGTGGCACTATTCCACTCATGGACACCAATGCTGGGGCACTGTTCCTCCTATTGACACTGATGATCTTACTGACATTTTTTTACTCCCACTAACCACCATGCCATTGTTTACTCCCACTGATGCCAGAGCGGTTTTCCACTCCTATTGGCCACAGTCCGACCCCCCTAAGGTTTGAAGGGCAGTAAAATTTGGAGACCCCTGATCTAGCCCATGGGTGCTCCACCCTCTGGCCCTCCAGCTGTTGTGGGACTACAAGTCCCATGATGCATTGCAAGGCTGACAGTTACAAGCATGACTCCCAAAGGCAGAGGTATGTTGGGACTTGTAGTTACAGCTGGAGGGGCCACATGTTGAGCACCGATGATCTAGCCCACTGATATGCAATTAGCGGACCTCCAGCTGTTGCAGAACTACAAGTCCCATGAGGCATAGCAAGACTCTGACAGCCACAAACATGACACCCAGAGGCAGAGGCATGATGGGACTTGTAGTTTTGCAACAGCTGGAGGTCCGCTAATTGCCTATCCCTGATCTAGCCCTTTCCTCTCCAGGCTGACTGTCCCTGGCCCACCCCCTTCATTCATTGGATTTCCGTTATTCCAATCATGTAGGCTGACCCATAATAAAAAAAATTGGGTTTAAGGTGCTGAAATGGTCTCGGAGTGCTTGGGCTCCCCTAAACTGACCCCCTAGGTGCCATATAAGTTTGGGGTCCTGAGCTGGTTTCATTAGTATTGGAATTAGAATTTTGTGTGAAATTTTGTTTCATTGCTTGGGATTTGTTGAAATATGTTATTGTCATTCGGAAACTTGGACAAATATTTTGTTATTCAGAAATTTGGATGTATCTGATTTTCCGAATAAAGAAAAATGTGTTCAAATTTCGATTCAGAACGAAACAAACGCGTGTCTATCTGGTCCCCGGGCCACAGTTTGGGGATCACTGCTCTTGCAGATATAGGGCCAGATCCACGAAGCAGTTACGCTGGCCTATCTATTGATACGCCGCGTAACTTCTAGGTTGCTCCGGCGTATCTTTGTTTTGTATCCACAAAACAAGATACGCCTGAAGCTGGGCTAGATCCGACTGGCGTACGTCTTAGTACGCCGTCGGATCTAAGGTGCATATTTACGCTGGCCGATAGGTGGCGTTTCCGTAGATTTCCGCGTTGAGTATGCAAATTAGCTAGATACGGCGATCCACGAACGTACGTCCGGCCGGCGCATTTTTTTACGTCATTTACGTAAGGCTTTTTTCAGCGTATAGTTACCCCTGCTATATGAGGCGTATCCTATGTTAAGTATGTTCCCGCGTCGAATTTTGAATTTTTTACGTTGTTTGCGTAAGTCGTTTGCGAATAGGGCTTTGCGTAGGATGACGTTCACGTCGTAAGCATTGGCTTGTTGCGGGTTAATTTCGAGCATGCGCACTGGGATACCCCCACGGTCAGCGCATGCGCCGTTAGAAAAAAACGTAATTTACGTTGGGTCAAGACGTATTAACATAAAACACGCCCCCATCACATCCATTTGAATTGCACGCCCTTACGCCGCCAAAGTTACACTACGCCGCCGTAACTTACGGCGCAAATTCTTTCAGGATAAAGAAAATACGCTGTAAGTTACAGCGGCGTAGTGTATCAGAGATACGCTACGCCGGACGCAACAATGCGCCAGGCTACGTGGATCTGGCCCTAAGTATTTTTCAGCACTGGCAGCATTTTAAAAGATAAAAAAAGCATTATTAATATTTATTATTATTAATAATACATGTTATTATTACATGGAAATACTAAATATTTTTTGTTTTTTATTTTTACATTTTGGCCATACAAGATACATCTTAGTCTATCTTTTCTGATGAATTACGTTTGAATTTTAGAGACTGCAGATTCTGTTGAGCGATTCCTTTTGAGGCCCCTTTAAATTGGGCTAAAATACACAAGTTTAAAGGAGACCATAGTTTCATTAAATAATATCAGTTGTAGACATTTCTGTAATTTTGCCTATATATATATATATATATATATATATATATATATATATATATATATATATATATATATATATATAATCAGTTTTCTGGTCTTTTATAAAAACATACAAGTGCAGATTATGAAAAGTGCTAAGCAATAGTGACATCTAGTGTTCAGTGTGCAAAGTGCAGCCCACATTTATCCATCAACAGGAAATGTTGTCATCCTTCTATGACTTTGTCCCTCACTAATGCAGATTGCAAAGGCATGGTCCACACTGTTGTTACCATCGGGGTGCCCTGTGGCATCATTCATACAGGGGTTTTAAAATGCTGCAAATTGCTAAATCTACTGCTAAAATTGACATCTGTGTGCGATTAGCAGCGACAGCCTAGTCTGTACACTGCAATGACAGGCTGTCAGCTTCCACAGCTATTTGTGCCTGTCCACAAAGCCAGTAGTCGCCAGTGGTCATTGTGGCTGGATGTCACTATTCGGGCACAGCGCCAATCAGGAATTGGTAGATTCTTACTGCTGGGATTTGTAGTGTGGCGAAACACCTGTGTAAATGGTGCCTAAAAAATTTCATACAGCCGCTGTCAATGTATATAAGAAATGGGTGCTGGGGAGCTCCAGAAGATCAGAAGGGCTAATTTGCAACAAAAGATGAAAAGTTATTCATCTGGCACTGGCAGCAATTGATGGGGCACAGTAGCGCCAAGTAATGGGCACAGTGGCAGCAATTGATGGGGCACAGTGGCAGCAATTGATGGGGCACAGTGGCAGCAATTGATGGGGCACAGTGGCAGCAATTGATGGGGCACAGTGGCGCCAATTGATGGGTACAGTAGCTGCGTTTGATGGCACAGTTAATGGCACATTTAATTTTTGTTTTTACAGTCCCCTTTTAAAAAAATGTATCACTTTTATTCCTATTACAAGGAATATAAAGATCCCTGGTAATAGAAAGGACAGGTCCTCTTTATGGAGAGATCTGGGGTCAAAAAACAAAACAAAAAATTCCTTTACCTTTAAAAGCAAAAAAATAAAAAATATTTTGCTTTGAAAAAAAAATTGTTAACTTCCACCCTGGACAGGAAGTGATGGCATGAAGTCACTCCGGTCCTCCAAGCCCATCGAGGCGTGCACACAGGACGACATCCAGGGACGCCCTGCCAGAACTAGAGAATAGCCGTGAGGCCGTATATGGAATATAGAACATTTAGGAAGGGCTTGAATGTCAGTATCAGCCACAGCCAATAGCGCCATCTGCCTCCTTGCAACAAGGACATTGGCAGCTCGAAGCACCTGCCCCCCTGCCATGCATCTCTCATTCCTCAGGTGGCTCCAGTAGAGTAGACTTGTGCTATAGGCATGTAAATATTAGAGCAAATGTTTACCTGCGTAAAGGATAAAAAACAAAAGCCCAAATACTTTTCCAGGAATGAGATACAGTGAAACCTCGGATTGCGAGTAGCGCGGTTAACGAGCGTTTCACAATACGAGCATTTTTTTTTTACTCCTGACTCAGTTTGCGATAGTTGTCTCGCGAAACGAGCAGGATTCAAGCCTCTGCGGTGTGCAGTACCGCATTTGAGCAGAGGTGCGGGTGCGCCGGAGCTGATCGGAGCCGAAACACTTGGAAATACTCAGTTCCAGAGGGTTTGCGAGTTCAGCTGAGCTGTCCCAGAGTATTTCCAAGGCTCTTTGGCACCCCCCACCTCTGGCCATATGCGGTATTGCAGGCCATAGAAGTCAATGCGGAACTAATTATTTTAGTTTCCATTGACTTCTATGGGGAAACTTGCTTTGATATGCGAGTGCCTTGGTATACAAGCATTCTCCAGGAACAGATTATGCTCATAATTCGAGGTTCCACTGTATGTTGGGCATTTGAGAAGCTAAATGCCCCCATGCATGGATCTACACACTGCAGTTTTTATGTCTGAGCATATAAGGCCATACATTTTCGGGAAGATCTTTGATGACTGCTGACAAGGTTCTATAAAGTCAGCAGCCAGGTACAATGCCTACCCAACACCCTCATACATCCAGACAGTTAATGCCGGGGACAGAGATCTAATCATTTTCCCGCTAAAGTTCTAGACAGAACAAAGTGAAAATAACCCGATTAAATTTCCCTTTCAAGCTGAAACACATTACAGTAAAAACTTTGTAAACTTCTTAACAAACAAGGCAGGCAGATTGATAACACAATGCCAGAAACAGCGCAGCTTACTGCAAATCTCTACCTGGCGCCCTCACTTTAATTACATTGATCTCCGAGACAAAACTGATGGAACGTATGTGATTTGGATGTCAGATGGGGAAGATTGTGCATGTTAAACCAGCAGGAAAAAGTTATTGACAAACGAGTTTATGTAGAAAGTGTATCTGATCTGATCTTTTATCTGAACTCTGCAAGTCTGTGCAGGGTGAGGCGCTTTATTTACACCTCTGTAATTCCAAAGAATTTAAAGAACCACCAACTCTTTTTTTTCTCCAAGGTCTTGAATATATATTGACAATATATAACAAATGGGTTGGCCATTCACAGCTCAGACCGCCTAACCACTTGGACAAGGTCAAGGCATTTAGCAGACAATATCGTGCCTGAGTCTGACATCAGAAGAACTCATCATGACCGACAGATTATCCAATCCGACCCATCATGCAGGTTGGGCAAGGAGGTCAGTTTTACAAAATAGCAAATGAAAGTAAAACCTTGGATTGCGAGGATAATTTGTTCCAGAAATGTGCTTGTAATCCAAAGCACTTGTATATCATAGTGAATTTCCCCCATAAGAAACAATAGAAACTCAGAGGATTCGTTCCACAACCATTTATTCATAAATCCTTCAGTTTAAAGCGGAGTTCCAAAAAATATTAAAAGTTGAGAGCTACAAATACTGCAGCTGCAGACTTTTAATATATGGTCACAAACCTGTCCATGGCGCCAACAATGTCAGCACCTGAAGCCGATGTGTCCCCCAGCTCTCGGGTGTGGCTTAACATCCTAGTTCCCTCCAGCGCATGTGCAAGTCGCGCCGTGCGATCCCACTGGTCCCTGCTGTCTTCTGGGACCGTGTCTCTCCCAGAAGATAGCAGGGGGGATGGAGTAGGCGCCGGATGTGGTGTAGGTCACCGCAATGATCTATGCCCAGAAGTGGGAGCAAATTCCTAGATTACACAGGTATCTGCTCCCTTCTCCACCCTGAAAGGTGCCAAATGTGACACCGGAGGGGGGGGGGGGTAGGATTCCAATAAGCGGAAGTTCCATTTTGGGGTAGAACTCTGTTTTAGCATCCAGACAAAAAGACTATAGCAATGTGATAGATTGTGTAACCATAAAATGTTCATCTACAAATGGAAGCCTCCACAAGGAGATTAGAAGCAAAATCCAGCAGGAGCTACAAAGTACAAAAGAGAAGAGAGGCGCCTCTAAGGCCCCTTTTACACGGGGCGGATCAGTAATGATCCGCCCCGTGAACCTCCACTTGCTCAGCGGAGATCGCTCCGTTGATCCCCGCTGAGCAGGCGGATGACAGGGCGGTCCGCGCACACTGTGCAGGGACCGCCCTGTCTTTTCTCTGCTCTCCCCTATGGGGGGATCGGATGAACACCATCTGTCCGTGTTCGCCCGATCCGATCGACGGATGGAAAAGTAGGTTTTTCCTCCGTCACACTTTGGCGGATCGGAACGGGTCAGATGTCAGCGGGCATGTCACCGCTCACATCCGCGGCTCTATAGAGGAGCACGGAGCGCCCATTCAGGTCCGCCTAAAAAACTGGCAGGCGGACCTGAACGGGCCGCCCGTGTGAAAGCGCTCAAGTGTAGCAATATGGTTACATTTAATGAAGGTGCAACATTTAGCAAATCACATGGTTGATGATTAAAACAGGCACATCTAAGTATGCAGACATCCGGGGTAAAGCTGTCCACATAGAGCGTCCTCCTCGCCACCGGCTCTCACCGCTGTCAGTCTGCAATCGAACCTGGGAGGACAACCCTGCAGTAGAGCGATTGAACCATTCGTGGAGCTCAGCGTGGAAGGGACGGCGTTGATGGCGGTGCAGAGGACGGTCTATGTGGACAGCTTTATCCCGAATGTCTGCATACGGCTCTATTGCGCAAAACAACATAACAACATAACAACATACCTGTACGTTGTTTCCTGCAATAAATACTGTGGCCGCTCATCTGGTGAAGGTACATTTTGAAGACCCCGAGTGCGTGTTTATACACATATAATGCAAAGGAGGATGAATGTCCAGGATATTCAATGATTAAATATAGCTGCTGCCATGCACACCAATTACACATACCTGTAAGGTTTGAATTTTTTTTTCCCTCTTTGGACGGACACAGCTTCCTTATACTCTTGACTGTAGTCCTCTCCTAATAGAAGGAACATAACCCTAGAGTCAAGAGTATAAGGAAGCTGTGTCCGTCCATGGACTTCAGAGAAAAGGATTTTACGGTGAGTACAAAAATCAGATTTCTCTTATCGTCCATGGACAGACAAAGACTTCTCAAGTCTTGACAAGTGGGTTATGTTCCTGTTCATAGGAGAGGACTAGGCAGAACATGTTAGATATTTAAATACACGTTACTTTAACAGAGTTGAACAGCCCCGCCCCAGGGGCGGTCCCTCCTGACATAACCCTCCTCCCTGCAGCATGCAGTCTGTTTTATTTATGCCTAGCAAAGGAAGACGTGGCTCCCTTTGGGCCCAGTACCCTGAAGAAATTTTTTGTTTTATTTTCTTTTTGATTCTTCTATCAACTGCCGGCTGGGTGACAGGCTGGATATATAGATCCTTGTAGTCTCCTCAGTCTGGCCAGCGAGCGTGAGCACACCATTTCTAAGGGCTGGGTCTGCCACGACATACCCCATGACTCCTGGGGTGGCCGGTGGGCTTTTTTGCTCCAGAGTCCACACATGACTGGGCTGTGGTGTTGTCTCACTCACAGTGGACCGGGCCGACAGCTACTCCAACGCAGTTGTATGCCTGTCAGGAATGTTTGGATTTAGGTCAGGTGAGCGTGGGGGCCATTCAATGGTATCAATTTCTTCATGCTCCAGGAACTGGCTGAATACTCTTTCCACATGAGGCCGGGCATTGTCAGGCACCAGGAGGAACTCAGGACCCACTGCACCAGCGTAGGGGCTGACAATGGGTCCAAGGATTTCCAGGCAGGCTCTTTCCTGAGCTAATGCTCTGGATGTCCATTCACACACAGATCAAATGCATATATACGCCAGCACACTACAAATCATCAGTTACGTCAAAATCTTTATTGAAGAATGTCTTCTGTAATTTCATCATTCTTCAATAACGTTTTTGAAGGCAATTGACAATTTGTGGTGTGCTGGCGAATATATGCATTCGATCTGGGATGTCACCAGTTCCAGCTGGTTCTTGCGGCAGCACCCGCCTACTCCTAAAGCCTCATCCAGGAAAGTGTGCAATGGAAATATCAATATTACAGTGACACGCAGCTGTGGCTCTGCCCCACCCCTTTCTCTCCTCATTGGCTGTGATGGACAGCAGTGGGAGCGAATGGCTGCCACCTTAGCCAATGAGGGAGAGTCCCAGGAGAGCCAACGCTCTCAGGCACAGCCCAGGAGAACGTTTGGGCTCAGGTATTAGGCTGGGTCCTCGACCCTTGTAGTCCCCCCAGGTTCGGCCTTCGAGCGTGTGCCGGCCCTCAGCTCCGCTTTGGGACGTCCACGACAGGCCCCATTGCTCCAGGGGCGGCCGGGGAACTTCGGTTCTAGGGCACACATATGACCGGTCTCTATGGCCTTGTCACAGTGTGTCTGGCTGACAACCATGCCGTTCGCGGACGTTGGTTCTGTCTGGGATACCTCCAGCCGGGTAGTCGCAGGACAGGTAAGTAGTGGCCCCTTACTCAGGTAAGTGGTCTGGCTGGAATGTTTTCCCTTGGGAGGTCGACTGAGGGTTTTCCCCTGCTTTCCTCTCTCCCTTATTCCTCTCTCTCCTTCCCCCTTTGGGTGACGGCTGTGCAGGGTTTTTTTTTCTCTGGGGCTCAATTTTTCACTCGTGGTATGGCTGGGGCTGTTCTGTGTCACTGCAGGGGACTGTGGTGGACATTCTGGGCATTTTTGTGTGTGCTGTGTGCTGTTTTGGTGTACTGTCATTTTTGGGTACACTGTCTTTTTAAAACTGCGCAACGGCGGCCATTTTGCCGGAGCCGCGCTTGTATTATTCGGCGGCCATTTTCTTGTGGCCGGCGCCGTTTTCAGCACTAGTTCGGCCTCTAGTGGCCGTTTCGGCGGGGAAAAAAGACCGCAAATCATCTCAGGGGACAGACGCAGCGCTGCAGCTTCTCCTCAGCACACACTTGCCTTCACAGACCGCGCTGTACCAGAGGGTGGTGAGTCTCAGGGGGCCCCATACTGTGCTCTAGCGGCCGGGAGGTGACCTGTGGGGGACTTTTTTCCTGCCCTTGGCAGTAGGGGTGAAATGGCAACGGCAATATGGAGCCTGAATCAGGCCCCTCATTCCTTACAATGCCGGAATTAACCCTTAGCGCCCCTTCCCCTGCCACATCTGTTGAGTCGGTGTCGGCTGTCCTGGAGTCTTTTTCTCACCAGGTTTGAAGCAGCCAGTGCTCGGTTGGGGGGTAAAAAAACGCCCCCCCCCCCCGGAGGCTGTTTCTGGGGATATCTCTGACGCAGAATCTGATAACGCTGTTGCTGCTTCTGGTTCTGTCATGTCTGAGGATGCGGGCTTAACCCACATGGACAGCAAGGATGACTCTGCTGCGGAGTCTGCTGATAAGGAATTTGTTGGAGCTCTTATTACTGCGGTACGTGAGACTCTTCATTTAGAGGATGTGGCGGAGACACCAGCGGTGTCAGTCCCTTTTGGATTCCGCAAACCACCGCGTACCGCTAAGGTATTCCCCTGTGTTCCTTATTTAGACAATATGTTGTATAAGGAATGGGATACACCGCAAAAGGCTTTTACGGTTCCTAAAAGCTTTGCTACCCGTTACCCCCTGGAGGAGGACTTTTTTAAAAAAAGTGGGTCACTCCTCCGTCGGTGGACCCTCCTGTGTCCAGACCGAGTAAGGCTACTACGTTGCCTGTGGAGGGGGCTCCTGCTTTCAAGGACCCCGCTGATAGGAGAGTGGAGGCCGTGGCCCGCTCCCTGTTCTCGGTGGTAAGGCCGGCTCTGGCCGGAGCCCTGGTAGCTCAGACGCTGACTGAAAGGGCGAAGCTCCTGCTGCAGGACCTGGAGGTCCAGGGGGCTTCCGAGTCCTCTAGGGACCTGGCTGAACAGTTGATTCAGGGTCAGAAGTTTCTCTGCGAGGCGGATATGGATTAGATTCCTTTGCTTTCCAGGGCTTCTGTCTACGCAGTGGTTCTGCGCCGCCTTATATGGCTGAAGTGCTGGTCGGCTGACCAGTCCTCAAAAAAGGCCTTGGTAGATTTGCCCTTTAAGGGCGGTCGGCTTTTGGGGACATCCCTGGATGACATCATTAAGGATGCCACTGGAGGTAAGAGCACCTTGCTCCCTCAGTCGGGGAAGGGTAGGGAACCTCGCCGCAAGCAAGGTCCTACTTTTACTACCCCCTAAGCGTTTCTTTCGTGCGCCAGCGCGGCTGGAAAAGGTCCGCAAGGTGCAAAAGCCCTTGCTGCCGGGCGTAAGCGCCCCTGGTTCAAAAAACCGAACAAGCCTGCGGACAAGCCTGCTTCCGCATGAAGGTCTGCCCCCGCCCGGGTCTCGGGTGGGGGGGACGGCTTCACGACTTTGTGGATCGGTGGAATTCTCTTCTATCCGACCGTTGGGTTTGCGAGGTGGTCGCCTCGGGGTACAAGATAAAGTTCCTTTCTTGTCCCCCAAACAGATTTTTTCCATCCAACCTCCAGCTTCCTCCGGATCGTCGGCTAGCCCTGTCCGGGGCTGTCCAGGATCTTCTGGACAGGGGGGTGGTTGTGCCGGTCCCCTCGCTGGAACGGTTTCGGGGGTTCTACTCCAATCTGTTCGTGGTCCCCAAGAAGGGAGGGGTTCGCCCTATCCTGGACCTAAAGGCCCTCAACTCCTTTGTCAAGGTGCAGCGATTCAGGATGGAGTCGGTCCGTTCTATCATAGCGTCCCTCCACCAGGGGGACTTCATGGCGTCCTTAGACATCATGGACGCATACCTGCATGTTCCCGTTTGCACAAGCCACCAAAGGTATCTGCGCTTTGCGATCGGGGAGGACCACTATCAATTCGTGGCCCTCCCGTTCGGGCTGGCGTCGGCACCACGGGTGTTCACCAAGGTGCTCGCCCCGATCCTGGCCTTGCTACGGCAGCGAGGGATCGCTATCGTGGGATACCTGGACGACCTTCTCCTGAGAGCTTCTTCAGGCTCAGAGTTAGAGGAGGACGTGTCCATCACGTGTCGGACTCTGCAGGAGTTCGGCTGGTTTCTGAATCTCAGAAAATTAGTGTTGGTTCCGTCCCAGAGGCTGGAACACCTGGGGCTGGTTTTGGATTCGGGGGAGACAAAAGTGTTCCTCCCATCGAAAAAACTGCTGACCCTGCAATCTGCAGTGAGACAGTTGTTGACCCAGAAGTGGTCATCTCTTCGCTTCTGCATGCAGGTTCTGGGTCTGATGGTGGCCTCCTTCGAGGCGGTTCCGTATGCCCAATTCCACACCAGGGTACTACAGAAGGAGATTCTGTCACGATAGGACAGAGTCCCATCTTCTCTGGATCGCCAGATTCGGTTGAGCCATCTGGCCAAGTCTTCCCTGGCATGGTGGCTGACGTCTCCGGTGCTTCGGTCCGGGAAGTCTTTTCTTCC
The DNA here is from genome assembly GCF_905171775.1 of Rana temporaria. Classification (NCBI taxonomy): domain Eukaryota; kingdom Metazoa; phylum Chordata; class Amphibia; order Anura; family Ranidae; genus Rana; species Rana temporaria. The sequence continues at coordinate 56,573,727 of NC_053493.1, read as the reverse complement.
GTGCCGCTGGACAGTGGTCACGACGGATGCCAGCCTCTTCGGCTGGGGGGGTGTCTGGGGCACCCAGTCAGCCCAGGGGCCCTGGACTCGGGAGGAGTCCCGCCTGCCGATCAATATCCTGGAGCTCCGAGCAATCAAGCTGTGCCTTGTCAGGTGGTCCCTGGAGCTACAGGGTCGTCCTGTCAGGATCCAGTCCGACAACGCCACGGCCGCGGCGTACTTCAATCATCAGGGCGGCACAAGGAGCTCGGCCGCGGCGACGGAGGTCGCTCACATACTTCGGTGGGCCGAAAGGTCCGTTCCGGCCCTGTCGGCGGTATACATTCCGGGAGTTCTGAATTGGCAAGCCGACTTCCTAAGTCGCATGACTCTGGATCAAGGGGAGTGGTCTCTCCACCCGGAGGTGTTTCAGGTCCTGTGCCAAAAATGGGGCACTCCAGACGTGGACCTTCTGGCGTCCCGTCTCAATCGGAAGGTACCACGGTTTGTGGCCAGGTCAAAGGACCCGTGGGCAGACGCGTTAGTGGCTCCCTGGGGTCAATATCACCTGATTTACGCCTTCCCTCCTCTAAGGCTCCTACCCCGCCTGCTGCGCAGGGTGGAAGCCGAAGGTATTCCAACGATCCTGATCGCCCCAGATTGGCCGCGTCGCTCTTGGTACGCGGACCTGGTACGTCTGGTGGCAGACGCCCCCTGGCGTCTGCCTCTGAGGGAAGATCTCCTGTCTCAAGGCCCGATCTTCCATCCTGCTTTACGGTCACTGGCTTTAACGGCGTGGCTGTTGAGAACCAGGTACTGAAGGACCGGGGCCTGTCGGGCCCGGTAATCTCTACCATGCTGCGTGCACGGAAGTCCACTTCTCGAAAAATTTACCATCGTACATGGAAAGCATACATCTCTAGGTGTGAGGAGATGAAGTGGCACCCCCGTACTTACGTGGTGTCCCGGATCCTGCTGTTCCTACAGCGGGGAGTGGACCAGGCTCTTGCCTTGAGCACGATCAAGAGTCAGATTTCTGCTCTGGCTGTTTATTTTCAGCGTCCCTTGGCAGCGAATTCTTTGGTTCGCACGTTTGTGCAGGGGGTCCGGCATGTGGCCCCCCCGGTGCGCCCTCCGCTACCTTCTTGGGACTTAAATTTGGTCCTCTCGGCGCTTCAGCGTGCCCCCTTTAAGGACATTCGGGAGATCCCTTTGCTGACCTTGTCGCAGAAGGTGGTCTTTCTGGTAGCTATTACCTCTATCAGACGAGTGTCTGAACTGGCGGCCTTGTCTTGCAAGGCCCCCTACTTGGTCATCCATCAGGATAAGGCGGTGCTGCGCCCGCAGCCCTCTTTTCTTCCGAAGGTCGTTTCGGCCTTTCACATTAACAAGGACATTGTTGTTCCATCATTATGTCCTCAGCCGAAGAACCCGAAGGAAGCCATTTTACATTCTCTGGATGTGGTTCGGGCCCTTCGAGTTTACTTGTCGGCGACAGCTCAGTTCCGGAAGTCGGACTCGCTGTTCGTGTCTGTGTCCGGTCCCAGTAAGGGCCTGGCAGTCTCGTCGGCCACCATTTCCAGGTGGATCCGACAGGTTGTGCTTCAGGCCTATGCCCTGAAGGGCGGGCGCCCCCCTTTCGGGTCATGGCGCATTCGACCAGGGCGATCGGGGCCTCTTGGGCTTTCCGACATCAAGCCTCTGTGTTACAGGTGTGTAAGGCTGCGACCTGGTCGTCGGTCCACACTTTTTCAAAGTTTTATAAGGTGGATGTGAGTGCATCTTCTGATGCCTCATTCGGCCGCAGGGTGTTACAGGCGGCAGTTTAAGGTTGGAGTTCCTCCGTTGAGTAACTCCGGTTTTGTTTGGGGTGTAACCTGTTTTTGCTGTTATTTTCCCACCCCTCGAATTTTTTTGACACTGCTTGGGGACGTCCCTAAGGTCAAAGGATGCTGTGTCCGTCTATGAACGAAAGAGAAAAAAGGATTTTTGTACTCACCGTAAAATCCATTTCTCTGAGTTCATAGACGGACACAGCACCCACCCCTCCTTGGTTTGTACTGCTTGTTACGAACTGAAGCTGCTAGAGCAGAGTGGGGGTTATGCCTGGGGGAGCCACGCCCCCTGGGAGGAGCGGCATGAAGGAAAGTTTTTAACACCTTAAGTGCTGTAGAATTCTGCCTAAATCTCCTGGTAGGAAGAAGCATAACCCTAAGGTCAAAGGATGCTGTGTCCGTCTATGAACTCAGAGAAATGGATTTTACGGTGAGTACAAAAATCCTTTTTTTGTTATGAGGAGGTACATACAAAGTCCCAAACTTTATTTTGTTGTATTTCTGTATTTAAACTGCCTAGGAGCAGAGCTTCCCTACCCTTTGGCAAAGTTTAACCACTTAACCTCTGGAAGATTTACCCCCCCTTCATGACCAAACCATTAGTTTTGCAATTACTTTTGTAATCACGTTAACTGGCAATTGCACAGTCATGCAATACTGTACCCCCCCCCCCCCCCCCCCCAAAAAAATGTTTTATTCTTTCCCCCCAGAGAGCTTTCTTTTGGTGGTATTTTTTTTCCGCTATAAACAAAAAAAAAGGCCATCAATTCTGGGAGAAATGTACTTTCTGCTACAAAACATAACTAATAAATCACATTTCTTCATAAATTTAGGCCAATACGTATTCTGCTACATATTTTTAGGTACAAAAATCCCAATAACCGTATATTGATTGGTTTGTGCAAAAGTTATTTACTTAGTTACTTATAGCACGACTGCGATATTGCAGCAGACTATCAGACATTTTGCGGGAACCAGTGACGCTAGTACACCAGTACTAAAAATATGCACTGTCTGTACGAACACTGGCTGGGAAGGGGTTAAACCCTATAGGGTGATCAAATGGTTAACTGTGTGCCTAGCCACCGTTTGTGTGCAGTGTTATGTGCGTCAACTAGGAGAAGCGATGAATTCTAGTCTACGCTTAACAGGAACGAAAATACGTATATTTTGTACTCACCGTAAAATCCTTTTGTCGTCCATGGACGGACACAGCCTTCACAAATCTTGACATATGGGTTATGTTTAGGGTTGTCCCGATACCACTTTAAGACCGAGTACAAGTACCGATACTTTTTTTCAAGTACTCGCCGATACCAAATACCGATACTTTTTTTTAATCTCATGTGACAGCAGCACGTGTCAGTCTTTTTTTTTTATCTTTAACAATTTGTTAATTTTTTTACAATTTACTTTTTTTTTACAATTTTTTTTATTTATAATGCTTTCTTTTTATTAAAGGGGGGGGGGGGGTGGACCGTGTCAGTGTGTTTATTTTATTTTTTACAATAATTTTTTTTATTCTTTATTTTTTTTATTTATTTTTTCAGCCCTGTTGGGGGGCTTTGGTGAGATATCAGGGGTCTTAACAGACCTCTGACATTTCCCCTTTGAGACAGGGAAAGGGACTAGGGACATATGTTCCCCAGTCCCTTTCTCAGCAGCATCAGCTGCGCTGAAAATGAATGGAGTGAAGTTATGTGAATGAACAGAGTCAGTAATCACTGACTCTCTCCATTCGGAGCAGTAAGGAGCCGGATTTAAGGGCTCCCTACCCCGCTCTCCATCCTGACAATTCCAGGGGGTGGTGGAGGAGCACGGAAGGGGAGAGAAACACGGCGGGAGAGAGAAACACGGGGGACACGGAGAGAGAGAGAGAGAGAGAGAGAGAGAGAGAGAGAGAGAGAGAGAGAGAGAGAGAGAGAGAGAGAGAGAGAGAGAGAGAGAAACACGGCGGGGGACATGGGAGACAGACTGCAGCAAAACGGAGGGGGGCTGGAGGACACGGGACAGTCAGCGGTGATCGTGTGTGGGGGAGTTACAAGCACCAATCACCGCTGATTTTAAAGCAGCTGAAAGCCGAGCGGGGGGAGGGGTGTAGAGAGAAGCGGAGAAATTACTTTTAAATCGATACAGCGGTGATCGGTGCTTGTAACTTCCCCACGCACTGATCACCGCCGACAGTAAAAGTATCAAGTACTCGGGCAAATGCTTGGTATCGGGACAACCCTAGTTATGTTCCTCCTCTCCTATGAAAAGGAACATAACCCATATGTCAAGACTTGTGAAGGCTGTGTCCATCTATGGACGACAGAGAAAAGGATTTTACGGTGAGTACAAAAATGTTCTCTTTTCGTCCATGGACAGACACAGACTTCACAAGTCTTGACATATGGGTTATGTTCCTGTTCATAGGAGGAGGAACATAACCCATATGTCAAGATTTGTGAAGGCTGTGTCCATCCATTGACGAAAAGAGAAAAAAAAAATCTATCCATTCACCGGTCAGAACGGAGATCTGCCTTATTTGCATACTGGATCCATCCAATCATTGCCAATAGGCAAACAAGAGAACAGTTCTGGGTCATGTACGAAGACCTTCGTGCACATAGGCAGATTTCCACTTTGTGTGTTTTACCAACGATTGGGGGGGCCCGACATCTAGTGCCCCTGAACCCGCAGATCGGCATTGGTTTAAATAATTCATAGCAGAAACCGTGCTATCCCTGCAGGTGGTAGTGCAGAATCACGGATATGTATGCAATTCTGCAAAGGAGAGCCTTCCTGTAGCAGAAATTGTTATGGGGCGGTCAGTAACTGGTTAAAAGGACAGGCCACTGTGTGCATGTCTATATCATCCAACCTCAATGCATCAGGAATGATGAAGTACAATGTAACATCTGGTAGTAGGAAAGGCAGAACAGTAGTAAGGACACTTGGATGTGCTGAAAAAAGCAAGACGCATATACTGACAGACCGCACCTTAAAGTACAACACATGAAATTTTATACCAAAATCACAATTATTGTATTTCTAAAATCAAATTGATGAATGTTCAAGAGCCAGCTAAACTAACTAGCAAAAGCAAGAGTGCCCCCTAATCCCAAAGAGTAGTGTTAGCCAAGCAGGACACTTTATTCCAGCTACTTCCAGATGCATACAGCTTTGGGTAAATGCAACAAAAAAATGCATCAGAGAGGAACAAATTCATGATTTGGTGATAACTTTACTTGTTTTAATGTATTTAAAAAAAATAATAACAATCCCTCACCACCCCCTCTCCTCAGTTCACATTACATCTTAATTTAATTCATACATAGAATAAAATGAGAGCAATACCGGCCAGTCTCTTTAAACAGGTTTATTACAACAGATACAATTCACATGTGACTAGCTTGTTGTCTTCTGTTCCCCCACACAACCATTTGAAGTATATTTTAACGCTGGGCAAAACGGACTTTCTTTTTTTTTTATGCTCTGTAAATTCATGGCTGAGCAAGAAATGTGCCTGCAAGCACACGTCGTGTGCGCAGATCGGCGGTCATCACAGGTGGAGGTACTTCAATAATTTATACAAACGAGTGGGTTCTTGACCAATCACTGCAATGTTAAGCTACTGTACAGAGGAATGAAAAAATATATAGAAAAAAAGTGCCATAGCAACAGTGCCATAAAAGGGGAGAGAAAAAATGAGATGCATGGGGGAGGGAAAAAAAATTCTTGTTATTTGGGAGGAACAATTCCAGGAAATGCCGGCAGGGATACCATAATGCAGCACCGATCTTAAAAATCAAGGCTGGGATGAGACAGTGACATCTAGCACAAATGTTTTGTACGTTGCCCAAAATGGCTGAGGATATTTTAGGACAAAGATACGACTGCTCTGTGCTGGTATCTAATTTCTGGAAACAAAGCAAGATTTCTGAATGATAAATTAAACAGAAAAAAAAATAAAAATAACAGCTAATTTTGCTGACAAGCTTACATGAAAAAGGCTAGGTTTTTACCACCTCAGCATTGATTAGTTTTGGATGTCAAAGCTCTGATACAACATGGGCGTCCCATGGCTTCAATCTACAAAACATATTTACAACGTGAAGGATACATCTACAAGTATATTCTACATTGAGGGTTTTACAAATCCTTGTATTTGTCCCCCTTGACTCCCTCCAGGCCCGCTTCTCCCCTGAATTGTCCATATGCCCGGCCTAACGGTCCAAAGTGTACTCTTATGCAGCTCAGAAAAAGTGTCGAGGCCGGGCTCGCTCTGCTTTACTGTCCAAAGTCCACGTGCAAGACAGAAAATCCTCACACCATGAAGGAATTCTGGTTTTTAAGTTTTTCAAGTTCTTTAATTTGCTGTCTCAAAAATAGTATCCTGGAAGAGAAAAGAAAAATCAAAGCTTTAGAAGTATAACAAGAAAATGTCAGTTTAAAGGGAAACTAAAGATCAACTTTTTAATCACCAACCTCCCAGAAGCGTGCAGATAAAGACTTCTTAGAAATTCCTGATCGGCATACTTTTTTAGATATGGTGACGCAAAAGCAGAAATTTTAGTTGAACTTTTTTTAATCAGCTAAAGAAATTCCAGGTGGATCAGGAAAAAAAAAAAAAAAAAAGTGTGCAAACTCTTAAAAGTGCATTTTATGCGCACTACTTGCACTGCCTTTGCAGTCTGCTGGGCATGCCACTACATTAATGGTACCCAAACGCAGACCACAGTGCATTTGTGGTCACATGATACGGCATTACCAAGCAATTCTGCATGGTGCGTTTTTAAGAAAGTAGTGCATGTACTTTGTGTGTTTCAGTGCGATCTGCAGCCCATTCAAATGAATAGGCAGAAAACCTGCGCTGCTGAGACTGACACAGGAAGGTGTGCGTTCCTGTACAACACTGTTGTAAACGAGCCCTTTGTGAGCGCACTGGCTTCTCGGCTCATTCATTGGTTGATTGAAAGCAGTGCAGCTGTTGGCTTGTGATGCCGTCAATCACATTCAATGACGCGGCGCGCCAGGGGGCGGACCAAGTGATAAAGTCTGTGGCTATGGCCGCAGGCTGTATAATGGGAGCGAGCCCACAAGAACTAACCTCCATGGGAGAGCTCGCATGAAGGGGGTTGGTTCTTGCGGGGAGTTGCCGAGAAAGCTGCAGAGGGACCCCAGAAGACGTGGATCGGGGCCACTCTGTGCAAACGAGCTGCACAGTGGAGGCAAGTATAACATGTTTGTTATAAAAAAAAAAAAAAAAATACATTGACCTTTACAACCCCTTACAAGTAAAAAAAAAAAAAAAGTACATTTTATTTTTGGAGCCTGTAAAGCAGGGGTGCCCAACCTTTTGAAGAGCGAGGGCCACTTAAGCGACTTGGTAACCAGTCGCAGGCCACAATGAGTGGATGGCAGCCCACTCTACTCTATAGAGCCCACACTTTAATTTATTTTTTCGGATCAGATTGGAGGTAGGCGTTTGTAAACGGGCACATGGAGGGTCCAATTGGGTCTGACTGACCGTGTCAAAGGGGCTTATGGCTCAGTGCAGGTAACCCACAGGTGCATTGCTCTGCACCTGCCGATCAGCTTGAAAGCAGCCCAGGACCGCTGCAGAACAGATATGCCCATATATACACTGATTTTAGTAATAAACTTACCTTTAATAACAGTATTTTATTCTATTCCATCCCAGAGCAGGAGGTCGTGGGCCACATCAGAGGGCTCCGCGGGCCACATGTGGCCCCCGGGCCACTGGTTGGGCACCCCTGCAGGTCTCCTGCAGACCTGTCAGTGTATTTGTGTGCCCTTACGGGCAAGCATAAACACTGACAGAAAGAATCGGAATCCACAGCGACGTGGTATTTCATTGAGAACTACAAGGCAACAGCCGCAAAGGATTTTGGTACTTGTAGTCTATTTCACAGAACTCTGAATAAATGGGTTGGCAGGGGGGGGGGGGGGGTTAGGCAGCAGCTGCAGCATTGGGAAAATGTTACACCCTAAAAATTTGTGGACAATGTAACAAGTTTCCAAAGGTTCACTTATCCTTTAAAATGCAGACCAAGTAGAAGAACCTGCCCCCCTTCCAGCACACTGCAGACTGGGACACTTGGCCGTCTGTGGGGATGGAATGATTTCTCTGCAAAAGCCTGACACAACCCCCTCCCGAGTCATCGCTAGGGGGGTCTCTAATCAGAAGGTAGCATTTGCTTCTCTGACTTCGGAACTTTAAGTGTGACTCAATAAGGGGCATGTGTAACCTCTGCAATGAGAAACAATGCTTCCACTCAAAGAGCAAGAATTACACTCTCTGGCATAAATGCAGGGGACAGGCTTTTTTACTTCGACTGTTAGAAATAAAATGAAAAACTAAAGACATTAAACATCTTGTTTTGCTGCATCTGGAATATATTTAGTGGATTTTAACTGAAAGCCCAATAGTGCTTTAGTAAATCCAGGCAACAGATGTATGGGGATCACTAAAGGCAAGAAACTTCATTCAATTTATCTGTAGTTACTTTGAATACGCGATCATGTGCAAGTTTAAGTGATTGTAAAGTGTTTTTCCTTTTTTCACACAACATGTTATACTTTCCTCTGCAGTTGGTTTTCCATAAAGCAGCCCAGATCCTCCCCCTTCTCGGGTCCTGCTTCGCTGCTCCTGGCCCCTCCCTCCTGTCGAGTGTCCCCACAACAAGTAGCTTGCTATGGGAACACCCTGAACCATATCACAGCTCCCTGTATTCATTCAGACACTGAGCTGCTGTTCGGCCCAACCCGCCCCTCTCCTGATTGGTTAACTGACTTTGATGGACAGTGGCGGGAGCCAATAGTGCCACTGCTGTATCTCAGCAACTCAGGGAGGGGAGAGTCCTGGATGGCCGAGGGACTCGTGGACATCTCTGGACAGAGATTGGGCTCAGGTAAGTATTAGGGGGTCTGTTACACACAGAAGGCTTTTTATCTTAATACACAGAATGCATCAAGAAAAAAAAAAAAAAACTTCTGCCTTTACAACTACTTAAACTTTTCACATGATTTTGCATAATTGAAACTAAATTTTCACTCAATTTATGAAGTGAAGATTTTTAACTCCTATGCCTGGTACAAATGTTAAGTTTTGTTTTCAACCCAGCGAGCTAAACAATGTGATGTTAGTACAGCAATCTCCCCGTTGTGCTACTGTGTTCTGACTTGGGGACCACCCACAGGCCAGAACACTGCGGTCAGCGCTCGTGGAAATTGGCTGCAAGCACTGACCAGATGGCGATTATCTTGCATTCTCATTCGACCGATGCCAGCCAGGAGATTGGCTTGTCGGACAAGCAGCTGTACACACGGGCTGAAAGTCGGACAGTTTCTACTGTATTGGCTGATTTTTCCCCGTTTGTATGGGGCTTTAGTAAAGCAGCCTAAGTGCAGAATCCTTTTCTTAACCACTAGCCGACCGCGCACCGCCGTTCTACGTCGGCAGGGCTGGGCGAGAGCACGTAGTATAACGTCCTCTCTCTCAGCCGCCACTAGGGGCACGCGCGCGCCCCCCGCTCGCCCCCGACTCCCGTGCGTGTGCCCGGCGGGCGCGATTGCCGCTGGGCACACGCGATCGCTCGGTACAGAGCGGGGACCGGGAGCTGTGTGTGTAAACACACAGCTCCCGGTCCTGTCAGCGGGGGAAACGCTGATCTTCTGTTCATACAATGTATGAACAGAGGATCAGTGTTTCCCCTAGTGAGGCCACCCCCCCTACAGTAAGAACACACCCAGGGACATACTTAACCCCTTCCCCGCCCCCTAGTGTTAACCCCTTCACTGCCAGTGGCATTTTTATAGTAATCCAATGCATTTTTATAGCACTGATCGCTATAAAAATGCCAATGGTCCCAAAAATGTGCCAATACCGAAAAAAAATCGCTGATCGCCGCCATTACTAGTAAAAAAAATATATTAATAAAAATGACATAAAAATACCCCCTATTTTGTAAACGCTATAACTTTTGCGCAAACCAATCAATAAACGCTTATTGCGATTTTTTTTTACGAAAAATATGTAGAAGAATACGTATCGGCCTAAACTGAGGAAAAAAAATGTTTTTTTTATATATTTTTGGGGGATATTTATTACAGCAAAAAATATAAATTTTTTTCAAAATTGTCGCTCTATTTTTGTTTATAGCGCAAAAAATAAAAACCGCAGAGGTGATAAAATACCACCAAAAGAAAGCTCTATTTGTGGGAAAAAAAGGACGCCAATTTTGTTTGGTAGCCACGTCGCACGACCGCGCAATTGTCTGTTAAAGCGACGCAGTCCCGAATCGCAAAAAGTACTCTGGTCTTTGGGCAGCAATATGGTCCGGGGGTTAAGTAGTTAATTGGCAGATTCACATATGCTTTTTTTTTTTTACGGACACTATTTGCAGTAGCAAATGCTGTTGTGAACCACATCTAAACAAGCTACCATGACTTATCTATGCCACTTCAATGTGCATGGATTTATATGCCCAATTGTATTGTAACAGTACTGTCGGCCCTCACATTGCAAAGCACTGCACTAACTGTTGGCGCCATATAAATCCTGTATAGCAATAAATACAGCCCTGTCTAAGCAGGTGCCACAATGCAAAGTGGGTCTCCCTGCACAGGCCACTAAGGCATCCACAAAGTTTTGTATGGGGTGCCCAACATGATCTGCATCTTCCCCAACATTGAAGGGCCTGGGAGGCTTCCGTGGTTAAAATTTACCAACAGCATAGAATATGTACAGGCACAGTACGTTTTCTGCTCTGTCAGTAGGGGTGCAACGGATCGTCATTGATCCGTGATCCGCACGGATCAACCTATTCGGATCGGTACACATGTGATCCGTATGATCCGTACATTGCGAGCTCCCTCAGCCTCCTCTCACTGCAGTACACTGACTGACAAGAAAGGAGGAGGCGCTAGCACTCGGCCAATCAGGATGCAGAACAGAAGCGACGACCCAGAGTTGCCCTGCCTCCAAACCAATCATCGGGCGCGTTACAAGCAGGCAGCGTGTGTTAGTGTTTTGGCCGGAGCCATGTGTGAAGGGAGAAGGAGCGCTGCGGAGCCCGGGGGGGAGGAGGAGGGGGAGGCCGAGTGTTTGTTATTGTATTCCTGGACGGGGGGACGGGGGAGGATGCTATTCGGCATCACCAGCACTGGACGAGGACGAGAGCAGAACACATACGGTAGTTAATACATTGCGAGTATATGACACATTCCTCCCCTCCACACTGTGTCCCCTGTCATCACACACACACACACACTATGGGGACACCATCATACCCCACAATAATCACTGACAGGTGAAGCCCTGCTGTGTGTGTCCGATCATATATTTTTTTATAGTTATTTTCAACACAAAACTGAGCTTATGTGCATAAATACAGTGTTTAAAAAACCAACAGACTGTTTAGTTTTAAAAGCAGCAGCAAACCTTACATGCTTAATAATGTGACAGAACACCTCTGATTTCACATTTAGTTAAATGTGAAATCAGAGGTGTTCTGTCACATTAGCAAGCATGTGAGGTCAGCAGGTTTGCTGCTGCTTTTAAAATGTAACATGTAAACAGTCCGTCGGATTTCCAAACACTGTATTTAAGCATATAAACTCCATTTTGTGTTGAAAATAACTATGAAATATAAAACTCTGGTGGGTGTAACAAGATTTTTTTATTTTTTTTGCTGATCCGAAAATGATCCGATCCGTGACTCCTGATCCGAGGATCGATCCGATCCGTGAGTTTTTTGATCCGTTGCACCCCTATCTGTCAGTGGCTAACAGATGATGCAAACACATGCTCAGTAATACTAAAAAGCTGATGGCTCATACTGGTTAATAAGCAGTCTCTCTCATTTCTATTTAGACTCTCTTGCCAACAGGAACAAAACCAGCATACAAAAACCATTCACATGCTGATTAAAAAAGTTCACCGATTTGCAAAAAAAGCTTTCACCGGTAGAATAAAAAAAAATAAAAATAAAAAAATGTAAATGATGTAATACACACAGTAAGTACAGAGGGAAAAAAATGATTACACACCTTTGCTCACGCAAAGTTGCTTGAATTTCACATACTCGAACTAAAGACCTTAAATTTTTCAACTCTGTGCAAATTTCAGACATGTGAATGCTTCCCATGTTGTGGGCTTCTTCACGTAACCTTGATGCCTGAAACAAGCAAGACAACAAAAAAAAAAATTACAAATTTACTTGCCAATGAAAATGCTTTAAAAAAAAGACTATCCTGCATTATACGAGGAAACAAAGTATTATAAATTAATCCACAACACAAAAAAAATCCATTTAATCCTGACATTATCTGAAAACATTGATGGACAACCTAATATATTGCACAGTCAGATATAAAAAACACCCCAGTCCTTCGTGCACTGCAAATATATAGGTCAGAAAAGGGGATATAATATAAAATCTGACCAAAAAAATCTGCCCAGCTGCCCTGGAGCTCATTCCAACCACCTACATATGGGGAAATAAAGGGGGGCACCAAATGGTAAGTAAGCAACGTCTCAGTGTGATCACTTCTATTTATCTCTACTTAGACTCAAATAATGTATTCCCTATAATCCAATGACCACCGCCCACACATTGCAAAGAAGCACTCTATTAGAAAAGTCCTGCACTAGATAAACATTGGGGAGGGAGATTTACTAAAACTATTGCACACAGAATCTGGTGCCAATGTGCATAGTAACCAATCAGCTTCTAAATTCAGCTTGTTCAATTAACCTTTGACAACATAGAAGCCGACTGGTTACTATGCACAGCTGCACCAGATTCTGTGTGCTCCAGTTTTAGTAAATCTCCCCCATTTGTTTACAAACGCCATCAACCACAAAGAAGGGGGGGGGGGGGACTTGATAGTGAATATTACCTGCTTTTCAGCGTGCTCAGCAGGCCAGCCTTGCACATGCTTAATAAGGTTTTCATTGAAGTAGGCAGCTAGCGTTGGCGTCAGTGAAGATGAAGATGATCGTGCAGACGAGTTCTGTTGTACAGACGACGTGCTTGATGCACAAGTGTTGGAGGCAAGATTGGGGCTTGGAGACGGGCTTCTCTGACTACTAAAAAGGAGACCGAAGAGAAACATTTATGTAATGGTCCTGACGTCTCTGCTCCATTTGATATAACAAGAGTATGAAAAGGAGGAGGGGGGGGGGTTGAAAAAACACACACTGCACAACAATCCTTTTGCAAAACTACATATTTATTGACAAACTATTCAAAAAGAAAACTACAGCTTTGTTTTCTGGGGTGGGGGACTTGCTTTAGTGATAGGTATTTGATATGACCTATGACCTTAACATGTGCTAATCTTCTGCTACCACCATCATAACCTTTGCAGTACCCAAAATATTGCACTAGGTGTCACTGATGTACGCACCAAGAGATCTTATAAAAATTCCTTCCCATCTGAAGACTCCTCACGCTACCTCCTTCATTTCCATGGCACACTTCACCTCCAAAAAAAATTTCCTGAAAAGCACAAAGCCCCTTCCCTGGAGCTCATAAAAGCGGACACAGTCAGCTGGTTACATCAATCTACCTTCACAGCCTGCTCTTTATTCTACATTCTCAGAAAGCCTACATTTTATAACAGATACATGGCACAAGGAGAGTGGAAAAGGCAACAATTATAGATCATTTGACCAAGACTCACTATTTATGCACCACACCTTGGCTCCATTCACTTCTACAGATAAAAAAAACAAAACAAAGGAAAATAAAAATTACAAGAGCCACCAAGCTTCCCTAACACATTTCGCTCCAATAGGGGTTTAGTCATTGGGATCTCTCCAAGTCATTTATTGAAAAAACATGTCAGAAATGTGGTGGGTCTTGAAACAACCTTTCTGACATCTGTGGTGGTACAGTACAGTGGTGGTACAATTTATTCCTTTTACTTTATACAATGCAGGAAGCAGACAAACCTTGCTTAAAGGGTAAGTTCACCTTTGGGAACAGGTGACAAGTTTCAGCCATATTTAGGGTGGAACATGCAACATAGTCCAGGAGCTGCAGCCTTAACACCCCCCCCCCCCCCCCCCCACACCCAGTGAGAGCTTACTGTATGAAAAAAAACGTGGCTGTGTGGGGCTCAACCTACCCGGCCACGTCATTCATTCACAGAGTTCTTTGAGGCTGTCGGCTTGCCATTTCAATGAACTACCAGGGCACTGTTAAGCGCTCTGGTAGCTCATTATCTCTTCCTGTCAGTACGAGGAGAGAGATTCACTGACAAGTCTGCAGGAGTCCTGCAAGCACTTTATTTTTTTACATGCATAAAGATGTACATTTATTTATAATAAAAAAAAAAAAAAAAAAAAGGTGAACTTATCCTTTAAACCTTGCACTCCACCTGTGGCACAACAGCAAGTTCACCCGGAGCATTACTTTTGTGGTACTACTGTATGTGGGCTTTAAAATGGACCACCCCTGCCAAGCTCACACCACATACTAAAATGTATAATCAAGGTGAACTCCAATACAGAGATGGGCTAAGCAAAGCATTCAAAAAACCCCCAAAAAACTCAGCTCTGGGGCAGAGCCACTGTACAATCCGATGTTAGTACAGCGATCTCCCCACCCTGAGCGGTTGTGTTGCCCCCTTGCCAGAACACTCTGATCAACGCTTTCAGCCATTGGCTAAGTGTGCTGATCGGGAGCTGGTTGGCTGCTGGTTTTCCAGCATGCTCGTCCGACAGAAGCCGGCCAAGCGACACAGTCCGCAATAGCACTCTAACATGGAAACAAACATTTTGTATCTAAAAACTGAGCCAAGAGAAACTTCCACCCCACAAAATAACAAAAAAAACACACACACCACATCAGCTCAATATTTGTATGCGTTTCTGATTAAAACTCTATAACTTGCAAAATTAGATAAAAATCTTTTACAAAAAAAAGTTTAAAACATGATTTTAGAAGAAAAAAAACATAGTTAAAAGGGAGAAGGAGAAATCAGTTAATTACAATTGGTTTAGGGTTAAGGATTAATGGGTTAAAATAAAGACACATTAAGGCTCCTTTCCCACTGCTGTGTTGTTGCCACAGGAATCCAGCACTTGCACCAATCTGAATTTTTCCTGCTGGAATAACCAGGTTATGCCCTCAGCAGTGGCTGCTCAGCCCTTTTAAACTAATGGTGGGCTGATAGTGGCCACTATTATTCGCATGTAGCCACACAGAGCAGTTAGCTGCAGATAGGGACAGATGTCCAAGACTGGACGCAGACTGCCTATAGTTCTACTTCAGCTATTATATGCAGACTCAGCCATTGAACTGAAGATGAAGGAAACAAAGTAGATACAAAATTTATGTTTGTATCTCTATCTCCTGTATGAACAGTTTATAAATCCTGCATAATATGCTGGCCATACACTATACGAAAAATCGTCCGAATGTCAGTCAGTTGGATGTTTTTGAGCCAAAAAATGAAGGACAAGCTTGGAAATTTTCTGCCGAATGATAAATTAAAAACTTGGTGATTCTCGTCTGAACTGTTTGCACTAGGTATATGTAAAAAAATGGATTCATTTATGTCCAAAAAATGATCGGTCATTACATGATGGCACCATCGTTTGCTCTCACGGCAGAATTTTTTTCGAAAATGGGTTTGGCCGATTTTTTGTATAGCATAATGTATGGCCCAGCATAAAGCCTCGTACATACGATCGGATTTTCCAAAAACAAATGTGTAATGGACGTGTTTTGTTGGATAATTCGACCGTTTGTACACGCCATTGGACAATTGTTGTCAGAATTTCCAACAGCAAATGTTTTATAGCATGCTTTAATTTTCCAAGAACAAATGATTATCTGATCGTGTGTACACAAGGAATGCTCCGAACCAATGCTTACCATAAGACAACATTAGCAGAAGTTGTCCAAAGGGTGGCACTAAAGAGCTGAAAAACCATGTCATTTTATATATGTTGGCTGAAAAAGTTCTGCCGTCTGTATGCAGAACAAGTTCACAGCCAACACCCTTTGCACAAAATTCCACAGATTTTTCGGGTGAAAATCCGATCGTGTGTACGAGGCTTTAGGCCGTGTTTTCTGACAGCAGCTTTTACTATTGCTGAATTCACCCAACACCTGGTGATTTTGACAAAATAGGGGTGCTTCGGCGGGGCAGAAAGTTGTACTACACAGCCTGTGTATTTCAATGAAGCACCTTAAGGTGCAGCGTGGTCACATGATTGCTGATCCTTCCCATCCCCCCCAGGAATACAGACCCTATTAAAGGGATGCTAGAACTGGTCGGAAAGGGGTTAGAGACCAATTTTTAATCATAAATAAATCAGATTATAGTGCGCAGTGCAAATCCCACGATCTGTGGCTTTGAAATCGTGTTGAAGCGAGATTTCAAAGCCGCACCAGTGTGAACAGGGGGTTAATCTCCCATTTCATACATCTCAGGGGGGGGGGGGGGGGGGGGGGGGGGGGGGGGGTTGGAATGGCCAGATTTCTCAAAAATGGTTTGTTCCCTGGCCTGTCCAAAGAGCCTGTCATAGATTATCCCCTGAAAACTGCAGGCGACTGGTCATTTCTGAACTCAATGGTTCTGAGTCACACACCAAAGTAAGTCTAAACTTTTTTTTAATAAAATCATTAAGTACAGAACCCAAAGTATCAGTATGCCAGTCAACGAGCATTTCCAGGAGAGGTCAGCAATGGAAGCCTCTCCTGATGGACTTTAGCTTTTGGTTTGATATCAGGCTGGCCAAGAATATCGCCATGAGGTGTAAAAACCAGCGTATAATTTAACTTGCCAGCAATCATGTTTTAGGTGTAGTTGGATCTTTGAGACAAGACTAGAATTGATGTAATTCAGAACATACTAACCAAGCACATTTAAAAGTTCTAGAAACAAGGCGTTCGGCCGCTTTCACACGGGCACCTCCGTTGGACAGACTCTGCTTGCTCAGCAGATTCCCGCTGAGCAGGTGGATGAAAGGTCCTTCTGCGCTCTACAGAGCAGAGACAGACTCAGTCTCGCTCTCCTCTATGGGGATGATTGGGTGAAAACAGACCGCCTTGTCAATTTTCATTCAATCCTTTCAGATACGCCAGACGGCTGGAAAATAGGACCAACTGTCTGGATTAGGCAGACATATCACCGCTGACGTCCGCCGATCCATAGGAGTGACTGGAAGGTCCGGTCAGCTCCGCCTGAAAAACTGACAGGCGGACCTGATCGGACCACCCGTGTGAAAGGGGCCTTAGGTTTGACTGCACAGATGTAAACTGTAAATAACACAAAAGCCCATACAGTACTTGCCTCTGACGCTGAAGGTTTCTGGGGGAGGCAGGTTCATGACCTTGGGATTTTTCTGCAGTCGATGACTGCTGTTGTACTGTCTGTGAAGATGGTCCTTGTTTAGCACCAACTGCAGTACTGGCCTAGAATGAAAACCAGGTATGATCACCAACAATGAAGAATCAGTGCATTTCATGACAAAGGGGAGTGAAAAGTCAAAGAGGCTTCTACCTTTGGCTGTGAAGATACAGGCGTGGTGTTTAGCAAGGGTTTATGTGGAACAGTGTTAGTCTGCGGCGTGCTGATTCGGGGGGACACGTATGACCTTGGTGATGAGGCATCAGACGTCAAAGACATGGGTGACTGATTGGATTGTGTAGCTGAAACAAGAAACATCTTGTAAAAATGAAAATCTCTTGCTCTTTTAATGTCAGATACAACCCAAAATGTTCTTTAACCACTTCAATACAGAGCTTTGTCACCCCCTTCCTGCCCAGGCTAATTTTCAGCCTGCAGTGCTGTTACATTTTTAATAACAATGCGCGGTCACGCAGCACTGTACCCTTATGAAATGTTTGCAACTTTGAGACAGAGCTATCTTTTGGTGGCATTTAATCACTTCTGAGCTTTTATTATAAAATTTTGCAAATAAGTAATATTTCTCCTTCACTGATGTGCACTACTCCTGGGGGAGGCAAGGATAGGCGGCACTGATCTGCCTAACTTGTGACCGGCTCTCTTCTTACACTGACAGCGTGTGAGGAAAAGAAAGCAGTTGACCAGCAAGTATGCTTACATGTGATCACATGGTAAAGAGCTTCTGTGAATGGTCATTTACCAGATCTGTTATCAGCTGTGTCCAAAAGAATACAACGATCACAGAGCACCCCAGAGGGGTGCAGGTTTTGGAGGACATCCATGGACACCCTCTCAGAATAGCCACACTGTGGCATTTTTTCAGCTATAGCGGGGGTCTGGAGTGGTTATAAGCCTTTTTCCCTAAAATAAACATGTTATACTTATCTGCTCTGTAATGGTATTGCACAGAGCAGGCTTTTACCTTCTCCTATGGGGTCCCCCACTGGCACTTTCTGCTCCTCCACTTTTTCAAGTGACCCCCATATCAAGCGTGCTGCTATTTGCTCACTCCCAAGCCAAGTTGCATGCGTCCATAAAACACAGCCTTGCTTGGCCCATCTGCCTTCTCACAGGGTTTTATTGACAGCAGCAGAAGCCAATGGCTGCCTGTGTCCTGTAAGAGCAGGGAGAGGCCTGCTGGGCACAGTGCTGGATCGAGAAAGGACTCAGGTAAGTGTTTATGGAGGTCTTGACTTTAGAACCATGAGTCACAAACAGCAAAAACATACTGTTTAAGGCCCCTTGCACATGATAATCATGTTTGAGAATCTACTTTTTCACAGTCGCAAAAACTTATTCTCGCGTTCTCATCTTCACAATATATAAATGGTAATTTGCAGACATGAGCCGTAAATTACTGACCAAGGCGGCAGATTTTTGTACTGCGCTTGTTTACATGCCTGTGTGCGCAGGCACAAATTAATAGGCTGCATTTTAGCTCAGAAAAGGGAGGGGGGACTGTACTGAGCTTTTTCAAGCTGCAGTGTGCAAGAGCCTAAATGGTATTTATCTTTGACCATATTTTATTTTCCAGCTCAAAAGCGAACATGATTTAAATAAAATGGTAC